>NC_090934.1:381129820-381753642 GCF_040938575.1 Ambystoma mexicanum | reverse complement strand
GTGGCATTGGGCCATCGCCCAAGTGATGTTTCTGGTGCCGTTCCATCTGGCAGGGATAAAAAACACCATCGCCGACTCGCTCAGCAGAGAGCTGCGCTCGTGCCACGAGTGGGAACTACGACAGGATCTAGTGGACCGCCTCTTCCGACGGTGGGGCACACCCCAGATCGATCTGTTCGCGACGCCGACAAACTCCAAGTGCCAGAGGTTCGCCAGCAGGGTTCGCCAGCCGAGGAGCATGGGCGATGCTTTCTCGTTCCCCTGGGAGGGCCTGTTTCTGTACGCGTTCCCTCCATTGCCATTGCTGATCCAGCTCAAGAGGTCACGGTGCAGGATGATCCTCGTCGCACCTGTGTGGCCGAGGCAGATATGGTTCCCGGACCTTCTGGACTTGTCAACGTCCCCGTCAATCAAGCTGCCAGTGGACGCGGATCTTCTCTCCAGGGAAGGAGGTGCCATCCTCCATCACGACCCGAAGTCGCTGAACTTGCAGGCCTGGCTCCTGCAGCGTTATGTTTGGAGGATACGACATACCGGCTGACTGCAGAGAGGGTCTTGCAAAGGCCAGGGCGTCCTCAACTCTTAAATGCTATGGACACAAATGGAAGAGGTTCTCTGTCTGGTGCCACGCACAGAAGATTAACCCTCTACGGATTACGGCTCCCCAGGTACTGCCGTACCTTCTGACGCTGGCCAAGGCTGGACTGGCGCACGCGTCCATCAAGATTCATCTTGCTGCGATCTCCCGATACACCAGAACCACGGGGCGGACATCTTTGTGGTCTCATCGTCTGGTGAAAAAATTCATGAAGGGACTGTTCAGATCGTTCCCGCCGGTCAAGGCTCCGGCCCCGGTGTGGGAGCTCAACGTGGTGCTGACCAAGCTCATGGGACCTCCATTCGAGCCTCTGCACTCGGCTCCGTTGAAGTTCTTGTCGTGGAAAACAGCGTTTCTTGTGGCCATCACCTCCGCACGACGGGTGGGAGAGATCCAGGCCCTTTCCTGCAAGCCCCCCATACTTGACTTTTCACGACACGAGGGTAGTGCTCAGGACGCACCCCTCCTTCATGCCCAAGGTACCGTCGGACTTCCACCTCAACGAACCCTTGGTGTTGCCTGTTTTCTTCCCGTCGCCTTCGTCGCCGGCCGAAAGGACTTTGCACTCGCTGGATGTGGCTAGAGTGCTGAAGTTTTACGTGGACCGCACAAAGTGTTTTCGGAAGACGTCACAACTTTTTGTGAACTTTGGACCTGTCAATCAGGGGAAGGCTCTCTCAAAGGCCTCCATTTCCAGATGGCTCTCCGGCTGTATCATGTACTGTCATCGGTTGGCAAACCGACCGCTGCCTGGCCGTCCGAGAGCCCATTCCACCAGAGCGATCGCAGCTACCACGGCGTTCCTATCTGGTGTGCCCTTGCTGGACATCTGCAGGGCTGCTACGTGGAGGTCGACGCACACCTTCACGAAATTCTACTGCGTCGATCGGGATTCCAGGGAGGAGTCCAGGGTCGGCCAAGCAGTGCTGCGCAATCTGTTCGCCTAAGGTGAGCCTGGTGAGGAGGTAAGAATTGCTTAATGTTGAGTTTGATGTAATGCTTAATGTTGAGCCTTTGCCACCTCCCGTGGTTGTGCGTGTGTGTACTGCTATGTATTCTTTATTCATGAGCATGTGAATCCATGCCAGACCCCATGCTGGAGAAGGAACAAGTTACTTACCTGTAACTGTTGTTCTCCAGCATGGGTCTGGCATGGATTCACATGCGAACCCTCCCGCCTACCCCTCTGCGGCTCTTCACTTGGTCATACTGCCACTTCACGTGCTACCAGATCTGAAGATGGCTGCCAGAGGCGGGGCTTAGGTAGAGGGCAGTCATTGGCTGTGGTCAGTATGACGCAGAGATCAGTGATTGGTTACTGCTACGAAAGACAGATCAGAAACGAAACTGATACTGATTTTTCTTTACCGAGGATTCCCAGCCTGACGACGGGGAATATTCATGAGCATGTGAATCCATGCCAGACCCATGCTGAAGAACAATAGTTACAGGTAAGTAACTTGTTCCTTGCACAAGCTGAGCTTCCCCCATGTTCCAGGCCTCAACTCGGAATGGCGGCGTCTGCAGCATGGTAGCCCGAGCTCAGAGCTAGTCTACCACAGGGCGGTGTAGGGGCACTTCCGAAGACTCTTCTTCGAAGGACTCTGAACTGACGTTGAGAATGGATGTTCCCTCCACTCTAAGGGTTGCCGTTCCTATGCAGGACTGCTGGAGATAATCCACAGGACATGGCTCTACCAGGGCAGCAGCAGAAGAAATTGCCCCCCCCCCCCCCCGCTGTGATCCAATCCGGAGCAGTGGCACCAGAACTCATTCATTCCACCCAGACACACTGGCACCAGTTTGTGGATTGGGACCAGACGGTCCCAGCCCACTTCCTGGCAGCGAACACACACATCCCTCCAGTAGCCCGCCAAAAGCCTCTGCTTTCCCGGGCACTGGAAGTCCATATAAGGAAGAAGGCTAAAAAACGAGATGGCCAAAGGACACGCGAAAAACTTGTGTCATGGCCATGTCTGACAACTAGCCACAATTAGTAGCGAACCGCGGTAAACCTGAAAGTGAAAGCACCTAAAAATGGTAAAAAGTCACTGCTGTCACCAGCGTGTCTATGTAGCACACCTAGAGTAACCAAAAATATGGAGTGTTGGTATAGGGCAAAACGAAGTGTACCCCATTGTACTGCATTGTAAGATGCATTGTACAATGTTAAAAAGTTACTACAAGTGATGACACGTTACTAAATATAGTAACAAAGTAACTAGACTAAGGGAAACTGATTCCCAGTACTGACCGCATGAAGGACATATCAGTATCCCCATAACCGATGAGCAAAAGCCAGTGTAGTGAAGTTTAAGGCTTCACTGCACTGTAAAAAGAACAGGTCAGATGCAAAAATAAAAGCAAAAGGTTTTGGAGTCCATAGAAATGGAAGGAAAAGTGCAGTAAAGAGGAATCTTTCCTAACGCTTATGGCTTGTAAACAACAAGCAACATTCAAGTCTAATGTGTGCTAACAAAATCCAATATAAACTTTTGTAACCCTGTTAACAAAAAATCACTCGTATGATCTTCAAAAATATAATCTTCTTTTAATGTATCTTCTCTCAATTTCCAATTGTGTCAAAGCAAGAAGAACCCAACTCGTTTCGTGACTGAGCTCAATTCCTTAGGGGTTGTCTTAAACCTTAAACAGCCAAGTAGTAGAATTCACAGGCGGGTCATATCATGTTGAGTAAATGTACAATCTAAATCTTGCGACTCACGCATAGTTACAAGCTTACAATCCAAAGTTGATGTTTACATCAAACAGTCTTTTCAACAAATGCCCTCATATTTGGTAAAACCATATCAAAAATCGTACCAGAATGTTCACCCTAATTACAACCTGTGATATCCTAAAAGGATAGAATTCTCCCTACCATCTAATAACCAACAAGTGTATCCCAACGACAAAAAAGAAAAGAATCTGCAACTGTTCCTGTCATTACTTCAGCTCGCTGCTGTAGGATTCCCTCTAGCTCATAGTTAAACCTTGGCATTTGGAGTTGCCTGGTGGGGTCATATACACATGAACCTTAGATGAAAGTGGCTGGAACATATCCCCAGTGGACAACATTTAGGTACAATGGCCCATTGGTAAGCATTGTGCCTATGGTTTACCCTTGGAGGTAAACCATCATAGCAATGTGCCACAACTGGCCCTTACGTATTGGTTCTCTCAATGCTGCAGGAATCTGTGGGCATCCCGTAGGATACTAAAAGCCATACTTTACTTTTAACATGATATTAAAGTTGACAAAGCCTGTCACTCAACAGTTTGTTGTACACACTGTACTTTTGTTGCCCCGTGCCCCTCCTGGGAGAATTTTTTTCCTTGCCTGCTTGACTGCGACTACCATAGGCAAGGTGCTGGACATCTGAGGGAATCCAAAGCGTAGCTAGATTTAGAAGGGGTTTTGGGGATTTGGATACAAACCACAGGAAAGCTCTACTGACAATCGGCAAAACTGGTACAGTCTGACCGCCACGTGGTGTTAGGCAAGATTGTATGCAATAACACTTTGGGAGACTACACCAGTCTTGTCCTTTTGGTATTGGGTAACCCACCTATTGGTATATGTCTGTACTACACAAGTTGACTGACTGAGCAGCCAGACTTCTCAAGAGGGGTAGATGTGAGCTGTAGCATCGGAATCCACACATACAAGTATCCAAATAACACTTACACTCAAGGTTTTCTAGTAAAATAATTGAACAGTCCGTTTTTTAAATAAGCATTCTTTGAAAAGGGCAACGTGCAACAATAAAAATACACTTCATAACCCGTTCTCAGAATCTAGATAAGCAGGTAGATACTGTATGGAGATGCTTCCTACACACTTTGCTATACCATGAGGCGACTTCAATTTTTAGGACAGTATTGGCATTTATATATCACATTTTGTACTTGATAACCGGTTCTCAGAGCACGTGAGCACTTTTAAATCTCCCAATGAAGTCTAAATATAATCTTTCCCAGCAATACTATTTAAAAACCAATGTATCGCCTATGGGGGACAGAATCAAAGTCAATGGATCAGAAGAGTCTGCAGGGAGCCAGGACAGCCAAAGTCAATTTGAAAAATGTCTATAGAGTTGAGGCACTTCTTAGATAGCATAAAAGTCTTGCACGAAGTTAGTTTGTAGAAAATCACTGTTCGGCCACACGTTGTTAGGCTTGTGAAGGTTGGAGCAGAGATCAACTCTCCAAAAACCAGCTACTGCAAGTCTCAAGTGAGATCATGCAAGCTACAGACAAGAGGTAAGTACCCCTAAATCAGCACAAGTACCTTAGGTAAGAAGAGGATCCAGCTGGCTTCCGTTCTGGTTGCAGATCCTGGCTTTCTGGGCCTCGCTCGTGGGGACAAGAGGGAGGACGTCTGGAGGACTCCTGCACTGCAGTTCGAAGTTCGGCAGTAGCTACTGGCTCTTTTCAACTCAGCGGCACTTTGCGGTTTCAGCTACTGGTAAATAGCACCACTGTGGATCTTGGACACTTGATGGGCTTCCTTCACTCCTTTAGTCCAGCACTCTGAAGTGACTCGAGCTTGGGTTGTCCTGCTTCGGGAGGGTCCTCAGGATCTTCCTGGAGTTTCGGTCCAGCTTAAAGACGTTGCACTCGGCTATGGATTTCTCGACCCCTGCTACTTGGTTCCAGCAGCAGCAAAGAAGTAGTCAGTTGGTGGAAGTTCTTCTATCAAAGTTCGTCTTGGGGATAGTTGGTCCCACCAACCCAAGGGAAGTCCTCTGCAGCTTCTCTAGTCAATTCGGAAAGCAGTTTCAGCACAGCAGCAAGGGCTTCACCGGATAGTTCAATGGTCCAGGAGGATGCAGCAAACTTCTCTTCACGATTCCTTCGTTGAATGTTTCGTCCAGTGGTCGACTCTGGCTTTAGTTCAAGAAGCCTTGCCTTTTGTACAGGTTTCTCCCATTCATACACAGCCTAGCTGTCACTCACACAGCAGAGTGGCTGTCCTAAGACAGCCAGCCAATCGGGACTGGGTGCATTCAAATAACCAGGGTGCCTAATGACAGGGAGTTTCGAGCACCTCCCTCGCTGCCTGCCCTGCCAGAAACAGTGGAGCAAAAGGCAGCTTTCAGTTCTGAAGCCCACCAATGGCAAAACAAACAAAATGGTTAAACCTGGTTTGGTGTGCAGAGTAAAACCCAAGAAAGACCTCACAAACAAGAAATGGAGAAAAAAGACGACCGGGCCATTTTGACACAATGGTCACCCATGGGTGCTATACTGCAGCTGAGAATTCAGCCTGCGGTACAAAAGCACAATGGTAGGAAAATGAAACCACTACCACCTGCTTTTTACAGTAGTGAGGGTAACATAAAAAATGTTACATGAGTAAGTAGGAAAAGGGGCTACTAAGTAACCCCCAGCACTCCACATAAGATGGGATGTGCTGTACCTACATAGGAAAAAGGTAAGTAAAGTCAATTTAACTTTACTATTCTTGGGAACAGTAGTTCTCACAAGAAAAGGTAATTTAACATTAGGAGAAATCTAAACAAGTCCTCTGACACTGCACCAAGGGTGCTGGGTGTCGCCATACAAAAAGTAGATGCCTATGGAGTTTGTCAGACTCCAATAACAAAGGAAACAGAGTTTAAATCAGATCAAAATACATGAGTGAGAAAAAGGTCTGTCTCAGTTAAAGTCCAGCAGAAGAGCTGGGGGTGTCTAAGGTTGAATGGAATTAGCATAGAAATGAGAATTCTCCCCGATGCGTACCTTATTAGACAGAAAAACAATGCAGGGCCCTTTTTTTGAAGAATGAGCACATTTTAAGAACTGAGTGCAGCCGAACCAAACAAGGCTCTCATAACAAACCTGAAAGCTGCTGTATGCTTCATTTTAATTCTTATTTGTTCTGGCTCCGCCCGCCCCGCCCACCAGCTTTTTATTAGAATTGTTCGATGTTAGACTAAGCATCTAGACCTTTGCTGGATCCTAATGATTGAAAAACCAAATAAACTCTTAAAACAAAATAGACTAATGATCCATGAACCCCTTCAACCGTTAAGAATGACGTGTGCTTTTGTAAGCATGAAACGTTCTGTTTACAATCTGTTAATTTAACATTTATGATCCATTCAACCATTCTAGTGGTCTGACAGAAAATGACATGTACTCACTCTTGCGTACTCGCACCTCCTCTGCATATTTGACCGTGGACAGCAGCGGTGCATTTCTCCAGCATGGGGTCTGGTATGGATTCACACGTTCATGAATTTTGCCCGCCGTCAGGCTGGGAATCCTCAGTAAAAGAAAAATGTTTCACTTTCACTTATTTGTCCTCTAAACCAATCGCTGTCCTCTGGGTCATACTGTCCCCATCCAATGACTGTCCCCTCCCGAAGCTCCACCTGTTGGGCAAAGTTTGTATGCAGTAACCGCTGGGAACACTACACACAACTATGACAACAGGTGTAGGCAAACCAACCTTTGTTATAAGTCTGTACTACACAGTTTTGGTAGCGTGTTGAGCAGCCAGGCTCATCTCAAGAGGGGAATGTGAGCAGTAATGTTACACAGAGGTTTACAATCACAGGTGTTCAAATAAACTTATACTCAAGGTTTCTTAGATAAATTCTTATTCATTTATTTAACTGTCAGTTATAAAACATTCATTAGAAGGAGGCAATTCCATAATATACAAATATACTTCAATACTTTTGACGAGGAGTAAAAGGCAAAGGTTATCGGAACATAAAAGATTACAATTATTCTTAGACATTGTAGATATTTTGAGTTCACCAGAAGATTAGGATAGGTTAGGCCAAAGTCAATGGGCTAAAGTCTTGGATAGGATCAAGCGGTTCTGGTAAGTAAACGAAAAAGTCTCTGCACAAGTTCTTAGAAGTAGTTTGTAAAAAGAAGAATCATATCTTGGGTGACAAGCTGATTAGGCCTGCGAGTTCTGAAAGTTTCAAGAACTTTCACCATTGAAGGTAAGTTCTCTGTCTTGTTTTACAGTACCTTTCCAAACGAAGAAAAAGAAGCAGCTGGTGACCTCTGTTCCTGGCAATTCCTGCAGATCTTGCTGTTCCTGAGCCTCAGTCGTGGAGACAAGAGGGAGAACATTGGGTGACTACTGCACTGGGATGGTCAAAAGCTTGCAACAATTTCAGTGGCTGTTTCGCGTTTCAGCTACCGCACTGGTAACGCTGATCCTGGCTGTCGAGGGGAACTGTCCTTGCTTCTGAGGTCCCACACTCAGCTGAGGGGGGGGGGGGGGGTCAGGCTTGGTTGGTCCGACGTTGTGGGAGTCCGGAGGATATTCCAAATGCTTTCGGCCAGCTTACAAGCAACGCACACAATCTGGTGTCCCTCTCCCTGGCTCTATGGTTTCCTGCAGCACTCCGAGGAAGTGCAACCAGCTCTGAGAATGGGTGTCCAGGTGGCTTACTTGGGAGTTGATTGCTCCTACCAACTCAAAGGGAGAAGTTGTCTTTAGCAGGACTTCTGTCGATGCGAACTTGGCTATTCGGACCTGCAGCAGGGCTGCACCGGGCAAACCAATGGTCAATGAGTTGCAGCAGCCGTCCTCTTCAAGCTCTTCTTCGGTTCCTTCGTCCAGTGGTCGACTCTGCCTTCCAAGCCAAGAGACTCACCTTTTATTCAGTTCTCTCCCTTCATTCCAGCCTAGCTGCCACTCACCCAGCAGGGTGGCTGTCCTTGCCAGCCAGACAGTCAGCCAGCCAATCATCACAGAGTGCTTTTGGGCCTCCTAGGAGACTACGCACAGGGAGTTTCGGGCACCTCCCACGCTTACTGCCTACCCCAGACACTCTGGAGCCAGAGGCAGGTGTCACTCCTGAAGCCCGCCAAGGCGAATGAACAAGAGACCAAACCTGCTTTGGCACGCAGACAAAAACTCTAAAGGGACCTTTCCACAAAGACATGGTGAAAAAAGAAGACCGGGAAACATGGCTCCCGTGATTTAACGTTACCAGAGCTACGGATAGTTTGCGGTTGGAAAAAATCATGGTAGTTCGTTGTAAAATCACAGCCACCAGCCATTCTGAGAGGAAAGGGTAACATTTGACTGTTACATGAGTATCTAGACACAGGGGATACTAGGTAACCCCTCCAGCACTCTATAGGAAGATAGGTTGTGCTGGGTCTAGAAATTTCCAGGACTAAGTGAAGTCAATTTCACTCCACTGTTCTGGGAAACAGTAGTTTATCCCAGATAAGGTAGTTAAACCTTGGGAAAGCCTGAAAGGCTTCCCTGTGTCACTGCAATGTGATGTGCGACACAAATGAAAAAGATGATGCCTATGGAGTTGGTTAGACTTCATAACCAAAAAGAAACACACAGAAAACACATTGATTTGAAAAGTTCAAAGTCCCAAAGTTTAGCAAAAGAGGTGGAGGGCTCCAAAGTGGGAGGAATTGGCACATATGAGAATTCTCCCTAACATAACCCCTGGTGGACATTTTCATATTTGTACTGCACGCTTCAGTGTTTGGAGTCCTCAAGTTGCTCTCTGAGCTAAGTTTGTATTTTTTTTGAATTTCTGGCCAAAATAGCTACATTTGACAGATTTTAATTTCGGAGTTCAGAGACCGGCAGCGGTGATCCGCTACTGGCAAAGATATTCATCCACTGTCGGATCATCATCGAAGTTTCAAGAAGTCCCGGCCGTGGGCCTACTTCAGCCATGACTGGAGAGGGAAAGTCGAAGCCTCTTCAAACTCTGCGCGAAGTGTGGATTAAGAAACAGCTTTGTGGAGGATCAGCATCATAAATGATTATATTAACTGCATCCAAATCACAAGGAGTAGGGATGCAAGGTGTGCTGTGGTTTATCGAAGAAAAACAAAAAATGACTGCTACAGCATACTGTCAGCGTTGCTCAAGTAGAGCAAGGCCACTGACTTATCTGCGGGTCAGGGTTAAGCCTCATCTGGGACCAGCCGGTCCGAGGAGCGAGATCCTTTGAGGACGCCCCGCTCGCGGGGTTCCAGGAGAAGGCCAAGATCTGCAACGCTAGCTCTGCTGGGTTTGCCGCTGATGCGGGTCTTGATTCCGGCAAAAGGTGATTGCCACCCGCGTCTACCTCCACTGTGAGCCTCCCAACGAAAGGGGCATCTTCAAAGAGAAAGTACCTAACCCAGTCCAAACTGCGTGTCTGCGGACAAACCGAGTAGGGACAAGTCTGGAGAGGACTGGTCAAATCTGGCTAAGACCTTGCAGCAGTCTGCCGTCGTTGAAAGCAGCGACAAGCACATCCACAACAGCAGAACTGAAGGACAGTGGGTCTGCAAAGGAAGTGACGGCCACTCCACGGGTGTCCTTACCCATGTGGAGGCAAAGGCAGCGACTAAGGCGGGGGCCACTCCATGGTCAGGAAAAGACCTGGCGACCGCACCACCCTCCTGAAAAGGAGAGAAAGTAGGCCCCTCCGGTGGAACCTCCCAGTATGTGGACCAGCGGGCTGCTTCAGATATGCTGCAGCAGGTCTACTCAAGTACCGACGAGGGAGAGAATGATCCTCACAACGGTTATACACGGATCACAAAGGGGGAGGATCTGGGGGCAGTGGACCCGAGTCTCCTCGCAAGAGAAGACTAGTCATCCCAGACCCCACTCCACTGGCTCCTTTTACCCCTAGGTGCTGGACATTCTAACGACCCTACACACACTGGTCACCGAAATCCAGCAGAGAATTGCACCATTGGGACCTACGACTCCATGGGCAAACACCAGACCCTCTGAGGCTGGACTCACCCCTCTGGATGAGAGTCCTATGGGGCCGTCTGAGCCTTAGCATCATCCGACTCCTCCACCTTGTCGTGAGAAGATCCCACATACTAGCGCAGACACAGCTACGGGCATCAACGACTAATCAATGCTGACGGAGAAACACTGCATGCGGACAAGCCCTGTACGTCCTCCACACCGGATGAAGTTGGATCCTTTCATTTTATCATGCCAGGGGCCACTGAACTGTTTCAGTTGCTTCCCAAGGAGACTACCAAAAAGGTTTGCTGTACCAACAGCGCGAGTCGAGAAAGACTATGCCTGTCCCCTTACTGGACGACATCTGGGAGGAAGGCCTAGCTCTGAGAAGCCCCCAGCCAAGTGTGACAGATTGGAAAAGAAGTACAGGGTTCCAGACTCAGCTCCCAGGTGCTTATGGTATCAGTTGTCACGTGATTGGGTTGGTCTCGGCCGCAGCTAGGAAGCGCTAGGCGAACCATTCATCGGCAGCCAAGGTACCTCCGGACCAGGAGGGGAAGAAGCTGGATGCAACGGGCAACAGGATAATGTAAACGGCAGCCTCTACCATCAAGATAGCTAACGCCCTAGCCATTTTGTCACGATAAGACCGGGAACTATGGTTCAAGCTGGGTCCTATTCTGTACTTTCTGCCCGAAGACAAGAAGTTCGAGGAACTATAACTCTTTCAGGAAGGGGTAGGGGCCTCCGATCACGCAATCTCTGTGGCAGTGAACATTGCAGACACTGGGTTCCGCCAGATGGGGAACAGGGTGTGCCTGCGTCAAGGTTGGTTGAAAGCAAAAAACTTCCTTCAGGACGTTCATACTAAGGTGCTGCATTTGCCATTAGATGGGGATTCCTCTTCCGAAAGGCAGCAGACGAGTCTTTGCAGACAATAAAGACTGATACAGAAACGGCACGCTCCCTGGGAACTTAACAACTGCGAAAGGCGTCCTTTTGCTCTTCCAAAGGAAAAGCAGGAAGTTCTTCCAAGGGTTATAATATAGCGTTATGGTCCCTGAAGACAGAGTTGATGAGGTATGAGGGACCATAACGCCCGGTAAGGCCCTCGCTGCAAGTCTATAAACACCCATTCAGTGCCCCATTCTAAACTTGGCGCAGTGAATGTGCTAAAGAGCATGATTCACTGCGCCAAATCGGTACGCCCAGGCTCCACCAGTATTTTCAAGTGGGCCTGGGCGTCCTCGTAGTGCACAACAGTGCACTGTCAGGATTAACGTGCACAATCCTGAAATCTCAGCAGCATTTTTGTAAAATAACATATTCGTTATTTACAAAAATGCTGCTGAGAACACGTTTGTATATAAACACACTCATACACACCAAAGTAAGCGGCTTCAACGTTGGAGAATACAACGTTGAAGCTGCTTGCTTTGGTGTATATGAAGGTGTTCATATTGTATATACACCAAAGCAAGCAGCCTCAACGTTGTATTCTCCAACGTTGAAGCTGCATGCTTTGCGAACACCCGATTTTCGGGGCTGTAATCAATCTGCGGGCTATACCAGTTCGTATAGCCCACAGCTTGACAAATCAAGATTGAGAAACACCTGCTAGGGTGTTCTAATACCCCTATACCGGCAGCCTTCACGTTCTTCCACTCAGGATGCGTACAGGATTCACTCTCAAGGCAGCAGAGGACAGCGGCGGCACCGCCCGCAGGGCAGATTGCCGACCCCCAAGCAGGCCTGAACTGGCAGTGGCCTCGGGCCGCCACTGAAGCACCCTGGTTGGAAGCCGGCTGGCGAAGTTCGTCAGCACGTGGGAAAAGATCACCACGGACAGATGGGTGCTGGACGCTCTTGGACTGGGGCACACCTTAGAGTTACAACGCAGGTGTCCTTGTATACCACTGATTCAGTGACGAGAACAACACGGACCACAGCTTCTGCATGAGGTGCGGGACATGCTACAGAAGGGGGAAATAGAATCCGTCTGGGGCTCTGGAGTATATTTGAAATACTTTTCGTTTGAAAGAAAATAGCGGGTTGGAGGCCGAGCCTGGATCTACGTCATCTTAACAAGTACTTACAGTCCCAAAAGTTCCAGATGGCCACGTTGCAACACGTGCTTTGCCAACTGGAGCAAGGAGATTGTCTGACATTATTGGATCTGGAGAACGCCTACTTCCACATCCCCATTTAAAAGAAGACCTGCAAGTTCCTCCAATTCGTAGTTAAAGGACAGCACTACCAGTTCAAGGCTCTGCATTTCGGCCTGAAGTCGGCCCGAGGGTTTTTACGAAGTGCCTGGCCCCGTTGGCGGCACAGCTTGGTCTACAAGACATCCACGTATACCCCTACCTGGACGACTGGCTGGTGCGTTCCCGCTCACTCTGGCAAGTGAGCACACATCGAGAACTGTAAGTCTGTTGATGGAGTTGGCCTTCTCCATAAAATATCCGAAGTCTTGCTTGATGCCATCTCGTGACGCGCTGTTCGCAGGTGCACGACTCAACACAGTGACATGTTGGGTGTTCTTGTAGGAGAGGGTGAGAGCCATAAAAGGCAAAGTGCAGCACTTGTGGTCTGCTCAGACGGCGACGGTTCGGTCCATCAACCTGCTGCTGGGAATGATGTCCTCCTGTATCAGCCTGATTCGCCTCTGCAGACTTCGCATGAGACCTCTCCTGGAGTTCCTGGATGCAAGGTGGATGCAAGTGTCTGGGAACTTTGTGGACAAGATCTCCCTCAACAAAGAGTTCCATTGGGCGATACAGTGGTGGGGTGTACAGCTGCTTCGAAATGTGTCCTCCAAGTATTCCACATCTTTGACATGTAATGTCCACAGCTGTTAGTTCGGAAACTTTTTCGGCGAGGGCGTCCTGCGTCGATGGCGACGTCACCGGATGTTATAAATGGGATGCACGGCGCCTGTAGCCTCAGTTCCGTTTTTTCGCGAATGTGTTTGCTTCGGAGACTCGACGCGCCTTGTGTATTCCTTGTGAATGTCTTCTTATTAGAACCCTCCGACTACACGGTCTGGCTTCAAGATTTGCTGTGACTGCAAGTCTAAGATTTTGATTACCGACCTGCATCGCATTTGTTTGTGGTGCCTGGGCGAGAGTCATGACACTGTTCCAAATGCCAGTCGCTGACTGCTAAGGCCTTGCGGGAGTTTAAGGTAGGTAGGGGTTCTAAACACAGTAAGTCCGGTAAAACATCTAAGGGGATGTCCACCGACGATTCGAGGGACGACTCTCCTCTTCGGAAGGAGTCCCGTGGATCTTGGTCCCGGAGTGGTTCCTGCCATTCGTCCTCCTCGTCTCGGCATTCCAGGAAGTGCCATCACTGGTTGCCTTCCCCGTCCTCGAAGGATGGAGCTTCGAGGAAAGTGGCTTGTCCAACTAAGTCCTCGACGCCCGAGGAATGGGCTGCCTTCAGGGAGCAGATGCTGTCGATTTTTCCAATCCCAGGGCACAGTTCCGTCTGGGCCACGGTCTTGATCCGTGGCTCGTGCACCTTCGGGCTTGGGTCCTCGGCGCGATTCTCATCGGGAACCTTCGAGGTCCCGTTCAGACAAGACTCAGGATGGTCTCAAGAGACCTGCTTCCTGGTCTTGGTCCTTGTCCCCAGCGGGAACATAGAAACCTGGTAAGGGATCGAGGCCGTCGTGGCCGTCTGATACGGACGTTGAATCTTTGCCTTCGCACCAGCCCTCTTTGCCGTTGCATAAGCCAAAGCCGTCAGTGCTCTCGACGCCAAAGCCATCAGCGCCCTCCATGCTTTCGAGGCCTTTTGGCCGGAATTTTCTGATCTAGGTCCCTGGTACTGTGGAACCTCCAAGGAAGGCTACTTCCAAGTCTGTGAGGCCTGTCAAGGAATCCAGACCCTCTTCTGTCCCGAGGGAGGACTTTTACCTCCCTCTGGATGACCTCTATGAGGAGAGGTCTGATTTAGATTATGACCCTGTTGAGCCTGATGTGGCTCCTGTCCTTTCCGGGGACAGTCATTTGGAAGAGTTAAGGCAATCTCTTCATGATGCCAGTGGCTTGGACACTTCACATGAGGTGGAGTTTGGCAGGCCTGAGCCTGGGGCTCATGCTGAGTCGTCCTACAGGAGATTGATGGCTAGGGTCACTGAGTATCTTGGTTGGTCCAGTCCTCCTGAAGCTTTTATTCAAGAGGACTTGATGGATATTGTGGATCAAGGTCTGTCCTCTGACCCGGTGTTATCTTTTCATTTGACCTTGCAAAAAAGGGTGGCAGCTGCTTGGCAGAGCCCGGAAACAAATCGTTAACAAAAAAATACCACCCTTCTGGTAGCAACCCCAGCTATCTTTCATCTCACCCCACTCCTGAGAGTCTGGTCGTTCAGGCGGCTACGGCCACCTCGAGGCAGGCAGCATACCCTACCATCCCTCCTGATGGGGACTAAACGCTTCAATGGTTGGGCACACAAGGTGTTTTCCGCAGGGAGTATGGCGCTGAAATCTCCTAACTCCACTTGTGCCTTATGAAGATTTTCACACTCTGTGGAATAGTTTCACTTGCGGCGGAGCATATTCCCAAAGGGGAAGAAAGGAATGGGTTCCTTGCTCTGGTGCAAGATGGCAAGGATGCCACGTGTGAATCCCTTCAGTCGGATTTGGACACAGTGGACCGTGTTAGCCGGTCCATGACTGCAAGCACCGTTCTACACAGAATTGCGTGGTTGCGGACGTCAGGGTTTTGCTCCGGATGTGCAAGCCACTCTTCTGAACATGCCCTTTGATGGCACACATTTGTTTGGCAGCAAGGCGGACAAGAGCCTTGAGAGGTTGCAGACTTCTAAAGCTGCAGCGAAATCTTTGAGCGCCGCTGTGCGTCAACCTCCGCCTTTTTGTTCTAGGGGGCAGCAGTGGAGGGGAGGGTTTTTAGTTTACTCCTCCTTTGGTAGGACAAGAGGAGCCACCAGTCAAAGGGGTCAGCGAAAAAGTACCTGTAGTGGTCGGGGAAATGGGGTTGCCAAAGCCGTTCAGGCAGCTGCCTCTTTGTCTTCAGGCGTTGCCGCAGCCGTTTCAAAACAAGCAATGAGGCCATGTTCCATGGTTCGCCGGTTGGGGTCAGGCTATCTCAGCATCTCGAAGAATGGTGAGCCATTGTTTCACATGCGTGGGTTCTGGAAAAAATAGCCCACGTCTACTGCCTTCCCCTCCTAAAGAGGCCTAACGACAATCCCCCGGGGAATCTCTTTGAAGCTTCCATATCCGCTCCTTTTGCAGGAAATCTTGACCCTTCTGGAGAAAGGCGCTGTAGAACTGGTGCCTGTAGCAGAGAGTAACAAGGGATGGTATTCCCCATATTTTTTGATTGGAAAGAAAGACAGAGGGCTTGAGACCCATCAGGGACTTGCGTTGGTTGAACAAACTTCTCAGGAAGGACAAGTTCAAGATGGTCACTCTTTCTCAGGTCCTGCAGGCCCTTCGAGTTCAGGATTGGTTGGTGTCTCTGGACCTCCAGGATGCATACTTTCATGTGCCGTTTCATCGAAAGCACAGATAGTACCTGAGGTTTGCGGCTTGCAACTCGCACTTTCAGCTTGGGACCCTGCCATTCGGATTGACCTGCGCCCCAAGGGTCTTCACCAAGCTAATGGTGGTGGCAGCGTGTATCAGGCGAGGGGGATTCACGTCTACCCCTACCTGGACGACTGGCTGATCCATGCACGTTCTCCCAAGCAAGCGATGGATCACCTCAGTCTCGCCTGCCGCTCCCTCGACCAGCTGGGCTTCTCCCTCAATTTCAAGAAGTCTCATCTGACACCTTCCCAACAGCTCCAGTACATCTGGGCTGTGTTGGACACGTTCTTGGGGAAGTGCTCGCCTCCCAAGGTGAGGGCTCATCACATTGTGCAGATGGTGGATGTTAGGGAGAATTCTCTGTAAAGGCTAATTTCCCAAACCTAGTGAGTCCCCCAGCAGCTTTGCTGGATTTTGTGGGGTTTATTTTTTTCTCCTGCTAACAGTGAGACTTTTTCTCCCACTCTTAGACATGATTTGAGATATCATTTGACTTTGTAATGTGTTTTATGGGCTATGGGGTCTTTTACTCCATAGGGTTTCATGTAGTTTTGGTATATGGGTTACACAGCACCCTCCGTGCCGTAACCCAGGGGTGTCGTAGCGACCCCCAAACATAGACTCCATACCCTGGGACTGACTACCGTCTCCCAGGGCATGTAACGTCACCATTGGCTTTACTAGTCTCAAATTGTGAACAGAACCAGTACACACAATTTGATTGCCCGGGGTCTGTTGTTCGAAGGGGCACTGACCCCCCCCCCCCCCCCCCGACCGAGTTTTGGCTGGTGGCAGTGGATCAGTGGATACTACTTTTTATATTCGACCGCGAATATATTCCTCTGGGATTTTCCCATTGT
The DNA here is from genome assembly GCF_040938575.1 of Ambystoma mexicanum. Classification (NCBI taxonomy): domain Eukaryota; kingdom Metazoa; phylum Chordata; class Amphibia; order Caudata; family Ambystomatidae; genus Ambystoma; species Ambystoma mexicanum. Next base: position 381,736,917 of record NC_090934.1, on the reverse strand, counting down.
TCGAGGCTACCACTTTTTAAAATAGCCTCGAACATACCGCTGGTTTATTAAATTAATGTAAATTCACCAGTTGGTATTTTTTGCTGAAACTTGGTTCCGAAATGGCGTTTGTGTTCGCTTCTGTGACTCCAACCCAAGTCGAGCCCTTTGTTCCACTTTTTGGCAGGCTTCTCCACAGAAGCCTCTGAAAGTGGTGCCACTCTGTTTGGGTACCACAGCGGTTGTGGGAGGGGGTTTAGACACCCTGGACTGAGTTGCCTCGGCAACTCAAGTCGCACTCTTGTGTGATTGGCCCAAGTGGTGAGCTGCCCGGCTCACCACTTAGCATGTTTGAGTGACAGCTAGGTTGAATGAATGGGGGTTTTCTGCATAAAAGCAGGGCTTTGGGGACTGGAACTTCAGACGTCGCCACAGGACCTAAAGAATCTGAGGAGGGAGAAGCCGAGCCGACCTGCGACGACACCACCGGTGGAGCCCTGCTGAACCGTCTCACCACTTTTCCCGACAACAGAGGAGATCTCCAATCCAGAGTCTTCTTCCTTTGACTGGTGAGGATAACCAGTTTGCCCGTCTTTTCGCCTTCCTGGACCATCTCGTGGCCGCCTTGCCCGTGCCAAGCACCCCGGCAACCGGAATACCACGGTTTACCACTACCTCGAAGAAAAGGGTGGTACCTTGTAACCGGGAAACTCCGCGGCTGGTTTCTTCCCTGGCAGCGCAACGACCTTCAGCTTTTCTCCACGTCGAGACCTCCTCTTCCTCTGGACAAAACACCGACTTTCACCCGCTGCCAGGAACTGCCCCCGCTGGAGCGTTCTTCCCACTTTCAGGTACTGTGTCCCGCCTGGCTTCCCTTGCGACAGATCGTTCGGGGTGACAGTAAATCCTCAACTTTGTAACATGGGTTAGCCTGGGACCTGTTAACTAACTTTTACTGACTTGATCTCCATCTTTTTGTGAACTATTTACAAAGACTCTTTGGGCATAACCCCACTGTGTGATCCTGGACACATTTCGCTTGCTCTCTAAGAGTGGGCCTATCATTTGAACTTCCTTGCTCTCCAGTAGACTTTGCCTAACCTGCCTCACTGTGGTTCTTTGAAAAGTATTAATCTTTGTGCTTTCATAACTCTGCCTTTTTCCCTCCCTTTTTAATAATTTATTAGAGTGCCATCTTATGTTAAGCGCTCGCCTCTGTCTGAAAATAAGTGGTGTTTCTCATTAAGACTTGTCTAATAAGTAAATTAGGGTTGTATATATATATATACATAATAGTGACTGTGTGTTGAATTTATTTACCTCTCTTTGTGCTAGTGTAATTTACAAGTGTGTCTTTAAATAAATAATTATATACTTTTACACCAAAGCTCTGGTCAGTGTTTGCTTGTGCTACTGTGTCTCTGTACCTATTGTGTATACTCTATATACTGCCTAACTCTTCTTGAGAGAAGTCTGACTGCTCAGCCACAGCTACCAGGTAAATCTGGGTGGTATAGACTGCTACCAATTGGGTTTACTGCCAACCACCTGTAGTCCTTAATCTTTTGCAGTGGTCCCAAAGGGAACTGCACAGGTTTCTGCCTAAAAGTGGATAAGTTTCAATATGCCCAGAGTCTTCTGGCTTTCGAATTCTTAAGGCTGCTCGGCCTCATGGCATCCTGCATTTTTCTGGTGCCAGAAGCCAAACAGAGGATGAGATCCCTGCAATGGGTCCTCAAGATGCAGTGGTCACATTTCTCAGGCAAGATGTCGGATCCAGTTCAGATTTCACTCTTGGTCTCACAGGATCTGCTGTGGTTGGCCAACGAGGGGAACCTGATGAAGGGGGAGCCCTTTCGGCAACTGTGGCTGGAGGTGACAGTAGTGACGGACATATCCCTCACAGGATGGGGAGCTCATGCCGAAGACTTGACCGCCATCGGTCATTGGGGTAGGTCGGAGTCCAAACTCCACATCAACCTGTTAGACCTGAGGGACATCCGGCTGGCCCAGAAGGCTTTTCTGCCGTCTGTGCGAGGGAAGTGTCCTGATCATGACAGACAATATGGTATCTGGTCATATTTTCGAAAACATATTTTCGAAAACATATTTTCGAAATACCATTTTGTCAAATATTTTGCCGAAATTTATTTCTCAAATGTAGTATTTTTTTTTAAAAAAAATTTTCGTACGTAAAAAAGGGTTAAAAAAAGGGGTTTGGGGGGAACCCCCTTTTCAAAAATAAAATTGAAAAAATATTCACATTTTTTTTCTGCAATTTTGAGCCGACAAAATGGCATTTCGAAAACATGGCATTCGAAAAAGTCACTATAAACCAGACAATACAGCGGCCATGCATTACCTCAACAAAAAAGGGGGTGGGGGGTAGGGTCACTCCCGTTGTACAGAGGCGATGCAGCTCTGGTTCTGGGCAATCCAGCAAGGAATATCACTCTCTGCAGTTCATCTGGCTGGAGAGGAGAATACGGCGGCGGACGCTCAGAACAGGCTGTTAGGCAGAAACCTGTGCAGTTCCCTTAGGGACCACTGCAAAAAGTTTAAGACCACAGGAGTAAGCAGTAAACCCAATTGGTAGCAGTCTGCCCCACCCAGATTTACCTGGTAGCTGTGGCTTAGCAGTCAGACTTCTCTCAAGAAGAGTTAGGCAGTATATAGAGTATACACAATAGGGCAACAAATACAGTAGAACAAGCAAACGCTGACCAGAGCGTTGGTATTAAAAGTATATAATTATTTATTTAAAAACACACTTATGAAAATACACTGGCACTAATATGTCAAGCAAGTTCAAACAGTCACTAGAAGTATATACAACTCCCTAGTTAATTATTCGACAAGTCTAGGTTAAGACACCACTTATTAGCAAAACAGAGTTGAGCGCGTAACCTTAGATGGCACTCCAATAATTCGTTAAAAAAGGGAGGGAAAAGGCAGAGTATGGAAATAACACAGTACCAACACTTTTAAGAAACCACAGCAAGTCAAGAAAGGCAGGGTCTACTGTAGAGCCAAAGTTCATAGGCCAGGCCCACTCTTGGAGAGAGCAAGGCGGAAAGTGCCCAAGATCACACAGTGGAAATGCACTCAGTCTTTGCAGAAAATGTCAAAAGAGGTTGGATCAGTTCAGAAAGATAAAGTTAGAAGGTTTGGAGGCCAACCCAGTTGGAAAGTCAAGGATTTACGGGACACCTTGGACAGTCCGTTGCAAGGGAGGCCAGGCGGGACACAGTACCTGAAATGGTGAGAAAGCTCCAGCGGGAGCAGTTGTTCCTGGCAGCCGGTGCAAGTCATGGCTTCGACCAAAGGAAGAGATGATCTCGACGAGGATGAAAGCTGGAGGTCGTTGCACTGACCCGGAAGAAGCCACCCGCGGAATTCCCGATTAAAAGGTACGACCCTTTAATTCGCGGTCAGTGGTGAAGCGTGGCTATCCGGCCGCCGGGGTGCTTGGCACAGGCGACTCGACCACAAGACGTCCTCAAAGGCGAACTGGTTGGTCCCACCAGCTCAAATGGAAGAAGACTCTCCTGGAAGATCATCTCCTCTGTTGTCGGGGAAGTGGTGAGTTCGTACAGCAGGACCGGTGGTGTCATCGTTGTAGATGGCTCTGCTTCTCCCCTCTTCGGATTCTTTAGGTCCTGTGGCGACTTCTGAAGTTCCAGTCCCCAAAGCCCTGCTTTTATGCAGAAAAACCCCCATTCAACAGCATAGCTGTCACTCAAACATGCTAAGTGGTGAGCCGGGCAGTTCACCACTGGGCCAATCACACAAGAGTGCGACTTGAGTTGCCAAGGCAACTCAGTCCAGTGTGCCTAACCCCCCTCCCACACATCCTGTAGATCCCAGAGTGGCACCATTTGGAGGGCTTCTGTGCAGAAGCCTGCCAAAAAGTGGAACAAAGGGCTTGACTTGGGTCAGAGTTTCAGAGGCGAACACAAACACCATTTTAAAACCGAAACCTGGCAAAAAGACCCAACTGGGGAACAAATATTAAATAAATAACCCAGCGGTATCTTTAACATTGCACCAAAAAGTGGTGCGTTTATAATCGATTGGAAAATCCCATAAGAAATATTCCAGTGGAATATTTGGCGTGGTAGCCACTGCCACCAGCCAGAAACTCGACAAGGGGGTACTGGACAGTGCCCCCTTGGAAAACAGACCCAGGGGCAATCGAATGACCCCTACCAGTACTTCCCCAATATGATGGTTTGTACTGGTTCTGCTCACAATTTGAGACTAGTAAAGCCAATGGGGACTTTACATGCCCTGGGAGACAGTAGTCAGTCCCAGGGTATGGAGTCTGTTTGGGAGTCACTATGACACCCCTGTGTTACTGCACTGAGGGTGCTGTGTAACACACATACCAAAAACACATGAAGCCCTATGGAGTAAAAGACCCCATAGCCCATAAAACACTTTCACAGTCAAAGGACATTCTCAAATCATGTCTAAGAGTGGAAGAAAAAGTCTCACTCTTAGCAGGAGAAAAAAATAAACCCAAAAAATCCAGCAAAGCTGCTAGGGGACTCGCTAGGTTTGGGAAATTAGCCTTAACCGAGAATTCTCCCTAACACAGGCAGAGCACAGTCTCTCACGAGTGGGAGTTGGCTCACAAAGCCCTTCTGGAGATCTTTGCTCTCTGGGGCACCCCACAAGTGTATCTCTTCACAACCAGTGCCAACCGGAAGTGCGAGAGATTCTGCTCGGAGGATTTCCTCCGAGAGGAGCCTTAGGAGAAGCCTTTGTAGTGGATTGGTCATTCCTACTATGTTAAGGAGGTTGCAGAGGTTCGGATCGCATATGATCCTCATTGCTCCGGGTTGGGCCAGGAGAGCGTGGTACCCGGACCTTCTAGAACTGTCCATGTGCCTGCCATGCCGTCTTCCCTACCTTGAGGATCTGCTCTTGCGCGCGCGTGGGCCCGGGGGGAGTACTCTGGGTCGGAGTTCTCCATCCAGAGGTCAAGACTCAACCTTCACACTTGGTATCTGAAAGGTTGAGGTATAAGGATTGGGTCAAGTAGGTACCATTAAAGGTTACCTGACAGCGCTGTCTATCGTCAAGCACTCATTTGAAGAATGTTCTTATTTTAAGATTCTTTGATTTCCCAATTTCTTAAAGGGCTCACTAATGTGTTCCTGCTGTCCCCGTTCCAGGTGCCGGTTTGGGATCTGTATTTTGTCTTGAAATTCCTGATGGGTGCTCCATTTGCACCTTTGCACTCTTGTCCTTTGAGACTGTTGTTTTTTCAAGACCGTGTTCTTGGTTGTGGTTACTTCCGCTTGCAGAGCAAGTGAATTGCAGGCACTTTCATCTAAGCCACCCTTTACTGTGTTCCACAAGGATAGGGTTGTACTGAGGGTACATCCTTCCTTTCTACCTAAGGTAGTATCTGAATTTCATTTAAGCCAGAAAGTGCTTCTTCTATCCTCCTCATCCTGGTAAGGAAGAGGTGTCACCCTAGGAGAGCTCTGAGCTTATTTTTAGGATGTCCAGGGTCAGAGTGGACGATTAACTCTTTGTGGGGTATGCTGGACACCAATTGGGCCAGGCTGTTACCAAACGGACCTTGTCCAGGTGAATTATCCTCACCAATACTGAATGTTAAGGTGGGCAAGGACCCTCCGGAAGGGTACAAGCTCATTCCACTAGGGGCGTGGCTACTTCCCCAGCCCTGCAGCGGGGAGTTCCTATTAGGAATATTTGTGACGCTGCCACATGGGCTTCTAGCTACACATCTGTGAAACATTACTCCCTGGATATGCTCCATGGTCAAGATATGGCCTTTGGTAAGGCGGTTCTTTAATCTGCCATCTGATAGGGTATAATTTCTTTTCCCTCAATTTTCTGGTACTGCTTTGGGAGTCTGTCAAAGATGTGGAATACGTTGGAGGACACAATCCATTTGAAGAACAAGTTACTTACCAACTGGTAACGTTCTTTCAATGGCATGTTCCTCCGTCGTATTTTACATTGCCCTCCCAGCCTGCCCCTAAGGAGAATTTCCTATGCTATTGCATCTTATGTTCCCGCAAGGCTATGTGCAGTCAGGCAGGCATTGGAGATGTGCATGTCACATGTTATGGAGGAACAAACATAAACTGAGGCTGCCGGCGCTGTGCGTCCTATTTATAACATCCGGGGACGTCGCCCTCGACAGAGGCCTTCGAGGGACATCGACCCGACTCCATCGACGCAGGACGCCCTCTGTGCGAAAAAGTTTCTGAAGTACACCGCTGTGGACATTACATGTCAAAGATGTGGAATACGTTGGAGGAACATCCAGTTGAAAGATCGTTACCAGTTGGTAAGTAACTTGTTCATCTCGTCCAGGGTACTCTGATTCTGGTTCCTCCTTACTAGGAGACTGTCACCACAGATGCCTCAATAAAGGGATGGGGAGCACCCACTGGACAGTTGTACACCAGAGGCCTCTGGCAACCGGAAGAGGACATCCACATCAACATCCTGGAACTTCGGGCCGTATTCTGGGCCCGGAAGTCTTTCCTACCATCCTTGAAGGGCAAAGTGGTGAGGATCTTCAGACACCACCACCACCATGTTCTACATCAAGACACAAGGGGCGCTTTGCAAGGAGGCCCAGGACCTGTGGTATTGGGCGATTTGTCAAGGCATGTTCATCGTCCTGTCCACCTAGTGGGACTCGAACACCATTGCGGACTCGTTCAGCTGGGAACTGGTGGATCGTCTGTTTTCGGAAAATTGGGCCAGATCGATCTCCTCACTGACGGCTGCGAATGCCAAGTGCCAGAGTTTCACCCGCAGGTTCCCTCAACCGAGGAGCATGGGGACGCATTCTCGTTCCCATGAGAGGGACGGTTCCTGTACACTTTTTCTCAGTTTCCGCTCCCCTTGCGTGTGATGAACACACGGACAGTGTCACTGCAGGATAATTGTTGCTCCAGCGAGGCCGCGATCTGCTGGGTCTGTCAGTGGCCCCGCCCATCAGGGTGCCACTGTCCCCGGACCTTCTCGCCAGGGAAGTGGTGGGGGGGCATTCTGCATCCCAACCTGGAGTCTCTGAACCTGGGCCATGGCTCCTACAGCCCTAGAGTTTGGAGGTTATGCTTTCCCTGCAGAATGTAAGGACATCATCCTGGACAGGGCCAGATCCTTGTTGATCTTGAAGTGCTACGGACATAAATGGAAACTCTTATCTGTGTGGTGACCCACTCAGAAGATTACCCCGCTGTGTGTCACGGCCCTGCAACTTTTTTTACCATACTTTCTTTCCTTGGCCAAAGCGGGACTGGCTCATGCCTTTTTCGAGGGGCAGTTGGCTACCATATCCAGTTACAGCAGATCTCCGGGCAGACCTTTGCTGTGGTCTCAGACTTGTCAAGGGACTCTTCAGGAATTTCCCGCCGGTGAACAGGGTTGGAGTAATTCCTACCTGGCCCTATTCCTAACTTGGGAGTATTCTCGATCATGAAACAAATAAACAAAACCCAGTCCATGTCAGTCAAGTCAAAACCCCCCAAAAATACTAAACAATCCTAACTTACCCCTCCTTCTTAAATCACAAATGTGTGAAGGGGAATAAAGAAAAGGGTGGTGCAAAAAGAAATGTCAGGATGGCATAAATAGCAGCTCCCTTCCCCACGTTCAATAGCACGAGCCTCAGAGTACAAATGGACACGTGGCTGACACAGTGCTATTGAGTTTAGCACACTCTGGCTTACTGAGACCCCTCAGTAGTTCAACTGTCTGTCAGGCTTCCTCTGCCTGGGGTATTAATGAACAATTCATTTCTCACTTGGTATTCAATCACAGTTTGCACAGGCTTCCATCCGTCAGGCTCGAGGCAATAACAGTTTCACACTTCCTGGGGTTCCCTTCCCCAAGATTCAGTTCAACCAGTTTCTTTTCTGTAAATAGGCTTTGGATGTCGAAGACTTTCGAGACTGCAAGGACTTTACTTAAACCTCGGCATTACCACTTTGACTTCCCCTCCTGACAGTTCAGTTTTCCCAATGTTCAATATACCACATGTCAGCAATGCCCTTGCAGCTTTCACTATGGTCCAATAATACTCCGCAGCAAGGCATCATGGTACTTGTAGTTTTCATCGTATTTGATATTAATTTCCAAAAGCAAGCACAATATTCGGTCACTTGGTATTTTGCCTTCTTGGCCTTTAACAAATGTTCATGAGTCTTTGGTTATTTCATTAATTTGCCCGCATAATTACAATTACTTTTAACATTCATTGCTTTGCTTCCCCCTTCTTATGAGCAGGCAATTTCTCCTGGACTCGCCGGACCACTGTTACTTTCCCGTCTCTCACAGTTCTGCATTAGTCTGGCACATTATGCGGTTTATCATTGAGCGTGACTTTCAGCTTGCGGTAGTCTGCGCTGCTCGCCTTGAGCACAGACTGTCTTTGATCACTCACCAGTCGGGTGTGCTTGTCTGTCTTCTCATCAACGCCTTCCTTAGCTGCACAAGGCTGTCGCCAGCGTCTCCCCTGCACCTCCTCTAACTGGTTTCGTCTTCTGGAAGGGAGTGCATAGCTCCGGAGCACCTGCATGGGATGTCCTTGCTCGAGTTCCGACTCGGAAGTCTCCCGGCTCTGCACAATTGCGGGATGCCCACCAGCTTCTCTCCTGTGCCGAGCAGCCGTGGAACAGTCCTCTGGTTTCCCTTTTCTGTCAGCCTGCCTCAAGTCCACTCTGGAAGAGTTGCACCCTCTGGTCTCCAGCCTCGCTCAGTGTGCTTGTGTGCACCACCTTTTTATCCTTATACAGCGGGTTAATAAATGTCAGGTGTGTGCAATTAGGGTAATGTGCCTGATTCTGCCTGAACTCATTAGTGTGACATGGCCCTTGTAATACATTTGAAGTAATCCTTCTGATCTCATTCCCCATCTCCCCAGGCCAGCTGAGTATGAGATCCCCAGGGACTAGGATGTGAAGCACCCTCTGGTTTTTGACACTATACACCCCACCTTTATGCCAAAGGTACCATCAGAATTCCACCACAACGATCCTTTGCTGTTACCTGCCATCCCGAATCCGTCGTTGACAGCGGAAAGGGCATTGCATTCATTGGACGTTGCTCATGCCTTGAAGTTCTAAGTGGCACGTACAACGAATATTCAGAAGACTTCCCAGTTCGTCAACTTTGGACCTGTAAATCACAGAAAGGCCTTGTCGAAGGCTTCCATCTCCAGGTGGCTCTCCGGCTGCATCATGCAGTGTCATTGACTGGCTAGCAGGCTGCCGCCAGGATGGCCAAGAGCCCACTCTGCCAGAGCCGTGGCAGCAACAATGGCGTTTCTCTCTGGTGTGCTCCTGCTCGAAATCTGCAGGGCTGCTATTTGGAGGGTCACGCATACCTTCACAAGGTTCTACTGCGTCAACAGGGATTCCAGGGAGGAGTCCTGAGTCAGCCAACCGGTGCTACGCAAACCTGTTTGTGTGAGGTGAGTTTGTTCCATGGATGATGTTGATTCTGTTAAGCCTCGCCCCCTCCCTTGGTTGTTTGTACTGCTGTGTAATCGTTATTCATGAGCATGTGAATCCATGCCAGACACCGTGCTGGAGAAAGGGACAAGTTACTTACCTGTAACTATTGTTCTTGTGCATTGGTCTAGCATGGATTCACATGCAAACCCTCCCTGCTTCCCCTCTGTGGTTCTTCTTGGTTCATACTGCTGCTTTATGCGCAGTATGACCCATTGGACAGTGATTTGTTTAGAGGAGAAATACAGTTTTAAAGTGAACGATTTTTCTTTTACTGAGGATTCCTAGCCTGACGACAGAATATTCACGAGCACGTAAATCCATGCCAGACCCATGCTGGAGAACAATAGTTGCAGGTAAGTAAATTAAACCTTAGTCTTTGTGGTTACCTGGATTCAATGTGAGCGTGTTGCTATGCCGCATTATGTGCAATGCCAGTTTCATTATTTGAATCATAATTAGGCAATATGACCCAAGGAGGGGACCATTACCCGTTGGGTAAGAAACCTGAGGTTAGCTGGGGCTTTAACGCAGCCCAAGGGGCATTACCCGGGTTGAAATGGCCCCCTCTGAGGGTCATATTGCCATTAGTGCCCCGGCATGTGTGACCGTTTCTTGACTCGAGGAAAAAAAGAGCAAAGATGGCTACCGGGGTTCGGGAGAAGGGACTGCACAAATGTTTGCGATTTCTTCGAAAATATTTCACCTAATGGAGATTTATCCGAATCCATTTCTCAATCACCACCCAGTTTCCCCTCACCCCTCCTTTCCCTAACTTATACCCTTACCCCACACTCCACCAATTATGCATTACACATATACCATTTCACCTACCATTTTTGGTGAAATAAATTGAGTGACATCTCATTAGGTGAAATGGTATTAGATTAAATCTATAGTAACTGGACTACACACAGTCCCTTCTTCGTTTCCATGGAAGTGTTCAGGAGAATTCTCATTTGTGTGCTAATTCCTTTCAACCTTGGAGATCCCCAGCTCTTTTGCTGGATTTAAGGACTTTTAAATTTTAACCCAGGAGTGAGTAGGCCCTTATTCTCACTCCCTCATGTGTTTTGACCTGATTTGGACTATGTCTTTCCTCTGTTTTTGGAGTCTGACAAACTCTGTAGGCATCTACCTTTTGTATGGTGACACCCAGCACCTTCAGTGCAGTGTCAGAGAAATCCTTTAGATTGCTCATGAGGTTTAAATACCTTTTTCTTGTGTGTACTACTGTTCCCAAGAATAATAAAGTGAAATTGACTTTACTTACCTTTTCTCTTTGTAGGTCCCGCACACACCATCTTATGTGGAGTGATTGTGGGGGGGGGGTTAGCCCCTTTTCCTACCTACTCGTGTAACATTTTTTACATTACCCTCACTACTTTAGGCTGGTGGCTGTGGTTTAATTTTCCTACCATTGTGCTTTTCTACTGCAGGCCGAATCCTCTGCTGCAGTACAGCACTGAGGGGCAACCATTTTTGTCAAAATGGCCCAGTCTTTTTTTGCCATTTTCTGTTTGAGAGGTCTTTCTTGTGTTTTACTCTGTGCATTGAGCCAGTTTTGAGCCCTTTGTCTGTTTTGCCTTTGGCGGGCTTCAGCCCTGAAGTTTTTTGAGACTAGAGGCAGTCGACCACTGGGAGAAATACCAGATGAAGAAACCGTGAATTAAGCTTGCTGCATCTTCCTGGTCCTTTGAATTGCCCAGTGAAGCCCTGCTGCTGTTCTGAAACTCCTTTTTCGATTCAACAGAGAAGATCTGAAAGGGACGACTTCTTCCCTTTTGGTTAGTGGAACCAACTAAGCCTTCGACAAACTCCACTGGACCATCGTCCCTGACTGGTGTACATCTTTGCTGCTGCACGAACCGAGTGCCAGGGGTCGAGTAATCTGTAGTCGAGTGCAACGTCTGAAATCTGGCCAGAAGCTTCAGCAGTCTCCTAAGGACCCTCCAGAAGCAGGACGACCAGTGCTCGAGTCCCCTCACCAGAGTGCAGGACCCAAGGAGTCTAGGAAGCCTAACCCTTATCCGAGATCTGCGACTGTGCTGTTAAGCGCTGAAACCGCAAAGTGCTGCTGAACCGAAAAGAGCCCGTTGCTGCCGACAACCTCCGAATTACCGCTGCAGGAGCCCTCCAGATGTCATCCCTCTTGCCCCCACGACTGAGGCTCAGGAACAAGGGTCTGAATTGCTTTAGCAAGACAGAATCCATCTGGACCACCCTTCTTCAAACCAGAGGTATTGTTTAGGCTTGGGGTACTTACCTCATTGTCTCATTAGCTGTGTTCTCAGTTGGCATTGCATTGGCTTATGTTTAGAGTTCATTCCAACTCCCTTTTCACAAGCTTAACAGCTTGTGACCCTACAAGTGATTTTTCTACAAACTCTAACTTTGTGCGAGACTTTGATTCTAGGAAGTGCTTCAGCTCCATAGACTGTTTCAAATTGACTTTGGCTGTCCTGTCTCCCTGCAGACTCATCTAGCCCATTGCCTTTGATATTGCTGTCCCTCACAGGTGGTAACTTGTTTTAGACTGTTATTGCTGGGAAAGGCTTGTCAAGATTTCATTGGAAGATTTAAGTGTCCTCACACATACTGAGAATCAGTTTAACCTTTTTCTTCCTCAAACCTTTCCTTTCTGCAACCTCAGAATTTGAAAAGTATAACTAATGTGATATATAAATGCCATTACTGTCCCTATGATTGACGTCACCTCAGGGTGTAGGAATTGTGTATGAAGCATACCCAAAGATTATCCACTAACTTGCTCTAATTCTACAAAGTAATTTTAAAGTATATTTTCATTGTTACACAAATTGCCTTTTTTTAAGAATGCATATTTTAAACTTGATGTTAAATAACTATTTATAACTGAAACCTTGAGTGTAAGTGTTACTTGGTTACTTGTATCGACGAATATCATTTCTACAGCTCACATTTACCCCTCTTGAGGTAGACCTGGCTTTTCAGTCACACTACCAACGTGTGTAGTACAGACCTATACCAAAAGGTGGGTTACCTAATACCAAGCAGATAAGTGTGTAATCTCAGTGTGACTGCACCAATTCTTACCTAACAGGTGGCCAGTCACGGAATGAACCCCAGAGCTGCGGCGGTGAAGCATAGCCTTCAGAGTCTTGCTGCAAGGTAAATCCCGGGCGAGGGCTAATTGGCTTGCTTGTAACAAGCTCATTGACCTTCACCGGGTACTAATGCATAGAAAGGAAGAAATTGGCTGTAAATGAATCATTTAACAAATCACTTTTTTTTTTCACCAGGAAACGCTGGTAGATTTTACACTGACATCCACAGACCTCTGGGCTCTATGGCAAGATGACGAGAACCAAACTATTGTAAAGCACACCAACTATGAGCAGTAAGTATTGTTCGATAGGAGTCAGAGCAGTGTTTTTTGTATGAGTGCAAGGTGATTGACATTTATGGGTTCCACGTGTTAATATTCTCTAAAAAAAAATATTGAGTGTTTTTACGCCCAATTTGCTTCACTCACTGACTGTAAAATACTAAGTGGAAAAGCAGCTGGTGACGTTAAGGTTATATATGCTTGTACCGAGAAAAATGTCACTTCTCTGTCTGAGGTTTGGTCTTGTTTCCAAACATCACAATGGGATGCTAGTCTTCAGTTTCCGAATTGCTTCTTGCTTTTTCTTTCTCTAATTTCCCTTTTCTCCCTTTCTTTGTGCTTGCATTTTCACGCTCATTCTTTTTTTTCCATGTATTCTTTCTCGTTATCTTGTTCTCTCGCACTCTTTCTCTCATTCTTTGTCTAGTTATTTTTGTTTCTGCTGCTGTTTTTCTTTACTGGCTCTGTCTTTTTCTTATATTCGCCCTCACATCCCCTGGATCGCTCTTGGCCCCCAGCCTGCTCTTGGGTCCTTGTGTTTACTTTCCTCGCTCTTGGGTCAAGGCCCTTACTTGCCCTGCTCTTGGTCCCCAGGCCCTTACTTGCCCTGCGCTTGGCTCACCGGGCCCTTTCTTGCCCAGCTCTTGGCCCCTGAACCTTATTTGCCTTGTTCTTGCCCTCTGCCGCCCCCCCCCCTCCCTGGGCCCTCACTTCCCCAATTTTGGCTCCCCCCTTGGTTTCACCAGCTTACAATCTGTTATTAGGTGGTCCCCGCCTCCTTGTGATGGTGCACCAGGGCAGTGCCATCAGAAACATTGCCCTTAGCAGAGGTGGACATGGGCGTTTGCTCCAGATACTCCCTGCAGAATAAAAAGTGTGCTGGAAGGACGCCTAGTATGGACGTCCACTGAAACTAAACAAAGAAAAGCACTTCAAAATGTTGACTCGCCAGACAATCATTGTAGACTGGTTAAGGAGGGTATACCTCAAGGCTGAGAATAAAACGTGAACGATTAACATTTTATTCTGTAAACTTGTGTAAATTACAGATAAGATATGGGAACCTTGCAATTTGGCACCGATGGGCTGTGGGCCATGAGGGGAGCAGTGCTTTGGATCCCTCAGTTGGGGAATCACTCGGAGCAGTGTGGGTGGCCTGTAAAAGCCCCATCAGTTGGTAGATGGAAGTCTTATTAGTAGTGCCCTTTTAGCCGGGTACATGCCAATATGGTCTTACATTGAGCGCATTGTGTTTGTGCAGTTGTTGAATGTTGCTATTGTTCCATTATCCACATACCATCAAGGAGTCCTAGCTAATCTTGTTTAAGTGGCCATTTAGTACAGAGGGTCCTTTTAAAAGCATCTTGTGCCAACATGAGTTGGTTCATTTGTATGCACCGCTGAGGTCTTGTAGAAGCAGTGAACTGGGTCTTGGCTGTCCCTCAGTGACTGACGATGGAGTTTCCCCCCTCAGGATTTGGTAAAGTGCCTAAAAGGATGAAGAATATCACTTGGCAAGGATGTCTTTATTTACAGTGTGTATTGATTGCCACTCAGCAGCGGATGATGACCAGTATCGCAATGATTGAGACATGTAGTTTTCTTTTCATTCTGGTGAAAGTTAAATAAAGGTTTCACAGCCACGAATTGCTGTGGGACAAAGTGCTTGGGATTTTCTTGCTGTGAAACGCCTGCTGGCTTTGTGGGATAATTGCAGTGGTTTCTCATACTAAGGGAATTTTAGCATAATATTTTGTATTTTAGGTGTTTTATTTCTCTTTCAGTAACCCTGCTGGACAGTGGAGCCAAGTGTTTGTTCTACCTCTGCCCGAGGAGGATGTCAATATTGGCGATGGGCAAGATCCTAGGGTAAGCATCAACCTGTTTCAATTGAGTTTGTATATGTGGTGACGACTCCTAAAAAATGTATAAAGTAAAGTTGTAACTGAGCAGAATTTCTTTAATCACCAGGGATATAGGGATAGGTCGATGTTCTATGTTTTGTACAGAGTCTGAGGAGTTGTCTGCTCAGTTGTTTTGTAATCTAGAAGGTGACTCTGGCAGCTACAGGATGCATGTAAGAGTAAAAGGAGCAATGTGATTTCTAGCAAATCCATCAGTCATCTGGTACACCCTGTGCTCTCTTGCCATGTCCGTCACCAAATGTTTTGCTTTAGTTTTTTTAACATGCCCTGACCTTTTACAGAGAAGTGAAGCTACGCTACACTGGTCTTTTGCTAATTTGTCATGGGGAAACTGATCAGTCCTTCATATTTCCTTTTGGTCTTTTTACTTTTTACCTGTTTGGGTAATTTTTTAACAGTGCACACATCTTACAATGCAGTAGTGATACTTTTGTATCGCCCTATCTTATACACTGGGGATTGCTGTTTACTTTTATATGTGGCTAAAGTCCAGCTAGTTGCATCACTTACATTTTTACCATGTTTGTATTATTAGTGTGCACATATGCGTTGACTGTGTGTGGCTACTGTCAGTTTAGGACTTACCCTTAGATCTGACGGTCTTGGAAGACAGGTGTTCTCTGTGAGCCCAAGAGATCATACCAATGAACCTAGGAAAGTGATATCAGCGCACCACCCTTATATCGTCCCCAGGGCAGAGGCAGCATACAATGAACTTCTGGCGTGGGACTTGATAACCAGACCGGGAGCTTCAAGGGGTGCGATAAGGACATAGTTGTGATCATAGGATTCCGTATAGATAAGGCAGAGGTTTCCCTAACCCCAAGTAATTCCCTTTTGTTGTTCCTCACATGAACCATCATGTCCCTCAGGGACCAACAAAAGGAAGTCCTTGTGTATGGTGAGTGAACATGAACTTTAAAAAGGAGGGAGCAGCACTCTGCAAATGGCATATATCGAAATACCTAGTCAGGAAGTCTGCAGGGCATCACAGGATACTTGAAGTTTGCAAGACACAGAGACAACTTATTGTTGGTTTTATGCTGGTTGTGCCTGAAAAACCTGTTGGGACGTTCCCATCCAATGTGTGGCGGCCGTCTTGGTTGGCGATCGATGTACCAACTTACTTGTCATTTTGGAGTGTCCTGATAATTATACCACGAAGCTGCGGTGCTGTGGACCACCTTCATGTCAATTGGACTGCAGACGATTTTTGGACCCCAGGAGGAATACCTGACATGGACCGTCACCGCCATGTATTGGAGGGTCATTGGGGTTGCCAGAGGTGCCCTGGGAGGAGCGGCGCCACGGGTGAGTGAATCCGAACAGCTGCATTACGTGGCTAGTGCCCTAAAAGGGCTGTGCCATGAGATTTGTCGCTTGTTCTTTGGCATATTGTTTGTTCTGCTGCTTCCTGCCTTCTCAGGCCAGGAAATCCCTGATATGGTCATGCATTCATCCAGGAAAGCTGCTGTTTTCGTGGGCTAGTGCATGACAATTGTGTGTGGACACAGGAAGTGAGTGGGACTGTCTGGTCCCACTCAACATCCATGGTGCCAGAGAGTCTTAGAGGGGGTGGTGGTGGGGGGTTGTGCATGAGTGAAACCCACAGTAGTCCTTAATTGGGCCACTGCTGACTGTTTGAATAGTGCAGATCATTACCACTGGTGGGCTTGATCTTGCTTCCAGACAGGATTTGGGGTAAGAGCCATTTCTTCAGAAAAGCGTTAGAGCCAAGTATCCTGTGTAGAAGAGGGGACGGCTCCTGAAGAGGGCTTGACGATCCTTCCTGCATTTGGCCTGCTGAAGCCCTGCCGGATTACCTGACCTGGGAAGGCCCTCAGCAGTGCTTCGATCCCTGAACTGGTGGGACCATCCAGTTTCAGTGCCTTCTTGAGATCCAGCCTTTGGGTGCCCTCAATCGTTCTTGAACTACCCAGTAGACCAATCAGCTTAGAAATCGGCTAACTTGGCAGAAGTGTCATCGTTTCGCGTTTTCGTACAGAAGTTCAGTGGTCGCCAGCTTGTGCTATAATTTCACCTTCCTGCCAAGTGTCAGCTTCCCAGCATCAAGGATCCTGTCCTGGAAGGACTTCTTCGACAACAAGTGGAGAGACTTCTTCTGTCGCCCGTGTGCAGTGACTTGTTGCTGGAACCCACCTACCCCCGTTCGGTAGTGCCCTGAAGAGGCCTTCATGGGTGTCTGCTCCATTTCTTCGTTGAAAAGGGTTGCGCACAGCTCCTGGACCTGACCAGAATCTGCCTTGCACCTTTAACTCATGGGCATCCTCTACTGGATCCAACAGTGGGGAAACCTACCTCCAGCGACTGTCGCTCCTGTATAGTCACTACTGCCTAGTCAGGGGGGGGGCGCGGGGTAGAAGTACTCGCAACACTTTTAGCCACCCCGTATAATAAAGCTTAGAATAAACTTTGGCTGGTTCTATCCCGTCACTTTTTTAAAGTTTGTTCTAAAGGATATCATTTTCTTCAACATTTTTTTTTTTTTTAACCTCTAACATTATTGAGAAGTCCTTGGGAAAATGTTTCGCCACCACAAGAACCTTTGCTACCTTTGTCCCCTCTCCTGAGAAGATGCTTTTGTTATTTGTTATTTTTCAACGTACGGATTGGACTTCAAAAGTTAGAGTATTACTCTTGTGAACTGGATTTCCTTAATGCATCATTACTTGCCCTCCTTTCAGGTATTAAGTGAATTGTATGCTTTTCTACAAACCTTAGGTGACTGTATATATGGTTGATAACCAAGTGTTGTGTGATATCATCTGCTTTTTTCTTTTCTGTAGTCTGTTTTGGCGTATAATAGAGTATTTTAGTACGTACGTCTTTATTGTGAGCTTCACAAAGGGAGTGCCTTTTGATATTAGAATGTCCTTGCCCCTTTTCTTTACCAATGCTGAGGCAAAACATTGTTTAAGGAATCTCGGTCTGCATTTGTCCTGCAGGATCAGGTGAATTTACTGGATCTTGACTATATTGACACTGGATGTCTAGAGCCTTTGTAAAATGTTTTTCTTTTATAAGGAAGTTTAGACCCTGTGTATTGAGGTACACTATTTTAAACACAGCTGTCTCAGCCATATAAACCCAGTTTGTAGAGGGAGAGAAAAATAGGCACCGGAGAAAGCAAGGGAATCCCATTAACTTTAATAAAGTCACGCATAGTCTATCGAACAGGTCAAAAGAAGCATGCTAGTGGGACATATCTTGTGATGGGACAGGTGTATGTATAAAAAACAGCAGTGGCCAAGAACCAATCCACTCCTACTATTGTTAAGTAAGAATTATTGCAGTCCAACTGGTGTGGCACTACACAAGACTTATCTCCTTGGTATTGGGTACTCCACCATTTAATATATCCCTTTACTACACAAGTTGGTAGTGTGACTGAGGAGCCAGGTTCATTTTAGGAGGCGTAATGTGAGCTGTAGAGCTGTGCAATGAAACCAGTAAATAAAAGTATCCAATTAAACACTTACACACTTAGTTATAATAGATGAGATATGAGCTGGGGTTGCTCTCTCTCCAGGCACATTACAGCTGGCGCCTGTGTTCTATTTTTAGGAAATGTCTGTCTACAAAAGAAAACTTACTGTAAAAAACCCTTTCACAGTACGTGTTTGCAGCTAAACATGGGTTCGTAAACAAGTGGTTAGACCAAGTCTATTGTATTCTAGTTAAAGCTGATATAACTTTTGATCTGCTGCTGTCCAATCCCGACAAAGCAAAAGTAAAAATACAACAGACTGATTGGATCAAAACCTGTGAGCATTGTCTAACCTTTTGTGATGGTGACACTGTGCGTTTCCCACCGAAAAGGGTGGGCATTTTGCACCATACTTGATATGATGTCCCTCACCGAAAAACCGTAATGGCATACTTCGACTCTGCCTTAATTTGTGGGCCACACTTGAAAAAAAGGCAAGTCGCCGGCTTGTGAGTACAGACCAAAATGTATGTCGTTTTTGTAAAGATAACACTATTCCTGAGACCCTTATCCACCTGATTACAGAGTGTACATTGTTAAGATCTAAAAGAGAAATTGCCTTCACAAGACATTGTGAATGCTTGGGAAATACATCTCAGACTGAACGCTGGGCAGTATTGATGGGGTGCAACAACATGGCAATACAAATTGCAGCTGTTAATTTTTTACTCAGCCTAAATCTGGAAGAAAATGTGGAATTAACATAGCTGTCTATGACTGTCCATGATTGGAAGTAACAAGCATAGTGTCAATGTCTGGCAATAATCTATCCGACTATTTTAATATCTTATATTTAGCATTTTGTATAATACATGTATGAGAGGTTGTCGCTTTTGTTTTTATTCTTGGTAATTTTGTTGTATTGTAGTGATGATGATGAGTTAAATGAATTGTTGAATCTTTTTTGTAATGTTGAATCAAGTAATACATTTTAAGAAGTGTTTGTTGGATTATTTGTTTTATGTTTTGTATCTATTTTGTAAGGTTGGTTGAATTCAGCCAAATCAAATAAAAAATAAAAAAATATAATAGATTTATACACAGATATTTAAATCATTCTTTAAAAAGCAGTAATTCGCTGTAACATTAATACCAGGTTAGGATTCAATTAAAGTGAACAATAAAGCAGGTGAGTAATTAATTCATGAGACACATGTTCCAGCACCTGGAGGTGATGTCGTTTGGGGTCAGTATAGCATTTTTATAGGATCACCTTTGCAATATTGAGTTTTTCAGGAAGGAAAGTTTAGAGTTAGATAGAACAGACTGATGGATTATAAGAACAGTTAGTCTCCCCAAAGGATGTAGGCAGTTAAGTATCCCAACATTAAAGTGCTCAACATTTAAGACGTACCATAACAAGCACTGCCAAAGCCAATAGGTTCAGAAGGAGGCCTTCAGGGAGCCAGGACAGCTAAAGTCAATGGACAAAGTCAAAGTTCTGATGCTCTTCTTAGAAAAATGTTCTTAAATAGGTGGTGTTCAAAAGAGAAATCGCAGCAACTCGAGTCACCTTTAGGAAGCACACGCTGTAAGGCCAATGCTGGTAAATTGAGGGCAACTTAGTGCTGGGTTAAATCGCACTCCCAAAGGTAGGAAGCACCCCAAATGGCAAAAGGATAAAGTGCCCCAAGCCCAACAGTACCTTTAAAAAACAAAGAAAGTGTTCCAGCTGGCTGCCTTCTTTTAGGCAGAATCACATGCAGTACCCTTTGGGAACACTGGATGCAATTAAGACTACAATAGTCAGTACATTTTCACCTTTGGTACAATCCCGTACTACACAGTTCTCCAGCATGGGGTCTGGCATGGATTCACATGCTCATGAATATTCCCTGTCAGGCTGGGAATCCTCGGTAAAGAAAAATCAGTATCAGTTTTGTTTCTGATCTGTCTTTCGTATTAGTAACCAATCACTGATCTTTGCGTCATACTGACCACAGACAATGACTGCCATCTCCCTAAGCCCCGCCTCTGGCAGCCATCTTCAGATTTTTACCGCACGTTCAAGTGTTGGGATCCTCCTGCTATTGCTCTCGAGCTTTAGTGCGTTTTCGCGCTTTTTCTTAGGAAAATTCTCTCTTTTTTCGGTCAAAGAGCCTCAAGCTCCACGGTTTCTTTATCCAATCAACGAGGACCCGTGTCAGATTCTTCTACGCCCCTCAAGGGTGAAGATTTCGTCGAGCCACGCTTTTGGAGGACTCCAGAAGTTTCTCAGGCCCATCTCGGTCATGGCCCAGGAGAAGGGAAGCTCGACGCCCGGAAAGCTGTTCAGAGTCTGCCCTGGATGCCAGCTTCAGAATGTCTTGGAGGATGAACACTCCCTTTGCCTCTACTGCCTGCATGAGGACAAGACGCACATGGAGAAGGACTGTGTGTTTTGCGGCAATATGTCGGAGCGGACCATGAAGGACCGCCAGCTGCGTCTCGCCAACTGGCTGGAAGGGAAGAGCCCGTCAGGCGAGAAAAAGAAGTCTGAGCGGTCTTCTAAGACCTTTGAGGGCGCCCCGGCGACGGGGGCCCAACAGAAGGCCAAGCACCGCGAGTCCGCTGGCACCGGGAGTGCTGAACGGCCGGGCTCTACGGGTGCCAGGCAGGGCGCATCCTCCACGGCGCCATCAACCACGAGCCAACGCTCTGGCTCGGGTAAGAGGAAGGCGAGCACCCGGCAAAGCTCCTGGAGAGACCCCGGTCGAGCTGGAAGGCCCCATCGGAGGGGGAGCGAGGCGGTGACCCTCCCCCCAAGGAGAAGGCGGTGAGCGCACCTAAGGTGGTGAAAGCCTTGATCCACCCGGCCAAGGCCTCTATCGAGACAG
This sequence comes from Ambystoma mexicanum, assembly GCF_040938575.1. Taxonomy (NCBI): domain Eukaryota; kingdom Metazoa; phylum Chordata; class Amphibia; order Caudata; family Ambystomatidae; genus Ambystoma; species Ambystoma mexicanum. The sequence continues at coordinate 381,715,813 of NC_090934.1, read as the reverse complement.
TCGCGGCGGCCCTGGCTCAGCCTGTGGAGGCTACACCAGTGGTGGTGACCTCGGGGCCCAGAGTCTCCCTGCCACAGCAGAGGGAGTCCTCTTTCATGCCCATCGGCAGGACCCCCGTGAAACCTCCGACGGAGAAGAAAAAGGGGGGGCAGGAGGTCGTCATGGATTCGGCCTCAACCTCTGAAGAGGAGCTGATCGAAGTCTTAAGCCACGGCGTTGGCGTGGAAGAAGACCAGCCCGTCGGGAGGGACCCCGATGTCGGAGACTACGATAACGTAGAGGGTGCCGACGGGGCTCTGGACGCCCATCGGAATCCCCTCAACCAGTGCCGCAAGACAACTCGGCGGCCATTTTGTTGGCTATACAGTCCTTATGCTCGGAGATAAGGACAAGATTGCCGTTACCACCAACGGAGGAACCGCTCCCGACGGGGGACCCGGAGCCAGGCCCTTCTGGGAGCCCTCCTCCTAAGAGAAGAAGGATTCATCCTCCACCTCCTTTTCAACCATCGCGCCCTGCTCAGCCCTCCTTCCCGTCCACGACCCGTGGGGATGGACACGGCCGCGACGGGTACAGACAACGAGGCTTACGACAAGGATCTCCCGTCGTCACCACCTCCCCGGGCTTACCCACCCGACGAGATTGGATCGTTTGATGCCATGATCGCCAAGGCATCCGAGCTTTTCCAGCACTGCCCGGAAGAGAAGAAGGAAGGTTTCCTTTATCAACGGCGCGAGACCAAGAGGAAGACAGTCCTCGCTGTACCTCTACTGGACGATATCTGGGATGAGGGTCTCGCCCTCCTCAAGAACCCATCCACAACGCCTGCGAGAAGGGAACGGTACGAGAAGAAGTACTGGGTCCCGGACACGGCCCCCTTGTGCCTTCGGGCACAGCCGACCCCGGACACGGTCGTCTCCGCAGCGGCCAGGAAGAAAGCGGGGGGGGGGGGCCTCGGCCTCTACGTCAACCTCCCCGCGGGACGGCGAGGGAAAGAAATTGGACACGATGGGACGCAGAGTCATCTCATCGGCAACAACGACGATTAAGGCTGCCAACGCCTTGGCTATCGTAGCCCGCTACGACAGGGAGTTGTGGTACAAGATCGCCCCCCTGCTGGACTTCCTACCAGACGACAAGAGGGTGGAGGCCCTAGAGATCTTGCAGGAAGGAGAAGTGGCGTCGGACCACGCCATTACGATTGCGACGGACATCGCTGACACTGGATTTCGCCAGTTGGGCAACGGCGTGTGCCTTAGACGGCGTGGATGGCTCAAGGCAACAGACTTCCGGCAGGACGTGCAGACCAGAGTCTTGGACATGCCATTCGACGGGAGCAACCTGTTTGGGAAAACAGTGGACGATTCCCTACAAGCCATCAAGACGGACACAGAGACGGCCCGGGCTCTTGGTGTTCTCCAGCAACGACGGCCGCCCTTTCGGAGCACCGGAGGCAAGCAGGGTGCCTCCAAAGGTTCCGGCGGCGGATATTCCACTTACCGTCAAGCGGCTCGTTCGTCTTCACAGGAAGCCTACAGGGGATGAGGCAAGTCGGGAAGACCCCGCCGTCGTCGCCAGGGAGGACAAGGCGGCAAAGCCTCGTCGAAGCAGGACTGAACCGGCCGTGGGGTCGGGCCCCCACCGAAGCATCCCGGTGGGAGGCCGGCTGGCGAACTTCGTCAGCGTGTGGGAGTCCATCTCCACCGACCGTTGGGTGCTGGACGCCCTGGCCCAGGGTCACGCGCTCGAGTTTCTAAAGAAGTGCCCGCGCGTCCCCCCCGTGGCCAGGAAGGAACATCACGTCCCTCAACTTCTCTTGGAGGTAAAGGCGATGCTCAAGAAGGGCGCCATCAAGCTTGTCCCAAAGAGGCTTCGGGGCTCCGGAATTTACTCAAGATACTTCCTCGTGAAGAAGAAGACAGGAGGATGGCGTCCCATCCTGGACCTACGACGACTGAACAAATTTATCAAGGCACAGAAGTTCTGGATGGTCACCCTCCAGCACGTCCTGGGTCAGCTGGAGGAGGGTGATTTCCTGTCGTCGTTGGATTTGGAGGATGCTTACTTCCATATCCCCATCCTAAAGGGACACCGAAAGTTTCTCAGGTTTGTGGTCCAAGGGCGTCACTACCAGTTCAGAGCCCTTCCCTTCGTATTGAGGTCGGCACCCAGGGTGTTCACCAAGTGCCTCGCACCGGTGGCGGCGCGGCTGCGCCTGGAGGGGATCCACGTCTACCCCTACCTGGACGACTGGCTCATCTGGGCAAAGACAAGGGAGCTCGCCGCGGAGCACACGGCGAGGATCCTCCAGCTACTCACGGACCTGGGATTCTCCATAAACTAGGCCAAGTCCCACCTGGTGCCCGCACAAGACGCACTGTTTCTGGGAGCGAAATTCGACACAGTGGCGCTTCTGGCCTCTGTTGGAGGAAAGGACGAGGGCCATCTTGGGCAAGGTGCACTGGATGCTGGTTGCGGACGCGGCCAGGGTGAGGTCCATCCAATCCCTCCTAGGAATGATGTCTTCTTGCATTTATCTCATCCGCCTGTGCAGGCTTCGGATGCGCCCTTTACAGGAGTTCCTGGACACTCGCTGGATCCAGACGATGGGCAGCTTCGAGGACAGGATCACACTCGACGAGAGCTATCTGACGGCGGGCATGGACTTCCAGACCCCTGGCCACCAGAAGACAGTGACCACGGATGCCTCCCTGGAAGGGTGGGGAGCGCACACCGAAAATCTGCACGCGAGAGGCCTTTGCCTTCCGACGGAGAAGTCCCTCCATATCAACGTCCTGGAGCTCCGTGCAGTGTTTTGGGCACTTAGGTCCTTTCTTCCGTCCCTCAAGGGCAAGGTGGTGAGGATCTTCACCGACAACACCACCACCATGTTCTACATCAGGAATCAGGGCGGTACCAGATCCCCAGCCCTGTCCAAGGAGGCGCAGGATCTGTGGCATTGGGCCGTCGCCCAAGGGATGTTTCTGGTGCCGTTTCATCTGGCAGGAATAAAAAACACCACCGCCGACTCGCTCAGCAGAGAGCTGCGCTCGTGCCACGAGTGGGAACTACAACAGGATCTAGTGGACCGCCTCTTCCGACGGTGGGGCACACCCCAGATCGATCTGTTCGCGACGGCGACGAACTCCAAGTGCCAGAGGTTCGCCAGCAGATTTCCCCAGCTGAGGAGCATGGGCGATGCTTTCTCGTTCCCCTGGGAGGGCCTGTTTCTATACGCGTTCCCTCCATTGCCGTTGCTGATCCGGCTCATCAACCAGCTCAAGAGGTCACGGTGCAGGATGATCCTCGTCGCACCTGTGTGGCCGAGGCAGATATGGTTCCCGGACCTTCTGGACTTGTCAGCGTCCCTGTCAATCAAGCTGCCAGTGGACACGGATCTTCTCTCCAGGGAAGGAGGCGCCATCCTCCATCACGACCCGAAGTCGCTGAACTTGCAGGCCTGGCTCCTGCAGCATTGGAGTTTGGAGGCTACGACATACCGGCCGACTGCAGAGAGATTCTTGCAAAGGCCAGGGCGTCCTCAACTCTTAAATGCTATGGACACAAATGGAAGAGGTTCTCTGTCTGGTGCCACACACAGAAGATTAACCCTCTACGGATTATGGCTCCCCAAGTACTGCTGTACCTTCTGACACTGGCCAAGGCTGGACTGGCGCACGCGTCCATCAAGATTCATCTTGCTGCGATCTCCCGATACACCAGAACCACGGGATGGACGTCTTTGTGGTCTCATCGTCTGGTGAAAGATTTCATGAAGGGACTGTTCAGATCGTTCCCGCCGGTGAATGCTCCGGCCCCGGCGTGGGAGCTCAACGTGTTGCTGACCAAGCTCATGGGACCTCCATTCCAGCCTCTGCACTCTGCTCCGTTGAAGTTCTTGTCGTGGAAAACAGCGTTTCTTGTGGCCATCACCTCCGCACGACAGGTGGGAGAGATCCAGGCCCTTTCCTGCAAGCCCCCGTACTTGACTTTTCAAGACACGAGGGTAGTGCTCAGGACATACCCCTCCTTCATGCCCAAGGTGCCGTCGGACTGCCACCTCAACGAACCCTTGGTGTTGCCTGTTTTCTTCCCGTCACCTTTGTCGCCGGCTGAAAGGACTTTCCACTCGCTGGATGTGGCTAGAGCGCTGAAGTTCTACTTGGACCGCACGAAGAGTTTTCGGAAGACGTCACAACTTTTTGTGAACTTTGGACCTGTCAATTAAGGGAAGGCTCTCTCGAAGGCTTCCATTTCCAGATGGCTCTCCGGCTGTATCATGTACTGTCATCGGTTGGCAAACCGACCGCTGCCCGGCTGTCCGAGAGCCCATTCCACCAGAGCGATCGCAGCTACCACGGCGTTCCTATCTGGTGTGCCCTTGCTGGACATCTGCAGGGCTGCTACGTGGAGGTCGACGCACACCTTCACGAAATTCTACTGCGTCGATCGGGATTCCAGGGAGGAGTCCAGGGTCAGCCAAGCAGTGCTGCGCAACCTGTTCGCCTAAGGTGAGCCTGGTGAGGAGGTAAGAATTGCTTAATGTTGAGTTTTGGATGTAATGCTTAATGTTGAGCTTGTTGCCACCTCCCGTGGTTGTGCATGTGTGTACTGCTATGTATTTTATTCATGAGCATGTGAATCCATGCCAGACCCCATGCTGGAGAAGCAACAAGTTACTTACCTGTAACTGTTGTTCTCCAGCATGGGTCTGCCATGGATTCACATGCGAACCCTCCCGCCTACCCCTCTGCGGCTCTTCACTTGGTCATACTGCCACTTCACGTGCTACCAAATCTGAAGATGGCTGCCAGAGGCTGGGCTTAGGGAGATGGCTGTCATTGGCTGTGGTCAGTATGACGCAGAGATCAGTGATTGGTTACTACTACGAAAGACAGATCAGAAACGAAACTGATAATGATTTTTCTTTACCGAGGATTCCCAGCCTGACGACGGGGAATATTCATGAGCATGTGAATCCATGCCAGACCCATGCTGGAGAACAACAGTTACAGGTAAGTAACTTGTTCCTTATGTGGTAGCAGCGGCTGAGCAGCCAGGCTTATCTCGAGTTGAGTGAGCAGTAGAACAAGCTACACAAAGGACCAACAAATACAGTGGTTCAAACACTTACTCAAGGTTTCTTGGTAAAAGAATATACATTTATTTAGTCAATTTGAAAACATTACACTAGCAAGAGCAGCTCAATATTATATACTAATATACCACAAATACACAACCAATAAGTTGCTGAGCAAGTTCAGCTCCCCTGAAGTGGGAGCAAAATGGCACTTCAGATACTTTTAAAAGGGGTAAAAAGACAAGGTTATAAGAATCAATAGCACAAATACTTTCATAGGCAGGGCAAAGGGTTTAAGTTAAATACAACCAGCAATTCAGTTCATAGGCCTGGGCCAAAGTCAATGGTTCAGAGTCTTTGTATAGGAAAGCACAGTTCTGGTAGTAAACGGTTAAGTCTTTGCCACAGATCTTAGAAGAATTTGGTCTGACGAAAAGTTAGATGAATGTTTAGGGAAGGACAAGCCTTCGAAGTCGGGAAAGTTTCACAACTTTCACTGTGGCTGAAAAGATTGCTGGACCGCGTTTGCACAGTACCTTTGAATTGAAGAAGAGCTGTAGCTGAAGCAGTTGTTCCTGGCAGTTCGAGCAGAACTCGCTGTTCCTGAGCTTCAGTCGTGGGGACAAGGAGGACGACAACGGGAAGTGGCCAAAAGCTTGGCAAAACGTCGGTTTAAGGTGCGAGTGCCTTAAGGACCACAAACTGGCATCCTTCCCCCTGGCTATCCTGTGTTCCACAGCACTCTGCAGAAAATTCGACCAGGAGGGGACGGTGTCCAGGCGGCTTACGAGTTGGTTTTTCCCACCGAACTCAAGGGAAGAAGTTAACCTTGAAGGGCTTATGGATTTTCAGGCAATTCGGACCTGCAGCATGGCTTCACCGGTCGTCCAGTAGTTGCAGCAGTCCTCTTCCTTCAGCTAGTCTTCGGTTGTTTCGTTCCAGTGGTCGACTCTGCTTTCCAAGTCCCAGAGACCTGCTTTGAAACAGTTTTCCCCTATTCATTCCAGCCTGGCTGTCACTCACACAGCAGGGTAGCTGTCCTTGCCGGACAGCTAGCCGGCCAATCATGCCAGAGTGCATTCAGGTCTCCTAGGAGACTAAGCACAGGGAGTTTCGGGCACCTCCCTCACATCCTGTCCATCCCAGATACTCATGCACCAGAGGAGGGCTTCAGCACTGAAGCCCGCCAAGGGCCAACGAACAAAGGGACCAAACCTGATTTGGCGCGCAGAGACAAACAAGGACCTTTCCTAAAAGAAATGCTGAAAAAAGTTGACAGTCTGTTTTTACAGATAGGTATTGGGCGCCTAATTGAAAAACATGTTGTCCCTGATTTTTAGCTACCGTTGTTCGCGGTCGGGAAAAATCATGGTTGTTTGATCTAAACCACTGCCACCACAACAGTGCTGACATTCAATGTGGCCGCAGCTACCTTCCCCGCTACAGTAAGAGACTCTCTCAATATAGGCATTGTCTCCATTTGTCTGTCACGTGCTAGATACTGACCCCTCGCCTACCATTGCTTTACTTGTGTGTATATTCTTACCCGCCTTTGCTTTCCGCCAGATTAATATACACGTACCTGCTGTTTGTCTGCACCTATAACTGCCCTTCTCGTACACGGAGACCGTAGTGTACTACCTTTGTCTCACTTGTAACATCCTGTGCCCCGAATCCCACCATCATGATAATCTTGCGCTACTGCCTTGTTGATTGTCTGTATCTGCACTATCTGGATGCCCGCATAACCACGTGTGATTCGCCTGTCTGCTTAACTGCCATTTTTCATATTCTAACCTAGCGCGCAGCTCAGTAATTAGTGACTCTTATTGCTTTACACTGGTCCACCTCCCCTGACACTCCAAGACCTATGGCCCGTGGCTATCTACTGGCTCCTCCCTGTACACTACCTCGGTCTTCATTATTAAGAATAATATTGCTAACTTAAATGGTACACACCCATAGATGTATTTCTCCATTGCTACCTTTGTGCTTGTGTTAACTTGTTCAGCAGCCTGAGGTTCTTAGCTGGATGCTGCCAACTCTGCAACTGTGGTGCCGCTTACTAACCTACAGCAAACCGTGCTTTGCCAATCCTAACCTCTTGATACACTTGCTGTCTCATCCTCAAGCTTATTAGCACTATTAGGAGCCTATTCACTAGGTCGCAACACCTTACCAACAGCCTTACCACTTACTTGCTCACATTTTCATCCTCTGCCCTTCTGCATGCCACGCCTCATGCCACACATGCACATAGCCTTTGCAACTCTGCCCATCATCAACACACTATACTGCCCTCAGCCACCGCGGCGCACTTTACCAACCCCTACCTCAACTCCCCTGCCCTCTGGCACGAACACTTTGCCACCAAACCGATGCCCAACCAACCTTGCACGGAGCCCCTGAGGAATCTCAGACTCTGATCTAGACTCCCTCATGTCTCCCACCACCCTACCAACTTCACCCAGCATACTGACCTACCGCATATTGAGGCAACACCTCACACTTCCCTTCCATCTACACCCATAGAGGACTCGAATCTAGATGAGCGTGCCCAAAGGCACCTTTCCAAAACGTTTATCAAGGCTGCTCTGATCAATGCCAGATCACTCACAGCACATGCACTTGATATGGCTGACCTCATCACAACTCTCGACCTTGACCTCATTGCCATTACTGAAACCTGGCTCCATGACGCCTTGTGACCTCTACTATCCCTAGCAATCCCCGAAGGTTACACCATCATCAGAAGTGACCGCAATACCAGCCAAACTAAAGGAGGTGGCATTGCCATAATACATAAGACTATCAATCTCCGCCTTTCCCCTGCTTACCAAATTAGCTCAGCTGAACTACTCCCAGCAAAATTAGCCGTCGCCCCCAATCAAACCATTACACTACACCTTATCTACAGGCCCCCGGGGCCTATATCCATGTTCGCTGATGACCTATCTCACATCCTTGCTGACAATGCCAAGACCAAATCCTAAATAATCGTACTAGGCGACCTCAATTTACGCCTCCAAGACCATAATGATGCCTCGGCACATGACATCAATAACTTGCTCCTTAATCTAGGCTTCACACAACGGATCAACATGCCTTCACATTCCAAATGCAGGACCCTCGACTGGCTAGCTGATGTAAATTTTGACATTAATGTTGAATCTAACCAACCGTGTGCGTATAAGGACCACCACCTAATCACCTTCAGTATCCCAGCCAGAATCCTCCATACTACGCCTGACATCGCACCCGCAACTTCCACATGAAACGAGCGCAACATAACCTGCGCTAAACTACTCCCTCTCATCCTCAGTTCTCAATGAACACTCAGCCTCTTGCTCTGATCCAACAGTCTTGGTAGATACGTTCAATCAGACCATGTTGAAAGCCCTGGACCTTATTGCTCCCATCAAACCCAGAAAACCTAAACCACGGGCCCAACTCCTGGTATACACCACAGTTGAGAATCCTACGCAAGGAAAAACGGAACCTCAAAGCACGCTGGAAAAGCAATCCAACGGAAACTAATAAAGCAAGCATTACATTAGCTACCCTGAATTACAAAGAGGCAAAAAAAGATACGTACAACAAGCGCATCGAACTAGCTAAATCAAACACCAAAGAGTTATTTAGAATATTAAAGGAACTGGAATCCCCTGCCACTCCTCCTGACACCTGTACCAAAGACAGTACATGGTGGACAATATCCAGAAGGCACTCCTTGGTAAAATTGCCACTCTACAAACTAAAATCAATGCAATAAAAAACACCCTGCAGCTCGGCCTGCAACCCTTAATCCTGCAGGTCAGCAATAACGCCAACCTGGACCCCCCCAAATCCTTTAGCTTCTCATCCCTCTCCATCATTGAAGTTGAACATATAATCAACAACCTTAAACCCACCAATTGCCACGGTGATCCTTGTCCTGCTGCCATCATCAAGGAGGCCCTTCATTACCACGCTCATAAATTCCTCATTCAGCACTGGGATTGTCCCTGACAACCTGAAGGATGCCTGGGTCATCCCACTCCTTAAAAAAACCTACACTGGATGCCAATATACCTACTAACTACCGACCTATAACTACAGTCCCTTTCTTGTTAAAAAAATAATCTTGATTGTGCTGCTTACCTACAGATCCAAGATTATTTGGAGACCAACAATCTCCTGGGATTGCGGCAATCTGGATTCTGTCCTCGGCATGGCACGGAAACTGCCCTTATAGATCTCAAAACAGATTGAAGACCTAAAAGATGAGGGCAAATTGGCCCTTCTACTTCTTTTAGATCTATCTGTAGCTTTCAACCTAGTTAATCATCAAATCCTTTGCCGCCACCTTAAAACAGCCGCCCACTTCTCTAATGAAGCAACAGCCTGGATCACTTCTTTCCTGGAAAACAGATCCATGAGGGTTTTCGCTCCTTCTGCCACCGCTGAACCCTTGCCAGTCACCTGCGGGATACCACAAGGATTGTGTGTATCTCTGACACTCTACAATGTGTTCACGAAGCCACTCTTCGATATCTTGGATTATCTGGGTGTCACATACACTAATTATGCGGATGACACCCAGATACTCATCCCTATTACAGGTGACCAAACGGATACTACAGCCGTTAATTCTATCAAGTCATTCAGGCCTGGATGGCGCAACATGCACTTTGTCTGAACAACGAAAAAACCGAGCTTTGCATCTTACGCTCTCACCAAAGACTTTGTTAACTAGACCCGGCGTTCAAATCTTTCGTCATTGATGGTAATAAAATCAAGATCGCTAAGATTACTAAAACGCTTGGCGTTTATATTGACTCCACCCTCTCTGACCAGACAAACCAACGCAGTATCATCTGCTGCAGCATATACATTCAAGCTCATTACAGCTTGTCGACCGTTCCTATCACCAGCCAATTGCTCTGCCCTAGCCAGGATATTGGTTATGTCCAAAATTGGCTACTGTAACACCCTGTATCTGGGTACTAATGATTGCAATATCAATAAGTTACAAGTCATCCAAAATGATGCCATCAGAGCGGCACTCAGTATCCCCAGGAACCTTCAAATTTCTGACACCAGACGGAGTATCCGCTAGCTCTCAGTACCTCAACGAGTATCACTCAAAGCGCTAGCGCTAACTCATCAAAGCCTCGCCAACCAAGCACCCAGTTATCTGGCCAGCATGTTTACTATCAACACTACCAACATACCACTCAGAAGTGCCCAGCAGCGAAACTGTGGAACTCTTTACCGAATCCTGTAAGAGCAGAATCCTTGTTCTTTGCCTTCAAGCACAAAGCCAAAGCCTGGTTATCCGCCCAAGACCTGCATTGACTGATTCTCCTCTTATCCCGTCTTCATAACGCTGGCGCCAATTTGTAAGTAATTAGCTGACTGCTAATATGTATATAACCTGTATATTATCCAAATGTGTCCCTGTTGATTGTACTATACCCTTGACTTTGCTATGTATTATGTACTATGTCTGTAACCAAAGTGATGCGCCCGGATGCCCTTGGGTCTGGTGCGCTATACAAATAATAAAAATATACAAATATACACCAGCCATTTAAAGTAGGAAAGGGTAACATTCGACTGTTACATGAGTGTTTTGACTCGGGGAAAGCTAGGCAACCCCTCCAGCTCTCTATAGGAACATGGTGTGTGCTGGGTCTGTAAATGTAAAGAGACTAGTTAAGTCAATTTAACTTTACATGCTCTGGGAGCCAGTACTGAGTCCCAGATAAGTTATTTAAATCTTGTGAAGTCTGAAGGTGCTGTGTGACACACAAAAAAAGATGATGCCTCTGGAGTTGTTTTAAAACTCCATAACCAAAGAACACAAAAGTAAAACGCACATCAAAATACATGAGTGGGGAAAAAAGGCTTGCACTCTTCCCAGGTAAAAAATAAAATCCTAGAAATCCATCAAAGTTGCTGGGGGTCTCAAAGGGTAAAGGAAATTAGCACATTCTTGAGAATTCTCTAACACCTTCATGATGCAATGCAGTACACACTTGTTCTGGTCCTTTGTTGTGGTGACGAAAGGGAGGATGTCTTGCGGGCTCCTGCAGCAGCACTCGAGAGTGGGACACTGCAGCAATGGATTTCCGTCGGTTCAGTGGCTCTGTGGTGTTGGTGCCGTTTTCTCAGTGCCAATGAAGAACGAAAAGCTGTGGTTAGGATTTTCCTTGATCTCTCGGTCCTGGACTCTGGGCGTGGTTTCTTGCTTCTGAAGGGTCCTTTGGATGCCCACGAAGATCCGAGATCCGAATCAGGCCAGAAGACGATATACTCACAGATGGCCGAGGTACCCTGGGTATTGAGCTTCTGCAGCCTTGGAAAGTCGCCGCAAGTCGGGGGTTGTGCCAAACTGGAGTTTGTCTCAAGGCTAGTTTGTCCCACCAGCCTAGGGCAGTAAGTCGTCCTTTACGGATTTTCCCTGTCGATTCGAAAACGGGGTCAGCAAAGCTGCAGGGCTTCACTGGGCACTTTGCAGTCCAGGAGGGTGCTGTTGGTGTCTTCTCTCGTCTTCTGTCCTCCAGTCCTTGACACTGCTTCTAGTCCCAAAAACCTCCCTTTTTATGCAAGTTCCCATTTATTCACAGGCTGTCAATCACACAGCAGGGTGGCTGTCCTCCAGGATACCCAGCCGTCCAATAGGAAATGGTTTCACTCAGGCACACCTAGAGACAAAGGACAGGGAAGTTTTGCGACCCTCCCTCACTTCCTGCCTTTCCAGACACACTGAAGCCTGGGTGGGCTTCAGGGCGGATGCCTGCCAAAGGCAAACTACACAAAGGACTCAAACCTGATGCAAACCGAGAAAGCCTAGAAGAGACTAACAAGAAATGGTGAAAAAAGAAGACGGTGACAATTTTGGGAAAATAGTCACCCTTGTGTTTAGCACTGCAGCTGAGGTATCAGCTTGCAGATACATGCAACTAGATAGTAAAAAAGAAAACCCTGCCATCCGCCATTCAAGTGGGTTAGTGTAACAATGTTACATGAGGAATGGTTTAAAGGAATTACTAGGTAATTCCCCCCAGCACTTCACATAGGGTGGTGTGTGCTGGACCCATAAAGTAAAGTAAGACAGGGGTCATCTTACTTTCTCCAGCATGGGGTCTGGCATGGATTCACATGCTCATGAATATTCCCCCGTCGTCAGGCTGGGAATCCTCGGTAAAGAAAAAATCAGTATCCATTTCGTTTCTGATCTGTCTTTCCTTAGTAGTAACCAATCACTGATCTCTGGGTCATATTGCCCCCAGCCAATGACTGCCCTCTCCCTAAGCCCCTCCCCTGGCAGCCATCCTCAGATTTTTACCGCACGTTCAAGTGCTGGGAGTCCTCGTGCTTTAGCTCTCAAGCTTTTACTGCGTTTTCGCGCTTTTTCAGGGGATTTTCTCATTTTTTCGGTTTAATCGAGCCTCAAGCTTCACCGTTTCTACTTCCGATAACGGGGACCCGTTTCGGAATTCTTCTATGCCTCTCAAGGGTGAAGTTTTCATCGAGTTACGCTTCTTGGAGGATTCCAGAAGATCTGAGGCCTACCTCAACGGACATGGCCCAGGACAAGGGAAGCTCGATGCCGGGATCCAAGCTGTTCTGGAGCTGCCCGTGATGCGGATTGCAAATTGTTTTCAGGGAGGACGAGCTTTCGAGATGTCTCTACTGCCTTCATGAGGACAAGACTCACGTGGAGAAAGACTGTGCGTTCTGCAAGAACCTGTCGAACGGATCAAGCAAGATCGTAGTTCCCGCCTCGCTGCCTGGATGGAGAAGGACACAGCAGGTGAGAAGGCGAAGCAAGTCTGAGCGGTCTTCTAAGTCCTGTGAGGGCGCCCCGACGACGGGGGCCCAACAGAAGTCCAGGCACTGCGAGTCCACGGGCACCGGGAGCGCCGAAGGGTCGGGCTCTTCGGCTGCCAACCAGGGCGTGACTTCCCCGGCACGATCACCCACGAGCCAGCGCTCTGGTTCAGGGAAGAGGAAGTCCGAGAACCCGGGTAAGCTTCTGGAGAGGCCCCGGTCGATCTCGAAGGGAGCCGAGGGGGAGTGAGGCAATGACCCTCCTCCCAAAGCGAAGGCCCAGGACGCACCTAAGGTGGTGAGGGCCTTGATCCAACCGGAAAAGGCCTCTATCGAGGTTGTCACAGCGGCCCTGGCGAAGCCGGCAGAGACTACGCCAGTGGAGGCGGTCTCGGGGCCCAGAGTTTCCCTGCCACCGCAGAGGGAATCCTCTTTCCAGCCTATAGTTGAGACCCCCGTGAAGACCCCGGTGGAAAAAGCGGGGGGCAGGCGGTGCTCATTACGGATTCGGATTCAGCCTCCGAGGAGGATCTGGTGGAAACCGTGAAAGGCCTCAACGAGAGTTTCGATAAGGTTCGATCCCAGGGGAAGGATCCTGCTGATGTGATCGAAGATAGCAACGATGGCGACGACGAGGGCCCAGTGGAGCAGCCATCCCGTCCATCGCAGCCATTGCCCGAGCCCCAGGATAGCTCAGCGGCCATTTTGTTGGCGATCCAATCCTTATGTACTAAGATAAGGACGAGGTTGCCACGGACCCCGACGGAGGATCCAGATCCAGGACCTTTGGGAAGCCCTCCGAACAAGCGGAGGAGAGTCCACCCTGCACTGCCCTTCGTGCACACAAGGCCCGTGCACCTCTCATCCCCCCTTACCGGACCCTTGGGATGTTACGGCGACGGTGGCGATGATACAACGGACATTCCTTCATCACCCCCGACGAAATTGGCTCTTTCCACACCATGATAGCCAATGTATCCGAGCTCTTCCAGCTCTGCCTTGAGGAACAGAAAAAGGAAGGCTTTCTTTACCAACGACGGGAGGCCAAGAGAAAGACGGTCCTCGCGGTACTGTTGCTCGACGACATCTGGGACGAAGGGCTGGCTTTCCTGAAGAATCCTTCCGCGACACCCTCCAAAAGGGACAGGTACAAGAAGTAGTACTGGGTCCCCGACGCCGCCCCCTTGTGCCTCAGGGCCCAGCCTACGCCGGACTTGGTCGACTCGGCAGCGGCCAAGAAGAAATCGGTGGGTGCGGCGGCGTCAAATTCCACTTCCCCTCCGGATAGCGAGGGCAAGAAGTTGGACTCCATGGGACGAAGAGTCATATCGTCGTCGGCGGCGCCAACGATTAAGGCGGCCAATGCATTTGCGATTGTGGCCTGTTACGACAGGGAGCTTTGGGTCAAGATAGCTCCCCTGCTAGACTTCCTACCGGACGACAAGAGGGCGGAGGCCCTACAGATTCTGCAGGAAGGTGAGGTGGCGTCGGATCACGCCATAACGGTGGCAACGGACATTGCCGATACTGGATTTCGCTAGCTGGGCAACGGGGTTTGCCTTCGACGACGAGGATGGCTCAAAGTGACAGACTTTCGCCAGGACGTCCAGACCAGAGTGTTGGATATGCTGTTCGACGGCAACAACCTGTTTGGTGAGTCCCTCCAGGCCATCAAGACTGAGACAGCCCAAGCCCTAGGAGTCCTTCAGCAACGGTGGCCCTTTTGGAGCTCCGGAGGCAGACAGGGAGCCTCCAAGGGATCCAGCGGTGGCTCTTCTACGTACCGCCTGGCGGCCCGCTTCTTGTCCTAGGAGGCCTACAGAGGTCGCAGCAAGCAAGGACGGTCTCGCCGCCGTCGTCCAGGAGGCCAAGGCGGCAAGGCCTATTCCAAGCAGGACTGAACCGGCCCTAGCGTCGGGCCCCCACCGAAGCACCGCAGTAGGAGGCCGGCTGACTAAGTTCGTCAGCGTGTGGGAGTCCATCTCCACCGACCATTGGGTGCTGGACACCCTGGCCCGCGGACACTCGCTAGAATTTCAAAAGAAGTGTCCTTGCATTCCTCCCGTGGCCAGGAAGGAGAATCACGTCCCTCAACTGCTGTTGGAGGTAAGGGCGATGCTCAAGAAAAGTGCCATCGAGCTCGTCCCCAAGAGGCTCCGGGGCTCCGGAGTATACTCAAGGTACTTCCTCGTCAGAAAAAAGACAGGCGGTTGGCGCCCCATCCTGGACCTGCGTCGGTTAAACAATACATCAAGGCACAGAAATTCAGGATGGTCACCCTCCAGCATGTGCTGGGACAGCTGGAGGATGCTTACTTCCACATCCCCATTCTAAAAGGACACAAAGTTCCTCAGATTCGTAGTCCAGTGAGTCACTACCAATTCAGATCCCTGCCGTTCGGATTAAAGTCGGCACTTGGGTGTTCACCAAGTGCCTCGCACCAGTGGCGGCGCGCCTGTGCCTGCAGGGGATCCACGTCTACCCCTACCTGGACGACTGGCTAATCCATGCAAGGTCAAGAGAACTCGTCGTCGAACACACAGCGAGGACCGTCCACCTGCTCACGGAACTGGGATTCGCCATCAAATACCCTAAATCCCACCTGGTTCCGTCGCAGGTGGCACTTTTTCTGGGAGCGAAGCTCGATACAGTGGAGCGATTGGCATCTCCGTCGGAAGAAAAGACGAAGGCCATTTTGGGCAAGGTGCAGCGCCTGTTAGCCACGGATGTGGCCAGGGTGAGGTCCATCAAGTCCCTCCTCGGGATGATGTCCTCATGCATCTACCTTGTGCCCCTTTGCAGACTTCGGATGCGTCCGCTACAAGAGTTCCTCTACGCCCCCTCTACGGATTCAAGCGGCGGGCAGCTTCGAAGACAGGATCCCGCTCGACGAGGAGTTCCGTCGGGCGATTCTGTGGTGGGGTACCCGTGCGCACCTCACGGCAGGCACAGACTTTCAGACCCCGCCATATCAGGAGACTGTGACGGACGCCTCCCTGGAGGGATTGGGGACCCACACCGGAGATCTCCACGCAAGAGGCCTCTGGCTCTCGGAGGAGAGGTCTCTCCACATCAACATCCTGGAGCTACGAGCCGTGTTCTGGGCGCTCAAATCGTTCCTTCCGTCCCTCGAGGACAAAGTGGTGAGGATCTTCACCGACAATACCACCACGATGTTCTACATCCGGTAGCAGGGAGGTACCAGATCCCCAGCCCTATCCAAGGAAGCCCAGGATCTGTGGCACTGGGCCATCGCCCAGGGGATGTTTCTAGTTCCCTTCCACCTGGCAGGAATAAAAAACACCACCGCTGACTCACTCAGCAGGGAGCTGCGCTCGTGCCACGAGTGGGAACTACGCCAGGAGCAGGTGGATCGGCTCTTTCAACGATGGGGCATACCCCAGATCGACCTGTTCGTGATGGCGACGAACACCAAGTGCCAGAGGTTCGCCAGCAGGTTCACACAGCCGAGGAGCCTGGGCGAAGCTTTCTCATTCCCTTGGGACGGCCTGTTCCTGTACGCGTTCCCTCCGTTGCCGTTCTTGCGCAGTCTCATCAACCAGCTCAAGAGGTCCAGGTGCAGGATGATCCTCGTCGCACCGGCGTGGCCGAGACAGATCTGGTTCCCGGACCTTCTGGACTTGTCAACGTCCCCACCTATCAAGCTGGCGACGGACGCGGATCTTCTCTCCAGAGAAGGAGGCGGCATTCTTCATCACAACCCGGAGTCGCTGAACTTACAGGCTTGCCTCCTGCAGCACTAGAGTTTGGAGGATATGATATCCCGGCTGACTGCAGAGAGGTTCTTGCAAAAGCCAGGGCGTCTTCAACTCTCAAGTGCTATGGACGTAAGTGGAAGAGGTTCTCTGTCTGGTGCCGTGCACAGAAGATTAACCCTCTGCGGATTACGGCCCCTCAAGTATTGCCATACCCACTCTCGCTGGCCAAAGCTGGACTGGCTCACGCCTCCATCAAGATACATCTGGCTGCCATCTCCCGATACACCAGAACTACCGGACGGGCGTCCTTGTGGTCTCATCGCCTGGTGAAGGAATTTATGAAGGGACTATTCCGATCGTTCCCGCCGGTGAAGGCCCCCGCCCCGGCGTGGGAGCTCAACGTGGTGCTGACCAGGCTCATGGGGGCCCCATTCGAGCCTATGCATTCGACGCCGTTGAAGTTCCTGTCGTGGAAGACAGCATTTCTCGTGGCCATCATCTCCGCACGACGAGTGGGAGAGATCCAGGCCCTATCTTGCAAGCCTCCATACTTGACTTTTCACGACAAGAGGGTGGTGCGGAGGATGCACCCCTCCTTTATGCCCAAGGTGCCGTCGGACTTCCACCTCAACGAGCCCTTGGTGTTGCCAGTTTTCTTCCCGTCGCCTTCGTTGCGGGCCGACAGTACTCTGCACTCGCTGGATTTAGCTAGAGCGCTGAAGTTCTACGTGGACCGCACGAGGAGTTTTCGGAAGACATCACAGCTTTTTGTGAACTTTGGACCTGTGAATCAAGGGAAGGCTCTCTCGAAGGCTTCCATTTCCAGATAGCTCTCCGGCTACATCATGCAATGTCACCGGTTGGCACACCGACCGCTGCCCGGCCGTCCGAGAGCCCATTTGACCAGAGCGATCATTGCTACCATGGCGTTCCTGTCTGGTGTGCCCCTGCTGGACATCTGCAGGGCTGCTACGTGGAGGTCGACGCACACCTTCACAAGATTCTACTGTGTCGATCGGGACTCCAGGGAGGAGTCCAGGGTCGGCCAAGCAGTGCTGCGCAACCTGTTCGCTTTAGATGAGCCTGGTGAGGAGGTAAGAGATGCTTAATGTTGAGTTGTTGTATTGCTTAATGTTGAGCCTGTTGCCACCTCCCGTGGTTGTGCATGTGTATACTGCTATGTATTGTTATATTCATGAGCGTGTGAATCCATGCCAAACCCCATGCTGGAGAAGGAACAAGTTACTTACCTGTCACTGTTGTTCTCCAGCATGGGTCTGGCATGGATTCACATGCGAACCCTCCCTCCTTCCCCTCTGCGGCTCTTCACTTAGTCATACTGCCACTTTACGTACTACCAAATCTGAGGATGGCTGCCAGGGGAGGGGCTTAGGGAGAGGGCAGTCATTGGCTGGGGGCAGTATGACCCAGAGATCAGTGATTGGTTACTACTAAGAAAGACAGATCAGAAACGAAACTGATACTGATTTTTTCTTTAACGAGGATTCCCAGCCTGACGACTGGGAATATTCATGAGCATGTGAATCCATGCCAGATCCATGCCGGAGAACAGTTACAGGTAAGTAACTTGTTCCATTCTTGGTGTTAGGCTAGATTTGGAGCATGTATGTGAGCAGAAGGGTGGTTACACAGAAATTCACAGTGACAAGTATCCAAATAAACACTTTCACTCAAGGTTTCATGATTAAACAATTATTCTTTTATTTAACAGTTAGTTTGAATAAGCCTTCTTCAGAAGGGGCAATATATCACTAACACACAAATACACTCCAAAATACACCCTCTTAGTTTCTCTAAATCAGCAAATATCCTTTGGGGACGGCACACAGACAATTCCTACACCCTCAGGTGACTTATATAGTTAGGACACTGTGGACATAATATATGTCACTGGTGCATTTAGAGCAATACTGAAAAGCATGTCAAAGAAAAGGGTTATAGAATAAAACAAGAGATCATGCAATTATTCCGAAGCAGGTAAGTACTTTAGAACCCCAAATGCAAAGTAAGTAAACCACTTTGTGGAAGGCAAAGTATAGCACAATGTCGGAGGAAAGAAGAGTTATTCAGGGAGCCAGGCCAGCCAATCTCAATTGGATAAAAGTCTAGGTGAGCTGAAGCACATCTTGTAAGTAATTAAGTGTTGCACAATGTTTTAGAAGTCTTTATAGAAAAAGTAGAATCATTGTAGGGCCACAGGCTCGGACGCTTGTGAAGTAGAAGATGCAGGCAACTCTACAGAAGCAGCCAAGACCAGTCTCAACTGAGATCAAGTAAGGCTACAACAACAACAGGTAAGTCCTCTCAAACTTTACAGTAACCTTTGGTTAGAAGAAATGGTTCCCGCTGGCTTCTGTTCCTGTGCAGCTCTGCAGATCATTTTGTTCCTGGCCTCAGTCGTGGGGACGAGAGGGAGGACATTTGGGGACTCCTGCACTGCAATGGGACGGTCAGCAGCAGAAAAGGACAAACTTCAATTCAGCAGCACTTTGCGGTTTCAGCTCCTCGCGTCTTAGCAAATTGCGCCACTGCGGTCTCACGGATACCACTCTGGACTTTCCTCGCATCTGGGGTCCAGCACTCTGTTGAGGTGGCTCAGGCTTGGTCAGTCCTGCTTCAACGGAGTCCGGGGGATATTCCTTCAGAATGGGTCCGTCTTAAAAGTGATGCACTCCGTTAGGTGTTCCTTTCCCCGGCACTTCGGTTCCAGCAGCAGTGTAAGTACAGCCAGCTCTGCGAGGATGTCCAAACGAGTTCACTTTAAAGTTGATTGGTCCCACCAACTCAAGGGGAGAAGTCGTCCTTGCAGGGCTTCTCTAGTCGAAACTAATTCGGAGCTTCAGCACAGCAGCAGGGTTTCACTGGGCAAACCAACGGTCAAGGAGTTGCAGCAGGTCTTTTCCAAGTTCTTCTTCGGATTCCTTCGTCCAGTGGTCGACTGCCTTCCAAGCCAAAAAAACTCAACTTTTATGCCGGTTTCTCCCATTCATTCCAGCCTAGTTGTCAAGCACACAGTAGGATGGCTGTCCTTGCCGGACACCCAGCCGGCCAATCACCTTTTGGGTGTATTCCTGTAACCAAGGGGATTAGGCACAGGGAGTTTTGGGCACCTGCCACCATCTCTGCTTCCGGAAGCACCTCAAAACCTTCCTCTTTGCTTCTCCCTTCGCTCCCCTTCTCCTCTGCTGATCTGGTCTCTTGGCACTGTGCACCTGGCCACCCTCTGTCCCCTGGGCCCAGGTACCTGTTCACCCTGCCACCTTCCTGCACTGCCTCCTGTCCACCCCTTGCACTGGGGACTGTATCTGTACCCATACAGCCCCCCCCATTTTTCTTCTTTTCTACACTTATTCAGACTTACCCAGTCTGCTGCCTTAAACACAGCACTTGCCACTTGCTGGCTGCATTACCACAGTTTGCCTCAATTATCTATTTATTGTATTTATCTGCACTCCTCGGCTTCTGCACTTTCCACTCTTCCCCCTTCCATGCATTTTTTCCCTTTTCCCTTTCCCATGCACTTGCGCGTTCTCAATGTCACTGGGCCTAGTAAGATCGTTTTTATGTTGTGCTGTGTTCTCCCTTGTTCCCCTCCCTTGCCTCGTCGCGCTCCACTCGTGAATCCCGCCAAAGACAAAATGAAAGAAGGGACCAACCCTGGTTTGGCGCGCAGAGTAAATATCAAGAAGTACCTTTCCAACAAGAAATGGCGAGAAAATACTTCATATTTTATAAAATGGGCAAACGCAGACTGCAGTAAAAACACACAATGGTAGTCAAAATTAAACCACTGCCACCAGCCATTCATTGTAGAAAGGGTAACCTAAAAATGTTACATGAGAAACTAGACAAAGGGGATACTAAGTAACCCCTCCAGCACCCTATGGTAAAATAGTGTGTGCTGGGTCTAGAAAAGTTACAAATGTAAGTAAAGTCAATTTCACTTCACTGCTCTTGGAAACAGTAGTTTGTCCAAGAAAAGGTATTTAAACCTTTGGGAAATCTCGAAGACTTCCCTGTGCCACTGCACTGAAGGTGCTGTGTGCCACAATGTAAAGATGATGCCTATGGAGTTTGTTTCGTTTTGGTTATGGAGTCTTACAGAGTTCAAATCACATAAAATTTAAGAGTGTGGGGAAAAAGGTCTCGCTCTCTCCAGGTTAAAAATCAAAAGTCCTAGAGTCCAGCAAAAGAGCTCGGGGTCTCGAAGGTTAAGGGGAATTGACACAAATTGAAAATTCTCCCCAACTATCTTGTAAGTCCACTACTGTTGGGGAGATGTATCATTTGTATGCTCCACCCGCTCTCCTATTGAGACCACAGCACTTTTTGATGGACTTCTGGACCTTTTTCTGATATCCTGAATGAGTGGAGTCTTTTGTCCACTCATTCATTCTAATAGGCTCTATCTTTCGGAACTCTAGTCTTTGTATTGTACCTATACTATGGAGTCTATTTTCCTCTGTAGCTCTTAAAGGCATCTGTATTGTTCTATTGCAGAACACAGCCCCTTATGGGCAGCGTTTCGCGGACCCTTGGGGCCATCCTTTTGAGATGATTTTCTTTATCCTAGAGTAACTACAGTTCTTAAGGATAGAGTAAAACTTTATAGTCTGAGAGAATGGAACACAGCACCCTATGTGGAATGCCAAATGGATACCTTGTTACCCCCCTTCTCTCTGCTGCTATGACTTTTTAGTCACATAGACAATCTCCTAGTTATGGCTGGTAGCTGTGGACCTGTTCTACCAACTACTATTTTGCGATATTCCTACCACAGGCTATATCCGTAGCCTCGGTAGTGCACATACTCCTACGTCCCGTCCCCTTTCCTCCATACTTGTGGGACATTCCGTCTTTCGGGACGGGACCGCAGCACTTTAAAAAAAAAAAAAAAGCATCAAAACATTTGTCTGCCCTTTTATTTTCATGCATTGCCACTGCACTTGACCGTAACCCCGCCTTTTGAGCTCACCCAGCGCATCACGCTTCAGTCCTTTTCTCTGTGAGGTCGGACGCACTTGCATCACTGGTAATATATTTTTTTCCCCTTGTCCTTCATTGCTTCTCCGGTTCCATGGTCATCTTGTCTTCTATGCTGGAGCGTTTGGGATTCGTGTCCTGTTCATTGTGCGAATGCCGTTTCGCGAGGGTGGCTCCCCAATGTCTTTGCATGGAGTGCTTAGGCCCGGAACACCATTGGTACTTGTGCTTCTCCAGCATTGGATCTCATAGATTCAGATGCTTGAATATTCCCTGTCAAACTGGGAATCCTCTTTGATATAAATAATTATTAAAAAAGTAATATATATAAATATTTCCATAGGAAAATTAATGTAAATTACCTATTATGGTAAATGAGGCATTCAATTGTGTAGTCCCTCCACCCCACTTTGGTCGATTATGACCCCAACCAATGACGTGGCAGGGCTTAAGCACCGTCCCAGGCAGCTATCTTCAGATTTTTGACCGCAGTCTGACAGAGGGAATCCTCCAGCTCTCTGAGCTTTTCGTTTCTTTTCTAATGTTGGCTGTTCAAACTAATTTTCATAAATATTCTATCTTGATCTCATGATCAGGCACTACTGATTCTGATTTTCTTGGCTCAGAAAATACAAAATTTCAACCTGTTTTCGTTGAGTGAATCTCCTTCCCACCATGGCTGAAGAACCAACTGCCAAAAAGCCTTATCTGTTCAGGGAGTGCATCAGGTGCAGGAAGAAACCTGTTTATATGAGGGATCCTCATTAGCAATGCATCTACTGCCTTTACCCTCATGACATCCATAAATGCAACATTTGCAAGACCTTCACCAACAAAACATTGCAGGACAGGCACAAGAGACTTTTGCTGCACCTCGAGTCAAGACAGCCCCTGTACCATCTACAAAACCATCTGAGAGGCAACTTCAAAAGGAAGGGCTTCATCAATGGAAAGGAGCGCTTCCCCTTCACATAAAAGCAAAAGAAATGTGGCAATGACTTCCCTCACACCTTCTCTAGGCTCTGGGGCCCCGAAAAAACGACATCCTGAAGATAAAACGACCTCCAAAGGTAAGACGTTTTCTTAACTTGTTGGGGAGGAGTCAATCGTCCACGAAAACAGTCTGAGCGCCACCAGTGATAGGGGCTCGTCGATGACCCACCCGTCAACGAAGCCGAAGACGACCATGGTAAATCGCCAAACCTTGTCATCGATGTGTAAGCCCTCGTCGTCGCAATCGTCGACAAAAGAATCTCATCACTCGTCCACGGAGATGAGGGATCCTCACTCGTCGACGAAGCAACCTGCGTCGTCGACGAAGCTGTCATCCCCCACGTCGACGGAGGAAAAACAAACTCAAAACACTCTACTGACGCCCCAGTTAAGTCATCCAATGAGGGCAGCTCAGATAAGCCAATGGCACGATCCCTTACGTTACAGAGGTCCACGAGGAGCCAATAGGAGCACAATGGTCTCCCTTAGAAGACATGACAGAGCTTCCAGACGTTATTTTGCAGGAAGATTTTTCAGACACCGAACTCTTACGGGACAAACCTATTCTCACTCCTAAGGAGAATAGCCTACCTTGGCACCCACTACGGAGGAGCCCACAGATCCTTATGACCCAGCACTCATGGAGTCAATGCGAAGGATTATTGACTAATTCAAAAGACATCAGAGAGGGACAAGTCACCTCTTCGTAGCATGTCGAGGTTCCCCTATCAAGAGCAGACCTCATAAAGGAGGAGTACACACAGTGCTTCACCAACAAGAGTCTCCCCACCAAGGTCTTTGCCTAGACCAAGACCATGCTCACCGGATCCTACATTAGTGCCGTCGACCGCTTCGGTCTCCGACTGGCAGGAGTACCCATTCAGAGACTTCAGACTCCGAAGAATGGGAGATTACTCCTAAATCTGACGCGCAAAGTGAGTAGGACTGCGTCATTGAGAAACCTAGAAAGGACACTCCAGGAGATGCCTCGCCACCGGATGATTTGGTATTGTTCCATACAATTATCTGTGAGGCGGCAGACCTTTTCAAGTTACAAGCTACGTCAGTAGAAAAGAAGTCGGTTCTTTATGAGCATAGTGACACATGTAGGAGAAAAATCACTACTACCCCTCTTTTGGATACCATATGGAACTGAGGAACAAAGATACTGTCGACACCTCTGTCCACACCTGCACTCGTCTCGCAGCCAGAAAATAAATGTAAAGCCCTGTACACAGCACCACTATGCCTAAAAGGGCATACTAAGCCTGATTCCGTAATCGGTGGCAGCCAGGAAAAAACTGGCTAACCCATCATCCCCTTTATCGGCCCCACGTGATAAGGAAGGGCGTAAATTGGAGCCTATGGGCAGAAAAGTATCTTCGTCAGCTTCTCTTGCCATCAGAGCGGGCAACGCTCTGGCTATGACAATGCGCCTGGACCGCGAGCTGTGGCTCTGTCCAAATTATCCAAGCACTTATCCGCAGAATTTCGGGAAGAAGCTAGGGCAATCCTGTTGGAGGGTGAAGCAAAATCCTATCATTTGATTGACGCAGTAGT
Source organism: Ambystoma mexicanum (assembly GCF_040938575.1). NCBI lineage: Eukaryota > Metazoa > Chordata > Amphibia > Caudata > Ambystomatidae > Ambystoma > Ambystoma mexicanum. The sequence continues at coordinate 381,691,639 of NC_090934.1, read as the reverse complement.
GTACATAGCAGAATCGGTCTTTCAGCAGATGGCCCATGGTAAGGTCTTGAGAAGACAAGCTTGGAAGGAGGCGAAAAACTAGGTCCAAGCTTAAATATTGGATATCCCTTTTGATGGGCAAGAGCTCTTTGGGGGAAAAGATTGATGACCATCTCAAAGGAATAAAGAATGACACTGAGACAGCCCGAGCCGTCTGCTTTCTTGGATAAGGATATGAACAAGGAGCGCAGAACCTTTCGAGGATCAGCATCCAAATACATACATTTAACTGTGCATCCTACGGCCAAAAGACACAGGGCAACACCTTTCAAGAAAACGTTACCATCAGTCAACGACCAGGTACAGCCAAAGGGGGAGACTTGTTTTAGGCAAAGTTTCCATGCAGTACCCTCTGGGACCACTACACACAACTAGGACTACAGGTGTAAGCAAAACCAACCTTTGGTATACATCTGTACCACAGTTTTTGGTAGCGAGCTGAGCAGCCAGGCTTATCTCAAGAGTGCACTTGTAAGGTTGTTACACCAAGATCTACAATAACAAGTATTCAGATAGACACTTGTACTCGAGGTTTCTTGTTAAAACATTTCTTAATTTATTACACAGTCAGAAAACAATCACTAACCGGAGGCAATCGATATCGCACAAATATACTACAGTATTTCACACTATTCGGTTCTGTGACATTTAAACTACTTGGAAGTAGGAGAAAAATTGCATTCAGAGCATTTGAAGTAGGAGCAAAAAGGCATAAGATAATACAACTAATATTAGTTGCTCTTAAACAGTGCAAATACTTTGAGTTCACCAGAGGAGTTGATTCAAAGCAATAGATAAGCCAAAGTCCATGGGCTAGCGTCTTGTATAGGTAAAAAACGGTTCTGGTAGTTAAACGCAAAAGTCTTTCCCACGGTTCTCAGAAGTAGTTCGTAGAAGAAAGATTCATTTCTGATGCTTGTTAATCTGCTTAGAATCACATGCTGTGCATATGGTCCAACAGCCAGTGGTAACTGCAGAGTATTGCATCTTGTCTTTCGGGACCGAAAGAGGACGTCAGCATAGGCGTGTCTGTACACTATATATCTATCGTGACGTGTAGTGTACCCAAAATCCCTCACGCGCCGAGGTCCCTCAGATTGTTTTTTTCCGTCCAGATAACTGCTCGCCCTATAGCAGAGCTCTTAAGAGACATTAAGAGACATTGTTTATCCCAGCCGACTTGTCGGTTATTTCCCCCGTAAGTCATTTTGACGCCAAGAACAACTTTGACAGAGACTAAGGGGACTTGTCTACGGTGGTGTGTTTCCGCACCTACGATCCGGCGGCTGAAGCATCCAGGTGGCCGGGCCTTCTGGCCGGCCTTTACAGTAGGGAGAGTGGGGTCAGGGTGGCTATATTTCCAGTATGTCTTTCCTCTTTCCCCCTGTAGGTCTGGTCCTCTTCCCCTTTGGCAATGGAAAGGACGCCTTTTATGTTCTGTCGCAAGTGTAGGACTAGACACTCTTGGAAGGACGAACACAGGACCTGCAACTCCCGTCTCCCCTTAGATCACGACGAAAAGCGGTGTGCGGATTGCAAACCGTGTAAAGCGGTGGGCAGCGTACGGTATGTCGCTGGTGGCACCCCCTTCATCCACCGCTGAAAGTGATAGGGGCACCTCTGATGACCAAACATCCGTTGCGGATGTGATAGACCTCGAGGCGGACACTTCTAAGTCTGCCACGCCCGTCCCCGACCCTTTAAGGCCTGACTCTGGTCTCGCTTCAGGGACAACACCCGGGGACAGGGGCGTACAAGCGCATTACATTAAGCACACAACCCCTACACCTATTTCGACGGGTATGTGGAAAAAGGTTAAGGCGCCAGTAGGGCTGTCAAATTTCGGCCGATTCCTCGGATCATTCAGAATCAAAGCCTTCCCCGCATCCGCAGCAGGGTCTTCCGACTGGGCATTCCAAGACAAACAAGGGCGCTACCCCTAAATCAGGTTTACACGTCGAAGCACGGAAATCTGACGCTACAGCGGTCCCGAAGGCCGTGGTAGGCCCAAAAATCACGACTAGGCCTCAAGGCGAGAAAAAAACGACCGCTAGACTCTCTAAAGCTGCGTAAGTCTGTAAGTCTACCGATAGACCTTCGGTCCCACTAACTCGAGCCGATTCAGCGGTAATCGAAGACAGCATCGCGAGAATTACTTCGGTGGTTGAGTTTATTCTGTTCCGCCGAAAAACATGGGGCAGGCTGCAGACAAATCTTTAGATACGTTATGGTGACCCGATTCTCACGATACCCGAGGACAGTCAAGAGCCTCTTTCCAACACCCCGAGAGACCATTTTCGGCGCCAAACGGCGGAAGACGACACTTTTCAACCCGGAGGCCCTTCTGGTTCCTCTAAATGGACAAGAGAGAAATTTGAAGGGTGTATGGACCGTCTTGAGAGAATTATCAATTTTTCTGACCATCCTTCCCCGAAAACGAAAAGATCTCGTGGAGAGCCTGCTCTTCAATCTGCTTCACATTTCCAAGATCAGTCGTCTGTTCCAGTCCATCATGAAGACATCCTCCAGATGGATACTTATAGGGACATCTACAATGAGGATGAGGAACCTTCCTTCCTACAGAATTACAATGAGGACCAGGCGGATGCCACGGCCAATTGGGGACAAACCCACAGACCCTTCCACATCAAGATCAGGACACTGATGTATTGTGCCTGGATTCCCCTCCGTCCACCCCGGCTCGTCAGGCCTCGCCTCTAGATGACCAATTGGCCTTCAGTACCATGTTAAAGAAGGCAGCTGAGCATTTTCAAATCTCTACGCAAGAGGCAGTGCCTGAGCAGGACTTTGTAGAGGATATTCTTAGAGAGAAACCTCCCTCTAGCCAGGCCATTCCTCTCCTTAATTCTATTAAGAGAAGGTTGGCTCCCTCCCTAGTGTCACCAGCTCAAACCCAGGCAGTGAATCCGAGAGCTGAAAAGATTTTTCGGCCAGCTCCTTCGGCCCCTCAATACATTAAAGGGCATGCCACCCCCCGATTCTCTGGTAGTGACTTCCACCTAGAAACGGGCAGGAGTACCCCTTGCTAAAGCGGAGGCACCACCAGATAGAGAATCCAAGAGATTATATGCCCTAGGTAAACGGGTTACCTCGGATGCCACATATACTACGCGCATAGCGAATAACACTACTACTCCACTGGCGAGTTATGCTGACGCTTGATGGAACCTAGTACAAGAAGGTCTCCAAGAGGTCCCAGAGCCCGTCAGGTTAAAGCTTCTCACTATTGTGACCGAAGGAAGGCATGTAAACCAGAATGTAATAAAGAACTCTCTGGACACGGCTGAAACAGCAGGAAGATCTCTGGTCCAAGGAGCCTTACTTAAAAGGCACGCTTAGCTTCGTACCTCAGGGTTGAAGCCTGAAACACAGGCCTCTCATCAATAAACCAATTGAAGAAGCTAACCTCTTCGGAAAGGTGGTTGATGAGGCCCTAGAAACAGCCAAAAAAAAGAGCATGAGACTCTTAAATTCCTGCAACAAATCGCTCAAAGACCCCCCCCCCCCCTCCCCCCCCCACACAGAGAGGAAATAATTCTCGGCGGTCCTTTCGAGGGCAGTCCAGTGCAAGTAAGAACTATGTCACAGGAATCTTTAATGCTGGACAAACATCTGGAAGTCCCGCATACTACCAACCTAGGGGTCAGCAATGTGGCAAAGCCAGAGGTAGAGGCCCCAATCCTAGAGGAGCCGCAGCCTCCGGTCAGAAATGACCATCAGATCCAGGTCCCCTCCCATGTCACCCCAGTCAGGGGGTGCTTAACATCTTTCCTCACGGCATGGGAGGGGATAACTTCAGACCAGTGGGTCATGAAGACGGTCGCCCATGGGTACTGCGTGGAATTCGCCCGACCTCCACAATTCAGACCACCGCGCCTCTCACCGGACCATCTGGAGATCCTGAATCAAGAGGTGGAAGCGCTGCTGGGAAAGGACGCCATAGAAGCTGTCCCTATTCTTCAGGTAAACAAGGGTATGTATTCAGTGTACTTCCTTGTACCCAAAAAGGACCTCACCATGCACCCTGTTCTAGACCTGTGCCCAGCGAACAAATTCATAAAACCTCTGATATTTTGCATGGTAACGCTACAGAAGGTGATCCCACTGTTGAAATATACTTCCATATTTCAATGTTGCCAGCGCACAGAAAAGATCTAAGGTTCATGATAGAGGTCAGGCATTACCAATATAAGGTACGCTCCTTCGGCATCGCCTCGGCGCCAAGGGTGTTTACGAAGGTCCTGGCAGTAGCTGCAGCACACCTGCGCAGGTTATCCGTCCCGGTTTACACTTACCTCGACGACTGGCTCATAACAGGGGACTCGTACGACACATATTTTTTGAATACCCAAAAAACTGTGGACCTTCTCTTCAGTCTGGGGTTCTCTCTCTCTCTCTCTCTCTCTCTCTCTCTCTCTCTCTCTCTCTCTCTCTCTCTCTCTCTCTCTCTCTCTCTCTCTCTCTCTCTCTCTCTCTCTCTCTCTCTCTCTCTCTCTTTTTCTCTCTCTTTTTCTCTCTCTCTCTCTCTCTTTCTCTCTTTCTCTCTTTCTCTCTTTCTCTCTTTCTCTCTTCTCTCTCTCTCTCTCTCTCTCTCTCTCTCTCTTTCTCTCTCTCTTTCTCTTTCTCTTTCTCTTTCTCTTTCTCTCTCTCTTTCTCTCTCTCTTTCTCTTTCTCTCTCTCTTTCTCTCTCTCTTTCTCTTTCTCTCTCTTTCTCTCTCTCTCTTTCTCTCTCGGAAATCCAGTCTAGTTCCCAGTCAAATAAAACTATTCCTGGGAGCTCTTATCCGGGTGAAGGACGGCCTCCTCTTCCCCTCCAACAAGAGGGTTCCGAACATGATTTTTCAGATCTCTTAATATGTAGCCAGTCGGTAGGTGACGGTGCGCAAAGCCATGCGTTTGCTAGGAATGATGGTGTCGTGCATATACTTGGTTCCCCACGCGCGGCTGCACATGCGTCCTATGCAAGAGTGGCTCAACAGCCAGTGGTGTCAGACCAGCGGACAATGGGAAGATCTGGTAGTTGTCTCGCCAGCCCTCGTTCTCTCTCTGCGGTGGTGGTCAAGAGAAAAAACCTCTTGAAGGGGAAGCCACTCTCACGACAGACGCATCTCTCACAGGGTGGGGGGCTCACCTGCTTCAGCAGACAGCACATGGATTGTGGTCCCCTCAAGTAGCGTCCAACCATATAAATTTACTGGAGCTATTAACGGTGTTCAAGGGATTAAAGGCCTTTCAGATGCAATTACAAGGGAAGACCGTGCTGATTCTAACAGACAGCACTACAGCCATGTATTACCTGAACAACTAGGGGGGCACTCACTCTCCAGGGCTATCCAAGCTGTCCCAAAACATTTGGATATGGGCTCTCAGACACCAGATGTTTCTGTTGTCCCAACATGTTCCAGGTGAACTCAATCTTCTGGAAGACTTGCTCAGTAGAGATTTTCCTCTGCCTGAAGAATACGAATGGCGTCTGCACGTAGACATCTTTTCCAACATCTTCGCAGAATGAGGCATCCCAGGTATCGACCTCGGAGAACCCGCCAATGCCAAGACTACGCATCTGGGTACCTCCAGAACCGCTCCAAGGAGACCGGTCTCTGTATAACATGGTCAGGGAAGTTTGTCAACAATTAGCCCCCCCCTCACCGACTCCCCTTCTCAACCAGGAACCAGTTACCATGATACTGGTGGCCCCCATGTGGGCCCGCCAACCCTGGTTTGCTCATCTGATGGAAATGTACTTCTCCCCACCAGTAAAACTACCCTGCCCGTACAACATGTCTCGGGACAGGGGGGGAGACCCTACACCCATGCCCACAAACTCTGAATTTAGCAGCTTGGCTACTGAGGTCATAGAGTTTGGACACCTACAGCTCCCTTAGAGGTGCATGGGCATACTCAGGGAAGCTAGAAAACCTGACACGTTATTGCTATGCCAGCAAATGGAAACATTTTGTCATCTGGTGTAATTCTAAGGGCGTCAATCCTATCGATTGCTCACCCACACACATTGTGCTGTAACTAACCCATTTGTTAGACACTGGGTTGGTCTTCAATTCTGCTCTTTCAGCCTACACCACATCACAACAAAAGGTGTTGTGGTGGAAGACACCAGTGATTAAGGCCTTTATGGAAGGGGTTAAGCAGATTTATCCTCCCATTTCTCACCCAGCCCCTGGGTGGGACCTAAATGTGGTTTTGACCAGGCTCATGGGAGCTCCCTTTGAGCCTATGCATAAAGCGAGTCTAAAAATCCCGACTTATACGGCCTTCCTAATGGCTATAACTTCTATTAGAAGGGTTAGCGAACTACAGGCACTTTCTGTTCTAGACCCCTTTGTTACAGTCCACAGGAATAAGGTAGTTCTGCGCACTTACCCCAGATTTGCGCCTAAATGCATCTCGGAAGTTCCATGTGAACCAATCGATTGAACTACCTACTTTTTTCCAGAATCCCACTAGCATGGCCGAAAGAAGCCTACACACACTAGATGTGCGCAGGGCAGTCATGTTCTACCTGGAAAGAACTAAACCACTGAGGAAAACAAACCACTTTTTTTCATTTCAGTGGCAGCTGATAGAGAAGGGGATCCTGTCTCTAAATCCGCTATCTCAAGGTGGATTGTCAAATGCATCACACTGTTACACTCTTGCTAAGAGAGAGCTGCCCTTCAAGCCTAGAGCACATTCTGCTCGGGGAACGGGGGCATCCATAGCATTCATTGCAAATGTTCTCCTTGAGTCCATTTGCAAAGCGGCAACCTGGAGTTCTGTACACACCTTTACCAAATTGTCTAGACACCCATTCTAGGTCTGATTCTTAGGTGGGACGAGCAGTACTACGACATCTTTTCTCTACTGTTCCTGCTCACAACCCTCCTCCAACTCCGGGTACTGCTCACTACTCTATGCACAGCATGTGATTCTAAGCAGATTAACAAGCATCAGAAGACATGCATTACTTACTGTAATAGCATTTCTGATGATTGTATCTGCTTAGATTCACATGCGCCCTCCCTACCTCACCACTCGGGGTGGAAGGAAAATCCTCTCACTAATTCTCTCTTCTTCACGTACTCACTCACTATAGCCTTGGGCTCCCTCATTCACAAAAAAACACAATCGGAGGGACCTCGGCGCGTGAGGTATTTTGGGTACACTACAAGTCACGATAGGATAGTTTTACATACACTCCTATGCCGACGTCCCCTTTTGGTCCCCGAAAGACAAAATGCAATACTCTGCGGTTACCACTGGATGTCAGACCATATGCATAGCATGTGAATCTAAGCAGATATCAGAAATCCTATTACGTTAAGTAATGCATGTCATGTCGGGTCACAAGCTGCCTAGGCCTGCAAGTTGCCAAAGTGTCTCTCACTTTCGCAGTGAGAGGTAAGTTCTCTCTGTCGTGTTTTCACAGTACCTTATATTGAAGAATCCGATGCAGCTGAAGACGGCAGTTCCTGGCAGTTCCTGGCAGTTCCTGGCAGTTCCTGGCAGTTCCTGGCAGTTCCTGAGCCTCAGTCGTGGGGACAAGAGGGAGGACATCGAGGGACTCCTGCACTGCACGAGGACTGGTCACAAAGCTGGCAAATTGGCAAATCTTTTATTACGTTAGCTGTTGTCAAGCACACAAACTGGTGTCCTCCTCCCTGGCTATTCGGTTTCCTGCAGCAATCTGAGGAAATTACAACCAGATCCGAGAATGGTGTCCAGGTGGCTTACGAGTTGATTGGTCCCACCAACTCAAAGGGAGGAGTCGTCCCTTGAAGGGCTTCTGTCTAGATGAACTTGGCGATTCGGACCTGCAGCAGGGCTTCATTGGGCGAAACAGTCCAGGAGTTGCAGCAGCCCTCCTCTTCCAGCTAGTCTTCGGTTCTTTCGTTCCAGTGGTCGAATCTGCCTTCCAAGCCAAGAGACTTGCCTTTTATTCAGTTCTCTCCCATTCATTCCAGCCTAGCTGTCACTACGCAGCAGGGTGGCTGTACTTGCCGGACAGTCAGCAAGCCAATCACCACAGAGTGCATTTGGGTCTCCTGGGAGACTAAGCACAGGGAGTTTCAGGCACCTCCCTCACTTCCTGCCCACCCCAGAAACTCGGGCGCCTCTTCAGTCCTTAAGCCTGCCAAAGGCGTAGGAACAAAGGGTCCAAACCTGGTTTGGCGCGCAAAGACAAACTCTAGAAGGACCTTTCCAAAAAGAAATGGCAAAAAATGAAGACCAGGACCTGTTTAATCACAGGGGGCGAAATACATGGCGCATGCGTTTTTATTTATTTTTTTTTTTAAGCTATCCGAGTTCGCGGTCGGGAAAACTCATGGTAGTTTGTTGTAAAACCACTGCCACCAGCAATTTCGATAGGAAACGGTAGCATTTGACTGCTACATGAGTTTCTAGACCTAGGGGATGCTAGGTAACCCCTCTAGCACTATATTGGCTATATTGGAAGATAGTTTGCTTGGTCTAGGAATTTAAAGACTAGTAAAGTCAATTTAACTTTACATTCTCTAAGAAACGGTTTATCAAAGAGAAGGTGTTTAAACCTTGGGAGAGCCCAAAAGGCTTCCCTGTGTCACTGCACGGAAGGTGCTGTGTGACGCACACGAAAGGATGATGCTTATGGAGTAGTCCAAAACTCCATGATCAAATAACACCAGTAAAATACACATCAAAATACATGAGGGAGTGGGGAAAAAAGGCTCACTCGCTTTCCAGGTAAAAAAATCAAGTCCTCAAAATCCAGCAAAGTTGCTGGGGGTCTCTAGGGTGAAGGGAATTAGCACATTTATGAGAATTCTCCCTAACAATGTGGCTCTAACCAGGCTAAAACTCAAAGCAAACAAAACAGAAAATTCCTATCTTCCCCTCCCATGGCACACTCCGGTTGGGGGGGGAGAGTAAGCCGCTGTTACCAATGCTGGCAAAGAATAACATTGGACAAGTGGGTGTTGCCGGTGATTCCCGAGGGTCACACTATCGAATTTCTGGATCAACCTCCATCCCTTGCTCCCATTCCACGCAAGGTGCACTTCTTGAAACATATGTTTGAAATTTGCAAGCTGCTTCAAAAAGCAGCCATAGAACCGGTTCCAGACCATGAAATGGGAATAGGTTTCTACTCCTGCTTCTTCCTGTTGAGAAAAAAACAACCGTCAGTGGAGACCGATATTGGATTTAAGAGCGCTGAAAAACTTCATCAAGCGCATAAAATTCAAGATGACATCCTTGCAGACGGTCCTCCCATTGTTGAACAAACAGGACTTTCTAGCCACCCTGAACCTGGAAGATGTCTATTTTCACGTTCCCATCTACCCTGCCCACAGAAGGTTCCTCAGATTCGCAATAGGAGAGTTACATTTTCAATTCCGTGTCCTCCCGTTCGGACTGAGGTCAGCGCCAAGAGTTTTTTCCAAGTGCCTGCCACTGTGGCAGCAAAACTTAGACGGACTGGAACAGAGGTCTTTCTATACCAGGGCGACTGGTTAATAAGGGCAGGTTCACTCAAATTTGCAACCAAAGCGGTCAAAACAGCAGTGAAACTTCTGAAGGGACTAGGCTTCTTACAAACTAAGCGAAATCCTGAGTGCTTTTTCTGTGAGAGGAACTTAACACCGACATATCCATGGTCAGGCCCTCAGCAGACAGAATATCAGAAATGCTTCAACTGACCTCATCGTTCCACAACAACGTAACTGCCACGGTACGCTCTTTCACGTCGCTCCAGGGCATGATGTGCTCATGTATATTTCTCATACCAAATTGCAGGCTTCGCATGAGGCCGATTCAAGAGACCCTGGACCGCCAGTTGAGACAGGCCCTCGGGTCATGGGAAGATACCATCACACTTCCACCAACCTTCCACAAGGCACTCCAATGGTGGAGTACTCCTCAAAATCTGTTGCAGGGATTGCCTTTCCAGGCTCCGACATCAACCCTTCCCCTCAGGACGGAGGTATCACTATCAGGTTGGGGGGGGGCACACCTGGCAGATCTGCAAACGAAGGGCACATGGTCAGGCCAAGAGTCCTAATTATATATGAATGTTCTGGAACTCGGAGCAATACGCTGGGCACTAAAAGCCTTCCTACCGGTATTAGCAGGGCAGGTGGTAACCATCCAGACGGACAACAAAACATCCATGCGTTATACAAACAAGGAAGGAGGAACAAGGTCAGATGTTGTCCCAAGAAGCACAGAAGCTATGGACCTGGGCACTACAACACAAAGTTCAGATCAAAGCAGAACATCTGTCGGGAGTGGACAATGTCTTGGCAGACAAGCTGAGCAGAGACTACACAACATCCCACGAATGGGAGTTGGACAAAACAGAAGCTCATCGGATATTTCACAAATGGGGACATCTGGAAATCGGCCTCTTTGCCACCAAGAGCAACGAGAAATGTTGCAGGTTCGCCTTCAGATATCTGGAACACCAGTCAGTGGGAGATGCCTTCTCAGTGGACTGGACAGGCAAGTTCCTATATGCTTTTCTGCCGATTTCTCTGATAGCGCGAGTACTTTGCAGGTTGAAGGAACAGGCTTGTGCATTGATACTTATAGCGCCGGATTGGGCTTTTCAAGTCTGGTAACCAACCCTGCGACACTTGTCTCAGGGGCCCCCGATTCACCTCAATGCTCACCAGAACCTTTTAACTCAGCAGAATCACAAGGTTCTCAAACGATCCGACGAGCCTGTCACTCAAGGCGTGGTTCCTGAGCAGCGAAAACTAGCTAATTTGACTCTTCCTTCAGAATGCTGGGACATAATCAAGGCATCTAATGCCCCAGCCACATGCACCACATACATCCGGGAATGTACTCGTTTCACCAAATGGTGCGAGATATCACTGGTGAACCCACTCTCTGCATCAGTAGAACAAGTGCTACCATACTTATTACACATAGCTAAAGCAGGGCTCTCCCTGGCTTCCATCAAGGTTCATTTATCTGCCATATTGGCCGACACGACAAAACCAAATGAACCATCCTTGCTCACCAACCCGGCTATCAAGATTTTTCTGAAAGGGTTGCTGTAGACTTTTCCTCCAACACCAGGGTCGGTTCCTTCGTGGAGCTTGAACACGGTCTGAACAGCGCGCATGGAATCACCATATGAACCCATACATAGGTTTGACATGACATTTTTGTCCTGGAAAACAACTTTCCTGGTAGCCATCTCGTCAGCCAGCTGGATTAGTGAACTGCAAGCTCTTTCGTCAGCCCTTCATTGACCTTAATCCATAAGGACCGTGTTATCCTTAAAACGCACCCTAAATTCCTACCGAAGGTGTTATCCGAAATTTCATTTGCGGAGTGCATCGTGCTTCCAAACTTCTTCGCTAACCACACATCTAATGCAGAGAGATCTTTACATTCCCTAGATGTAGCGAGAGTCTTAACATTTTACACAGAGAGGACCAAAGAGTTTTGTTCCTCTACAAGACTGTTCATAGCATTCGCTGGTCGCACAAAGGGTTAACATATTTCGAAGCAAACTCTAGCACATTGGGTGACCCAATGTATTAGTCACTGCCATCAGTCTAAAGGCGATCCTCTCGCCAGACCTCCTGCTCACTCTACCAGAGGAAGAGCAGCTTTGGTCGCTTTTCCCGCAGGAGTACCAATAAAGCACCTCTGCAGAGTCGCGAATTCGAGCACACTGCATACGTTCGCCAAACATTACTGCTTAGCTGAAGATGCCAGCAAGGAATCTACGGTTGGTCAGGTGGTCCTTCGCCACCTCTTTGCGTAAGGTAGGAGTAGCCTTCTTTTTCCCGCCTTTTCCCTAGTAAATATGACCTGTGGAGTTGCTGTATGCTAGGTGCACTGAAGAATCTTCAGAATGTATAGTATCGTGGGCATGCTAACTACTTGGTATTGTATTCAAGTATCAGAATTTATGAAAGATCCAATGCTGGAGAAGTCTTAGTTACTTACCTTTAACTGTATTTCTGCAGCATTGGTAGCTTTCATAGATTCACATGCGCCCTCCCGCCTCCCCTCAGAGGCTGCTCCAACGCCCGGCAGTCAGTCTATTCACGGCTCAAAATCTGAAGATGGCTGCCTGGGGTGGAGCTTAAACCCTGCCACCTCATTGGTTGGGGTTATAATGGACCAAAGTGAGGTGGAGGGACTACACAATTGAATGCCTCATTTACCATAATGGGTAATCTACATTCATTTTCCTATGGAAATATATTTAAAAAAAATAATTTGTCACTGAGGATTCCAAATCTGGTAGGGAATATTCAAGCATGTGAATCTATGAAAGATACCAATGCTGGAGAAATACAGTTACAGGTAAGTAACTAAGACTTCTACTGCGACTCACTCTCCGTCCGGACACTCCAGCGTTGGTGTTTCAATGCGTTCCTACACCACATTTACGGCAGTTCATCGAAGAAAAAAGGAAACAGCCGGTAAGTTTGTTCCTTTTCAGGACATCCCTGCTCGAGGACTCCTTCCCGGGGTCTTCTCGTTCTGGGAGGGGCTCAAGTGGCCCTATTACCAGGGATCCCCCTGAGGTGTCCCATAAGGGATCTAAGAGGCGCACCAGTTTCTTCCGAGGTCCCCTGCAAAGGGTCTGCAAAATCCGGATCTTCTGAGGTTCCCTCTTTGGGGGCTAAAGCAAGGCCCAGTACTTCTGGGCTGTTGTCACCGGGGTCAACCCTGAGGTTTCCACATCTGGAACTAAGTGTAACTAGTCTCGGCTCGATGTCCCTCTTAAGATGACTAAATGTACCAGGGTTACTCCCGAGGTTACCCTTCTTGGGGCTATATCTAAGACCAGCAAGATTGAGGGACCTGGTGTCAGGGGGTGAGACTATGCCTTCCCACACTCAGACCTTTGGTGGAACCAATCCTGCTGAGGAGGCAAAAAAGCTGGTCACGCACCATAAGACTTCTAGTACCGGCTTGGCCGAGGGTCCCCTATTTGGGGCTAATTTAACAGCAGCCCCTAAGGTGTCACACAAACACTCTAGATCTGCTAGCACCAGCTCTGCCGAGGTTCCTTATCACAAGGCTAAAATGGCACACAAGCCCCCCGACTGTCCTGTGGTGACCACGGCCTCACTTACATCTGTGATGCAGTTCGCCTCGGGCGTTGACAAAATGGCGGTCCAACCCCCACGGTCCACAGCAGTCATTTTGACTACCTCTCTTACACCAATCTTCACCACGGCTGGTGCTGAGGGGCCTGATTTTGGGGCAGAGCAGCCTTTTACACGCTTTGGACAATAAAAACCTGTTAGGCCCTCCAATTGGTTGTCGTGCTCTGACTCCGCTGCTGCATACAGTCTCGCTCCCTTCTGCGCCTGTGATCTACGTGGATCCAGTTGGTGGAGGACCATCCTGCCAACCATCCGCTTTGCGTTCCTGGGTTTATGCCCCTTCCGAGTGGCCTCTGCCCACTCCAGCGCGGATACCCTCATCTGAGGATGCATTTATTGGCAAGTTTCAGACGCATATGCATTCTGATCCCATGAAAGCTTACTTTAAGGATTTATTTAAGGGAATCTATCTTAAACCGCCTACACTGCACCCTGCTCTGGCAATCCCCATGCAGGTTCCGGTTGTTCCACCTCTTCCACCTCTCCATGGGGGCCTCCGCCCCCACTGCCTCCATTTTCTCCTGTGGAAAAGACTCTGGTTGCTCTGCCAACCACGCCTTCGGGCCCTGAGGGTTCGCGTGCAGCGAATCAGTCTTCTGCTACTGCCTCAATGGATGAGGATCAGTCGGACCAGGACAGTGATGACCCGCCTGCTCTAGTTGAGCTTTTCACAACCGGGTGATGGATATGATGGCAATGCTAGACATCCCAACACCCAAGCTCCACAAGAAGGGCTAATTTCTGGAGCCTTCACTCTGTCGACACAGGAGCGCACCGGCCTATTCCTTCAGAAAGACGCCCTGGCCAACGCCCGAAAGGTCTGGGAAAAACCTAATTCCGGGCAGCACCTAAACAGGAACATTGATGCTCGCTACAAGCGTCTGAGGACATATCCTTTTCTGCATGCCCGCTAATGTCGACGGTGGTGGCAGCAGCTACTGTCCAGTCAAAGCTGACCTCTACTTCCTACACTGCAGCGTCTCAGTTCCTGTCCAGGGAGGACAAGCTTCTAGACGCTGTTGGGGGGGGAAAAAGGTTTTTGCCAATTCAGCTCTTCAGCTGCATCAGGCGAATACTGAACTTATCCTGGCAGCTGCCAATGTCAAACTGTGGAAAGAGCTAGCCGAGTTTCAGGAATGTATTCCTCCCGATAGGCTTGAAGAATTCAAGGGCCGCTCATCTGATGCCAGGGTTCCGGAACAGTGTCTTCTTGAGGCTGTGGCTCATCACGTAGACACTTCCACTTAAGGCATTGAAGTCTGGGTAGACCTCTCCCGCTAAGCATGTCTGCATGCTACTAAGTTCTCGAAGGAAGTTCAGGATAAGGTGCTTGATCTCCCCATCAAGTTTAAAGCACTGTTCCACTCTTCCACAAATGTGGAACTCATGAAGACCAAGGCAAGCACTCTAACTGCCAAGTCATTGCCGGTCCTTGCGAAAACTTCAGCAAAGGCACCTTTTACTCAGAGGTCTGGATCTCAAACGAGGTCCTTCTCTGGTTTGAGGCTTTCAGGACTGCTGTGCACGCTGAGCAGATGCTCCAGCTGGTGGGCCCTGCCATAAACGGCAACGGTAAGGTGGCCGGTTTTTCTCTTGGCAAGCAGCCTCCTCTCCAGCAACGTGCAGTCTCTGCCAATTTAAAACATCTAAATGTTGTTTTCCATCGGTTGCACACGACTCTGGTGGGAGGACGAGCCGAGGTTCAGAAACTTGTAGATCTCAGAGCAGTGGGACATGTTCCCTTGAGGGAGCAAGGGGAGGGCTATTACTCCAGTCTGTTCAGTGCCCAAACCCGACCAGGCTGGCCTGCGCACTATCCTCGACCTATCCAAGTTCAATCTCTTTCTACCCGAGGAAAAATTCAAGGTTATTACACCCTGCCAGATAAAGTTCTCTCTCCGGAAGTGCGATTGGCTCAGCGTGGTAGACATTCAGGATGCAAGAGCGCCAGGGGACCACTGCGATGGTGATAGTGCGCGGTACAAATATCCTTTAACATGCATGCACATTCTGATATGGAGTCCGCACTGAAAATATATGCGGTTCTCCATGGGCACCGAACACTTTAAGTATCGTGTGCTTCTGTTTGGTCTCAGCTCGGCATTGCGTGTCTTTACGAAGATGTTAATAGCAGCATTCCTCAGACTGCTGGTGGTTCATGTATATCCATACTTGGATGATTGGCTCCTGCGCAGTTCTTGCCCACAGGCCGCTACGGCCAATCTTCAGTCTATCTTTCAGCTCCTGTTCCATCTTGGGCTGTCGGTGAACTGGCGGAAATATTCCATGATGGTCGCTCAAGACCTGATCTGTCTGGGTTTCCGTTGGGATACCGTCAGTACCAGAGTGTTCCTGATGGAGGACAGATTGCAGACCTTTAGACCACATGTCGGCTCTTCCTCCAGTTCTCTCACATGATGGCTTGGAACCACATGATGGCTTGGTGGTTCCAGAGACTTTTGGGCCTTGTGGCTTCTTGCGTGTTGGCTCTACATCTTGCACGCTTGAAAATGAGGCACACTCAGCTTGCTCTTCAGAGCTGCTGGTCCCAGGCTACGGAACCAGATTCCACAATGATTCCAGTCCCATCCTTCAAGACAGCGATCTTCAATGGTGGGCGTCCGCGAGCAACCTTTCAGTGGAGAGCGCCTTCCAGGAGCCCTGCCCACAAGTAACGGTTGTCACAGAATTCTCCCTTCTGGGGTGGGGAGCGACACTGCATCATTGCACAGTGTACGATTGGTGGACGCCTCAAGACAGGTGGTCCCATATCATTTACCTGGAGTTCCTGGCAGTTTTTCTAGTGTGCAAGGCTTTTCAACCATCTATCGTCAAGTGTGGTTCGAATTTGCACGGACAATTCTGTAGTAATGTTTTCCATCAACAAACGGGGGTGGGGGGAGCCCCAAGTCTCCGCTCCTGGTGGAGCTTGCTATCCAAATTTAGAATGGGGCTATCCAACAAAATGTCTGGCTCCAAGCTGTGCATATTCCAGGTCACGTCAATGTGGCTGCAGGATCCCTCAGCCGCCAATTTGCAGCGAGTTATGAGTGGGAGATGAACACCGATGTTCTCACAAAGATTTTTCCTCAATGGGGTACTCCAGAGGTGGACCTCTTTGCAACATCCCTGAACAGGAAACGTCCTCTTTATGCTTCCAGGGACAAGCTCAGTGTCTTCCTTGGGGGACGCCCTTGAGATCCCGTGGGACAACATGAAAGCTTACGCCTTTCCTCCTTTGCCAATGAGTTTCCAAAGTGAGCGATGAATCAGGAGTGCATCGAACTGCACTCTCCTCTTCATAGCTCCTTGGTGGCCAGCCAGATTCTGCTTTTCGGAGCATAGCACCTGTCGGTGTAGACCCCGCCCCCCGATCAGGTTGCAGCAGATTCCCAACCTTCTTCACCAGAGTAATCGCCAGTTGTGGCACCCCTCCCCTCAATCGTTCATCTTGGTAGCATGGTGCCTGAGTTCTGATCATTAGCGCAGTTCAACCTCTGAGGACAACAAGCGTATAATTCAAGCGGGAAGAAGGCCCTCTACGAGAGCTCAATACAGGAGCAAGTGGCTCAGTTTTTGCCATTGGTGTCTAGCAAAAGAGCTCGATCCCAGGCATGCTTCTATTGACACTGTTTTGTCCTTTGTATCTGACCTTGCAGCCTCTGGCATACATGTCTTATGCAGGACTTGTTTGTCCGCCATTGCGGCTTACCTGTCTACATAGAGCTGCTCCTTTTCAATGGCTAATACAGTCGTCAAGACACTTTGCAGGTCATCTGTTAGGCAGAATTATATGCAGTACCCTTTGGGAACACTACACACAATTAGGACTACAAGTGACAATACAATTTCACCTTTGGTACAAGCCTGTACTACAGTTATAGTGGTAGTAGTAGCGGAGCAGCCAGATTGATCTCAAGAGTAAGTGGGCAGTACAAAATAGTTGCATAAAGGACAGCAATTACTATGATTCAGGCAAACACTGACTCAAGGTTTCTAAGTAAAAGAATATATATTTATTTACTTATCAGTTGTATAACAGTTCACCTTTCTAAGCAAGTTAAAAAAAATCACAATCATAAATACACCACACCACTTCCCTTAAATTCTAGACAAGTTACGCTCACAAAATGAAGTGGGAGCAAAATGGCACTCCAGCAATTTAAAAAGGAGGGAAAAACAAAGTTATCAGCAATTAGGTCAAACCAACAGGTAAGTATTCTGAGCAGTTAAACAAGAGAGACTACAGTGAGGAGATCAGCTAGAAAAGGCTTGGGGCCAAAGTCAATCGGTCAAAAGCCTTTTGCTCAAGATCACACAGTTCCGGGTAGTTTGCGGTAAAGTTTGTGGCACAGATTCTGGACGAGGTTGGTTGGTAGAAAAGATAGTCCAAAGAGAAGAGAAGGACAAGCCTTTGGATTGGAGAAAGATTTCTAACACTTTCACCGCGGCTGAACGAAACGTATACCCGGATTTGCACAGTAGGGGGCTCTAGCTGAGGCAGACGTTCCTGGTAGGTCCTGCAGGCTCATGGTTCCTGAAGCGACTGTCGGACTGATCAGAAGTAGGAAGACTGGAGGGTCCTGCACTAACCAGGGAAGAAACCAGCAGCAGCGCCAAACGACAAATGAAAGGTGCGCTCCTTAAAACCCAAGCAGGGTCCAACCTTCCTGGCTATCCGGCCCACTGTAGCTCTGTACAGCGAATTCGACCAGAGGAGGGGTCCTGGCTTGCAGTTTGGGCGAACTGGTTGGTCCCACCAGCTCAAGGGAAGAAGTTTCCTGGAGGATCTTCTCTGTCGTCGGATTCTGGCAATTCGAACCTGCTGTTAGGGGAGAATTCTCTGTAAAGGTTAATTTCCCAAACCTAGTGAGTCCCCGAGCAGCTTTGCTGGATTTTTGGGGTTTATTTTTTTCTCCTGCTAAGAGTGAGACTCTTTCTCTCCCACTCTTAGGCATGATTTGAGAATGTCCTTTGACTTTGTAATAATGTGTTTTATGGGCTGTGGGGTCTTTTACTCCATAAGTGTTTTTGGTATGTTACACAACACCCTCAGTGCAGTAACACAGGGGTGTCATAGTGACCCCCAAACATAGACTCCATACCCTGGGACTGACTACTGTCTCCCAGGGCATGTAAAGTCACCATTGACTTTACTAGTCTTAAATTGTGAACAGAACCAGTACAAACCATCATATTGTGGAAGTACTGGTAGGGGTAATTCGATTGCCCCTGGGTCTGTTTTCCAAGGGGGCACTGTCCAGTCCTCCCTTGTCGAGTTTCTGGCTGGTGGCAGTGGTTACCACGCAAAATATTCCACCAGAATATTTCCTATGGGATTTTCCCATTCATTTTAAATGCACCACTTTTTTGGTGCAATGTTAAAGATACCGCCGGGTTATTTATTTAATATTTATTCCCCGGTTGGGTCTTTTTGCCAGGACTCGGTTTTAAAATGGCGTTTGTGTTCGCCTCTGTAACTCGATCCCAAGTCGAGCCCTTTGTTCCACTTTTGGCAGGCTTCTGCACAGAAGCCTCCAAAAGTGGTGCCACTCTGTCTGGGTCTACTGGATGTGTGGGAAGGGGGAATAGGCACCCTGGACTGAGTTGCCTTGGCAACTCAAGTCTCTCTCTTGTGTGATTGGCCCAGGGGTGAGCCGCCCGGCTCACCACTTAGCATGTTTGAGTGACAGCTAGGACTGATGAATGGGGGTTTTGCTGCATAAAAGCAGGGCTTTGGGGACTGGAGCTTCAGAAGTCGCCACAGGACCAGGACCTAAAGAATCCGAAGAGGGGAGAAGCTGAGCCATCTACAACGACAACACCACCGGTTGGAGCCCTGCTGTACGAAGCTCACCACTTTCCCAACGACAGAGAAGGTCTTCTTCCCTTTGAGCTGGTGGGACCAACCAGTTTGCCTTTTTCGCCTTCTTGGATCGTCTCGTGGTCGAATCACCCGTGCCAAGCACCCCAGCGGCCGGATAGCCACACTTCACCACTACTGCGAATAAAAGGGTAGTACCTTTTAACCGGGAAACTCCGCGGCTGGTTTCTTCCCTGGCAGTGCAATGACCTCCAGCTTTCCTCCACGTCGAGATCTTCTCTTCACCTGGACGAAGCACCGATTTGCACCTGCTGCCAGGAACAACTGCCCCGCTGGAGCTTTCTCACCATTTCAGGTACTGTGTCCCGCCTGGTCTCCCCTTGCAACAGACTGTCCAAGGTGTACCGTAAATCCTTGACACTCTAACCTGGGGTGACCTCGGACCCGTTAACATTACCTTTCTAACTTGATACAACCTCTTTTTGACTTTCCTGCAAAGACTTTGAGTGCATTTCCACTGTGTGATCTTGGGCACATTCAGCCTTGCTCTCCAAGAGTGGGCCTGGCCTATGAACTTTTTGCTCTACAGTAGATCCTGCCTTTCTTGACTTGCTGTGGTTCTTTAAAAGTGTTGGTACTGTGATTTTCCTATTCTGCCTTTTCTCTCCCTTTTTTAACAATTATTGGAGTGCCATCTATGGTTACGAGCTCACCTGTATTTTGCTAAATAAGTGTTGTATTAATCTAGACTTGTCAAATAATTAATCAGGGATGTGTATATATTTCTAGTGACTGTGTTTGAACTTGCTTGATAAATTAGTGCCAGTGTATTTTTACAAGTGTGTTTTTAAATAAATAATTATATACTTTTATACCAAAGCTCTGGTCAGTGTTTGCTTGTACTACTGTATTGCTAGCCCTATTATGTATACTCTGTATACTGCCTAATTCTTCTTGAGAGAAGTCTGACTGCTCAGCCACAGCTACCAGGTAAATCTGGGTGGTACAGACTGCTACCAATTGGTTTTTTTTGCTAACACCTGTAGTCTTAAACTTTTTGCAGTGGTCCCTAAGGGAACTGCACAGGTTTCTGCCTAACACCTGCAGCAGGGCTTCACCGGGCGGTTCAGTCGTGGTACGGGTCCTCTTCTTCCAGTTCCTCGTTGGTTCTTTCGTTCCAGTGGCGACTCTGCTCTTCCAGTCCCAGAGACCTGCTTTTTATGCAGTTTTCCCCCATTCATACAGCCTGGCTGTCAATCACACAGCAGGGTGGCTGGCCCGGCAAGGCCAGTCCCCTTAGCCAATCAGACAAGAGTGCGACTTGGGTTACCAAGGGAACCTATGGCAAGGGTCCGAAGATCCCTCCCTCACATCCTGCCTGCCTAGACTATCAGGCGCCTTAAGGAGGCCTTCTGTGCAGAAGCCTGCGAAAATACAGTGAACAAAGGAATCCTCCCCGGAGAAAAACACAAGGAAGACTTTAACAAAAAGAAATGGCGAATAAACCCAGCCGGAACCAAAATAAAATGTATTTGGTCAAGCGAGTTTATGTTCGAGGCTAATGTAATAGCCTGGAACAATACTACGTTTATATAGTATAATCGCGGTAGAATAGTTAGGGTAGATACCACTGCCACCGGCCAAGTCTTAATGTTAAAGGAGCGAAACAAGGCTCCAAGAGGCACAGACAAAAAGGGATAAGAGTTAACCCTTTCCAATACTCCATGTAAGATGGGGTGTACTGGGTCTGTGGTTTAAAGTGACTATGTAAGGTTAATGGCAACTTAACCTGTTTCTGGGGGACAGTAGTCAGCCCCAGAAAAATGGAGTCAGTTGGAAGTCTCAAAGACAACCCTGTGTCACTGTACTGAAGGTGCTGTGTAACACACCCAAAAAGTGGTGCACATGGAGTAGGTGAGGTTCCAGTGTCCAAGATCACACAAACAGTAGAAATCACACATAGCAAAACACATGTAAGGGTGGGGACAAAAGGCTCACACTCTTATTAGGTGAAAAAAAGAAATCCTAGAAATCCAGCAAAGCTGCTGGGGGACTCTTTAGGTAAAGGAAGTCAACCATTTGAGAATTCTCCCTAACAATCTCCATCTTTTCCCCCCAGTTCGGGCCCCTCATCCCAATTGGGATCTGAACGTGCTCTTCGACGCGTTATGTCATATGCCACTACTGATCTCAATTACCTCTCTTGGAAGGTGGCTTTTTTGATTGCGGTAACATCTGCCAGATGGATAAGTGTGCTTCAGGCTCTCTGTGGAACATCCATTCCTAACTTTTCATAAGGATAAGTTTGTGTATCGCACTCCTCCTTCCTTCTTAAGGTGGTTTCGGAATTTCATTTGAACCAGTCTGTATTTTTACTGACTGGTCCTTTTCCCCGAACCCGGTCTCTGATGCCGAAAGGGTTCTGCACAACCTAGACATTAGACAGGCTCTGAAGTTCTACCTTGCTAGGACGAGCGTTCTCAGAAGCTCTTCACAACTCTTTGTTACATTTGGTGACCCGAAGGGGAAACCAGCCTCAAAAGCATCCATCTCCCGCTGGGTTCCTTCATGCGTTTCCGAGGCTTACAAGATTCAAGGCCTTTAACCACCAAAAGGCATTCATGCACATCTGGTCCAGGGCAATGCAGCTGCTGTTGCCTTCCCAAAGTACGTCCCTTGGGAATCCATTGCCAAGGCGGCTACGTGGGCCTCCTCATCGGTTTTTTGCATACTTTACTGTCTCGACCTGAGCTCTCGGGCTGATGCCCAATTTGGCCAGGTAGTTCTTAAGAAGTTGTTCCAATAAAGGAAATTTCCATCTGTGATGCTGGAAATGCATCGGAGGGACAGGGCCTCCGCATCCTTGTCCTTTACTGCTTTTTATTGTGTGTTCTGTCGTGTTTTCCGCGCAGGAGTTCATGTGGGACTCCTGGCGGTGCAGCTCTTTCTTTTGGTTTGGTGAACGGACCCGCGGGATACCCTTATGGCACCCATGGGTGGGGGTACAACCCTCTGCCCCTAGTGTATGTTTTTGGGCACCTGTGGGTGGCCCACAGAGCAGGGTATGTGCTGGTGGCAGCTCCATGCTGAATTTGACAGGTGCGCGGAGTATCCTCCATTTTGGGATACCCCGGCCCTGCCATTGGGATCAGTTGATCCCTGATGGAAAACAAGATGGCCCCGGTGGCCTCTTGCTTTCTATTACCCATTACCTTGTTTTCCCAAAGTCCTGGGAAGCCCTGACTCTGTCCCTTCCCCCTGACTGGTTGTTGGATGGAAGATCCATATATGGTGTTGTTGTGAAGGCCCAGTCAGACTAGCTGGAGCCTTCCCGGTGATGTATGTTGTGGGTACCTCCTGTGGGTGGGACCTGGGTGAATAGAGTGTGTGACGAATATGCATTCTGTGTTGTGGGTGTCTAGTATCTAGTGGCTGACACAATCACTGAGACAACCCTGCCCGAAACCAGTATGAATGCAGCTTGGAGTGTTGAATGGCTCGGTACTAAACCCAATACACATAACTTGTTGTGAGTGTCTGGAGAGAAGTGAATGGCCTGAATACCTCGTTTGCCTGATTGGCTGGCTGCCTGTCTGCATGAATGCCCGTAGTCGTGATTGGATGCTTGTGTGACCCAGCGGCATGAATGGGAGATCAACAGTATATCTGGGGACCTCTCACTGCTAGAAATCGTGTTCAGAAGCTGAAGTCCACTACGACGAATAACTGGATTAACTGACGCTTGACCTTGAAGCCCTGCTGGACGAGAAGAATTGCTGTTGCTCTCCTTCACAATCTGAAAGCTGCTGTGCCTCCCAGGACTGACCCAGAGAGGACCTGGTAAGGCACCCTCTTCCCGAGCTACGATGGACCATCGCGCACAGCTGATCTTTGCCAACGCTCCCTGGTAGACAGACCTTCGACAGGCTGCCGACCCGATACGGGGACTGCTGCGGAACTCCAAGGAGAAGCACTCGGACTGTTGTCCGGCACTGTCTACGACCGCCGTCGCCGACCGGAGCCGCCGTGCTCCCGTTTGCCTAAGCACTTTCATTGATTATCGGACGCTCTCGTCTGCATCGCCATCCGCTTGTCTCCTGCTGGAGAAGGCCCGACCGTCGACGCGCCGAGGAGCATCCACCGGTGGGTTTCCCGCCACCAAAGGACCACATAGACGCCGACGACTCGACGCCCTTGCTGGGCCACAGTTCTTCATCTTTGCAGTCCAGAACTATTGCCGCCGAGGTGCCCCGCACGCCTCTTCCTTGCAGGACGCCGACGCTCTCATCGACGAGCACCGCTAGGAACGACGCTGTCACTTCCCTGCCGTAGGTCACCCTGTTCCCGTCGGACGTTCGACGACCCGTGACTCCCCTCTTAAAGGGAGGGCACTCAAGAAGGGCCGTCGATTCCCCGACACCGAACGCCAAGTTCCCCGACACCTCTCGACGATCCGTGGCTCCCCCCTGAAAGGGAGGCACTCAAGAAGGATCGGTCGGTGCATCGTCGGAGAACTCTGTTCCACCAGGTACATTGGGGGGGGGGGTAAAACCTTTAATAGGAAGAAGTAAGACTATTGAACAATATATGGACTGGGCTTGTGCTATATATCTTTATTTACAGGTTGCCCAGGTGGGGGGCGGGGGGGATCTCCACACAGAACTGTGCCTAGTGGTAGGGGTCAGCATTCTGCCTATTGTTTCAACCACCTTGCGTTCCTGCCTATCTCTATTGCTGGTTTACTCGTTATTGATCTGTGTGCCATTTTAACCGTACAGTTGATGCACTTTGATTGAGATTTGATAACATTAGTGGTACCACTCTAGACGTGTATATATTCATCATTATTGACTTCCAAGTCGAAAATGCGTTATTGTGATCGAGTACATATCTTTGAATATTTTATAAAGAGTGTGTTTTCAGTAATAGTGTGTGGACATTCCTTTGTGGGGGTTCGGGGACTTCACTGTACTTAAGAACCAGCCTGCATCACCTCCTGAGAAGCTAGGCCTTGATTGCTCAACTATGTTACCAATAATAGAGAATCTTGGCTGGGGTCCTCTGTGCCTCTCCTCTACCATATAGAGAGCGGAAGTACAGACACCCCCTACCGGTCTTTACACCATCCACCAGTTATATCTATGCTCAGTGCTTGGGAATCTCCCACAAGTATGTCGGAAAGGGGACGGAACATAGGAATATGACAGTTACTCACCGTAGTGACTACCTCACTCCTAGTCCATAGTCCCCTTTCCTCCATACACCCGCCCGCGTCTCCTCCAATAAGTATCCTCTATTGTTACTTAAATGGTCTCAGCCCTGGCGATGGAAATGGACTCGAGGGCAATGGGTGGGGTGGAGCTCAGAAAGGCAGGGTTGCATTCATGTGCGGTGGCCCCACTTAAAATTAAAAGGACAAAACATGTCATTTTTTTGATGCTTTTTTAAAAAAGTGCTCCGGTCCCGTCCCGAAGGATGTAATGTACCACAAGTATGGAGGAAACGGGACTATGGACTAGGAGTAAGGTAGTAACTACAGTGAGTAATTTAGTCATTAAGGGCATCCAAGTACCAACTTGGGGCCTCCCTTCTTTTGTCACCATTTTGAGCTTGGTTGTTAGCCCTTCTACCATTCTGGGAGGTGGGGGCGGTGGCCCTGTGTGTGTTTTGCCTTTGGCGGGAATCCTTGGTGTCTGCACCTTGGCTCCAGAGTTTCTGGGCAGGCAGAAAGTGGGGGAGGAGTTTCCTACCCCTGTCCTTTGTCTGCCAGAGTGCCTGAATAGAACCAGCTTCCACCAGGTGTCTTTCAGTAACAGTTCATTTAGGCGCCACGGTTTGCGCGTTTGTGGCTTCGGGTGCAGCATTTCCATGGTCATAGAGACCGGTGCGTGGTCTCATATACATCGCACCCCTATTTCTAATCCCTTGACATGTGGGATAGCTGCATCTGCAATTAGGATCATGTCAATCCGGGAGAACCCTTTATGTACTGCCAAGTAAAAGGTGTGGTCTTTTTCCTGAGGACGAAAGAAGCGCCAGGTTTCAATTATCTGTAGATCTCTGAGGAATTGAGCCAAGGCTCGTCTATTCACATTGTCGCTGGAAGTTGCTGGAAGAGTTTCATCCATTGAGGGGTCCATTACACAGTTAAAATCTACCCCTGTTGGGATTTCCCCGCTCTCCCATTCTGCTATTTTTGGGAGAAGCTCCAGCAGGAACCTATCTTGCTTTTCGTTACGAGCGTAAATCGCTACCATGGTCACTAGCTGGTCCATTAGAGTTCCCCCCAAAATTGGGTATCTCCCTTCCAGGTCTTTTTTTTTTTTTTTTTTTACATACTGATTCTCGAAGTGCACCCCTTTTCGCAAAGAGAATTCCCACCCCTCCTTTTCATCCTTCTCGAGACTGCGTTGGGAAGGCTCTGTGTCTTAGCCTATGTTCGTCCTCCGGGAGCAAGTGAGTTTCTTGCACCCACACCACTGAAGCTTGCAATTCCCTCTACTGTCTCATCATTGATCTTTTTATAGGGGAATTTACCCCTTGAACGTTAAGCATAGCAAGCGTTAGGTCAGTTATAGTCGGAGTTGAGCATCATATTGTTAGACCGCCTCCTTCCCCGCAAAGATCCTTGGGAACTGCATTTATATAGTTTTTGTCCTTCACCACAAGTTGTTTTATATAGAGTATCTTTCCTTCCCCATAACTTTCAACCTTAACAGTTAACATACATTGTCACGGCAACTCACCAAGAATTAACTTTCCCAGGAACATGGGGTTCCATGTTCTCCCTTTCAGCACTTCCGCCCTCTACCCCGACCCTGCCCCGTCCCTGCACTGGTCATCTTTGCCCTCAATGGTGTGACCCTTTAATGAGTTAATCTGCACTCTTCTCGGTTTTGACCTCTACAGGGCTATCATTCAAGCCCCCTATGCCTTAATAGTAATGACAATCTAAAACGTATAAATTATAAGCATCTCTTTACCCTTTCATGTGGGATCGTCATGCCGGGTCTTTCACCTTATGTTCTTTAATACGACCTCGTGGGCGAGGTCGCGCTGGTTTCCATTGTTCTCTCTCCCGGGCCCGCCTTCTTTAGATTGATCCGATGGAGTCTTTCCTTCGGTAGCACCTTCATTTCCTTCCTCTTCTCCCATGAGTTCCTCCAAATCTTCTTCCTTCATGATAGTGTACCGCTGTGCTTTCTATTCAAAGCGAAGTCCATTCGGGAAGATCCATAGATATTGAATTGCCTTATTTCTCAGCCAATCCGTTACCATCCACAACAGTTTCCTCTTCT
Source organism: Ambystoma mexicanum (assembly GCF_040938575.1). Lineage (NCBI taxonomy): Eukaryota > Metazoa > Chordata > Amphibia > Caudata > Ambystomatidae > Ambystoma > Ambystoma mexicanum. The sequence continues at coordinate 381,665,339 of NC_090934.1, read as the reverse complement.
GTAGTGTGGCTTGCGCTAGGTCTTGATAGAGCTGAATGGATGTTGTTTGGAATCGGGTTGGGGTCTGTCCTGCGAGCTGCTCTCATGATGTCTTTTAATTGGTAAAAATGTACTCTGGTTAGCACATCTGGGGCCAAATTTCTGTTGATTTGATAGGTGGAGTAGAACCTGTCGGTTCTGTCCAGTATTGGGTCTCATCTTCCGGGCCCAATATTTGTCGGAATAGCTCTTACTGTTAGTTGAAGCTCGGAGTCTGGAATTGATTTAGGCATGCCACGGATCCCTATGTTGCGCCTCGATCTATGTTCGGTATCCTCTTCTTTGCTTTGGACTCGGTCCACCTGTTGCTCCAGTTCCTGAACTCCTCTGGATAGCACATCTTGTGCATGCCCTTGCTTCGACAATTATGTTTTTGCTTCATCAATCTGCTTCTCTACTGCTGTGATCCCTTTATTGAGGTCTGCTATTGACTTGGCCATATCAGAGGCGCTATCTCTAATGTCTTTTTTAAGCTCCTGTAGCATCGCCAGCAGGTCAGACTTGCGCAGAGGTGGGTCCTCTTGTATCAGCTTGTCTCCTTGGGTTGGAGAATGTACCTGAGCAGTTGTCTGCTTAGATTGCGTTTCTGGGTGTCCACAGCTTGCATGAGTGCCTTGATATCTCCAAATGATGAGCCTTTCTGCTTCTGCCCCTGCTTGGCCATATTTGCTGGAGTTGAGGCGCAGGGTTCCGGATCTAGCTTAAACCTGAAGCCTGGTTACAGATTGCGTTCTTAGTTTTGGCTAATTAAGGTTTTCCACGCTCATGCCCTTTAAGGCTCTGGATGCTCCCTGCTGGTTCTCAGGCATGGGGACTGGCGCCACCTTGTTTTATGGTCGTATAGGCCTGTGAGGTGTGTATGTAGGCATTTCCAGGGCTCTGGTCATTGGCTTATTATTAGCATGTGCTCTATGGGTTCCCGCTTCTCTTGTTGCGGTATAGGGTTTCTTTTGGATCTTTAGTGGGGGGCTCTGCGTGCTGCTATTGTCTCTTGCCAGTCGTCATGTGTTTAGTTTCTTGCCACCCCCTCCTCTTTCAGCTTCGCCCTGCTTAGGTGCGTCCTGTTGCCTCACATTCACATATAGCGCCTCTGTGCGTATCTTACATCACCCTCGCAGGGTAATTCCGTCCTTAGTCAAGGTGGGTTTTTCTCCTTTTTATCCTCCGGTTTATGCTCGTTTGGTACTATCAGCTTGCCGGTCCACTTATTATGTGGGCCTTTAGCCTGTGTGATAGCCGGGGTCACCCGCAGCCATCGGGGTCTTCTCCCTCTTCACTCCTCCGCCCCCTCCAGATTATATCCTTTCTCAGGTATTTGCCGTGGTCGGCGGGCGAGGCGCCACCCCACCTCCAGCAGCGCCCTGCTTCACTGCCCCTTCTTGCCTTCCTGCAACTGGGAGTGGGACCAAGGTACACCCGATGTCACCTGTGCCTGGGGCGATCCGCAATGCCTCAGCCGCGGCCGCCGCACTCACCCGTGTCCGCGTCACCGTCTTCTTTAAGGCTTGTCATGTATTCGCTGGATTCTGAGCCGTCTTCAGCTGCGGCTACTGTCTCGTCTGCATTGCCTCCGGCAGCATCTATTTTCTCTTCTGCCCGCTCGACAGTTCTGCATCGGTGTCCGCTCGTGGGTCCCTCCAGGTGCTCCGCTCCATGTTGCTGCAGTCAGGGTCTCACCGGCGCGGACCGGGGGAGGGAGGAGGAGAGAGCCGCAGACCACCCTCAATCTCTGCTTCAGTAAGGGTATGTCAATGCGACCAGAGTACTCAATAGCATATTAGGCTTGCCGTACGCTGCTCCTTGCTGTTCCTTCAGGGGGCTTTGGGTTACATTTCTTGAATGCAGCATAGTCTTCCATAGCTTCGGCGTACATCTTCGCACTCCTCCCCCACTGAGTGAGCGGCGGCCGCCATTTTGGTGGAAGTCCGATCCGCGACTCAGTACAGTCTCAAACTTTTCTTTCAGTATATTTCACCGCCTCATTTCCGAATTCTAAGATGCCTCAGATGTTCATGATTAGATGGGTCGCTTCTGTAGGGATGTCGGTGTCCCAGAGGGGAATATGGGCCTCAGGGCTGGAAGGAATCAGAGTTTACAGAAGAGCCATCTGTCCAGGTCCTCGGCTGGCCACGCCCCCCTTGTCTGATCTATTTTAACCAGGAGTAATATCTTTGGGGCAACCAACCGTGGTCATCTATCAAGAGGGAGTCTTTGTGCAATTTACACCCTTTTTTCAACCAGTTACACTGAGGGTGCGTTTTCCTGTTTTTTAGCCAATTACTCTGTCGTTAAGTATGGGGATGGTTCAGAACTCGCCATCACTGGAAAGGATGTACTCCCCTTTTGATTGCAGACTTTACTGCAAAGCTAGCAGTGGCAAAGTCCTGAACAGTTTCTCCCTTTTTCAACGGGCTGATGAGCCAGACATTTAATTACGGCCATCTTTTCTGGGAGCATAACAGCATGTAAAAGCTCCTTTGAATACTGACTGTTTTTAATAAGGGAACCTGTAGTTGTCAATCTCCACTGTTTCCAGAGTTGACCAAAGTCGTGGGATACTCTGAAGGCATACCTAGAATCAGTATAGATATTAATAGGATTGTAGAGCTCTGTGATCTGCGCAGACGTGGCAGCATCCCGTTCACCACCACCTCCCCAGGACCATACCCCGACACCAGTTCCCCTTTTGATCCTGGTAATACAACCCATTGATAAAATACGTCAGATCAGCTTCAGGCAGAGGGATATCCTATAAATCACTGAGGTATTAACAAAAAATCAGTAATGGTTGTTCGGAAAGATGTCTATTTTTGCAACTTTCCCTCCATAGTTGCCATGGATCGACATTCTTTTTGCTCTGTTTTTAAATCTGCTCTGTCTTTTTAAAGGGAAGTAAAGCCTTCACCTCCTTTTTGCTCATTTTTAAAGGGAAACTGACCAGTGCTTCAGACTATCAGTACTGGCAAACTTTATTTCCCTTTTTGAATTCTAGTACTTTTTACCATTGCATACCACACCTTACAGTGCAGTGCAATGGGGGAACTTTAGCTCTGCTGCTGGTTTCTTCCCTGGATAGTGCAGGACCCTCCAGTCTTCCTACTTCTGATTAGTGCGACAGTCGCTTCAGGAACCGTGAGCCTGCAGGAACTACCAGGAACTTCTGCCTCAGCTACAGCTCTCCCTCCGTTTTAAAGGAATGGTTCGGTCAGAAATATTATTGTCCCTATGGTTCGGCCATGTGTTTTTAACCATACTTTGATCGATCGTACAAAAATTTCCTATGCACCTTACCAGAGTTTTCGTCTTTTGAACACAAGTGAAATCAGGCAGCAGGGTGCGGCCATCTTGTGATAATCATATCACTTGCCGCAGCGCCCTGGGTGACCTGCCTTTGCGGCACTAAATCATATTCCCCAGCCCCTGAGCCTGACATCACCAAATCATTGATATTCTCTGCCTCTCTCCGTGACGTTACTGGGCAGCGTAGCCAAACGCGCCCAGTCGTCTCCTACGCGACTTGATGCAGAACCCGACCCGGAAAACACACATCGTCTCTCAGCACAGCGCGTCTCTATTGGGAATATGAAACTATACTTTAAAAGGAAACAGCAAGACTGTACAATTGGTAAAGTACAATTATTTCACTTTAAATGTTTCGATAACATTCAGCGTCTGACATATTCAATCATAATGGAACTTTTTTTCTTTGCTCTGGATCCGCAAATGTTTATTGTGAGTCACGCGCTGTTACTTTTTGGTACACAGGGTGTTCGTTTTGGGTAAATGAAGCACTTTGGACGCACAGTGAATTGCAAGGCTGGTGCATCAACTTGGCACTTGACCACCGTAAAGGCTATGTTGCTCCTAATCGCTGGTACAGCGTAAGGGCCTATCGGCCCTTGGCGATCGTGCCAAAGAATATTCAAATATATCCAGTGATTGACATGTACCCTGCAGCTGGTGATTGAAGAATCCATCGGTTGGGGTCTGGAATAGATGACAATAGCAGAATGGCACGATGTACCTGTTTGCAAAATATAAAAATAGGAATGTGTCTCAGTAGCCGATCTTTATTACAATGAATCATTTTGTTTATTAGCACAGAGGTGACACAATGTGAACCGAGAGAATACAACGTGGAATATCAAAGTACTCTATTTGCTTCCGAGAATAGTGCAATAGAGTATATTGAGCTCTAAACGTAATGCGTAAACTGAGGCAACAATTCGAGGTGCACAGACAATGTAATGATTAGCGTAAAACCAGGAGGAAACCAGTAGTGGTCTACGTGCGTCTCGATGCTGGACTGCCCATGTGCCCGGTAGATAGCCCAGCACACAAAGGTTGTACTAGCACTTCTTTGCAATATGCCACACAGGATGAACGAGTACAATGTAACCCAGCAATAACGGTCAGCTATTCGTATTTCGACTAGTTCTGGTATAAAATAGTTTAAAGAGAAACATACATTATATTCGGCATTGCCATTCTCTTGGCGTAATGTAGACCCCTCCGTTCGTGTCAATGATTGTAACTAGGTCCAGTTTCGGAATGGACAACCTTATCATATCATACGTTATTACACCCCTCCTTCAATTCAATCCCTTTTCGGAATGGTCCCCGTCTCTCAAGGTAAAAAAAAACAATAGAACCTTATACTGTGTGTAAGCGGGATGTTGGATGAAATGTGCGACGCGTGGGCCTCCCAGCTCCCAAGCAAAAATTCAAAGCTGGTGATCTTCACTCACAATGAACATACATTCTTACTTTGCAACATCCCGTGTCAACGCATCCATGAGAAAATGAATTTTGAAGCACAGGCCCTCGAGGAAAAAATTGGGGGCTGTCGCTGCTCGTTCGTGGCGCTGCTGAGGGGTAGGGGAAACTTGCCAATGACTGAATGCCCCCTACTCCAAAATTATAGTCGATGTAACACAAAAACGGAGTCAAAGTGTGTCTAGTAATAAGCCCACCTCTGCTTATCTCGTGGACTCCTACCCCATGGCATACTTTCACAGTCAGTACTTCTTGCGTGCCTAGTATGTTATGTAGCAAACGTCTAATCCCTTTTGTGTGACGAGCAGATATTCAGCTGTTTGGGGAACTGTAAGGCAAGGCAACTTCCAAAACCCAAAGATTCTTACACACTGTTATCCATCGGGCACTAACACGAAAAATGAAGGTCCCACAGTAGCACGACTAAACTGTGAAATGTGAAAGCAATCGTAATAATTGTACTTTTTAAAAAAAAAAAAAAAATGCAATAAGATAGATTTCAAAAGAAAATTGCATACTTTATTTGGACACTTTATAAAAACATTTTTGGCAAAAATAAAAACGGATGATAATCATTTGTACCGGGATTTGAACTGTTCAACAAGCTCTGCTTTGGGTGGACATGGCACGTTGGCAATGTTTTGTGGCAATGTATGTGTGCTCTGAACAGATTTGCGTGCAATTCCATGAGTATGCATCTCTACGACATTTATAATAAGATCAAACACAATCTTCTCAAGGGCTTTGTGTGGAGGTGAAGATGGAATCAACCACTCCTGCTTCCGTGCCTGCTCTGGGGACAAAGGGCCATGTTCACATTGGTGGAAATGTTGGTTTTCTGTCCAGTGGTGAAGGTTGGAACAGTGGTGCATTAGTGACCGCCATTTTTCCAGTAGAATTTCCACAGACCCATCACATGTTTTGGAGCTCCACCAAAGATGGTTGCTGAAAGACTGGGACCACTGTGAAATACTTTACAAACCTTTTTTTCCCCCTGCAGCCGAGATTTTTTTTATTGTTTGATTTGGCAACATGCCATACATCAAATTGATGTTTAATAATTGGAAACTGCTCTCTCATTGTCTTGGCTATTGAAACGTGTCTGTCCGTGGCTATGAGGTCGATTTGCATTCCCTTCGTTTGTAGATATTCCTGTGATTTTTATAAAACCAAGTTTCTCCATGGCCACTGAGGATTCACATTGGGACACCTGTACGACCACCGAACTCAGTTTTCTTACTTTCCATGTCCTGAAAATGGTATGTGCAGTACTGGGGCTGTCACACTGTCGTCCATCGCCGGCTAGCCTGAACAGTTTGTCGGAGAATGTACTTTGAAATAGACATTTGTTCAATGTGCCAAGCTTCACTAATGGCAGGGAATAGACAAACATGTTGGTATTTGTAGTACTGTGTTTTAGAAATGAAATGGAGTCCCATAAACTGAAAGAAACTGGATATCTTTGTGAAACTAGAGCCACTGAAAAGTATAGCTGCTGCACACAGTAGATTGCCAGTTGACAGTTTCCCCAGCATCGGTTGAGCGGACCATGAAAATGTTTTATGTAACTTTTCACAGGTGGCATGTACTTTGAGGTTACTGCCTCGTGTTAGACGAGTCACATTCACCAATGGCTTCCCACATACTTCCCCTCTCACTGAATGCACACATTTCAGCATCTTTATAATCTCCATCAAGCTGCTGTCGAATACTATGTATTTGGCCTCTTTTTATTAGACTGTCATCCTGCATCACTGTTTCGGACTGAACCGTTGTGGACATATCAGCAAAACTGGACATACTATAGTTGATATCTTTGTCTAGTTTGTCGGTGAATAGTATTGATCCTTCAGTCGGTCATTTCAACATCTGTTACTTGACCATGGATAGGAGAAAACATCAATGTCGACTGTTTTTTGGGCGGCATTTTTTTGGCGGGTGTCGATTGTGTCAAGCGCTCTGCGAGTAATGTAAAACTATCTTCTATACTTTCAGTTTCATCTTCATCTGGCGGCACAGTCGCATTGTAGCAATGGTCCAAAAACCCTTTGCTGGATTTGCCGGTCACATTAAATTCATTTTCTGGCCATTGGACAAAGGCATCTCGAGTGTGAACACGCTGCGCCCCAATTAATAGTTCCTCCATGGTGAAAACAGTTTAGCAAGCAGCATCTCTCATTTGTATCGCTGTCTGTGTCTGCATAGTCCGTACTCCATCGGGTAACTACAGGACGGATAGGAAAAGGGATATTCAGTGTAATTCCAACATACATACAGTATTGTACAATTTACATTAAAAAAAGCATATAATGAAAGCCTCAGCACAATACAATTGCTAAACATATAAACTGTTTATAACTAACCTTATTTTTCTTTCTTTTCTTTGAAAGCTTCTTTACTCTAACATCACTATCAGCAAGCTGGTGCACAGACTCAGATCCATGTGCCTCCTGTTCAATATACAGATCTAGAAAAGAGTATCCATTCAAAATAAGTCATTTGTATTGCACATAAAATTAGATCGACTTTCTTTCATTAGAGGGTACTGTCAGTACGCATACTTCTGCCTCCGGATCAACTACAAGGGATAATGTAATTGTAGAGGACGCTCCAGCATCTCCTTGAAACACAGTACTTGCATTAGTATGGATTAAAATATTGGAAACTGGACACACACTTTGGAAAGACGACAAAAGTACATATAAATAGCAAACCACGAATGAAACATTGTGTAAAACAATTACACGATCTGTAAATATGATGAGATTATCTTGTTCGATGGAACTGTCAAGACCCATACCTCTGGCTCCGGTTCTACTATGAGGGATGTTGTAATTGTAGTGGATGCTACAGCATCTCCCTGAAACACAGTACTTGCATTAATAAGGATGAAAATATTGGAAATTGAACACACATATTGAGACGAGGACAAAGGTACATATCAATAGCAAACCACGAAAAACATTGTGTAAAGCAATGACACGATATGGAAATATGATCACATTATCTCAAATTCCATGCATAAAACAAGTCTGGAACAGAATAGCTAAGTAAGATTACCTGATACGCGCTCGAAGTGGTTGATGACTCCAGGCAAGACATGGATGTTGAATCTTGTTGATTCATATTTGGTGGATAGTCATGGAGTTGTAAAGGGAAATATTATTTGATTTAGAAATGCCAACATTAAAAAGTGGCATGTAAGGAGACTGAATACGAGAAAATTATGCTTATGTAAATGCATAAATAGCATAGTTATCTGTGCCCATAAATCAATTTTTTATGAGGGTTCTAAAAACAAGTACTGATGTTTAGCAAAATGGTCATTATTTAAAAAGCTATTCAATCATATAAATATCGAAAGTATTATAAGTGACATTTAACCTAAAATACAGGCCTCAAGCTAAATCTGGAAGCGTGACTCACCTGTGGCGGCATGTGAACGAATAATTCGGAATAGCGTTTGGGAGCAATTTTCGAGTTGTTCTCAGTTGATTCTTTGTGTATAAGGATGTGTCGTACATATTCAGGGTAAAGTGCAGGCTGCAGATGCGGTATCGATCACCTCTCTTGTCCTCCAATACTTTTTTGACTCTACTTTCAAGCTCTTCCGGTGGATATCCACAATATCTGACCCATTCTCTTATTCGATCAACAGTCTTAGGGAATACATGCATTGTAATGCCTTCAGATTTGTCATGGGTCTTCGAAGGGCGACCGAAAATAGAACATGCTGGCATTGTTGTAAATTCTGCAAAATAAAGGTCAACATTATTCGAAATTTATTTTGCATAAAAATGGGAGAAAGAAGGAATTAGACCATACATTGTTCAATGCACGCTTTCTTTTGAGCATCAGAGCAAAACCAGTGCAGCGTGGGCGTCTGTATCATAGGATAACTTTCACAAACAATTCATTGATGTGTTGAAAATCAGAACATGGTACTCGTCCCTTGAAAGTACTATCGTGCATGAAAAGGAAACCTGCTTATATTATAGACACGGTCCGCGAAGGATGCAATTCGATGCCAATTGACACTGATGAAAATTGATATATCGATAACAAATTAAACTCAAGTCAATAGCAATGCGACAAATGAACATAGCACTACTGAGTATGCTACTTTGAAATAGATAGAAATTTACAAATGAACGCGATATGATTAGGATACATGCCCTTACCTTGACCAACAAACGGTTAGATTCAGCAAGCAGAGTAGTTAGTGGCAGGAGAACAGGGAGATGTTCACAGGTAGCACACTGACCAGTTCACTCGAAGCGGTCACAGAAGTTCTAGTTAACAGGCCAAAGAGAAGATTAGCATTGGTCACCAGGCTTCTCAAGTAGCCCGTTCACGTATTGATTTACAGTGCTCAAAGATGTTCTCATGATAAATATCAAGTGGTTTATAAAGAATTACAAAAAGGGGTGTGTTTGAGAATGAATGACGTGTATATGTTGTGGTGGTATGTGGATTGCAGGGGTGCGGCCTGCTTGAAGGGGAGCCTGCCTGAAGACACAGGGTCTGAAGAGGCCTTGTGAACAATGACCCCTGCGCGAAAGATAGCTTTGAAGTGTACATGGTGTTTGGCACATTGCCCGTTGGCGCCCCTGACAGCAACCCTTGCCAGCACACATCCACTGGTGTGAACTGCCTTTGATAGTGGAGGCGGGATGGATGGGCCTGGGGCGTGCAGACAAGGCTCTGAACACTGCTGAATGTAAACACACTTGATTCACTTAAAAACTGAAACAACCATTGATAAAAAAATATGTTGTGTTCTATTTTGTTTCTTATTTTGATGGCACAAAACTACTACACATTGTAAAGGTCTGGTTGCAGCGCTGCGAGGGAAAATCCCCTGTACTGATCGCTGTCACTGGGGAAAGTTTCTCTAATGGCACCAACGACACAGGCGGGTATTACTCGTGGAACGCAGTGTCCAAGCCTCCCATGAAGCCACCATGTAAACGAACGATAGGCCACAAGCCTATACCACCTGTGAAAAAGAAAGATAGGAACTGTTTTTAAATCACCAAGATAAGTGTATTAAACCTTAGTTATCAATCACAATTCTTGTATCCAATGACATTTTTGCCAGGACAAATGCTAACTAGACACTGCACAATATTGAACGACTTTTATGTGACTATTACTAGAGAATTGCAAGACTAAACTGATATGATAATGATATATTGAAGTTACGAGAATATAGGAGACAACCATGAAATAGTAGTGGCCTAACTGACAACACAACCAGAGTATACTTACTCGTTACTTGGATTACGAGGGCAAACTGTTGCGTGAAGTTCGTGCATAAGCACCATCAAAATCCTCAACATGGACCGTGTGAGGCAGGCTGCCCTGAAGTCTGGCAGCTCGGTAACGCATTGCGGACGTGGCTCGCTTTGGGATATGTAGGACAGGCATCCAGAGTTTCTCGGCAGCAGCAGTTCTCCTCGGTTGCCATTAGCGTGCACCGATTGCTGGTATACCAGGTGGAAACACCGTCCATGCGGCTAGGCCCAGGCTCTTCATCTGTTGAATCGTCCGCCCAACTGTCGTCCAAAGCCACATCGTTTCTGCATCTTTCTCTTTCCAGTAATTCCTCCTCGGAATACTCTGGCTCTTACTGGTACGGCATTATTGTTGCCATTGTGTGGTAAACAAACGAAAACAATTTATAGCGATGGTACTGGTATCTGTTCACACGGGCTATAAGCAACTAGGGTAGCTGAACAGAGCACAGAAACGAGTCACATAATACTCAATGAAATACAGTGAGAGGAATGGAATAGAAAATCTGCTGTTGTGTGTTGTGAAACGGTCTGTTTATACTTATTGAGGAAAGAGGCGTCCTGCTATTTCCATGGTGACACGTCATTACCTGAAGCGCAGAGAAAGTTGACACGAGACGTGCTTTGGCGTTGCGAAATGGGCAGTACGCGTCTAGTGTTGTCAGGCTCAGGGGCGGGGATATGATTTAGTGCCGCAAAGGCAGGTCACCCAGGGCGATGCAGCAAGTGATACGATTATCACAAGATGGCCGTGCCCTGCAGCCTGATTTTGCTTGTGTTCAAGAGACAAACTCCGGTAAGGTGCATAGGACATTTTTGTACGATCGATCGACTTGTGGTTAAAAACACATGGCCGAACCATAGGGACAATAATATTTCTGACCAAACCATTTCTTAAAGGTACTGTGCAAATCCTGTTGTCTGTTTCGTTCAACCACAGTGAAAGTGTTTTAAATCTTTCTCCAATCTGAGGGCTTGTCCTTCTCTTCTCTTTGAACTAACTTTTCTACCAACCAACCTCGACCGGAATCTGTGCCACAAACTTTACCGCAAACTACCATGAACTGTGAGATCTTGAGCAAAAGACTTTTGACCCATTGACTTTGGCCCTAAGCCTTTTCTAGCTGATCTCCTCACTGTAGTCTCTTGTTTAATTGCCCTGAGTAATTACCTGTTGATTTTGCCTAATTTCTAATAACGCTTTCCCTCCCTTTTAAATTGCTGGAGTGCCATTTTGCTCCCACTTCATTTTGTGAGCTTAACTTGTCTGGAATTTAAGCAAAGTGGTGTGCTGTATTTATGATTGTGATTTTTAACTTGCTTAGAATAGTGAACTGTTATACAACTGAGTAAATAAATATATATTATTTTACTTAGAAACCTTGAGTTAGTGTGTGCCTGAATCATAGTAATTGCTGTCCTTTGTGTAACTATTTGTATTGCTCACTTACTTTTGAGATAAGTCTGGCTGCTCCGCTACTGCTACCACTATAACTGTGTAGTACAGGCTTGTAACAAAGGTGAAATTGTACTGTCACTTGTAGTCTTAATTGTGTGTAGTGTTCCCAAAGGGTACTGCATATAATTCTGCCTAACACACTGCTCTACAGCAAATGCACTAGCAGCAACTGACTGCAAGCAAGGCGACATCCCCACACCGAACGGGTCTCTTTCTTTGCTGTAATAGGCTCTACGTTTGCGATGAAACACATTCTTTTGAGTTAAGATGAGTAAGGCCAATCACAGGTAAATTATGACAGTACAGCGTGAACCTCTTTTTTGCAGTCAGACAGACCCAGGGCTGACAACTTAACCAATGTTCTTTTTACTCGCAGGAGTTCATTGAAATGGCTCTGCAGTTTTGGCTCTACTGTAGTGTTGTAAGGGTTTAACAATTTCAGCCTAACCTAGACTTCACTGCTGGCAGAAGCCCACCATGCCGCAAAATGACCTCATCGGAGTATTCGTCTGGGGTTTCATGATTTGGTCCACTGCCTCTTTATGAGAGGGTACTAATGTTCGATTTCCCATCTTAATGTCATGGACCTTGATGCTCCTGATACCCTTGCTGTCGTCTCCATCTTGCCCAGAATGTGGAATCCCTCAGCTTCTGTCTCAAGCCCCACTCCCCTAAACTCAGCCCTCTCCAACCCGAGACTGATGTTCCGCACCAGTCCGTGTAGGCTGTGCAGTTGTAAGGCCATCCATTTATTTGCTATAGTTTATTTCTGCTGTTCCTGACACTCCACACAATGATTGCCACTTACACCAACTATGATAATTGCTTATTCTGCCACCTCATGCGCACAGCTTTAAATTGTGCTTGGACTTTAGTTAGTAAAACAGATACAAATTAATTACTTTTGGCCTGCTGAGCAGACTTGTCGGGTTTAGTAATCACATAGTATTTGTATTTATTTTATATAGCGCCTTAATCCAAGGCGCTTTACAGTTAACAAAACACATTAAACATAGAACAGTAGAAGCAGTAACAGTAAACCTGAATCAAGCCATAATATCGGTATGTAGAACAATTTGCATATGAGGGAGAGGAGAGTACGGGGGTGGGGAAGGAAGGAGACGGAAAGAGTAATGAGTGAAGTGAGCTATAGAGAGGAGAGCTTAGGAGAGACGGGGAAAAAGTAAAGGGAACGAGAACAGGGAGAAGGTAACTAAGAGGGTGAAAAGGAGAGGGGGATTATGTCAAGGAGGGGGGTGAAGAAGTGATTTCAGTGAGGAGTGGAAGGAGGAATAGGTGGAGGAGGAGCAGATAGAAAGAGGTAGGGCGTTCCAGTGTAAGGGGGTAAGGAGCGGAAACAAGAAGAGGCAGAAGGTGGTGGGGGAACAGAAAGTAAGATCAGCAGAACGAAGAGAGCGAGAGGGGGTATAGAATGAGAAGAGTGGAGAGGTAAGGAGGGGCAAGGCCATGAAGAGATTTAAAGACAAGATAAAGGAAATCACATTTAAGTTGGGAGTAGAAAGGATGCCATCCTAGGTAAGAGTGAGTTGGAGATGGAGTCATTGGGAGAGAGTAGACGGAGGGTGCAGATGGCAGAGTGGTAGAGGGATTTGAAGGGGGCAAGATGGGAAGCGGGGAGATCGAAGAAGAGAGAAGAACAATAGAAAAGGCAAGAAAAGAGGAGGGCGGAGATTAAAAGTTTATTAGTATGGAAGGTGATAGATTAACAGACTTTAAGGTTGTTAAAGAGATAAGGACATGCCTGAAGTGAGGGAGATATGAGGAAAGGGAAGAGTCAAAGTAAATGCCTAGATTACGAGCATGGTTGGAAATAGGAAGATTAGAAGGGGGGGAAAATGGATAGGAGGGGGGAAGGAGAGGGTAGGGTGTTAGAAGGGAAGAACAAGACTTCATTCTTGTCAGTGTTAAAAGAGAGATAATGAGATGACATCCAGTATTTAATAAGAGTAAGACCGGAAGAGAGGTTGAGATGTAAGTCTGAGGTGAAGGAAGAATAGGAGAGGAACAGGTGGGTGTCATCCGTGTAGAAATGGTCAGAAGGAGATGATGGGGCAAGGAGTGAGGTGAGAGAGAGAATAAGAAGGGTCTGAGAACAGAGCATTGGGGGACGCCGTATTCGAAAGGGAGGTAGTAGAGGTTCATCCGCCCTAAGAGACGGCGAAAGAGCGGTGGGAGAAGTAAGCGGAGAGCCAGTTAAGGACAGAGCATTTCAATCCAAAGGAGGAAAGAGTGTTGAGATGCAAGGGGTGATCGACCGTGTCGAAAGCAGCAGAAAGGTCAAGGAGGATGAGGATTGAGGAATGTTTAGAATAGCGAGCGGTAAAGAGAGTTAAGGACATAGGTAAGAGCGGACTCAGTGGAGTGCTTGGGGCGGAAGCCAGATTGAAGGGGGGGGGGGGGAAGAGGAGAGAGTGGGAAGTGACAAAAGTTGAGATATGAGAATAGGCTAAGCGTTCAAGTAGTTTGGAGAGAAAAGGTAGAAGTGAAATTGGGTGAAAGTTAGAGGCGAGAAGAGGATTAGCAGAAGGCTTTTTTAGTATAGGGATGATAGTAGCGTGCTTGAAGGCAGAAGGGAAGGTGGCCATGGAGAAGCAAGTGTTGAAGGAGGTTAGGTAGGGAATAAGAGGGGGTAAATCTTGGGAATAAGAAGGGTTGGGATGGTGTCAGAAGGGGCGGCAGTAGGATGGGATTTAATTGAGACATCAGAGGGAGTATAGGAGAAAATGTAGACATGTGAGCTGAGGGGAGTGTGAGGGGAATAAGAACTGATAATTTTTTGGCGACGAGAAAGAATTTTTTCGGAGAAGTTTGCAAAGTCAGAAGGAGAAAGAGAAGCAGCGGAGGGGTCAGGAGAGGAGACGAGAGGTTTTGGAAGATACGAGGATGAGAGGCTTGGGAGTGAAAGAGGTTAGAAAAGTATGCGCGTTCGGCGGAGTTAAGGCAGGAGTCATTTATGGAGTGATGAGAAAAGTAGGTGGTTTGGTTAGGAAGAGTGGGGGATTTGAGCCAGCATCGCTCAAGGCGACGAAGGAGACGCATGGACAAGAGGTGAGGAGAGAGCCAGGGTTGGTGAGTGTTAGGGAGAATTTTTTTTTTTTTTTTTTTTTTTTTTCTCCTGCCAAGAGTGAGACTCTTTCACCCTCACTCTTGGGCATGATTTGCGTGTGTTTCTTTGAATCTAGATGTGTTTAATAGGCTATGGGGTCTTTTACTCCATAGGGCTTGTTTTTGTGATGTTACACAGCACCCTCCTTGCAGTAACACAGGGGTGTCATAGTGACCCCCAGTATAGACTCCATACCCTGGGATTGACTACTGTCTCCCAGGGCATGTAAAGTCACCATTGACTTTACTAGTCTTAAATTCTGAACAGAACCAGTACAAACCATCATATTGTGGACGTACTGGCTGGGGCAATTCAATTGCCCCGGGGTCTGTTAGTCGAGGGGGCACGTTTCCTCCCCCCTGATCGAGTTTTGGCTGGTGACAGTGGATACTACTTTTTATATTCAACCGCAAATATTTTCCTATGGGATTTCCAATTGTTTTATGCTACTATCTTTATTTAATTATTTACGGTAGCCCCGAACATACCGCCGGTTTATTTAATTAATAATTCTCCGGTTGTTTTTTTTGCCAAAACTTGATTCTAAAATGGCGTTTGTGTTCTCTTCTGTGACTCCAACCCAAGTCGAGCCCTTTGTTCCATTTTGTGGCGGGCTTCTCCACAGGAGCCCTCCAAAGTGGTGCCACTCTGTCTGGGGTACTTAGGAGGGGTGGAGGGAAATTTAGGCACCCTGGACTGAGTTGCCTAGGCAACTCAAGTCGCACTCCATCCTGATTGGCGCAAGTGGTGAGCCGGTCGGCTCTCCACTTAGCGTGTTTGAGTGACAGCTAGGCTGAGTGAATGGGGGTTTGCTGCATAAAAGCAGGGCTTTGGGGACTGGAACTTCAGAAGTCGCCACAGGACCTAAGAATCCGACGAGGGAGAAGCTGAGCCGACCTGCCACGACAACACTACCGGTGGAGCCCTGCTGGACTGCCTCACCATTTTTCCCAACGACAGAGGAGATCTCCTGTCGGAGCGTCTTCTTCCTTTGACTGGTGGGGATAACCGGTTTCACCGACTTTTCGCTTTCCCGACGTACCTCATGGCCCTTGCCCGTGCCAAGCACCCCCGGCAACCGGGATACCACGTTTTACCACGACCGCGAAACAAAGGTACCACCTTTAACCGGAAAACTCTGCGGCTGGTTTCTGCCTTGGTAGTGCAACAATCTTCATCTTTCCGCCAAGTCGAGATCTTCTCTTCCCCTGGACGACAACGCAACTTGCACCCACTACCAGGAACAACTGCCACCGCTGGAGGATCCTTCCCACTTAAGGTACCGTGTCCTTGCTACCGACTGTACGGGGTAGATTTAGCCCCCGGCTTTTGAACCTGGGTTAGCCTGGGACACCCATGTCAACTTTCCTAAAGCCTCTCAACTCTTTTTGAACCCTCTGCAAGACTTTCTAAGCCTAGTGTAACTGTGTGATCTTGGGCGCATTTGTGCTCTGCTCTCTCTAAGAGTGGGCCCAGCCTTTGGACTTTGGCTCACCAGTGACTTTTGCTCTTCTGCCTTGCTAACAGTGTTCCTGAATCTTAGAGTGGTGTACCTTTCCATATTCTGTCTTTTTCCCTCCCTTTCTCACAAACTTATTGGAGTGCCATCTAGTTAAGCGCTCACCTCTGTATGAAAATAAGTGGTGTTTTACTGTGACTTATCTGATAAGGGAAAAGGGGTGTATATATTACAATAGTAACTGTTTAGAATATTTTACAATAAGAGTGCTGGAGTTTTTCAAACTGTGTTTTTAAATAAATAATTATATACTTTGATACCAAAGCTCTGGTCAGTGTTTGCTTGTTTTATTGTATCTGAGTGCCTATTGTGTATACTTTGCATACTGCCTAACTCTTCTTGAGGGAAGTCTGACTGCTCAGCCACAGCTACCAGGTAAATCTGGGTGGTACAGACTGCTACCAAGTGGGTTTACTGCCAACACTGGTAGTCTTAAATCTTTTGCAGTGGTCCCTAAGGGAACTGCACAGGTTTCTGCCTAACAGTGAGGTTTACGAGAAGGGCGGAAAGAGGAGATGGGTTGGAGTTGATCGAGACTAGATGAGATGGAGGAGGATGGAGAGGATAAGGCAAGGTCAGCTGGGAGGGAGGAGAAATCAGAGGGGAGGAAGAGAACAGCAGGTATCAAGGAAAAGTGAAGGGCTACAGTTCCGTAGGTCGAGTAAAAGATGTGGAGGAGGGTAAAGGAGAGGGAGGTGGAATGCTGGGAATAAGGGAGAAAGAGAGCAGAGCGTGATCAGATAGCTGGTTAAGGAGGCGATGGGAGAGGAAGAGTAGGTGGAAATGAAGATGAGATCAAGAGTGGAGCCAGAAGAGTGAGTCGGAGAAGAGGGAAGTGGAGAGAGAATGTAGGAGTCGAGGATTGAGATAAGAGGTGAGGGTTGAGGAGAAGCAGGAAGGTGAAGGTTGAAGTCACCAAGTACAGGTATTGGTGAAGGCGAGGGGGAGATGAGACAGA
Source organism: Ambystoma mexicanum (assembly GCF_040938575.1). Lineage (NCBI taxonomy): Eukaryota > Metazoa > Chordata > Amphibia > Caudata > Ambystomatidae > Ambystoma > Ambystoma mexicanum. Next base: position 381,648,164 of record NC_090934.1, on the reverse strand, counting down.
TGAGGGGTCAAGGTCATCATAAATGAGGAGAGGGGGCCAGGAGGTCTATAGATAATTAGGAAGGAAATGGGATGAGGATAACTAAAGGATTTGTACAAGTATTCAAAAGAAGAGAAAGTAGGTAGGGACAGAGAAAAGGTAGATGAAAGATATTTAGGATGGAAGAGGATGCCCACCCCACCGCCACGACCAGTGGGACGAGAGACATGAGAAAAGGATGAGGAATGGCTGGTAAGGGAGGCAGGGACAGTTGAGTTGAGATGTGGGATCCAAGTTTCAGCTAGGCAGAGGAAATGAAGATTGAGTCGAAAGAACATGTCTAAGACGGCTGCAGTCTTCATACAGAGGGATCTGGCATTCCAAAGAGCAATATTAGGTTGGAAGTTTGGGTTGGAGGGGAGATGAGGTTAAGACGACAAGGAAGGGCAGAAATGGAAGCAGTTGAGCGGGGGAGAGGGTTGAGTAAGGGGATGGACATCAGGAAGAGGAAAGGCGAGGAGGAAGGGGAAGGGGAGGGGGCAGGATGAAGGTTGGTAGAAATCTGGAAAGGGGAGAAATCTGGCGATGGGCGTGACAAGGAGTGGAGAGATTGCGAAGTGGAGAGGGAAGAAGTCAGTAGGGGAAATGCAGGACAGAGGCCTAGGTGGTAGATGGTAGCTGCAAGGCGGAGACTATGATGGGCAAAATGGGTTCCAGATGTCACCTCAGGGGCCGATGGGGTTTGGGCAGTAGCAGGCGAAGAAGTCGCAGCAGGCCAATGGAAGTTGGCGGCCGAGTAGGTCAGAGAGAATGGGGTGAGCAGCTGAGGCTACCAAATAGGACGCTGACTAGCAGTACTGGTGCTGTGATGTCCAGATGTCACCTCAGCGGCCGAAGGGGCATGGGCAGTAGCAGGCGAAGTCAAAGCAGGTCAGTGGAGGTGGGCGGCCGAGCAGGGCAGAGAGAATGGGGTGAGCAGCTGATGGTATCAAACAGCAGAAGGCTGACTAGGAGTACTTCCAGTAGGGACAAGTCAAATGGAGCCAAGAAGACGTCTCTCATAGGAAGGTCCCCTTAAGATTCAGATGCAGGATTCAAAGCTAGAGCAGCCGAGGCACCCCCAATGATCTGGAGGATGCACTGGAGTCCCTGCGGAAGAGCCAAGGCCCGGGGTGAGTCCAGCTGCAGCGACCCTGATGGTGTGAAGTAGGTGCAAGAGACGTAACCGAAGAGCCGGGATTCCAGCAAGGAGCTGCTTGCAGGCCGATGGAACTAAACCAGTACAACCCATCTTACTATGGAGGTACTGGAAGGGGTTAATAGTTTTTCCCCTAGGTTCATTTTCGAGCGTGTACCCTACAGTACCTCTCTAAAAAGTTTCTGGCTGGTGGCAGTGGTTACTACCAAAAATATTCAACCGCAAATATTTCTCTATGGGATTTTCCCATTTTTCGAGGCTACCACTTTTTCTGACAGCCTCTAACATACCGCCGGTGCATTTTAATATTAACTTTGCTCCGGTAGCTTTTATTTGCCAGAACTTTGATAAAACCTCTTTTTCGTGTCTTTCTTTACAATCCTAACCCATGTCGGGGATCCTTTGTTCGTCCTTTTGGTGGGCTTCTGCCAAGAAGCCCTCCTTTCGGTGCCACTGAGTCCGGGGTGGGTCCATTGTGTGGGAAGGGGAGTAGGTCCCCTGGATAGGGTTGCCTCAGCAACCCATGTCGCACTCTATCCTGATAGGCTGGAGGGTCTCCCGCCAAGATGACCACTCCACTGTGTGAGTGACTGCTAGGCTGTATGAATGGGGCTCCTTTTGCATATAAGCAGGGTCCTGAGGACTGGAAGAGCAAGACGGCGCCACTGGAACTACAGAACCGAAGAGGAGAGAAGCCAAAGACATCTGCAACGACTACCACCACCGGTGTAGCCCTGCTGCAGCGTCTCACCACTTTTCTCCACACAACGAGAGGAGATCTTCATCTGCAAGAGCCTTCTTCCCTTGAGCTGGTGGGGCCAAACAGTTTGCACATCGCCTTCCCGAACCTGCTGTGTTGTCGAATCGCCAGTGCCCCGCACTTGGAGACCGGATATCCATGCAGCTATCGACCAGGACCGCGATTAAAAGGAGCGTACCTTTTAAACTTTGTTTGGCAGCACCGCTGTGGGTTTCTTCCCCGAGTAGTGCAGTACCTCGAACCTTCCTCCACGACGAGAGCCTTTCTTCCTCTGCTGGATCCCCCGAACTGCAGGAACAACCACCACTGCAGGAGCCACTTCTTCATTTTCAAGGTACATTGTTCCGCCAGGCTGCCCTTTATTCGCGGTAGTGCTAAAGGTGTTTTAAATCCTTTACCTAACTGTTGGGTTGGTCGCCCCCCTCTGTTAACATTCTTTCGCTTTCTTCATCCACCTTTTCAACATCGTTAACCTTAGACTTGACTACAGCTACAAGAACATTTTGCTCCTGGGCCCTTGCCCTGTACCACTAACTCTAGCACAGGCCTACTGACTCTGGTCACATTTGTTAGACCTGCCTTCTCGAGATTGATTCTCAATTCGAACTGAGTGGTGCAACCCTTTCTTATAACTAACCTTTCTTTCCCACTGCATAATCATTGTGAAATGCCATTTTGCTCGTTTTCATTTGAAGTATTGCTTATACTGATGCACTGTCTTGCTGGATTGGTTTACAACTGAGGGGAAGTTCTGCTAGGGTGTATAAGAACCTATTTCTAGATAACTTGTGTTTTTTCCCCCCTTGTGAGAAATTGTTAGAGGATCCCTTGTGTGTAGTTGTCACTGTGCCGTTTTGTTCAGTTTTCACTCTGGTTCACTTGGTCTACAATTTATATAGGGAGTGTGTATATTTTTCTAGTTGACTTAATTTAACTTGCTTGATACTTGTGATACATGTGCTTTCTTAGAAGTGTATATAAAATAAATATATATCTACTTTTTAATTACACAGCTTTGGTCAGTGTTTCCTTGTGCCATAGTACAGTAGGTCTATTGTGTAAAACCTGAATACTGCTCATCTCCCTCTTGAGATAAGTCTGACTGCTCAGCCACAGCTACCAACTAAATTTTTGTGGTACAGACTGATACCAAAGGGGATTTATTGCGCTCACCTGTAGTCCTAATCTGGTGTAGTGCTCCCTCAGGGAACTGCACTGGATTCTGCCTAACACACATCAGCGCTCTGACAGGGGGCGGGCGTTCAAAGGGATCCGTGGCTTCCAAGAACAGAGGTCCAGGCAGCCTGACCGTTCACTGAGTCCACACAGGCGTAAACAACAAAAGGGGGGAGAAGGGGTAGAGTAAGGGCTTTTTTCAGTCTCTCCCCCCCCCTCCTCCGCAACAGCCTCGGAGGGAAAGAACGAATGCCACGTCCCTTCGGGTCCACGTGTCTCCGGTGGGGGTAGGCTTGCCCTTCACGCACAGAAGTTCGGCGTCAGAATTTCACGGCCCCCCTGGATCCTCTAAGTAGTATCCACAGGGTACCGCTTACCGATCCCTTCCTCTCCTCCACTCCCACAGATTGGGACAGCAACTCTGTTGGCGTAGATTCAGTTGCTCGTCGAGAGCCAGGCAGGGGTAGAAGGTCAAGCCTCCCAGCGAGGATTGGGCTTCTACTCAGGATTTTCGCAATACAGAAGAACCAGGCTGGCCTTAGTTGTTGGACCTTTCCACCCTCAACCTCTCCCTCCCTCAAGATGGTTATGCCAGCACTCATAACGGAGACATTGTGCAGTCGAGACTGGATGTGCTCCCTGTATCTGAAGGACACTTATTTATTATTTTATTTTTTACACGCCCAAAACCTAGGGTATCGCGACTTATCTACACGTCCCGATTTTGGCAGACGCATCGTTCCTTCCTGCGATTCAGGATCATGGGCTGCCATTTCCAATACATGGTGCTACCCTTCAGCCTCAACTCTGCTCCCAGGGTGTTTACCAGACTCATGAATGCAGTGGTAGCCCTTCTCATAGCCCAAGGCCACCATCTCTATCTGCACCTGGACGACTGGCTCGTCAGGGCGAAATCTCCAGAGGCGGTGCACCACACTTCCTCTGCCCTTATGAGTATACTCCACGACTTGGGATTTTCGCTCAACCTCAAGAAGTCTCAGCTGCAGCCTTTCCTGGGCCTCATCGGGACACAAGTTCCGATAGTTTTTCCTTCGGAGGACAAGATCACGGCCATCAAGAGGGCGACTACTCACTTCCTCCCCCGAGAAGTGACATCGGGCTGGTGGTACCAGCATTTATTGGGTCTCATGGCAGCTGACTTGCTGGCCGTACCCCACACAAGACTTAGGGTGAGGAGATTACCTATGCACTTTGCAGCATCATGGAATCAGGAGCGGGGGTCCCAAGCGGAGCTTGTCAACGTTCCTCCTTCTCTCCACTCGGACCTCACATGGTGGTCCTGGGACTGCTAACTGCGGACGGGCAAGCCCTTCCCGCAGATGCCCCGCAATCCACCATCACTACGAACTCCTCTCTCGAGGGCTTGGGGCCCATTCTGGGCAGCCAGTGTCCATGGAGTCTGGACCCGGCAGGAGCAGGAGTCCCATATCAACTGGCTGGAGCTGAAGGCTGTTAGGCAGAAACCTGTGCAGTTCCCTTGGGGACCACTGCAAAAAGTTTAAGACCACAGGAGTAAGCAGTAAACCCAATTGGTAGCAGTGCGCACCACCCAGATTTACCTGGTAGCTATGGCTGAGCAGTCAGACTTCTCTCAAGAAGTTAGGCAGTATACAGAGTATACACAATAGGGCCAAAAATACAGTAAAACAAGCAAACACTGACCAGAGCTTTGGTATAAAAGTATATAATTATTTATTTAAAAACACACTTGTAAAAATACACTGGCACTAATATGTCAAGGAAGTTCAAACAGTCACTATAAGTATATACACCTCCCTAGTTAATTATTCGACAAGTCTAGGTTAAGACACCACTTATTTAGCAAAACAGATGTGAGCGCGTAACCGTAGATGGCACGCCAATAATTTGTTTAAAAATGGAGAGAAAAGGCAGAATAGGAAAAACACACAGTACCAACACTTTTAAGAAACCACAGCAAGTCAAGGAAGGCAGGGTCTACTGTAGAGCAAAAAGTTCATAGGCCAGGCCCACTCTTGGAGAGAGCAAGGCGGAATGTGCCCAAGATCACACAGTGGAAATGCACTCAGTCTTTGTAGAAAAGTCGAAAGAGGTTGGATCAAGTCAGAAAGGTAATGTTAGCAGGTCCGAGGTCACCCCAGGATAGAGAGTCAAGGATTTACAGGACACCTTGGACAGTCTCTTGCAAGGGAGACCAGGCAGGACACAGTACCTGAAATGGTGAGAAAGCTCCAGCAGGGGGGCAGTTGTTCCTGGCAGCGGGTGCAAGTCGGAGCTTCGTCCAGGGGAAGAGATGATCTCGATGTGGAGGAAAGCTGGAGGTCGTTGCACTGCTAGGGAAGAAACCAGCCACAGAGTTTCCTGGTTAAAAGGTACGACCCTTTTATTTGCGGTAGTGGTGAAGCGTGGCTATCCGGCCGCTGGGGTGTTTGGCACGGGCGATTCGACCACGAGACGATCCAGGAAGGCGAAAAAGGCAAACTGGCGGTCCCACCAGCTCAAGCGGAAGAAGACTCTCCTGGAAGAAGATCTCCTCGGTCATCGGGGGAAGTGGCGAGTTCGTACAGCAGGGCTCCACCCGTGGTGTCGTCGTTGTAGATGGCTCAGCTTCTCCCCTCTTCGGATTCTTTAGGTCCTGTGGCGACTTCTGAAGTTCCAGTCCCCAAAGCCCTGCTTTTATGCAGCAAAACCCCCCATTCATCAGCCTAGCTGTCCCTCAAACATGCCAAATGGTGAGCCGGGCGGCTCACCACTGGGCCAATCACACAAGAGTGCGACTTGAGTTGCAAAGGCAACTCAGTCCAGGGTGCCTAATCCCCCTCCCACACATCCTGTGGACCCCAGACAGAGTGGCACCATTTGGAGGGCTTCTGTGGAGAAGTCCGCCAAAAAGTGAACAAATGGCTCGACTTGGGTTAGTTTCAGAGGCGAACACAAACCCCATTTTAAAACAGAGTCCTGGCAAAAAGACCCAACGGGGAATAAATATTAAATACATAACCCGGCGGAATCTTTAAAATGAATGGGAAAATCCCATAGGAAATATTCCAGGGGAATATTTTGCGTGGTATCCACTGCCACCAGCCAGAAACTCGACAAGGGGGGGACTGGACAGTGCCCCCTTGGAAAACAGACCCAGGGGCAATCGAATTACCCCTACCAGTACTTCCACATATGATGGTTTGTACTGGTTCTGTTCACAATTTGAGACTAGTAAAGCCAATGGTGACTTTACATGCCCTGGGAGACAGTAGTCAGTCCCAGGGTATGGAGTCTGTTTGGGTGTCACTATGACACCCCTGTGTTACTGCACTGAGGGTGCTGTGTAACACATACCAAAAACACATGAAGCCCTATGGAGTAAAAGACCCCATAGCCCATAAAACACATTACGTAGTCAAAAGACATTCTCAAATCATGTCTAAGAGTGGGAGAAAAAGAGTCTCACTCTTAGCAGGAGAAAAAAATAAACCCCAAAAATCCTGGGGGACTCACTAGGTTTGGGAAATTAGCCTTTACAGAGAATTCTCCCTAACAAAGGCCATCAGGCTAGGGCTCAAAGCTTTCCTCCCGCTCATTGGGGGCAAGGTCGTCCTCATCCAGACCCACCACTCTACAAGCATGTACTAGGTCAACAAGCAGGGGGGGGGACCAGGTGCCCCACCCACTGTGCAGCCTAGCTGTCAGCATGTGGGAATGGGCCCTGGAGAACATCTACCTCTCGGCCGTTCACCTTCCGGGGGAGTCCAACTTGAAGGCGGACAGGCTCAGCAGACTGGGAGTGGACAATTACACGTGGGAATTGAGCCAGGTGCTGCTGGAAATCTTCCACAGATGGAGACATCCTCAGGTGGATGTTTTGCCTCCTGGGACAAGAAGTGGCAGCAGCTTGCATCCTGGCAGGGATAGGGCCTTGGCTCCCTGGGCGATGCATTACAGATTCTGTGGAACGGCATGATGGCACATGCCTTCCCTGGTCCACAGGGTGATATGCAAGATAAAGGAATGTTGTCCCCTCAGCATCATTCTGATAGCTCTGTGATGGCCGGCCAGACTGTGGTTCTTGGAGCTTCTCAGTCTCTCGCCCATGCCTAAAGACCCGGGGCTATAGCCCCATCAGACCCCACCCAAACCCCCCCCCCCCCCACTGCCCCCCACCAGCATCACCTCTGCACAGGCTAACCTAGAGATCATTAAGGGTGCTAGGACCAAGGCTACCAGGAGCCAGTCCAGGAGTAAGTGGACTAGGTTCTGTCACTGGGCGGACTCTAAGGAGATCGACCCCACCCCTTACATGCACGTTGGATGACATACTCTCCTTCTCTGCTCACCTGGCTCACTCAGGCATGCAGGTGGATACATGCTGTACGTATTTGGCAGCCATAGGGGCCTACAGAAATTCAGAGGAGGAGATCTTCTCCTCTTCCAACCCGATAGTCAAGAGACATTTGGCAGGCGTCTCCAGACTCTTCCCGCCCATCAAAAAAACGACACCCTCTGTGGGTCCTCAATGTAGTGTTGGGCGCGTTCGCGCTGTTGGCGTCCGTAGACTTCAGGCAGGTCACCATTAAAACAGCCCTGTTAGTGGTTCTCACCTCTGCTCGCAGGTCATCAGCCGCCACCTGGGCCACCCCTTTGGCTTTCTGTAAGCACTACTGTTTGGACTCTGCTTTCAAACAGGCGGTCCTAAGGAATCTGTTTTCTTAAGGAGGGTCTCCTCTCCACCTTACGGCTACATTCAGTTGCAATCGCTCATGCATTATGGAGGAAAGGGGACAGGACGTAAGAGTAATTAAGTTACTCACCGTAGTGACTAATGTACTCTTAGTCCTTCGCCCCTTTCCTCCATACGTCCCACAATCTTCCCCCCCTAATAATACTGATGTCACTAGGCAATGTTAAATATTGTCGACGCGTCAATGGGGATGGAACTGTGGCGCCGGTGGGCGGAGTCAGGGGAACGCATGCTCCCAGGGCCGCACCCCAGCACGTCTCTAAATTTAAAGGGGAATACCTGTTCCCTTGTGTCAACAGGTTGTCAGGGAGAATTCTAATTTTTGTGCTAGTTCCCTTCAACGTAAGAGACCCCAGCTCCATTGCTGGACTTTAGGACTTTTTAATTTTAACCCTGGAGCGAGTGGGACCTTTTTCACACACTCTCATATGTTCTGACCTGATTTGGATTGTGTTTCCACTGTTTTTGGAGTCTGACAAACTGCATAGGCTTCTGCTTTTTGTATGGTGACACACAGCAACTTCAGAGCACTTTAGATTTCTCATAAGGTTTAAATACCTTTTCTTGTGTGAACTACAGTTTCCAAGAATAATAAAATGGACTTTACTTACCTTTTTCTCTTTGTAGATCCAGCACACACCATCTTATGTGGAGTTCTGGGGAGAGGGGGGGGGGTTACCTAGTTGCCCCTTATCCTCCATTCTCATGTAAAAAATAATGGTTGCCCTCACTACTTTAAATGGCTGGTGGCAGTGGTTTTATTTTCCTGCCATTGTGCTTTTCTGCCGCAGGCTGAAACGTCAGCTGCAGTACAGCACCCCTGGGGTGACCATTTTGTTAAAATGGCCCCAGTCTTCTTTGTTCACCATTATCTGTTTGAGGTCATTCTTGGGTTTACTCTGCATTGAGCCAGGTTTGAGCCCTTTGTTTGTCTTGCCTTTGGTGGGTGTTAGGCAAGATGGCATGCAGTACCCTGTGGGAGACTGCACCAGACTTGTCCTCTTGGCAAAAGTTAACCCAACCTTTGGTATAAGCATGTACAACGTTTAGTTGGTTGAATAAGCCTTCTTTAGAAGGAAGCAAAACTACATCACTTCAAAACTACACACTCTGGTTCAATAAATCAGTGGATGCCCATTTTGGATGACACACAGACACTTCCTACACCCTGAGGTGACTTAAATAACTAGGCCACTGTGGACATTTATATATCACTATCTTGGATCCACACACCCTGTGTATAGATCCTCCCTCCTCACCACCCCAAAGACAGGCCTCTTATTGATGACCAACTGGCTTGTCCATTTAGCACACCTAAAGTAACCAGAAATCCTCTGAGTGTTAATCTAGGGCAAAACAAAATGTGTGCACCCCATTGTACTGCCTTGTACAATGATAAAAGTTACCACAAGTGATAATAAGTTACTGAAAGTAGTAACAAAGTAACAGGACTAAGGGAAACAATGTTTCTGATGCTTGTGAATCTGCTTAGAATCACATGCTGTGCATGTAGTCTGACATCTTGCGGTAATTGCGGAGTATTGCATCTGGTCTTTCAAGAATCGAAAGGGGATGTCGACATGGGCGTGCTTGTAACACTATCCCTAACGTGGTGTAGTGTACCCAAAATCCCTCACGTGTCGAGGTACCTCAGAATGAGTTTTTCCGCACAGCTAGCTGGTCGCCTTATGCGGAGCTCGTAATTGCTATGTTTCTATTTCATTGTCCATGGCAGTTGGCCGTTCAATATTCGTCAACTCATCGATGACTACTCCTGAACCAATGCTGAAGAATGCAGATTTCGGCAGCTGGTGCTTCGGTCAACAACGCGACCATGTGGCCGTGGCCCTCCGGCCAGGCTTACACAGTACAGAGAGTGGCTCCCGGGATTCTGTTTCTTTGGTGGAATGCATTTCCTTCTCCCCTCTTTTCCCTCCTGGTTTCACTGTCGCTTATAACCTGAGCTATGGACAGGACTCCTTTTTAAATGTTGCCCTTCTTGCAATGGTACATTTCCATGGAAAGACACACTGGAGGTGTAGTAAGTGTCTAACTCGAGTTCACAACGAGCAGTCCTGCAAGTCCTGCCAACTTTTACGTCCGAAGACGATAAAAGAACGGCTGGCAAAGCTGTGGGTGGCTTATGCCATGTAGCAAACCAAAGGTAGCGTCCCTATCGGTGCAGATGCTTCGAGTGACGAGGATGTAAGATACACCCATGGATCTGATGCAGAGGCCATTGACCTCTCTGCGGAACAGACAAGCTCTGTGATGCCCGGCCCCGGCAGGCAGGCCACTGGTTCTGCTATGGGGAGACAACACGCCAGCGACAAGAACACACACAACGCGTAAGGAAAAACACACAACTCCAGAAGCCACCACGACGAACAGGTAGGGAATGCTAGACGCTAACCGGAACGCCAAAACGTTCATTATCGGCCACCCTCCCCGCAACCATCTATACGGCATGCATCCGGGCATCTAAGTCAAAAGGGCGTCAGCACCAAACATAAGAGCGATGAGACGCCTCATAAGAGTGCGTCAGCGTCAAAGGATTTGGAGGCGGCAAAAACCACGTCAAAGCCGTTAGGCCTGTCAATCTCTTCCAGATGCGCCAGAGATCCGCGAGTCTCGTGAACATCATCTCAGCGGCAAGTAGGCCAAAGGACACTTCGAAAGACACATCGAGACTGTAAGAATATTTGGATGTATCCCAGCCCTTATCTAAGACACTGGCAGACAAATCTCGACCACCTAGAGACCCAAGTCCTCAAGAGCCCTTGCCCCTCCAGATCCCTCTTATTCATCTCTATGGACCAGATATAGGTTTGAGGGATACATGAACAAGCTTTCCGAGTTTGTAGATTTTTCTGAAAGATTTATCACCTGAAAGAGACCAAGAGAGGAAGACTACCCTACTTTGTCAAAAGTTTAAAGGACTTCCAGTCAGTTCCCTCATGATGCGGTGTTTGACCTAACTGAACCAGAGTAAATCCATCAGGACCCCTATGATCAGGGAGAGAATCCCTTTGACTACACTATAGACCAGTCTGGAGACTGGGGTGATGAACAACCAGTAGGCTGGGCACCATGGATGTCACCGGCAACTACCCCGGATCCAGACACCCTTTGTATAGATCCTCCCGCCTCACCAACTTAAAGACAGGCCTCTCCTATTGTTGACTAGATGGCATTCAATGCTATTCTTAAAATAAAAAAACTAAAAAAAACAGCGGAACACTTTCAGATTGCCACTCAAGAGGCGGTACAAGACACTGACTTTGTGGAGTATATTTTAAAAGAAAAACCACCCACAAGTAAAGCAATACCACTGTTGAATTCTATCAAAAGATGCATCGCTCCCTCTTTAACTCCCTCTCAAACAAGAGCAGTAAATCCACAAGTCTAAAAACTGTTGCCCCTCTCCAACAGACCTGCTATATATCCAAGGACATGCCACTCCTGAATCACGTAGTCACAACTACAAGAAAGAGAGCCAGGGTACCCTTGTCTACGGCTGAGGCACCTCAGGCAAGGATTGCAAGAAGTTATATCCCCTTGGGAAGCGCATTACAACATCAGCAGCTTACTCCACTAGAATAGCTAACACCACCGCATTGCTGACTAGTCATAGTGATGTCCAATGGCATTTGCCCCTGAGCCGGCACGATCACGCCTTCTGGCGGTTGTGTCGGAAGGGATTCGGGTTAATCAGAACTTCCTCAAAAACACCATGGATGCTGCAGAAACAGCGGGACAAACACTGGCCCAACGTACCCACCTTAAAAGGCATACATTGTTAAATAATTTGGGATTTAAACCTGAAACCCAGGCATCCCTAATTAACAAGCCAGTTGAAGAGACTAACTTGTTTGGCAAGGCAGTGGACGACCAGATTACCTACCAACAGCGAGGGGGTAGCTCTTGCTGCTCCTTTCGGGGACAATCTGTTAGGCAGAAGCCTGTGCAGTTCCCTCTGGGACCACTGCAAAAGTTTTAGGATTACAGGTGTTTGGCAGTAAACCCACTTGGTAGCAGTCTGTACCACACAGATTCACTTGGTAGCTGTGGCTGAGCAGTCAGACTTCCCTCAAGAAGAGTTAGGCAGTATACAGTGTATTCACAATAGGTCAAGAGAACACAATAGAACAAGTAAACACTGACCAGGGCTTGGTGTAAAAGAGATAATGATTTATTTAAAACCACATCTAGAAAAACACACAGGCACTAATAGTAAGCAATTCAAAAACACGGTCACTAAAAGATATACACTCCCTTAAGAGAATATTAGACAAGTCTTAAGTAAAGCCCCACTTATTTTCAGACAGCGGTGAGCGCTTAACGTAGATGGCACTCTAATACTTAGTTTTAAAAAGGGGAGAGAAAAGCAGAGAATAAATTGAAACGGATCCCAACACTCTTTCACGAACACAACAAGAGAGGAAGGCAAAGTAACACACTGAATTCAGAGTCAGTAGGCCGGATCCGCTTTACGAGGATCAAAACGAAATGTGTCCAAGGACACACGGTTGCAGTGCACAAAGGTCTTGTAACCGTTCAAAAAGGAGTTGGACCAAAGAAAGGGACCAGTTATAGGGTCAAGGCGGCCAGCCCAGTCCAGAAGGTTAAGGGGTTATTGTTACCTTGTAGCAATCTTTAGAAAGGGAGGCCTGGCGGACACGGTATCTTAAAGTGGTGAGAATACTCCAGCGGGGGCAGTTGTTCCTGGCAGCGGATGCAAGTCGGTGCTTCGTCCGGGGGAAGAGAGGATCTCGTCGGGGAGGAAGACAGGAGTCCGTTGCACTACCAGGGAAGAAACCAGCCGCGGAGTTTCTCAGGTACAAGGAGCGGTCCGTTGATTCGCGGTCCAGTGCTAAGTGGCTATCTGGCTGCCGGGGTGCTTGGCACGGGCAATACGACCACAAACCGGTCTGGGGTGCGAAGAGAAGAAGGTAAACTGGTTGTGCCCACCAGTCAGGGGAAGAAGCCTCTCCAGCCGGGAGATCTTCTCTGTCGTCGGGAAGTGGTGAATCGGTTCCGCAGGGCTCCACCGGTGGTGTCGTCGTGGTAGGTCGGCTCAGCTTCTCCCTCGTCAGATTCTCAGGTTCCTGTGGCGACTTCTGAAGTTCCAGTCCCCAAAGCCCTGCTTTTATGCAGCATACCCCCATTCACTCAGCCTAGCTGTCAATCAAACATGCTAAGTGGTGAGCCGGCCGGCTCACCACTTGGGCCAATCACACAAGAGTGCGACTTGAGTTACCAACTCAGTCTAGGGTGCCTAAACCCCCTCCCACACCCCCCGTGGTACCACTTTTGGAGGCTTCTGTGGAGAAGCCCGCCAAAAAGTGGAACACAGGGCTCGACTTGGGTTGGAGTCACAGAAGAGAACACAAACGCCATTTTAGAATCGAGTCCTGGCAGAAAATACCAACCGGCGAATTAATATTAAATAAATAAACCGGCGGTATGTTCGAGGCTATGAGAATTAAATAATTAAAGTTGGTAGCCTCGAACAATGGGAAAATCCCATAGAGATATATTTGTGGTTGAATATAAAAAGTAGTATCCACTGCCACCAGCCAAAACCCGATCAGGGGGGATGGAGACGTGCCCCCTCGAACAACAGACCCCAGGGCAATCAAATTGCCCCGACCAGTACGTTCACAATATGATGGTTTGTACTGGTTTCTGTTCATAATTTGGGACTAGTAAAGCCAATGGTGACTTTACATGCCCTGGGAGACAGCAGTCAGTCCCAGGGTATGGAGTCTATGTTGGGGTGTCGCTACGACACCCCTGGGTTACGGCACGGAGGGTGCTGTGTAACCCACATCAAAAACACATGAGACCCTATGGAGTAAAAGACCCCATAGCCCATGGAACGATAAAGGAAAAACTCAAATCATGTCTAAGAGTGGGAGTAAAAAGAGTCTCACTCTTAGCAGGAGAAATAATTAACCCCAAAAATCCTGCAAAGCTGCTGGGGGACTCACTAGGTTTGGGAAATTAGCCTTTACAGAGAATTCTCCCTAACACAGCCCCTACCCTAGACCACTGCAACAAGGAGCTCACCTGGTGCACCAATATTCAAAATGCCCTCTCTGACAAAGTAGCCTTACCGCACAATAAAATCAAAGCCAAATCATCTTAATTTGCCCCAGTCAACAGATCCCCAGACACACCCCCTATTTACAAAAACTCCATTACCACATACATTCAAATTCACCCCGGTCACCACTGCGGAAACTACTAAAATTATCAAGGGATTGAAGCCCTCTAGATGCCAAGGTGACATCTGCCCAGCAACCCTCATCAAAGTCTGCGCTGATGAGCGTTGCCCCGTTCATCACTACTCTGATTAACTCCTTCACCACATGCAATGTAGCAGAAAACCTGAAAGAAGCATGGGTACTCCTGCTCAAAATACCCACCCTACACCCAAACATACTGACCAACTACCGCCCGATCACAACAGTACAGTTTCTTTTGAAAATTCTTGAGTCGCATGCTTACAGATTTAAAAATACCTTGAAACCCACAACCTCCCGGGTCACAGCACGGAAACTGTCCTCCTGGACCTCAAAATCCAAATGGACCAAATCAAAGGTAAAGGAGACCTGGCTATCCTCCTCCTTCTAGACCTCTCTGCAGCCTTTGACTTAGCCAACCACAATATTCTCTGCCAACACTTAGCCCTTGCAGCCCATTTCTTGACCGACGCCGTAAAATGGATAAAATCCTTCCTGACAGACCGCACCATAAGAGTTTTCTCTACCACTGCTGCAGCCTTCCCTGTCCCAGTTACATGTGGAGTCCCCAAGGATCCTGTGTCTCTCCAACACTATACATCGTGTTCACCAAGCCTCTCTTGGACCTCCTTGACAAACTAGATGTCACGTATACTATCTATGCTGACACCCAAATACTCCTACCCATCACAGGCCACTTCGACACAGTCTCTAAATTACTGAACAAAATGTACCCAACCTTCCAAGCTTGGATGGCTTAACATGAACTGTGTCCGAATGATGAAAAAACCAAATTCCTCATCATTGGCAACCACCCTAAAATAAACACATTAGCTAAATCCTACAAATCCTTCAATATTGACGGTAACATCACAGTGGCTAAGGAGGTAAAAACCTTAGGAGTCTACCTGGACTCGTCACTATCATTGACAAGTCAATGCCACTGCCTCAGCTGCAGCCTACACCTCCAAACTGATCATTGCTAGCAGACCTTTCCTAACAGATAATAAAGATTTTCCATAATAACTTATTAGAAAGTCTTAATTCTATTAAAGACTCGGAGGCGAGCATTATGCTTCTCTCTTTTATTCGACAATAAAGAAAAGAGCTCAGCAGCAAGATATTTGTGCACCAAAAGTGAGTGTGCCATGAGTAATGTGCAGAAAACAGGTGCACCAAATACATATAATAAACATAGCAATATAACAGTAATATAACAGTAATATCTTAACATAAAGGGTAAGAGTCTCTCTTAACTAGAGAAACTTAACTAGAAAACTACATTTCCCAGGGAGCTTGGCTCCATTTCATTTTGAGGCCATCAACACGTGACCTAGTCCACCAATAGTAGTTCAGATCCCCTGCATAAACAGTCCTAAACATGACGCTTCCTCTTTCTGGGCTGCGAACTTGGCTTTCCATAGTAGGAGATAATTGTAGCTAACTTGAAGAAGAAGAACTTGTGTCGGGCCGTGATCAGGCGGACTTGTCTGCAGGCGCTGTCAAGAAAAGAACATTTTAGTCTCTTGTATATGACAACCCTAGATCCCTTATCAGGGTGGGAGAAAATCTTGGAATTATTCTGATAGGGTACATGTAAATTTCAGAACATTAATCTTTTCATTACATCTTAATTAACATCAGGTAACGTTGTTATTTTCTCGCCGGGTGGGATAATGCTCGCCTCCGAGTCTTTAATAGAATTAAGACTGTAGTAAGTTATTATGGAAAATCTTTATTCTATGTCAAGACCGGAGGCTCTCATTATGCTTGTTTAAAGCTTACATACCACAATAGATGGCGGCTGATCTACTGGCTTTAGGTAGAATTGTTTGAAAACTGATTCACTCACCCAGTCTGCCATCCTCATGATATGTTCTAGGCGAACTCCTGCCTGAAATGCTTTAGAGGCCATGGCTCATCTAACTGAGCGGGCTCTGAAATGCTTGGTGTCTATCCCTGCTTGAGCTAGCATCCACCGGACCCAACATGCTAAGGTCGGTGCTGATACTGCTTTGTGCGGTTTACGCAGAGCTATCAGTAGCTGCCCGTTAGGGGAGGTTCTGAGTGGAGCAGTCTTTTCTTCGTAGACTTTCAAGCATTTAACCAAGCAGAGCTTCGGTTGATCTCTAAAGACGGGATAGGAAATCACTCTGGAATTGCACTTTGTTCTTCTATGAATATGGAATACAATGCCATCAGGAGAAAAGGTTCTGCCTGCTAGATCTAGAGCTTGTGTGTCTGAGACTCTCCTGCAGGAGACCAAGCAGAGTAGAGTAGTGAGTTTGCCAGATAGGGCTGTACGCGATAGTTCTTTGTTATTAGGCCATGCCAGAAAAAGGTTCAGTTCTTTATTAATGTCCCAAGGCTTGTCATAGCGAGCTGGAGGTGGGACGGTAAGCCTTACACCCTTGAACAACCTGCAGACGAGGTGATGTTCTCCTGCTGGTACTCCTTAGATAAGGTCATGACCTGCGGAAATTGCTGAACGGTAGGCGTTCAGACCTCTAGGCGAGCCCTTTTTCCGCTAGGGATGCTAGAAAATTCAAAATCTCTTCTATAGGTGCTGAAATTGGATGTAATCCTTTCTCACACCAGGAGCTCCAGATGCTCCAAGATTTGGAGTATCTCTTCCGGGTACTAGGAGCCCAGCTCTCTTCGATAAGGTTGATCGCTTTGTGAGACCTGCCTGGGACTCTCCATCTTGACCTGAAATCCTCCAGGCTGCTAAGGTCAGAGATCTGTTGAGGAGGAGAGGATGACGTTGACCTGATGGATCTAATAGGAGATCCGGAAACTGGGGTAGTAGGATTGGAGAATCCATAGAAAGTTCCAGAAGAACTGGATACCAAGTCTGAGATGTCCAGACCGGCGCTATAAGGATCAGATTTGCATGCTCCTGATGGGCCTTCGCCAGGGTCCTCGCTATCATAGTGAAAGGAGGAAAGGCATACAGTATTCCCTGGGACCATGACTGTAGGAATGCGTCTGTTGCAGCTGCTGCTGGGTCCGGCCTCCAGCTGCAGAAAGCTGGTAGTTGGGAGTTGAGTCTGGAAGCAAAGAGGTCTATGGACATCGGACCCCAGATCTCCTGAAGGCGGAGGAAAATCTCTGTTGATTCTCCAATCGCTGTAATCTGTCGAGTGGCGTGAGGACCAGTCTGCTACTGCATTTGAGAGGCTGGGAAGGTACTCCGCTGTAACTGAAATCTGGTGATCCAGACAGAAAAGCCAGAAGTCTTTGGCTAATTCTGCTAGGGGTCTCTACTGGGTGCCGCCCAGATGGTTGATGTATCTTACCGCTGAGATGTTGTCCATCTTAGCAAAATACAGCAACTCGCTTTGTCTTTGGCAAAAGAGCGCAATGCAAAGGAACCTGCAAGAAGCTCTAGACAATTGATATGAAGGTCCAGCTCCTGTGGGGACCAAGTCCCTCCCGTGGCTATGGGACCGCATCTCGCTCCCCAACCGCATCCGACTTGATAATAATATCTGGAGCGGAGCCGAAGATGGCTCTGCCGTTCCAGGCTTTCATGTGAGAGAGCCACCAGTTGAGCTCTGTCCTTGCTTGAGGAGACAGTATCAGGAGTTGAGAATAAGAAAGGTTTCTCCTTAAGTGTTGGCGTTTTAATCTTTGCAGCTCTCGATAGTGAAGAGGGCCGGGAAATATTGCTTGGTACGAAGATGAAAGTAGCCCTATCACTCTTGCTAGTTCTCAAAGGGAAAACATGTTCTTCTGTAAGAGTCTGCGTATTTCTCTTTTGGTAGAGTGAATCTTGGCTGATGGGAGTCGCTGCGAATTCTGTGTATCCACTATGAATCCTAGAAATTCCATATTTCTGGATGGAAGTAGAACTGACTTCTCCCAGTTTATAAGAAAACCTAGGCTGTGCAGCAAGTTTATTGCGAGTTCGGTTTGTTTCTGAACTAACTCCTGTGATTGGGCCATGAAAATAATGTCGTCTAGATAAATTATAAGACGAACACCTTGCTCTCTTAATCGAGCTACTACGGGTCTTAAGAGTTTGGTAAATACCCAAGGCGCCGAAGAGAGTCCGAATGAGAAACTTGTGAATTCCCAATCTCGGTTTCTCCAGGAGAATCTGAAGTAACTGATGTGTGTTTGATGAATCGGTACTGCGAGGTAAGCGTCTTTTAAGTCTAGGCGCATAAGCCAGTCGTTCGGTCTGAGAAGATCTCTGAGCATGTGTATACCTTCCATTTTGAAATGGCGGTAAAGGATGAACTCGTTGAGCGCTCTGAGGTTTGACTGGGCGCACTTTTTGCTTCCTGCGTACCAGAAAAATGGGACTGAAGAAGCCTCCCTGACTTGAGCAGGGGCAAATCGTGTGCTTCTGATGGAGACTAAGTATTTCGCTGTCTAAGGCGGTTTGGTCTGATAGAGACATTACTATGGGTTTGGGGCGACATGTCTGAACGGGCTGTGTAAAAAAAACTCTAGGTGTAGACCCTGAGCTGTGTCCCTGACCCAGGCATCTCCCGATATCCCAAGCATTTGCAAACATCCTTAACCTCCCTCCTATAGGTGTTAGTGGCGCTGGCGCAGTTATCAGTACACTGACCTGTGGGTTGTTGCTGGGCTGGGTATCTGGCCGCTCTCCTCCAGGGACGCCCTCTACCACGACCTCTCGAGGGGAAGAAAGTGTCAGGGCATTCTTGCCAGGAATTATGCTGACCTCGAGATTGTTGAGGTCTCTTGTCGAAGAAGTAACGGCCGGAAGAGCAACCTCTTCCTCGTCCGGCCCTGGAGAAAACCTTGGTTGTAAATACTCTTTTTATTGAAGCCTGTGCTTTGTCTAACGCCGTGAATGTCCCGACGAATTTTGTCATCTCCTTCATGAAAGGGTCTCCGAAAAGCTGGCCTTGCGCCGTTGGGCCGGATTCTGTGTCTGCCAGTTCGGTTAATTTGGCATCTTGTGAAGGATGCTTTTCCGTCGCTCTGTTGAGATGGCGCAACTGGCGTTGCCCAAGAGTCAAATAGCCCTCTGGACCCAACCGGACAGTATCACTGGGTATATGGGGTCCGATGAGGAGATGGCTGCATTCACAAGATCAGAGATTTTTGCTAGTGGACCTGCTATGTCCAATACTTTGTCCTGGCAGGCTTTCCAGGCGCGATCAATACCCTTCCTGGGGTCTTTAACGTTTTTACCCAAAAAGGTAATAATTTTAGAATCGCGCTCTGGAGTCAGAGCTACTTTATCCGCAGTGTCTGGTCGTGGACATTCAGCACGTAGTCTGGCACAAACTTTATCAAGCGGCTTGCGCAGCCTAAGGTGGATGTAACTCGATGTCTTGGAAGATGGTTCCCAGTCGGTGGACCTGGGGTGTATTAAGTCTTCCGGGGTAAATGTACCTTCAGTAGAAGGTTTGGTCGTGGTTGTGTCATTGGGGATGGGGTCTGCTGCAATCCCTGACGCACAGGGTCTTGAATCCTCGAAATGAAATTGCTCATCTGAGAGGAGTGAGAAAGATCAGCGTCATAGACGTTTTTGTTATGATCTTCTTCTTCCGAGCCCTGTCCGTGTCCCTCTGGGTTTGAGGGCCTAGTTCCCCTGGTTTCCTCCTCGGGGTAAGAGGGTAGATGGGAAGGGGTTACCTTCCTATTCATGAAGGCTTGTTTCAGCCTTGAGACGGCGTCCGTTACAGCTGTGGCATTAGATGGCTGGCTCGGGGGGGGGGGTGGGGGGTCGTAGAGCTTTTACTCTTGCCGGTATACATCCCCCTTCTGTAAGGTGCTTCCTTTTGTGTTTTCTCTTCCCCCCGGATCCGATGGACGAGCAGAATAAATAACTGATCAGTTGTGACCGTGTGAAGCGGTCTCCGAGGTCAGAGGACTGACGTCGGAGCCCAACATAAAATTACAAATTATTATTTTTTTTTAAATGAATATTGAAAGTAAAATTCGTATAAGTCTATAACTATGCAGTAAACATATGACATTTTATAACGTTATCTTTTAAATTATAAAATCATGACGTAAGCAGTGCTAAACATGAAGTACTTATCTCTTGCTGTGAGCAGCAAAGAAAGAGGAAGTGTCATCATGTTTAGGACTGTTTATGCAGGGGATCTGAACTACTATAGGTGGACTAGGTCACGTGTTGATGGCCTCAAAATGAACTGGAGCCAAGCTCCCTGGGAAATGTAGTTTTCTTCAGAGACTCTTACCTTTTATGTTAAGATATTACTGTTATATTACTGTTATATTGCTATGTTTTATATATTTGGTGCACCTGTTTTCTGCACATTACTCATGGCACACTCACTTTTGGTGCACAAATATCTTGCTGCTGACTCTTTTCTTTATTGTCGAATAAAAGAAAGAGAAGCATAATGGGAGCCTCTGGTCTTGACATAGAATTGTATCACCTCGGCCAGAGCACTTATCCCATCAAGAATCGACTAGTGCAACCCCCTTTTTGCAGGCACTAACTCCCGAAATATTAGCAATTTGCAAATTCAAAACAATGTAATCAGAGCCGCCCTCAACATCCCCATAAAGGACCACATTTCCTAAGCCAGGCGCAACCTCCACTGGCTATCAGTATGGGATTGTATCAAATTAAAAGTTCTCACTAACACACACATGCCTCTCCAAAAGAGCCCAGCTCTAACTTGCCAAACAAATCTCTAAAGCCCAGTCCAATAGACCTACCCAAGCAACCTACTCGCACTTCCTCACCATCCCTAGATTTAAACTGCAAAAAGCCAGAGGCTGCAGCTTCTCGGTGATCGCAGCCAAACTTTGGAATTTCATGCCACTAGCTCTGAGAGGACTCCTCACTCTGGTCCTTCCACAAAGGCCTCAAAACCTGGCTCTTTGCTCAAGACTATTGAAACCACTTTTGCTTTTTATGTAATCACTGTACTATATTAAGCAACGCAACTGGCCAGTGTCCTATGCAACCTATGTAATCGCTTTATTATATGCAAGTAATGGTATCCAGTCAATATTTCGAAAAAAACATTTCGACATACCAATATGTCGAATCAAAATTGTGAAAAATCTTTTTTATTATAGGGTTTACTTTGGTTTAGTTAGAAAAAAGATAGGTTTTAAAATAAAACGGAGCCTGGGTGCCTGGGGGCAGGTATTTTTTTAAAAAAATGCATTTGAAGAAAACAAATTCGGCAATTTTGGTTCGACATATTGGTATGTCGAAATAGTGACTGTCGAAAAAGTCACTATAAACCGCAAGTAATGCAACTATCTATGGTAAATCTGTAGGTAACTGAACACCTATGTAAGTCTTGTGGAACGTATGTTATTTTGATATGCAGCAGATGGGAGTGGCCACTAACAAGAACACTACTTTTCTGTCGAATTACAGAAGCTGCTTGCTATGCCAAAGCTGCATTTTCTCCCCTGCACACAACCCCACACAAATTATTTAGAATTAAGTTGACTTTAGTCACCTAATCATTTATCCTTAAGAGGTGTGCATAACACTACTTCTTGACAGAGCACGAACTGTCCACATTTACAACCCTAACGTCATAAATCCAACCCTAAATCGTATGGGGAATTGTGTCGCAAAGTTTGCACTGTTTTGTAAGTAGGGTAAAGGTTGGGTGAGGGGTCCTGGGGACGTAGAAATGCATCCAAAAGATAGATAAGGTAGTATTTGAGCGAATAAAACTTTCCCCAGCTTTTGGAGTACTTGCGCAAACAAGCAATGGCAAATCCAAAATAATTTAAACGTTTCGAAAGTTAGATAAACTTTAAAAGGGAAGATATGGGTTCAGTTATGTACAACTGTAACTCACCCCCCGTACTCCGGTTTCTCTTGGGACTTGGAATCGGTAGCCCAATTTGTAGTACGTCAGCCCGCTGGATGGCCCAGGGACTCTGCTGAAGACTTCAGTTGGCTTGGGCACCAGGAGACATCGAAACCAGTTGTTCCCACTGGTCCAGAGGGTTGAAGCAGTTTGACAGGGCTTCCCCGTGATTTCAGCAAGAGTTGGTCACCAGCCTCATCGGGGATGGTCGACGGGTCTTCCTTCCGTCTTCACAGCTGCACAGGAAACTTAGCTCCTCTTCTGGAATGGCTGCAGGGCACCTTCTTATCCCAAAATCAGGTGAGTGGTCGGACTCGGCCCTCCAAGTGCAAGATCTGCCCCACACATGCACGCCAGCAGTGGTCCAATCGGGGACCACTCTGGGTCTCATGCAAGCATGCACACCAGAAATTAAGGCACCAGTATGTGGATTGGGACCTGGCAGTCCCCACTCATTTCCTGGGACCCCACACCCAAGCCCAGCACTATCCCATAAAAAGCCAGGTTTTTCCTTGGCAGTGCATGACCATAGAAGAATGTTCCTGATCTGGAAGGTCAGGAAAAAGGCTGAAAGGCAAGATGACCAAGGAACAAATGAAAAACGTTGCAGCACGGCCATGTTTGGACACTAGCCACTGTTATTAGTCAAATGCGGTAAACGTGGTAAGGCTAATGAAAAGTACTGTAAAGTAAGAAATAGTAACTGCTGCCACCAGTTTGCCCTTTGGCACATCTGTGTGTTGTTTAGTCTCACACATGGAAAACCCATTGCACTGCAAGATGCATTGTGCAATGTTCAAAAGTTACTCAAAAAAGTAACAGTCAAAAGACTAAGGGAAACCTAGTTTCCTAGTACTGACAGCCTGAAGGACTAGTCAGTTCCCCATATCGTGTGAGATAAAATCTTAGTGGAGTGAATCTGAAGACTTCAATTCGCTGAAATGAGTCAGGTATGTGTCAAAAAGAAAAACAAAATATTTGGGGGTCCATAGAATATGGAGGGAAAGTTGCCAAAAAAAACTTTCTGAACAACAATAAGTGTTAACTGCTCTTATGAACCAGCCACTGATCTCCTAACTCTGCCTTACAGCTCCACCTTCCATACCATAAGAGATTTTAATAAGAGCATTTATGGAAAGGCCTTGCTAATCACCTCGTTTGGCATCTCAGAACGCTCCCGACATAACTTAAGACAGCCTTAAGTCTGTGTGCGATTTTTATAATGAATTATATTTTTTAATGTGCTGTATTCTCTAGGTGTAAATGTGCAATAATTGTACTTCAGTACCAGCCTTCTTTACTCGGTAATGCCCCATTAGAGAGTTTGGTCTTTGCTTTTGGCTGGAAAACCTGTTCTAATTTTAGGTTTAATGGAGGAGTGCTGTGAAAATAATATTCCTAACATAAATTTGATCACCTGAGGATCCGACGGGGGTGCAATCTTGTTGGTAACAAGATTTGGCGTCTGGGGGGCGACCCGTTGGCAGTGGAGTCCTATAAATTGGATACAAGATTTGGTTGGGGACTGCACACATTATACTGGATATTATATCAAATAATCCCACTGCTTTTATCCAAATATAACCAACAAAAGCTATTTTATTTACGTATTGTTACACCTCACTGTGAAAGGACTCTTGTTCACCCAAGGAGTAATAGATTTTGTGAGGTATCCATAGTCACCCAAAGGTTTTGCGAAAAAGATGTGGTTTGCAATAATGTGTTCTGGTAATAAAATGTGTTGTACATTATCTTATTTTTTTCTTTAATGAACATCTGATTTCTTTGTAGGAAACCTATTTAGAGAGTCTCTTCACTCCAGGACGTTTCACAAATGAAGCACTACTGAAATCTTTACAGGTCAGTTTTATGGGATGTAAGGGGGTGGAGTGGGGCGTGCTTACCCTGTGGTTGATTTCTGACGTGGTAGTCAAAAGATGTTTGTCTCCGATCTTTCAGAAGTCTGAGTTTGTGCTGTGGTCTGATGAGGCCAGAATTATATGGGCCTGATATAAGGTAATTCCAGTCATCTATGGGTATGGGGCAGTCCAGAGATGTATGGTCAGAGGTCTGCCGTCCACCTTAACGGTTGCCCCCGAGGCAGTTCAGTTGCTTATAATACAGAAACCTTAGTGGTTTAAAAGAAAATATCCATTCTGCAACTTTAAGTGTTTTCTAATGGGACTGGCACAGTACCATGTCTTTGGGCCTTTACTGTAGTGAAGTTCAGAGGACCCTTCCCCTGGTCTGATCCAGTATCTCTCCCTTGCTCCTGGGTGTGAGGACATGACTGGGGCAAAACAGTACATTATCTTTTGCCGTGCATCGAGTCAAGTTCTCGCTGCTGGTATTTATGGGCAGCCTCCATTGTCCAGTTTGAGTCTGAGCTCGGATGATTTAGCCCGTTCTCCTTAAGAGGTCAATAATTTGAGTACCATTCAGTTTAGTCATACCATCACATAATGGCATTGCCAAAAGAACATTGTGTTATGGCGCTATATAAATGGCTATTATCTATATTATTATTATGTAATGTGCTTTAGTCAGGTGCAGCTCCACTCTAAGATGGCAGTGGCAAAGTAGATAATTTACTGTTTCAAAAGACAACACTAAAATTCCAGGCCAAGTGAGCATTGGACTCCAGTGTGCGACCTAAACAATGCTCTGGGTTGAGGTACAGTGACCAAAGACCTCTTAGGGTAAACTTCAGTTGTCAGTACTTTTTGCACCAGATTACAGTACTTGCAAACCGAATACTGAGATCAAAAAGGCAGGTCGAGACCTGGTGCTTGACATCTATGCTCTCTACAATGTGTTACTTTCTTGACACTACCTTTTGTATCGTGAGAACGTGACACACTTGTCTGAGTGTTTTTACTGCTAATTGTGCTTTGCACTGCAGAAACATAAATGTACCCGCAAAGGCACTATGGAACATTATATTTACTCTTATTTATAAAAAAAGTGACAAGAATGACACAAATAAGGTCTATTGCTTCAATGTTAAAATGATGCAAAAACCCGAATATTTCTGGTTAAAACTCCCTTTTAAAGACCTGTTATGTCAAAGTCTATAAGATGACTCCAAAACGTTGTTTCAAAAAACGTTAAAGTTAGAACATCAGTCCACTTCAATGCACCATAATACAGAACTTGAAAATATGGCCATTTACCTTGATTTCTCTGGGTCAAGAAATTAAAAAGATAAGATTCTAGTATCTAAATGAGGGAAAATGGAAGTTAAATACATCGTGCAAATGCTTAAATTCTTAACACGAACAAGGAATGTCAAGTGGGGAATCCAGGGAGGGTCCTATCGGACTCAGTCAAAGCTGGGACATGAGAGATTAGGCAGAGCAGGAGAGGCAGAGAGGTCTTAAGTTCATCACATGCAAAATCTCCGATCTCTTAATACTTACGGTCTGTGGCACTGTGTTCTGCTGTGCCTGCTGGTTTTGCAGCTTCTTGGAGTCTGTTTACCCTGCCTATTGAGAAGGAAATGTGTGTTTTGTGTTTGGTGGGTTGTGACTGAGGCAGAAGTAAATAACCAGCAGTACTCTACTGCGCCGGCCCTCGCCTAAAGAGTGAAGCGATAGATACCATCTACCTTGGAACATCTACGTAGGTTTTGTCCAGTCACTTCACAAAGCTTAGAGTTTGAATTACCATTAACTGTAACGTTGACGCAACCGAAATAGCAGGGTCATAATCGCAGACTGCATTCCTTGATCGCATTGAAACACACAGCTGAGCGTTTATCTGATGGGGGTAACAGAGCAGTAGATGATAAACATTCAGCTTTGGTTCTACATGAGAGCAACTGCGGGCTTTGTCCTTTGCGCTCTTTGTAGGAGTACATCTAAACCAATAGCTACTTATTGTAGTCACCTTGTTGATGCCTGCCTAGGTAATAACTTACAGCTTGGCGTGTCGTCGGAGGAGTGACAGCGGGACAACCTCCTTTGAGGTCTTTGTAGATCAAAACCTTTATGAAAACAACTTGATGGTAACATAGTTTTTCTTTGGAAACAGGCATAGACTTGCCAAGAATAGACATTACTTGTGATAAGGCTTGATCTTAACTGTTTACTATATAGGGTTTGACATTAAGATGGCTAACCGATTCTAGTTTCATCATTACTTTTAATACTGGTTATTGCTGTGTTGCTAGAAAAAAAAATCTTCTTTATTCAAGAAGTACACGATTGAGAGAGAATAAAATGAACACAGAAATAAGCTGGTACCTCTAGTATGCCGGAGTGTTCTAAAAGATTTCATTTATGCAGTGGGGGGAGTAAACCGGTTCACTCAATAAACCACAACTTTAAAATTGTCAACCCAACAAAAAAAGGTATTCAACAGAAAAGCAAGGTCAGGATTGCAGACCTGCTGAGTTCGCCCAGGGAAAATGTATTGGCAACTTCGCTAAGGCAAAAGAAAATAATTACCTATTTAAAACTTCAGAAAAATTGCTATGGAACCTTGCAAACAAGCCAATATTCCCACTCAATGGTCCATTCATGAAATCTCACCACAGGCGAATATTTCTGAACTCTCTCCTATTGATAACTCCCTGCTTTAATTTGTTTCTAAATTTACAGAATGCGACAAACGCACCGACCACAATTCAACAAAGCGCGCAAATTAATGAAGGTGGAATAGTGCTAACTGACCCTTTACCCCTAGTACTTACACCAATTTATCAAAATCCCCAGATTTGGCTCGTATCGCAGCTGAATCATACCATCACTCTAGTTTGCATCATAATGATTCATATTCATCATCTGATAGCTCGGAAGAGGGACCAAGAGAATCTGAACAACTAATTATTTTAAAAACCCTCTACCACTATCTTCTCTAAATTAGCAAAAGACCAGCAGATAATAAGAGGACATAGTGAAATTGACTGATATAGTGTAATCCTCACCTACCAATGTGGTATCCCAAGAGAATACAGACTCTATATTGGCAGACCCGAGACTATCCTCTCTATCAGTATTAAGGATACTCCCATGGTAGAAGTAGGGCAGGTACACACTTCTGACATTTTAAATGAGGCAAGTAAAAAACTTTAGTGACGGTCACTAACAGAGTGACCTAGGAAAAAAACATGAAGTAAACATATGAAAAGAGCAAAAAATAAACAGACAAAAGACACAAACCTGTACCAATGTATCCCAATCTTTAGCTTTTTCTTCCAGTGATAATATAACTTGCACTGAGACTGAACAAGGGTATACATTAATCATAATAAAACCTTCCAAAGTCTCTTGGAAAGACCAGGAAAACTACCTGCTCCCTGGCCCCTTAAACAAGTGGATTAAAAAATCGTGGCAGAAAATCCACTATTGAAGACTCAACCACATTTTTGGAGCCAAACACATTGGATAAGTATAATTGTATTATTATAAATGATGGCAACGGATTAGACCCTTTCCTATCCCCACTCTATACACAAAGGTCTAACACTGAGAAATTTGGTAAAACGAAACCTAACGCGGCTGACTTTTTGGAACAGATGGATTCCGGTAAAGGAAAGGTTGGAAAGATAAAAATCATGGATACATATGCCACATAACAGCCCATTTCGAGGGGATTGGGTCCTCCGACGTATTCCATATCTGACATGTAATCACCACAGCTGTGCTGCTTCAGAAAATTTCAGCTCCTGCGTCGGTGACGTTGATACGCCGCCCTCGTGGACCTCCTCCGACAGCCGACGTCACATGGACGCACAATGCCAATAGCCTCAGTCCTGTTTTTTGCGAGAACGTGTTCGCTTCGGAGATCTTGGCACGCCTCGACTCTTTAGAGTTTCTGTTCTTTCTCGGTTCTTCAAACCTGTCCGTATTTTGAAGTATATTCTTCGTGAAGATGTCTACTTAGTCTTCCACCTGGCGTCAGGGCTTTAAGAAGTGCGGGGACTGTGGGTCCAAGATGTCGGTGAAGGACTCGCACGACGCCTGCCTCTGGTGCCTCGGGGAGGCCCATGACGCGGATGACTGTCTCGACTGCCAGTGGCTCACGTCCAAAGCCTTGCGGGAGCGCAAGAAGTTGTTGTCGGTAGGTAAGGTGTCCAAGCCACTGAAGACGAGGTCTGCAGGGCTTTCGACGGACGATTGGAGGGGCGACTATCCGCATCGTCGTCGGAATTCCAGTGGGTCTCGGTCCCGGAGTCGGTCCCGCCACTCCTCTGCTTCTTCGAGGCACTCCCGGAAGCGTCGTCATAGGTCACCTTCCCCGTCCTCATCTGAGGAACTCCGCCTGTCGGCGGGTCGCTTATCCCACCAAGCATGCGACGCCGGAGGAATGGGCTTCCTTCGGGAAGAAAATGTTGGCGATTCCCGAATCGCAGGGCACTGGTCCGTCCGCGCCTCTGAGTGGGGTCGGTCGTGATTGGTCGAGACACACTGCTCGCACGCCTTCGGGCTCGGGTGGTCGGCACAATTCGGGGGAGAGGTCCCGCTCGGACAAGGGGAATCGTTCTCGTCATGCCCGGTCCAGCTCACGGTCCTCGACCCGCTCGAGACAGTGTGCACCTGTGGTGTCTTCGAGGAAGACGTTGAAGCCAGTGGCGCCGAGGTCGTCGACTGACTCTTTCGTGGCCCGCCTTCAAAGAAGTTGTCGCCGCCATCGGCACCCAGGCTGTCAAGGGACACGCTCGGGGCTCCAGCCTCGAGGCCTGTGTCGACGCCATCGATGCTGTCGGCGCCGCGTTCGGCATTGAAGCCGATTCACTCAACGCCCTCGACGCCTTTCGAGGCTGTTTCGACGGGGGTACCCCGGGGCTCGGTGGAACCACCTAGAAAGGCTCTGGCCAAGGTCAAGCATGGCTTTGTTCCACATTCTGTGCCTACTTACCGCTATCTTGAGTTTATTTCAGAGGTGGATGAGGGCTCTGATGATGGCATGGTTCCTGATACGGTGCCAGATAAGATTTTCTCGGGCCATAGCCAGATTGAGGACCTGCGGCAGTCCCTGCACGATGCCAGTGGGCTGGACACCACTCCAGAGGTGGAGTTTTGTAGGCCTGAGCCTGGCACTCATGCCGACTCCTCGTACCGGCGCCTTATGTCTAGGGTCACCGAGTACTTGGGGATGGTCTGCTCACCCAGGGGATTTTCTTCAGGATGACCTTACGGATATCATCGACCAAGGTCCGACAACTGACCCGGTACTGCCGTTCCATATGGCTCTACAGAGGAGGGTGGCAGCGGCGGCTTGGACTGCTCCAGAGAGTCTCCCGGCAGTGGGCAAGTCTTTGCCGCGAAAATACTGCACAGCCAGTAGCGACCCCTGCTACTTGACCAAGCACCCCACACCAGAGTTTGGTGGTGCAGGCGGCTACGGCCCCGGCAAAGCAGGCGTTGTATCCTACCATCCCTCCTGATAGGGATGCCAAGCGTTTTGACAGCTGGGTCAGGATAGTGTTTTCTTCAGGGGGTATGGCGCTTCAGACAGCCAACTCTGTATGTGCCTTGTCACGTTTCAGGCACACTTTGTGGAACTGTTTCCTTAGCGGCTGAACATATTCCCAAAGGGGACGAATGGGATGGTTTCCTTGCCATGGTTCAGGATGGCAAGGATGCCATGTGTGAGGCCGTTCAGTCGGGTTTGGACATGGCATATTGCTCAGCGGGTCCATGGCGGCGAGCACTGTGATACGCAGGTTTGCGTGGTTGCAGAAGTCGGGGTTTGCTCCTCAACATGCCCTTTGACAGGGAACATCTTTTTGGCAGCAAGGCTGGTGAGAGCCTAGAGAGGTTGCAGACCTCCAAAGCTGCAGCAAAGTCGTTGGGCGCTGCAGTTCACCAACCTCGCCTTTTCGTCCTAGGGGACAGCAATGGAGGGGAGGTTCCTTTCGTTATTACTCATCCTTTGGTAAAGCGAGAAGAGCTGCCAGTCAAAGGGGCCACCGTAGGAGTGCCAGAGGTGGTAAACAAGGTACTCGAGGTGCCAAGGCCGCTCGGGCAGTTGCCTCTTTGCCCTCAGGCAACGCTGCAGCCGCTTCAGCTCAGTCATGAGGCCATGTACCATGGTTCACCGGTTGGGGGAAGAATGGCGCGCCATTACTTCAGATGTGTGGGTTCTGGAGATCATAACCCACGGTTACTATCTTCCTTTCCGGCAGAGGCCTCAAGACAATCCACCGGGGAATCTCAATTTGAAGATTCCGGATCCGCTCCTTGCGCAGGAAATTTAATCCCTGCTGGAGAAAGGCGCCATAGAACTGGTGCCTGTAGCGGAGAGGAACAAGGATGGTATTCCCCTTATTTTTTGATTTTGAAGAAAGACAGGGGTCGGGACCCATCATGGACTTGCGCGGTTTAAACAAACTCCTCAGGAAAGACAAGTTCAAGATGGTTACTCTCTCAAATCCTCCATGCCCTTCAACTTCAGGCTGGATGGTGTCTCTCGACCTCAAGGACGCTTATTTTCATGTGCCGATACATCCAAAGCACAAGAAGTACCAGAGGTTTGCGGTTGGCGACTTGCACTTTCAGTTTCGGGTCTT
The DNA here is from genome assembly GCF_040938575.1 of Ambystoma mexicanum. Taxonomy (NCBI): domain Eukaryota; kingdom Metazoa; phylum Chordata; class Amphibia; order Caudata; family Ambystomatidae; genus Ambystoma; species Ambystoma mexicanum. The sequence goes on along the minus strand of NC_090934.1, from coordinate 381,617,751 downwards.
GCTGTTAGGATTGACCTCCGCCCGAGGGTCTTCACTAAGCTCATGGTAGTGGTGGCAGCGCACCTCAGGAAAGGGGGGATTCACGTCTACCCCTACCTGGACGATTGGTTGATCAGGGCACGCTCTCCCGAGCAAGTCCTGGATCATCTGTCAGTCACCTGCCATTCCCTCCACAAGCTGGGCTTCTCCCTCAACTTAAAGAAGTCCCATTTGACACCAACTCAGAGGCTCCAGTACATCGGAGCTGTGCTCGACACGTCCCTGGGGCAGTTTTTTCCTTCCCAGGTGAGGGCTCATCACATTCAGCAGATGGTGCCCAAGTTTCAGCTTGCCCAGAGTCTCCCAGCGTTCGAGTTCTTAAGATTGCTCGGACTCATGGCATCCTGCATTCTTCGGGTGCCAGAGGCCAGGTTGCGGATGAGATCTTTGCAATGGGCACTCAAGCTCCAGTGGTCTCAGTCCTCCGGCAGGTTGTCGGACCCTGTTCAGGTGCCGACCTTGGTCGCCCAGGACCTTCTGTGGTGGGCCGTCGAAGACAATCTGATGAGGGGGGCTCCATTTTTGCTACCCTGGCCGGGGTAACGATTGTGACGGACGCATTCCTCACGGGATGGGGCGCTCATGCCAACGAGTTGACAGCGGTCGTTGGTCTCCGTCGGAGTCCAGACTCCATATCAATCTGTTGGAGCTGAGGGTCGTCAGGCTAGCCCTGAATGCTTTTCTGCCGACTGTGCGAGGGAAGAATGTCCTGATCCTGACGGACAACCCGACGGCCATGCACTACCTCAACAAAAAGGAGGGGGGCCGGGTCACTTCCTCTGTGCAGGGAAGCGATGCAGCTCTGGTTCTGGGCAATCCAGCAGGAAGTTTCGATCTCGGCAGTTCATCTGGCCGGAGACGAAAACGAGACGGCGGACGCTCTGAGCAGGCAGAGCGCGATCTCTCAGGAGTGGGAGTTGGCTCAGGAGATTCTCCTGGAGATCTTCACTCTTTGGGGGACCCCTCAAGTGGATCTCTTCGCCTCCAGTGTCAACCACGAGACGGTCTGCTTGCGGGAATTTCCTCCAAAAGGAGCCTTAGGAGACGCGTTCATGGTGGAGTGGTCATTCCCACTGCTGTACGCGTTTCCTCCAGTCCCCGTCATCCCGCAAGTGTTGCGGAGGTTATGGAGGTTCGGTTCCCGGATGATCCTCATTGCTCCGACGTGGGCCCGGAGGATGTGGTACCCAGACCTTCTCGACTTGTCCATCTGCCCTCCACGTCGTCTTCCCTACCGAGACAATCTGCTCTAACGGGATGGGGGTCAGGTCCTCCATCCAGAGGTCAGAGCCCTCAACCTTCACGCTTAGTTTCTGAAAGGTTGAGGTATAAGGATTGGGACCTCCCTGAAGACGTGATGGAGGTGTTGCTCTCGGCCAGATGGCCCGCAACAAAGTCCCTGTACCGTAGGCGTAAGTTCTGCGACTGGTGCAGGGTTGAGAAAGTGGATCCCTTGCATGTGACATTCCCATGGTTCTGTCTTTTTTGCTTTCTTTTGCCCACAGGGGCTTGCAAGTGGGTACCGTTAAAGGTTACCTGGCGGCGCTGTCCATATTTAAGCGCTCGTCTGAAGTGTTCCTATTTTAAAATTCCTTTAATTTCTCAGTTTCTGACAGGGCTCACTAATGTGGTCCCTCTGTCACCTTTCCAGGTGCCCGGTTGGGATTTGAACCTTGTTCTCAAGTTTCTGATGGGTGCTCCGTTTGAGCCTTTGCATTCATGCCCTTTGAGACGGTTAACTTTTAAAACTGTATTTTTGGTTGCGAGTGAGTGAGTTACAGCCACTTTCAGTTAAGCCACCCTTCACTGTGTTTCATAAGGACAGGGTTGTCCTTAGAGTTCGTCCGTCCTTTCTTCCGAAGGTGGTGTCGGAATTTCATTTAGGCCAGAAGGTTATTCTTCTGGCATTTTATCCTCCTCCACATCCTGGTAAGGAAGAGCAGAGGCTACACAGGCTTGATCCTAGGAGAGCTTTAAGCTTTTATATTTCACGCATGTCCCGGGACAGAGTGGACGATCAACTCTTCATTGGTTACGCTGGAAAGTGTTTGGGACAAGCTGTGACGAAACAGACTTTGTCTCGCTGGATTATTTTGGCTATCTCAGAGTGTTACCGCTTGGCGGGTAAGGACCCACCGGTCGGCTTGCGGTCCCATTCTACCAGGGGTATGGCTGCCTCTACTGCCCTACAGAGGGGTGTTCCTATTTGTAACATCTGTGATGCAGCCACCTGGGCTTCGGTACATACTTTTGTACGTCACTACACCCTCTATTTCATCTGTGGGCAGGATCTGGCCTTTGGCATGGCGGTCCTTTACTCCGCAATTTGATTGGGCATTCTAAATTTCTGTTTTCTAAATTCTTTTACCACCTCCTTGCATTGGTACTGCTTTGGGAGTCTGTCATAGATATGGAATACGTGGGAGGACCCAATCCCCTCGAAGAACAAGTTACTCTCTTACCTAGTAACGTTCTTTTGATGGGATGGTCCAACGACGTATTCCATATCGCTCCCTCCCTCCCTCCCTTCCTTCCCCGCTACAGAATTTCTTATTCGATTGCAGCTTACGTTTCCGCAAGGCTTTGTGTGTCATACTGGCAGAAGACTGGTGCCACACGTTCTGGGGAAGAAACTACAACTGAGGCTACGGGCGTCGTGCGTCCTACTTATAACTTCCAGTGACGTCGGCCGTCGGAGAGGTCCTCGAGGGTGGCGAATCGACGCAGGGCGCAGACGCCAAAGATTTTACAAAGCAGCACAGCTGTGGTGATTACATGTCATAGAAATGGAATACGTCGTCAGACCATCCCATCGAAAGAACGTTACCAGGTAAGAGAGTAACTTGTTGTTCTTATACGATCCAATGTGCTCCCCCAAATGAGAGCGGTTTACACCAGTGTTTACTCACTGGGTGTGTTAGGGAGGATTCTCTTATAAGGCTAATTTCCCAAACCTAGTGAGTCCCCCAGCAGCTTTGCTGGAATTTTGGGGTTTGTTTTTTTTATTCTCCAGCTAAGAGTGAGACTCTTTTCCTCCCACTCTTAGGCATGATGTGAGCTATGTCTTTGACTCTTTGTGTGCCTATGGGCTATGGGGTTTCCTTTTTACTCCATATGGTATCATCTATTTTGTATGTGTTACACGGCACCCTCAGTGAAGTAACACAGGGGTGTCATAGTGACCCCCAAACATAGACTCCATACCCTGGGACTGACTACTGTCTCCCAGGGCATGTAAAGTCACCATTGAATTTACTAGTCCTAAATTGTGAACAGAACCAGTACCAACCATCATATTGTGGAAGTACTGGAAGGCGTTAATTATATTGCCCCTGGGTCTGTTTTCAAGGGGGAACTGTCCAGTCCCCCCCCCCATGTCGAGTTTCTGGCTGGTGGCAGTGGTTACCATGCGAAATATTCGACCGGAATATTCTCTATGGGATTTTCCCATTGATTTTAAACGCACCACTTTTTTGGTGCAATGTTAAAGATACCGTCGGTTTATTTATTTAATATTAAATCAATGGTTGGGTCTTTTTGCCAGAACTCTTTTCTAAAATGGCGTTCGTGTCCGTCTCTGTAACTCTGACCAAGGTCGAGCCCTTTGTTCCACTTTTTGGCGGGCTTCTCCACAGAAGCCCTCCAAAGTGGTGCCACCCTTTCTGGGGTACTTAGGAGGGGTGGAGGGGGATTTAGGCACCCTGGACTGAGTTGCCTAGGCAACTCAAGTCGCACTCCATCCTGATTGGCCCAAGTGGTGAGCCGGCCGGCTCACCACTTAGCATGTTTGAGTGATAGCTAGGCTGAGTGAATGGGGGTTTGCTGAATAAAAGCCAGGCTTTGGGGACCTGAACTTCAGAAGTCGCCACAGGACCTAAGAATCTGACGAGGGAGAAGCTGAGCTGACCTGCCACGACACCACCACCGGTGGAGCCCTGCTGGACTGCCTCACCACTTTTCCCAACGACAGAGGAGATCTCCCGCCGGAGAGTCTTCTTCCTTTGACTGGTCGGGATAACCAGTTTCACCGTCTTTTCGCTTTCTCGACGTACCTCGTGGCCGCCTTGCCCGTGCCAAGCACCCCGGCAACCGGGATACCACGTTTTACCACGACTGCGAAACAAAGGTACCCACCTTTAACCGGAAAACTCCACGGCTGGTTTCTTCCCTGGTAGTGCAACGACCTTCATCTTTCCTCCAAGTCGAGATCTTCTCTTCCCCTTTACGACGACGTAACTTGCACCCACTACCAGGAACAACTGCCACCGCTGGAGGATCCGTCCCACTTAAGGTACCGTGTCCCGCCTGGCTTCCCTTGCTACTGACTGTACGGGGTAGATTTAGCCCCCGGCTTTCGAGCCTGGGTTAGTCTGGGACACCCTGGCTAAACTTTCTTAAAGCCTCTCTAAACTCTTTTTGAACCCTCTGCAAGACTTTCTAAACCTAGTGTAACTGTGTGATCTTGGGCACATTTGTGCTCTGCTCTCTCTAAGAGTGGGCCCAGCCTTTGGACTTTGGCTCACCAGTGACTTTTTGCTCTCTGCTTTGCTAACAGTGTTCCTGAATCTTAGAGTGGTGTACCTTTTCATTTTCTGTCTTTTTCCCTCCCTTTCTCACAAACTTATTAGAGTGCAATCTAGTTAGGCGCTCACCTCTGTATGAAAATAAGTGGTGTTTTATCTGATAGGGAAAAAGGGGTGTATATATTACAATTGTAACTGTTTAGAATATTTTACAATAAGAGTGCTGGAGTGTTTCAACTGTGTGTTTTTAAATAAATAATTATATACTTTGATACCAAAGCTCTGGTCAGTGTTTGCTTGTATTATTGTACCTGAGTGCCTATTGTGTATACTTTGCATACTGCCTAACTCCTCTTGAGGGAAGTCTGACTGCTCAGCCACAGCTACCAGGTAAATCTGGGTGGTACAGACTGCTACCAAGTGGGTTTACTGCCAACACCTGTAGTCTTAAATCTTTTGCAGTGGTCCCTAAGGGAACTGCACAGGTTTCTGCCTAAAAGACTATTGAAAAGGTTATCTATGATTGACTTATTCAGAATAAAGAAAGGCGATATATAGTAATGGGTGATCTAAACTATCAAAGAGCTGGCTCTACAACTTCCAATAAATTTGAGGTGAAGGCCATTTCTCAAAGTCCCTTTCGCTTCTCTTCCTGCCGTTCCTTGGGGGGTGGGGGGGGGCGGGGTTTATGGCAATTCATGGGCTCTTCTAGCTGATTCCCCATGGAATTGGGGATTCCTGCATACACTTTGACCAATGGGCGCGTGAACAGCTGGAAAGTTTACATTTTGCAGCCTGTGACGGATTTTGCAAATACGCGTGAGTTTAGTTTGATTCAAAATAAACTCAGTGATCATATAATTTGTATGTTTACTTTACAATACCTCCAAAGAAGTTTGCATAGAATTCAGGAGATTTAAGTATCAATAGACCTGGTAATAGAATTTGCTGGAATTATTTGAATATAGGGATGTTTAACGAAGAACTGAATATTGGCTTGACTAAGATGGATAGACCTAGATATTATGATGAAAGATGTGTAGGAACTGCAATAAAAGACGCTTATGCATTTACGATATCTTATGGGAAAAAGATGTATCCCAATAGGGAATGGGGTTTGAACCAACCTTTTGATGCAGCTATTGGAATAAAAAAGATTGCTTGCAGCAAAGAAAGGAAATGGATCAAATGATTGGGAATGGTGGTGGCACAAAAGAGGGAATTGCTTATGAAGTTAAAAACTAAATATTAAAATGGTGCGAGAGAACACAAACCCTCTATACACAATACAATGGCGAAATGTTTTTAGAGCCTTACAGGATTCTGGCTCTCTGAGATTCTGGACCTTGTGTAACTCTTAAACAGAAATCACTGACAGTGAAAAAGAACTTACTCCCATTGAAGCTACCACCTGGATGAGGCATATGGAGACTTTGTTTAACTCTCCAAATGAAAATATAGATCATAGCCGTCCATGGAAAACAGAACATTTTAATGGAGATCTTATGTGTACCCTGGAGGACATTAAAGGAATGATTGTGAAGCTGAAGCCATTTTGTCCTAAATTCCCAATATTGTTTTAAAAGCAGACCCCGAATTATGGGCGATGGTATTACAAATACTTTTTGGTAGTAAATTCACCACTGGAGATGTCCCACAGAGTTGGAAAGAATCTATTGCCATCCCTATCCATAAGAAGGGAGACAGGTTAGATCCTTATAATTATCTGCTATTAGCCATGGTCGATGCCAGCTCTAAACATTTTGCACTAATTATCATGGAGCATATTAACCAGTCGATACAAAAAATAAACTTTTTTTTTTAAATAAACAAGCTAGCTTTAGAAAAGGCTTCAGCACACTGTATAATCGTTGGACACTGTTCTACTTGATAAGCGTGGCAAAACTGGACAAAGAATGGACCTTGTTGGTCTGCTTCGTAGAATACAAGGCCACCTTTGATATGGTTAATAGAGCAATCTTCTGGGAGAAATTGGAGGACTGGGGACTTAACCTAGCCTTGTTTCATTGTGTGAGAGAAATGTATTCGAACACCTCAATGAGCGTCCAAATTAATCGGGAAGGATTTCTCAGCAAATCTATTTCCACCAACCACGGATTCAAACAAGGCTGTGCGTTGGCCCAGTCTCCAAGAAACCTTGGTAAAATGTCACAATTCCCCCCACCCCACTGCGTAGGCTTTCAACCAGTACCTTGACTCGCAAACACTGATGACACCCTTGTTCTACACCAACCTCCGTTTTCCCCTGAGTAAATAGCCTAGAAATAAACCATAAAACAAAAATGATTTTCCAAAAAAGAAACAAAAAAATGAAAACTTTTAATTGGATAATCGGAAATGAATTGTTTGAAAGAGTAGACAAATACACCTATCTAGGTATCCCTTTCATCGAAACAGATAATGATGAATTAGGAAATTACGTCATCACTAAAACTCTTAAATTTTAATGCCATAAGGAAATACATAAGATCTAATGGAGGCCACTCTGTAGAGGGACTTATGAAAGTATAGAAGTATAGTACTTTAGCGAGCATCCTATATGGTCTGGAGATATTTATGGACAAATAGACCGCATGATTGGACCCGTTAGAGGAGAAATTATGGCGACAATCTGAACTGAATTGCACCCCATATAGAAGCTATTTGATGCAAGTTGGTAGAATGGCACGTGGCACTCTTGAGAAAATTAATAGTGCAGTGTTATTTATGAAAAATTAGATAAGACGGAAATAATTTGAATACAATATAGTAATTTTAATCTCTTTATGCAAGAACCCTATCCCAAAATCGCTCTAAAAACTGGCTGAAAGAAGTGCTTGAGTTTTTAGGTTTGATTGGGTGTGATATAAAATCTTTTGACAATATTGGTATTGCGATTAAAGAAATAAAAGAAAAAGGCGGGGTATGGGATAGAGACAAGAACTTTACATGTCTCAACTAGAACACTTTATAAGACACTTGTATTTCAATCTTTCCTAATAAACGCTCCTTTAAAATATCTCCTGACTATCGGAGATGGAAAAAAATGCTTACGCCTAGGTTTGCTCCCTACCTTATCTAGAGTGGGAGCATGGGTGAACATTGCTTGGGGCGATTGTATTTGCAGGTTGCATAAACTGGAGGTGGAAACGGATAGGCATTTGCTAACGCAATGTTCAAAGACCAACCACATCTTAGATAAAGCATACCGCCATATACATTTCCCTTTAGATAATCTGCACAGGGACCAAACATGGGCATTTATATTTTCTGGCACTGGCTTGGTCTTTAACTGTTCTGTACACTATATATGGCTAGAAATCGAAACTGTTGAATAATAGCCATTAAGGTACTTTTGTTTTATAGGTGTCCAGACATTTGGTCGAAAAAAATAGGTCGACAGGACAAATGGTCGACTCCATTTGGTCGAAAGCCAAATGGTCGAATTTTTATTTATATATATATATATATTTTTTTTTTTAGGTTTTCGTTTAGGGGAAAAAAAGTGAAAATACAAAAAAAAAAAACATTCGACCATTTGGTTTTCGACCAAATGGTGTTGACCATTTGTCGACCTTTTTTTTTTTTCAACCAAATGTCTGGAAACCATTTTATACACATGTTTTTCTTTTTTTTTTTAAATGTTAACTGCTACATTAAAATAAGAACATTAATTTTAGTATTACAATGTTTAGATTGTGTAATATGTATTTTGTATGTTTTATAAATTGAGAATGTGAATATTTTTTACTAATAGTGTTAAAGATTTTATGGAACTAAACACTTACATTTGTTTTTAAAAAGTCATTGTTTATTTCAGATTTCTGCTCAAGAGCAATTTAGGGAATGCTGGCACAAGGCTTTAATAGGTATTGTTCCCTTGTGAACTTGCAAAACAGTTTTGCAGTGCTGCAGACCAACCTCTGAATGCAATGACTTCCAGTGGCTTTGATATTGCAGGCAGAAGCCTTGCTGATCCTAGGTCCCAGGATACAGCTGAAGCCACACAAGATTGTCTTCACAATAAGGCTGTGATGCAGAGCATGCAATATGAAAGGGAATGATTTCATAGTGTTCTTTGAACCAAGGAGTTTGGGGAGGGGGCTAAGGTTGGAGCTGTAGAAACGGATATGACCAAGGGACAACTCTGCATGATATACAGCTGGCAATGAAATGTTGCCACTGGGCTTTGTCTTAGTGTAACCTAGTGCTTCACATTGAAACATGTTGACGGTACAGTGCAATCATGCTTTCAGATGCTTTACAATAGTTGTGGACTATAGATGGGATATCCATCAGGTTAGCAGAAAGTTCTAAACTGCAACTCTGTTTCAACCCCCTGAAACATTTGCTTTCCTGAATTTACTGCATCCTATTCAAAGGCCTCCCTAGAGACGCAGTTATGTTTTTTTTTTGCCCCCTCAGCGAATGTAAGGCTCTTGGGATGGTGTTTGGATAGTTTTTCTGAATTCTTACCAAGGGCTTAGTAAAACCATTCAACTGAGGGAGTACAAGACTCCACTCCTTGTATAAGGCTGTGCCACCTGAGTTGACGGAGCAGCCAGGTTTATCTTAGGAGGGGAGAGAGGGATGAAGAAACCTGTCACACTATGTATTGTAAAAATAAATGGTTAAATACAAGTAGGGCCAGATAAATCTTGGGTGGGAAATAAGTGCCATCACAGATCATATAAACACATTATAGAAAAACACAACACTATGCTTGAAGGTACACAGACCAAAGCATATAACCTAGTTTGGAACACCTAACAGGGGTTCTAGGGAAGTCAAACCAATAGTTACTTTTTAGATTACTTTCAGTAATATGAGTAGTAGACCCTAGCAGTTGTAACGTGATGCTCGGCAAGAAATCACTTATTAAACCAACTGGACAATATACTTTTTGTGACTAGTGGAACACTTATTCTAGGTACAGTAAAAACCTATAACATTTGTGATAATCCATTTATACTAGGGGAGTTGGACCTGGGGGTGTAATATTCAATTAGTTGCTTTTCAGTTCATAGACCAAGGGAAGCAGTATCTCTAACTTATTTTGGGATAACAGTTATACTTGTCATGGTCAGGCCACAATCACCTACATGGCCCTCAAGGGCCTCTCCATCCCTCCAAAGACCCACTTGGAGTCAGACTTGGCGCTTGTGGCACCAGACTCACTCCCATCGGATAACATTGGGGATTGGACTTGTAGTGCATTGATGGGGACAAGATGGATGCCCCCACATATTTCGGTTCCCAGAACTGCATGTGCGGTCTAGTCTTTTGGGTGTGGTTCAGCCCAGAGACACCTGGGATATCCAGAGACTATTTAAGCCACACCCAGGCTGAGAAACATGCTTTGCGTTTTCTGCACCTGCAGCGTGACACTCACTATGTTCGGATCGGTCTCCAGTAGGCCTACTTCTTTCTTCTGCGCTCAGCTCCTGCAAGAACAAGAACACCGTTGGGAACAGCCTTACCTTGCGGCGCTTCTGCCAATCATTCATCGCTCGTTCTGTTCTGCTGCCATCTTCGGCGGTGTCATTCCCATCCCGGCACGCCGCTTCCTATGGAAAAGGGAAAGGAACAGAAAAAAGGCATTGGTAAGCATTCTGCAAATCTTTGCTTATTTTTAAATATTGTACAAGCTTCAAACGCTTACCTGAATCCCAGCAGCTCTGGGGGAACTCTGTCTCCGGAACTTCTCATCCATCTGCAAGAGGGAAAAGACACTCCAGGTTAGCGTGGAAACATCTAGAGGCGCTGCATACCGCGCTTACCCACTGCATTTGTTCTTCATAACCGGCATCCACGCTGAAAACGTTGCAGCACCTAAAAGACACAGACAAAGAACTCTGTTCAATGCAAATACGAAAGGGGTGCATCGCGCTCTTACTCACCTTCAGCGCTACTCATCTCAGCAGCACGCTGCCATCCCCGGACACTGGCCATCATCTAAGGAAGGAAAGGAACAAAGTTAGAGAACTGTTCAAAAGACTCATTATACTTACCTGTCGGACTCTTGCCAGTGAAGTAACTAGGCAGCAACAAGCCCGCATCAATCAACGCGCCCCTGCGCTGAAAGCAGGACGAAGAACACACTCCAAGAAAACAAGGTGAGCTGTGGATCAAAGGGAAGGGTTGGACCCCGGGGAAGAAGGGGTTCAAGCACACAGACAATAGGGAGTTAAACTCTACCAATCCTGTGTTTCAGGCCCAGTCTCCAGTCGAATAGCCGCCAGGGAAGGGTTCGAGGTCGTAAGAGGTCAGAACAGGCTGAGTGACTCCCCCGTGGATACCAGGTGAGCGTTCCAATACTCCAGGTAAGTAAAACCTATACATTTTTTACAGGAGCTATCAGCAACTTTAAGGCGGTTATACTCCCGAGACTGTTTTTGTCTAAAACAGACCAGAGAAAGCAAAACCCAGTGTTCTACTTTATGAATGACTCAGTTATTCTAGGTAGGGGAGTAATATAACTATAAATCTACTTTGTTAGAATGGCAAAAAGGTTTTGACTGAACGAAAGATGTTACATATACTTTTCAGAATGGCAAAACATTTCTAAGGTAAGTAATAACTTTTGTAACTGTTCACCCTCAGTTAGTTACCAACCAAATTCTTTTGCAAGAAAGTAACTTTTAAAAACACATTCTCTTTTATAGACGAAAGGCCAATCCTTCAAAGTCTTTCCCTTGTTCTTGGAGCATGAGTGTTCGCAGTGGCATTAGGGTGTAGTGCCCAACAGGCAAGTCAGGATAGGTTCTTAAGAAGCAAACATCAGAGTTCCTAAGGAAGACTGTTTGAACAAGTGAGTACTTTAGAGATAGTTTAGGGTCCATGGGCTTCACAAATGACACCCTATGAGGATTCCAGCAGGGGCCTGGGTGCACTGGACGAGAGGACTCCCAATCACAGACAACACACCAAAACTACACAGGAATCACAAGAGACTTGATGTAAGTAACTACCCAAGCCAGCACAGTACCTCAGCACAGAAGGTTTTGCAGCAGGAAGACTACCAAGTTGCTGCGGAGTCCCTCTCTCGAGTGCTGCTGCAGGAGTCTGCCAGACGTCCTCACTTTTATCAACACAACCAAGGATCACGAACACAGGTCTACTGTATTGTATCCAGAAGGCATCCAGCTGGAACATCTTCATTTCAAAGGTACTGTGGGGCTCCGGCTACATTATCCTTTTGCCATTTGGGGTGCTAACTAACTTTGGGAGTGTAATTTAACCCTGTGCTAAGTTGACCAAGTTACATGCTCTAGCCTTACAGCTTGTGCTTTCTAAAGCGGACTCCTCGAGTTGCTGTGATTTTCTCTTTTGAACACTGACTATTTAAGAATATTTTTCTAAGAGCATCTTCAATTCCTATGGGAGCCAGCAGGGACACGGAGCGGTAGTAGCGGTGTGGGCTCTGCCACCGCCGAACTTATCAGATAAGTGCGGCGTGGGGGGATGGGAAGTGAACACATAAAGGAGGGGAAGGTTGGGGGAGAAGATGGCACGGGAAGCAGCAAATCTAGGAACCCTAGGGGTGGTTTCTAGATGAATCGGAGTAAGGGTTCTGAGGGGGGGGGCAAGCTTACATACCTGCTTCCTCCCCACCCCCATCCTTATGGTTCTGCAGATAGTCCTCACCCTACCTCTCCTTTACCTGGTCATAATCAATGGCGTTCTGGCCAAGGGCCTCCTCACTCCCTCATCCTGGCTTCCCCCTATATTGGTAGACTTTCGACTGGATTTCTAAACTCTGGCCTAGTGGACAGATGTTTAAGAGGCCAAACTAGTTATAGTGAACAGGGGGAGCTTAGCCAAACCAAGCATGGTAGCATGGAGAGTTGTCAAGGTTGAGTATCAGAGTTGTGTGGTTAGGGGGTCCACAATGAGTCCAGAAAATGAAGCAATCAAGATTACACTTAGTCGGGTAAGTACATACGTACTCCATTACTGGCCAAAAATACACTATGAAAAATGACTAATAGGTAGTGTTATCACACAATGCTAAATGACACATTTCTGGTGCTTGTTAATCTGCTTAGAATCACATGCTGTGCATATAGTCTGACATCTAGTAACACACATACAGTCAGTTTGTCATTGGGAAATCACTTTAATCCCCTCCTCAGAAATACCTTAAAGGTAAGTAATTGGATATAGCACTCAGTCTGTAGCAATTGCAACCCTAACTTGTAAAGCCCAACCCCAAGTTGATTGGGGGCCTTGTGCCCAAATGTTCTAGGAGTTGGGTTAAAAATGAGGGGTTTGTTCAGGAGGATGTGAAGTAGGCCCCAAAAGTCAGATGAAGACATATACTGTTGTGTAAGACTTGCTCTAGCTTTTGGAGAGCTCTCTGCAATAAGTATAGCTAAATCTAAATAGTTGTTGAATTATTGAGGTTTCTCAAGCTTTTATAAGAGCAGAGGTAGGGGAGCAGGTAATTACCACTTAATTTAGCCCCCAGAACTCTGAATTTTCTCCAGACTTGGCAGGTCGTTGGTGGGTGGGGAGGAGGGTCGCCAGAGTAGGCTTTCCCACCGTTGGTTCTGGTTGAAGGAGCACAGGAGCTGCAGTTGCAAGAAGAGTCCAGGATCTGTGTGCAACCTCTTATTGTGGAACAAAGCAGCAGGCACTGATGCAGAACTCTTCAAGATCCTCGACTAGATGCAGGAAGTTTCAGCGACTGTTACCGATTCACAGCTACAGCAGGGAACAAAGATGTTGAAGTCGAAGCCGGTCCTCCATCTCTGGCCCCGTTAATGCTAGGATGCCCATATTGGATTTGGTCAGTCCAGTGGATGCCCCAGGAACGATTCCGAAGACTGCAATCGACAGACACCAAGAAGTCGATAATGGTTGCCACTCCACTGGGTTGAATCAACGGAGGTCTTCTAAGATCAGTAGCCAGACAGGACTCCACCAGGACTTCAGCGATAGTTGGTCGCTAGCTCTTGTCAGGGTCAGTCCACTGGTCTTCCAAAGTCTTCACGCAATGCAGGATACTTGGCTCCTCGCAGGATCTCTGCAGAGTTGATGTAAGACTCCTCTTATGGAAAAACTCAGGTGAGCACAAACTCGGGCCAACCAATGATCTTCCCCTCACACTTCAGCAGTGGTCCAATCAGGGACTACTGTTGATGAAACTTGTGCACACTCCAGACATACAGAAACCAGTGTGTATTGGCACCAACCAGTCCCAACCCACTTCCTGGCTTCCAACACACAGGCCTTGCACTACCCTGCGAAAACCACAGCTCTCCCGGGCAAATGCATGCCCATAAAAGGATTTTCCTGAGAAGGCAGGAAGAAGGCAAAAATCCAAGATGGCCAAAGAACAAACGAAAAACCTTGCAGCATGGCTATGTTAGAGCACTAACCACAGTTGGTAACCAAACGCAGTAAATGCAAGAGAGCTAAAATAAAATACAGTAAACATAGTGAAAATTAACTGCCGCCACCTGTTTGCCTTTAGGCACATCTGAAAGTAACCAAAAAGTCCTGAGTGTAGTCTAGGGTGATACAAACGTATCCCCATTGCACTGCATTGAAGATGCTGTGTGCCGTTTTACTATGTTACCCAAAATAGATTATTCAAAAGACTAAGGGAAACGTAGGTTCCCAGTTCTGACAGTTGGATGGACTAGTCAGTTTCTGCATAACACATGAGGAAAAGGCCAGTGGAGTGAAGCTGAAGGCTTCACTTCTCTGAAAAATACCAGTACGAAGTACAAAACAAAAGCAAGAAAGTTAGGGGTCCATAAAATATGGATAAGATTTCCTCCAATAGCAAATGTTCTTAACAGTTGATGACACCTATTCTTTTAAATGTACCTTTGTTTCTTCACTATTGGACCCTTTTGTTAGGACTGTTACTTTAAAGTCCAACTTGGGGCTTCATAAAACCATATCCGAGGCGGTACAAACCCCCCTTTTAGTATACGGCTGTCCTACCTGAGAACATTTGGTAGCATAGACAGAGCATCCAGGCTTATCTTAGAAGGGAGAGAGGGCTGTAGCTTGGTACAAAGAAATTGTAGCATACATATGGTCCAAAGAAACATTATGTGAATACTGAACTGAATGAAAACGGGGTGGGCAAAGCTCCGAGATGATGAAAGTCAAATGTGAAAGTGCCATTTAAAAGATGCAAAACAAGAGCGTAAGAGCCTGATGGAAAGGTGGGGAATAAATTAGATCACCACAAAGTGAATTGTAGGAATGAATGCAATGGGGCAAGGCCAAAGATTGGTGGAAGTTGTGTGATACATTGTGACAAAGACAAGAGGCTAACCAGGAGAAGCCAAGAATGTGTGAACCTTCCCATAAAGCCAAGAGGCCGAAGAGAAGAAGCGAAGCGAAGTGAAGGTGAATCTGTACACTGGAGAAATATAGAAAAACCTGTGAGGGCTTAAGATCCTAGGGTTCCTGGTTGCGCTAACTGATGGGCGGACCGTGTGGTCTGAAAATTGTGCCTAGACCAGGGAACCCTGTGAAAGACAGACATTGTGAAACAAATCATGAAAGAGCACTTTAATTTTCATGGCAATAATCCTGCCGATGGGGAGTACATGGCAGCTCTCCAGGTCAGCCTGTATTTTCTGCCAAATGGTCTGGTAATTCCGGACACTCAGGGCAGTGATGTCTGTGCTAACATTGACCCCTAGGTATTTAATATATTGGGTCTGTAGCCAAAATGGGGAAAAGTCTCCTGGATCCCAGGGTATGTCTGGTCTAAGCAGCATGAATTAGGTCCCAATTAAAACAGTAGCCGGCCACTGGCTTAGTTTAGTAGAATAGCTTGAATTCGGGGCAAAGAGCGCTGGCAGTCACTAATATATAACAGGATATCCTCTGCATCGAAGGAGACTGATATGTCCATTTTTGATTCCCTTCGATCCCTCATCCAAGTGCAGCTTCATAGCTAGGGGCTTGATGACCAGTGCGTATAGCAGGGGTGACGGTGGGCAGCCATGTTGCGTGCTGGTGTGCAGTTTGAAGGTCTCGGACGTATAGCCATTGCTGATCGCTGTTGCCTGGGTTGACTCATACAGTAATCGTATCATGCGAATGATCCGCCAGAGAACCCAAACCCCTGGAGAACCACAAACATATAATCCCACTGCACCCCGCCAAACACCTTTTCGGCATCAAGTGAAAATATGACATCCCCTGGATCCAAGGGGCACTCGATTTATATGTAGCTGGCGCCGTAAATTATCAGCAGTGTCGTAATATAAAGCCAGTCTGGTCTTGATGGACCATTGCGGCATCAATCTCTCTAGGAGTATGAAGGTATTTAACCAGCATTTTAGCATCAGCGTTTATTAAAGAAATCCACCTATATGCGCTGCACTGGAGTGAATAACTTCCTTTCTTATGAAAAACGACTATGCTGGCCGTTAGTAATGTTGAGAGATGGCCCACCTTGGTCGCCTCTCTGAACATCTGCCCCATTTTAGGGGCTATGCCATCCCCCAGGCTATATATATCGATTGGCAGGCCATCAGGGCCTGAAGCCTTGCTGGCGAGCAAGCTTCGGATGGCGGTCGCCCCTTCATCTGTTATTGGCAGATTGAGCATGTCCAGATCTCTGTGGACGGGAGAGGTAGCGGCTGCAAAACGTTGCGCACTAGTTCCAAGCTCCGGGTCGAAGGTTTGTTGCAGAGCTCCCTATAGTTTTCCACAAAGCAACTGTTAATTGTTGTATCGCCGGTCAGAATATTTCCTGCATTTTCTTTTATCGCCTCAATCTGAGAGCGCGGTTTCCCCCCCCTCAGGACCAGTACTAGCAGTCAGAGTGGCCTATCCTCCATCATATGTATATTTCGAATGGATTGTAAAGTATTCCACATCTTTGACATGTAATATCCACAGCTGTGTACTTTGGAAACTTTTTCCGCAGAGGGCGTCCTGTGTTGATGGCGTCTGGTCGCTGTCCCTCGAAGGCCTCCGTCGAGGGCGACGTCACCGGATGTTATAAATAGGACGCACGGTGACCGTAGCCTCGGTTCCGTTTTTTCCCCAAACGTGTTTGCTTCGGAGACACTGCACGCCTCGTGTATTCCTCGTGAATGTCTTCTTCATCCATTCCGACACGTGGTCTGGCTTCAAGACTTGCCGGGACTGCAAGTCGAAAATGTCGATTATCGACCCGCATCGCATTTGTTTGTGGTGCTTGGGTGAGAGTCACGACACTGACGACTGTTCCAAATGCCAGTCGCTGACTGCTAAGGCCTTGCGGGAGCTTAAGGGAAAGCTTCAGGTAGGTCGGGGCTCTAAGCCAAGATAAGTCTCGTAAATCTAAGTGCAAGGGTATGTCCACCGACGACTCAAGGGGCGACTCTCTGCGTCAGGAGTCCCGGGGATCTCGGTCCTGGAGTGGTTCCCACCATTCGTCCTCTTCGTCTCGGCATTCTTGGAAGCGCCGTCACTGGTCGCCTTCCCTGTCTTCCTTGGAGGATGGAGCCATGAGGAAGGTGGCTTGTCCAACTAAGTCCTCGACTCCGTACGAATGGGCTGCCTTCAGGGAGCAAATGTTGGTGATTTTTCAATCGCAGGGCACAGTTCCGGTTGCGCCTTCTGATGAAGCCGGCAAGGAACTGTCTCGATCTGTGGCTCGTACGCCTTCGGGCTTGGGTCCTCGGCGCAATCCTCATCGGGAACCTTCGAGGTCCCTTGGCTCAGGATGGTCGCAAGAGACGTGCTTCCAGGTCTCAGTCCTCGTTCCCAGCGAGGCAGCAGAAACCTGCTAAGGGCTCGAGTTCGCTGTGTCCATCGGTTACGGATGTCAAAGTTTTGCATTTGTATCAGCACTCGGCGCCCTTCTCTACGCTGAAGCACAAGTTGCCGAAGCCATCGGCGCCCTAGACTCCTTCATGGTCATTTGGCCAAAATTTATCGTAGGAGATCCCTGGTACTGTGGATACTCCAAGGAAGGATACTTCCAATTCTGTAATGCGGTTATGGACTCCAGACCCTCGGCTGTTCAGTGATTGGACTTTTACCTACCTCTGGATGACATCTTTGAGGAGGAGAGGTCAGATTTAGATCTTGACCCTGTTGAGCCTGATGTGGCTCCTGTCTTTTCAGGGGACAGCCAATTGGAAGACTTGAGACAATCTTTTCATGACGCTGGTGGCATGGACACTTCTCCAGAGGTGGAATTTGGCAGGCCTGAGTCTGGGGCTCATGCTGAGTCGTCTTCCAGGAGACTTATGGCTAGAGTAACTGAATACCTTGGTTGGTCCAGTCCTCCTGAGGCTTTTATTCAGGATGACTTAACAGACATTTTGGATCGAGGTCCGTCCTCCGACTCATTGTTGCCATTTCATTTGACCTTGCAGAAAAGGGTGGTGGCTGCTTAGCAGGCCCCGGAATCTCTTCCGGCAGTTAACAAACCGTTAACTAAAAAATACCACCCTTCCAGTTGTGACCCCAGCTGCCTTTCATCTCACACCACTCCCGAGAGTTTGGTGGTTCAGGCGGCTACGGCCACCTCGAGGCAGGCAGCGCACCCTACCATCCCTCCTGATGGGGACTACAAACGCTTCGACGGTTGGGCACGCAACGTGTTTTCCTATCGCAGTATGGCCCTAAAATCCGCCAACTCCACTTGTGCCGTGGCAAGATTTTCCCACACTCTGTGGAACTGTTTGTCTTGCGGCTGAGCATTTTCCTGAGGGGGGAAGAAAGGGATGGGTTCCTGGCTCTTGTGCAAGATGCTAGGGTTGAAGGTTCACCGTCAAAAACAAGGAACAAACAAGGGCACAGCAAAAAACAAAAGCAACTTGTTTCGCAAATAAATTCAAACAATCTGACTAAATTATTCATGTACATTAAATCAAGGAAATACAAGGCATTTCATTGTGATTCTTTAGTGTATTTTGTATTGTCATACACAAATGTCAATCACATTTTTTTCACCAAAACATTTAAAATATAAATCTTAAATAAATAATTTCATAATTGCAACATTCAATTTAGGAGTAAGGCATAAAGTCCTGTTAACATATTAATTCCATATGTACAGATTTATCAATAGCTTTTTGAACAGAGTCCCAATAACTTGATAGAAGTCACTCAGTCTTTTTGTGTGACTGATTATTGATGTTATTTCCTATCTCTAACTACGCGTTTCGGGCGCTATAACACCCTTCTTCAGGTTAATATATTGGGCTTGTACTTTGCTGATTTCTGTAATACAAAATGATATAGACTAAATTACTAATCAATGTCTCTCTTAGTAATCAAATTCATTAATGTCATGGATTCACTTACATTATGTAACTAAACTTGTACTAGGTCATACGATCTCTGAAGTAAGGTCTCAGTGGGTTTGGTCTGTGTTGATCACTGGAAAACATATTAAAATCAGACTTTAGTCTTACATGCGACATGGTGGCGGCGTACGGAGGAAATAGGCGCTATATGTAGCGCTGGGGTCCCCGTGCACGTCGTCTTTATTCTGGAAGATTGTGGCAAAGTAAATCAAAAAAGCCAGTGCTATGTTTGTTTATTTAGTATGACGCGCAAAACCCAGAGGTATCAGGGCACAACAGTGAACAGGAAGATAAGATTACATAAAAGCTTATTTGCAAGATAATGCACAAATGAGTATAAAGCATTGCATTTTGTAGAATCTGGTAAAAGGACATATTTACATATATACATACAGTAAATTACATTTTGGCAGGTCTGTTAAGGAATGTTCGTATATACAGTCGGGTTGGCTAGGGTCTGTTAGTGTAAGAGGGCACGGTTCAATCATGGTGATCATTGGATCGTAACCAGGTGAGTGTTTCGCCTGAAGCTGTAGGATTGGGCTGTTCTGATGTTCAGTGGGAGAGCGTTCCAATGTTGGGCTGCCATGACAGGGAAGCTGCTGCTGCCCGTTTTCTTTTGTCTGAATTTGGGTGCCTGAAGGTAGTAAGAGTTAATCATTCTGGAATGGCGGGTGGAAGTTTTTTACTAATCTGGCTGCGAGATAGGGGTGGGCTGCGTTATTTAAAAAATTTAAGGTGAGTGATGCCGTTTTGAGTGAGATGCGGTCACAGATTTTGAGCCATTTGTGTTCTCTTCTTTTGTTGGAGATGCGTTCCTTGGAGAGTAAGTTGAGGGCTGTTCTGAGTTCGTTGTTTTGCAGTGTTTGAAGTATCTTGGTTATGTATTTGTTGGCTCCTAGGTAAATGGTGATACAATAGTCAAGTCTAGAGAGTATTAGGGCATTAGCAATGATGATGCAGCTAGCTTGGGAGAGGAATGCTCTACTTGCCCTGATTAGCTTGCACATGTAGGCGGTAGAGGTTGCTAGTGAGTTTACTTGTTTGTTTAGTGATACGGCAGAATCAAGTTGAAAGCCTAGGGGTTTCACTGTTTTGGCAACTGTGATGGTGTTGCCATCAATGTTGAATGCCTTGTAGTTGGAGCTGAGTTTTTTTAGGTTGGCGTTGGAGCCGAGGAGCAGGATTTCAGTTTTATCATTCAGGCATAGGCTGTGTGTGGCCATCCATGCCTGAATGATGTATATTTTGTTTACCAAGGCCGTATCTGAATCGAAGTTGCCCGAAAGGGGTATGAGGATCTGGGTGTCATCAGCGTAATTAGTGTATGCCCAAATTGTCAAATAGGGGCTTGGTAAAGATGTTGTAGAGGGTTGGGGAGACGCAGGAGCCCTGGGGTACACCACAGGTTATTTTGATGGGGGTCTTCTGAGGCTAGTGAGAAGACTCTCATAGTTAGATTGTCCAAAAATTATTGGATCCACGCTATGGCCGCTTTTGAGAAGTGGGCAGCCGAGGCCAGGTGTTCGCACAGGACTGTGTGATCTACCAGGTCGAAGGCCGCCGACAAGTCGGAGTAGCATGGCGGTGTTTCCCTTGTTGTTAATCTCATTGATCTGGGTTTTAAGATCAATTAAGGCTGTCTCAGTACCGTACTGCGGTCTGAATCCAGATTGGCGGCGCTTAGTAGTTTGAGTTTCAAGATATTGCTGGATTTGCAGGTATGCTACTCTATTATCGTCAACAGGAACAGCACTGTGGTGATGGGCCTGTAATTAGTGGGAATAGCAGTGTCCAGGGTTTGCTTCTTGAGGAGAGGCAGAACCCAGTATTCTTTGAGATTGCTTGGTATGGTGTTGGAAGAGAAGGATGCGTTGATCAGCTTGGTCATAAAGGGAGCCAAGTGCCTGGCGGCATCCTTGATTATCTGGGGTGGGCAGTTGTCGCTTTTGCAATTCGATGGTTTAAGTGAGCCGATAACCCTTTCTGTTTCTAGGATGGAGATTTTAGCGAATCTGAAAAGATTCGGGCCTGATGGGTTAGGTATTTTGGCATGATTGCTGGGAGATGAATTGTTAGTGCTTAAGGAGTCTTTTTATTGAGTGATTTTAATTTGGAGAGTTTTGATTTTGTTAACGCGTTTTGGACGCTAGTGAATCATTGTTGGTCTTTAGTTATGTTATCTGGTGGGGGTATGGAGGATTCTAGTTCCCTTAGGATAGAAAATAGTTCCCTAGTGTTTGGAGCTGGATTTTTCAATTCTTTCATTAAATAGGTTCTTTTTTGTGAGTAAGATTTCTTTTTTGTAGTTATTCGCGAAAAGTTTAAGTTGTAGTTTGTTCTCTTATGTGGGGGTATTGCGCCATTGAGTTTCTAGTTTTCTTTTACGCATTCTTAGTTCTTTCAAATGGGGGGTGAACCAGGCGTTCAGGTGAGCTTGTTGTTTGCTATTTTGCAATTTTAGAGGGTTCCTACCTCAATTGTAGAGCTATGTGGTTACTCTTGTCACATTTATTTATTCGATAGACTTTTCAGAGCTGAGGGTGTCAATTTTCCCATTTAATATTTATAGTATCCGTGACCCCACAAGGGGCTGCTCAGGGACCACACCAAGCACAAAATATGCAGTTTTCGGCACCTTGTGAACATTCCAACATGGCGCCCAGACCTCTGGTAACATGAAGGAGAAGAGAGACACTCTATAAGGCAGAGCGGTCCCTTTGCCTAGCGACGGGTACTTGGCTCAGAGAATGCAGAAGCTGTGCACAGGGAGATCTCTCCATCGCGAACGCTATTGAGGTAACAAGAATTAGCAAACCCTCCTTACAGAGGTACTATAGCAGTCCCCCCTGAGCCTATTACTTCCATTTATTCCGCTATTCCTTTCCAGCACCAACACGGAAGTAAATTCCCAAATTGAAGTTTGTTGACAAGCGGAACAGCAATAAAACATCTTTCGCCACTGCGGTCACTACGACTGTACATCAGAATTCTCTACATCATCGCATAGAAGGTAGGAATATTGCACTATATGTATAGTTACATTCTCAGTCCGATTAAGTTCAGACCCTAAACTAGCAGGGGCATTATGCATATTTCTTAGGATACACCCTCCAATTTCCGCAAGCAAGCCTATGCTGATGCTCGATTACTTGAGCTCTGACCACATACCTCTACAATTGAGGTAGGGACATAGCACTGGCTTTTTTTCATTTACTTTGCCACAATCTTCCATAATAAAGACGTGTAGGGGGACCAATGCTACATATAACACCTATTCCCTCTATGCCGCCACCATGTCGCATGTAAGACTAAAGTCTGATTTTAATGTTTTCCAGTGATCAACACAGTCCAAACCCACTGAGAACCGACTTCAGAGATCGTATGCTATTACAAGGTTATTTACATAATGTAAGAGTGAATCCATGACATTATTGAATTTGATTACTAAGAGATATTGATTAGTAATTTAGGCTCGATCATTTTTATTACAGAAATCAGCAAAGTACAATCCCAATATATTAACCTGAAGAAGGGCGTCATAGCGCCCTAAACGCGTAGAGATAGGACATAACATCAATAATCAGCCAAACGAAAAGACTGAGTGACTCCTATCAAGTTATTGGGACTATGTTCAAAAAGCTATTGATAAGTCTGTACATATGGAATTAATATGTTAACAGGACCTCATGCCTTACTCCTAAATTGTTGCAATTATGAAATTATTTAAGATTTATATTTTGAATTTTTTGGTGAACAAAATGTGTGATTGACATTTGTGTATGACAATAAAAAATACAAGTCATTTCAGTGTGATTCTTTAGTGTATTTCCTTGATTTAATGTACATGAAAGATTTAGTCAGATTGTTTGAATTTATTTGCAAAACAAGTTGGTTTCGTTTCTTGCTCTGCCCTGGTTTGTTCCTCATTTTTTGACGGTGAACCTTCAACACTAGCATTTGTTACAGTAAAGGTAGCACTTTACTAACCAGAAGCACCATGAACTCTATTTAACCCTGTGCCAGTTCAAAGAATATTTTGACTATCAATTGAGTGCACCTCCACACTCGCCTCTTTCTTCTCGTGCAAGATGGCAAGGATGCCATGTGTGAATCCCTTCACTCGGGTTTGGACACGGCCAACAGTGTTAGCCGGTCTATGGCTGTAAGCAGAGTTACACGCAGATTTGCGTGGTTGCTGAAGTCTGGTTTTGCTCTGGATGGGCAAGCCTGTCTTCTGAACATCCCCTTTGATGGCGTGCATTTGTTTGGCATGAAGGCTGACTAGAGCCTTGAGAGGTTGCAGACCTCAAAAGCTGCAGCAAAATCTTTAAGCGCAGCTGCGTGTCAACCTCCGCCTTTTCGTCCTAGGAGACAGCAGTGGAGGGGGGTAGAAAAAGAGGAGCCGCCAGTCAAAGGGGTCAGCGTGAAAGTACCTGTGGTGGTCTGGGAAATAGAGGTGCCAAAGCTGCTCAAGCAGCTGCCTCTTTGCCTTCAGGCACTGCCGCAGCCGCTCCAAAACAGTCATGAGGCCATGTCCCATAGTTTGTCGGCAGGGGGTATATTTGGGATGCGTGGGTTCTGGATACCATAGCCCACAGCTACTGCCTTCCCTTCTACAGCGGCCTCATGACAATCCACTGGGGAATCTCTTTGAAGCTTCCAGATCCGCTCCTTGTGCAGGAAATCTTGGCCCTGCTAGAGAAAGTCGCTATAAAACTGGTGCCTGTAGCGGAGAGGAACAAGGGTCGGTATTAACCATATTTTTTGATTCCAAAGAAAGACTGGTGGTTGAGACCCATCCTGGACCTGCGTTGGTTGAACAAACTTCTCAGGAAGGACAAGTTCAAGATGGTTATTCATTCTCAAGTCCTCCAGGCCCTTCAACTTCAACTTTACTTTCATGTGCCGATTCATCCAAAACACAGGAAGTACCTGAGGGTTGCGGCTGGCGACTCGAACTTTGTTTCGGGTCCTGCCATTCGGATTGACCTCTGACCGAGGGTCTTCACCAAGCTCATGGTGGCGGTGGCAGCATATCTCGGACAAGGGAGGATTCACATCTACCCCTACCTGGATGACTGGCTGATCTGTGCGCGTTCTCCTGAGCAAGCATTGGATCACCTCAGTCTCACCTGCCACTCCCTCCACAAGCTGGGCTTCTCCCTCAAATTAAAGAAGTCGCATCTGACACCTTCCCAAAAGCTCCAGTACATCGGGCTGTGTTGGACACGTCCTTGGAAGTGCTTGCCTCCCAAGGTGAGGGCTCATCACATTGTGCAGATGGTGGACAAGTTTCAACATGCCCAGAGTCTCCCAGCTTTCGAATTCTTAAGGTTGCTCGGCCTCATGGTATCCTGCATTTTACTGGTGCCAGAGGCCAGGCTGAGATCCCTGCAATGGGTCCTCAAGATGCAGTGGTCGCAGTTCTCGGGCAAGATGTTGGAGCCCGTTCAGATTCCACACTTGGCCTCCCAGGATCTTCTGTGGTGGGCCAACGAGGGGAACTTGATGAAGGGGGAGCTGTTTTTGCAACCGTGGCCAGAGGTGACTGTAGTGATGGATGCTTTCCTCACAGGATGTGGAGCTCCTGCAGTAGACTTGACCGCCAGCGGTCGTTGGTCTCCGTCGAGTCCAAACTCCACAATAACATGTTAGAGCTGAGGGCCATTAAGCTGGCCCTGAAGGCTTTTCTGCCGTCTGTGTGTGTGTGGGGCGGGGGGGGGAGGGTGCGGGAGGGAGAGTGTCCTGATCATAACTGACAAGTGTCCATGCATTACCTCAGCAAAAAAGGGAGGGGTTGGGGTAGGTTTGCTCCTGTTGTGCAGAGAGGCAATGCAGCTCTGGTTCTGGGCAATCCAGCAGGAAATTTTGCTCTCTGCAGTTCATCTGGCCGGAGAGGAAAAAGCGCCGGCGGACGCTCTGAGCAGGCAGAGCACGATCTCTCACGAGTGGGAGTTGGCTCAGGAAGTCCTTCTGGAGATATTCGCCCTTTGGGGAACCCCACAAGTGGATCTCTTCGCGACCAGTGCTAACCGGAAGTGCGAGAGATTCTGCTTCGAGGAGCCTTAGGAGACTCATTCGTATTGGACTGGTCATTCCCACTGCTGTACGCGTTTCCTCCAGTCCCCATCATTCCTCAAGTGTTAAGGAGGTTCGGATCCCACATTATCCTCATTACTCCGGATTGGGCCAGGAGAGCGTGGTACGCTCTCTTTGAGAAATGTCCATCTGCCCTCCATGCCACCTTCCGTACCGAGAGGATCTGCTCTAGCGCACGAGGGGGGATTTGGTGTGGGGGAGGGTGTCCGTTACTCAATCGAGAGGTCAGGACTCTCAACTTTCACGCTTGTTGGTTTGTTTTAATATTTATATTGTGCACCAGACCCGAAGGTTTCGGGGCGCAGAAAGGCAGTAAGGATATTTTCAGCTTGGTTACATTGCTGTACAGTAATATACAATAAAGATTATACAGTATAGAGGGTATGGTACAAGTAATATCTACAAATAGTATAGGTCATATATACAGGGATGCCAATAGTGATGTCAATGTGTCAATGGGGTTAGTGCTCATTTTCCTTGATCCACAGGATGTCATTACGCCTGAAGTGTGGGTATGTTTTGGGTGGCTCTTAAGGTTTGAGGGAGGGAGTTCCAGTGTTGTGCAGCTTTTACCTGAAAGCTAGAGCCTCCAGTAGTGGAGCATTTGTATCTACGCACTACAAGGGTGTTGGAGTTGGATGTTCTGGTGAGGCGGTGGAGGAATATCTGCTGAATCTGTCTGTGAGGTATCATGGGGCACCGTTGAGGCATATTTGTGTGAGTGATGCTACTTTCAGAGCAATTTTTGTCTTTGGTCAGTAGCCAATTATGAGCTCTTCTAATGTAAGAGATGTGCTCTCTTTTAGGATAGCAGAGTGCCGCTCTAAGAGCATTCTTTTGTAGGATGGATTTTATTTGTGATGTATTTGTTGGCGCCTATGTAGAGGGCATTACAGTAATCTAACTTTGATAGAATAAGGGCTCTGGCGAGGGTCGTACAACTGTTAGGGGAGAGGAAGGGTTTGGCGGCTCTGATAAGTTTACATGTGTAAGCGGCCATGGAGCTAACCTGTTTTTTGAAAGAGAGGGTGGAGTCTAGGTAAAAACCTAACATTTTTAATTGCTTGGCTACCTTGATAATATTTCCGTCAATGGTGAAGCTTGAGTAGTTATGGCCTAGTTTGTTGATGTGGGGGGTTGTGCCCAGGATGATGAGCTCAGTCTTGTCATTATTCAGGCATAGACCATGCAATCTCCCATCAGCGGTATGAGGATCTGGGTGTCATCCGCATAGTTGGTGTAGGTGATATCAAGATCATTGAAAAGGGGCTTCATGAAGATATTGTACAGAGTGGGGGAGACACAAGATCCCTGGGGCACGCCGCAGGTGATTGAGACAGCTGCGGACAGGGACGTTTTTATGGGAGGGCAAAGGGGGCACTTGCCCAGGGTCCCCACCTTGGAGGGGGGGGGGGCACAAGGCTGCCTGATGTAAAGAGGTAAGATTCCTTTGTTCACCAGACTTAAATGGCACACACAAGGATATTGTATTGCATGGGTCTGAGGCTGTAAATCTATTGCCTGTCTGCTTTGGAAATTACATTTTAACTCCAATTCATCATGTAACGCTTTCTGGGTTCACAGTGGTATACATAGTGTGTGTGTTCCTTGCAGCACAACTCCTGTAGCATTCTTTCCTTCCTCTGGGAATTACGTTAATCATGTGCAATAGCCACATTTGAAATGCATACTGGTAAATTGAATGCCACAATGGTTCAGAAGTTATCTCAGTGTGTTAAGCACTCCTTACAGTGATGTGTTCCTATGCAAGATTAGAATAACACATTCCTGTAAGGCTGGCTGAGCCTTTCCTATGTCTCAAGTTTATAAACCTGCCTGCATATGTACTTGGTCTTGCAGCACAACAGGTGCTATTATCATCAATATACCTGCACCAGATAGGGGTTGCTATAAAAACGAACGTCATCCTTATAGGGATGGCCTAGAAATTGGTGTGCTCAGATGGGGTGTTGTAAAACCTAGGCAATCGCTTCCAACAATGAGCATAAACTGTTAGTCCAAGACATGAATAAGTATAAGAATTTGGAACCAAAGCATTCATGCTTGTATCCTGGCTTTGCCAGCGGACAATACAGCGATCCTGGGAAATCATCTTATATCTCGTACATTATTATGCTGTCTTCTGTGAGGTTTGCCTCCTCGGATGCTGGTGGCATTGTTTAGCCTATTACTTGATCTATCTTATTATGTAGGCCATTTGAGTGGAAGTGGTGTTAGACAGAAGGGAGCAGAGCAGATGGGGAAGGGCTTGGGCAAGCATATTTTAAAGTCTGCTCGTTTGACACAAAAAAAGCTTTGCATTTTTGTAAAAGCCAAAGGTTTTTGTGCACGCATATAAATGACAAATTGACAAGCCAGTGTTTTGGAAGTATGTAAAGCTTTAAAATACAAAAGACAAACCCATATTAAATCTGTTAAATCACAATATTTGCTATGCTTGTACTTATATACTTCTCTTGATGATGGAGAGAACAAAGCTAGAATCATTCTGTGTTACACCCTTCCATAATATTTTGTTTTAAAAAATTGTCATGTTTGGTAATGTGCTGTGTGTACTTTCAAGTCAGTTTTATAAAATGAGATTATTTTAGTTCATGGTAAGAACTGGTAATGAAATTGTTCAAATGCAGAATTGGCACAAATCCCAGCTTCACCCCTTAACCAATGTGCGATCGTGGGCATCTCATTTAATCGTGTATTGCCTAAGCTCTCAACATCGTCAATCCCTAAACCTTTCAAAATTGTCACCCATTAAGAGTGATTTCCTTCTCAGGGTATGATCTTCACAAAAGCCTCACTCATGGTTTTACTGGCTAAAGTGTTGTTTCCACTGTAATAGTGAGCATTGATATATTGCACACCACAGGCACTTGTTCCTTTGATCCCTAATGGCAACACTATTTGAAAACTATGTCCCACTTATAATCTCAGTCTGTCTGGATACAGACATCTTCCTGGTTGCTTCTAATCTGCATCCACTATCCATGCTATGGTACAGGTAGCTTTCTCCCTCCTACCAATTGGTCTTCTCTATCCATGCTTGAGCACGTTTGCATTCTGTGAGGCAGCAAATGTGAAATCTCTGTCTATTCTGGGTTACATGTACCTTTTACATACAGTCCTGCATTAATACTACAGGATGCTTACCTTCCTGGATTCTATTGATATAAAGTCTCCTGTATCTATGCTAGAACAGAAGTAACCTCTTCATAGACTGATAAACAAGTAGCATTTGAAGGCCAACATTATAAGTCTGATTAGAGCAAGAATGAAGAGGGTAAGGGGATTTAAAGGGACTAAACCTATTTATTTTTAATGCTGTGAGGCAGCATATCAATCAACCCATGGGTTGTGATTGCTGTGGGGGGGGGGTGAGAGAAGGGGGGAGGGAATATTCTTGATCACTTACTTCCTTTGGTTTGGTGGAGGGGGGCCCCCAAAGAAGTCCGTGCCCAGGGCCCCAAAAGTGCTTAAAATGGCCCTCGCTGCGGAAGTAGAAATGACATGCATAGTCCTGTTGCTTAGGAATGATTGTATCCAGCCTATAGCTTCCTGTGAGAAGTGGGCTGCAGTGTTAAGGTGGGAGAAGAGAATGGTGTGATCCACTAAATCAAACGCCGCTGATCAGTCCAGGAGAAGGAGTAAGGCAGTATTGCCATTGTCTCTGAGGATGTCAATTTGGGTTATAGGTCAGAGGATCGACTGCAAAGGGTCGAATGACAAAAGGTTCAAGTCAATAGTCTCGTAAACAAAAGGTTCGAAAAAAGGTTTTTTTACTATATTTTTTTTATTTTGGGGGGGGGGGCAACCTTCGTTTTTGTGGTAAACACCACTTTTTTTTTACTTACACAGAAACCCAAAATAAATATATAAATAAACAAAATTCGACCTTTGGTTTTCGACCCTATTGATTCTCACGTTTTGCATTCTAGCCTTTTGTATTCGATCCTTTGACTGGACACCGTCAATTTGTGCCTTAAGATCAATCAGGGCTGTCTCTGTTCCATGTTGGGGGTCTGAAGCCGGATTGGCAGACTTCCAGTAGGTGGTTTTGTTCCAGGTATTGTTGTATTTGAAGGTAGGCTACTTTGTCAAGAATTTTGAGTAGGAATGGGACGGTGGTGATGGGTCTGTAGTTAGTGGGAATGGAGGGGTCTAGGGTTTGTTTAAGTAGTTGGAGTACCCAGGACTCTTTGAGGTTATTGGGAATGATACTTTCGGAGAAGGAGGAATTCATGAGTTTGGTGATGAAGGGTGAGAGATCTCTGGCTGCGTCTCTTATAATTTGCAAAGGGCAGGGGTCATCCTGGCAGTTAGAGGGTTTCAAGGTGAGAATAACTTTTTCGACCTCAAGGTTGGTGACTTTAGAAAAGCTGAAGCGGTGGGAAGGTTTGGGAGTGGGCTTAGGCGTAGGGGGGTTGGTAGTATGTTTTCTTTTTTGTCAGCTATTTTGATTTGTAGGATGGCTACTTGTACACTGGTACACCAGGGTTTTTTTTTACGCAAGTATCGAGGATTGGGGTAGGTTTTTCCAATTCTTTAGGGATAGTGAACAGTTCTTTTATATTGGATTTGGATTGTGCTATTCTTTGGTTGTATGAGTCTTGTTTGCCCAGAATGATTTCTTTCTTGTAGACAGTGGATATTTTAATGAGGTTGGTTTTGTTGGACTCTGTCGGTGACTGTTTCCATATTTGTTCGCTCTTAGGTTTCTCAAGTTTGGGGCATTTGAGATGTGGCGAGAACCATGTGTTCAGGTGTCTCTTAGGTTTTCTTTTCCTAAGTTTCAGTGGTGCGATAGTCGAGTGCCGAGGTCCTTATTTTATTGTATTCGTTGACTAAGGTGAAGGGGTCAGAGGGGTCATCAAAAGAATTAAGAGGATGAGTGGTACAAGCTTTTCAGCTGTGATGATTTTTTATTTCTAGTGGGTATGGAGGGGTTAGTGGGTTGTTGTGGGAAATGGGTGTATGGGCCACCATGGCGAAGATGATGAGGTGGTGGTCTGACGAGGTCTGGGGGGAGATATCAGTGATAGAGACAGAGCAGTTATGGTCTGCCACCCAATCGAGGGTCCTACCTTTGTGTGTGGGTAGGGAGATTTTTTGATTAAACCGAAGTTCAGCCAAAGTGTCAGCTATGAGTGTGGCATGTTGGTCTTTAGGGTCTTTGAACCCCAGGTTAAGA
The DNA here is from genome assembly GCF_040938575.1 of Ambystoma mexicanum. Classification (NCBI taxonomy): domain Eukaryota; kingdom Metazoa; phylum Chordata; class Amphibia; order Caudata; family Ambystomatidae; genus Ambystoma; species Ambystoma mexicanum. The sequence goes on along the minus strand of NC_090934.1, from coordinate 381,587,596 downwards.
TCGCCTAGGAGGATACTTCGGGTTGTGTTTTTTAGCTTATCGGTAAGGATGGTTGTGAGGTCTTCTTCAAATGATCCTAAGGGACTAGGGGGGGGGGTCTGTAGAGTAGATGGAGGGTAATGGTTTGCGTATTTGCGATGGGCTTTTTAGCTGTGAGGGATTCACAGGGGTCATGTTAATCAGTAGAGGTGAGTCTTGGGTGAAGATCAGTTTTGGCAATGATGGCAAGGCCACCGCCTCGAGATGGTTCTGTCCGCTCTGAGGATGAAGTCATCTGCGACGGCTAGTGTACGGGCAGGACCTGCGACTGTGTGGAGCCAGAATTACGTTCTGGCCAGAAAGTCTAGATTTCTGGCCTGTATGAGGTCTGCTATCTCAGTGGCGTGGGCTACAATAGATCGGGCATTTATGAGGGCGCCTTTGATGTGTGATGTGCTGGGTTTAGGGGCTATAGTGGTGGGGATGTGAGTGTGGTTACGGGGAGTTATGTGCAGGTTGTTGGTGTGAGCATTGTTACAAATCTTAGTAGGTCTCATGGTGGGCATGGGGAGTATAGTGGTTCTGGAGTTAGGTTCTCTTAGGAAGCGGGTGAGTGGTTCATATATCTTAGGGAGCCTAGCGCGTAGTCTGAAATTTGTGCTGCGAGGGTAGCAAGGGTTCGTCATGGTAGGCTGGTTTAGCACGATTTTATGAGTGGGAGTCAGAATGTTGTTTAGCCTGAGGGTGGAAATTGGGGTGAGTGGATAAGGGTGGCTTGTGAGGTGGAGTAGGTGGAGGATTGTCCTTAGTAGTAGTGAGTAGATAGCGGGTAGATACATAGTGTGTGGAAGGTGTGCTATGTAAGCCACAGCAGTCTGTAGATAGGCGTGTGTGAGGGAGCTCTAGAGTGTGTCCAGCGGGGTTGTAGCTGGTGGGGTAGTGTAGAAGTCTTCGACTAGGGATGATGTGGGGTGGGTACAGTGGGCTAGGCATGTGGCGAGGTACAGTGGCTAGGCATTCAGTTAATTTGCAGTAAAGCCAATCACATCCGTACACAATTGGACAAATGATAAAACATGCTATACAGGCAATGCGTTATAACCAACGTTTAGTAGTCAGTTGAATTAAAGTATGCAGAGCAAAACAGACAGGAGTATAATTCCGTAAGTTGGATGAATGCACACTAGGTAGGAGGTGGGCGTATGGCAGTATACAGTGTATGAGGGTGGTGCTCCGTGTGGCTAACAGACTATCGTTGTGGCGAAAGTACCATGAGTGAGTTAAACATGCTTACCAATTCATATACTTGTATAAAGAGGACAATATGCAATAGTGGCACAATTGTTCAGCTGAGACGCAGTAATACACATTACTAGTGTGGATTGCAAAGTTGGTAGCATTGGGTGACCACGTTAGGTGCCAGAGCATTAAAAGTACATAAAAAGGTCATGGGGGATGCTGGGGTTATTTCGTGAGGCGGAACTCACCCGGTGGCTGTAGTGGCTTTTGTAGTTCGTAGTTCAAGAGTGCCAATGCGGGCGGCGGGTAAGAGAGGGACGTAGAGTGCTCGCCTAGCGCCGGCTGCTCTCGGTCAGCTCAGTCAGCGTGCCTTATTCATGTGCCTTGCTCGGGAGGCCGGCTCGCGCCTGATTGGTTAAGGCAATTTGAAGAACCAATCACTGTTCGGCGGCTCTTTCTTGGGTGCTAGGTGTGCGATTTATATGGCGGTGGCCATGTTGAAGTTTGTGGATGCCTCGGTACTTTCAGGGCCACAAACACAGAATGGGCTAAAACAGGATGAATAGCCAGATTGGGCAGGCAAGGGGCTCATGGAAGAATAAAGGAGCACTTGTGATGGTGGATCGTCATCGCTCGCAGGGTTTGCTCTCTCCTTCTGTCCAAAGCCTAAAATATGCTAATCAGGCTGCAGGCATACTGCGTCGTGATGCGGCGTGTAGGGGGCTGCTGGGCTGCTCCTGCAGCTTGCGAGTGAAGAGGAGCTCCTGCTCCTTGGATGGCTAGTGCAGTAGCTTGGTATCTGAAAGGTTGAGGTATAAGGATTGGGACCTCCCGAATTACGTGATGGAGGTGTTGCTTTCGGCCGGAGGCCGGCAACGAAATCCCTGTACGAATCCCTGCCCTCGACGCCTTTTGAGGCGGTGGTGTCGGAGGGGCCCCGTGGCACGGGGTTTGCCCCTAGAAAGGCTATGGCTAAGGTCCGGCACTGCTTTGGTCCGCAGAAGTCTTCCTCTCCCCGCCTGGAGTACATTTCAGAGGGTGATGAAGGGTTGTGATGGCGGCCTGGTTCCGGTTACAGTTCCAGATGATCTTATCTCTGGCCATAGCCAGTTTGATGACCTGAGGCAGTTGCTGCATGATGCCAGTGGACTGGACACCTCTCCGGAGGTGGAGTTTTGTCAGCCGGAGCCTGGCACTCATGCCGATTCTTCATATCGGCGCCTTATGTCTCAGGTTACCGAGTACTTGTGTTGGTCAGCTCCCCCAGGAGAGTTCGTTCAGGATGATCTCACGGACATCCTTGATCTCGGTCCACCCACTGACCCGGTTTTGCCTTTTCATATGGCTCTGCAGAGAAGGGTGGCGGCGGCTTGGACTGCTCCGGAGAGTCCCGGCAGTGGGCAAGTCTTTGTCACGAAAATACCGTCCAGCCAGTAGCGACCCCTGCTACTTGTCTAGGCACCCCACCCCGGAGAGTTTGGTGGTGCAGGCGGCTACGTCCCCGGCAAAGCAGACGTCGTATCCTACCATCCCTCCGGATAGGAACGACAAACGTTTTGACGGCTGGGCGAAGTAAGTGTTTTCTTCGGGGGGGTATGGCGCTTCAGGCGGCCAACTCCATATGTGCCTTGTCTTGTTTCACACACACACTGTGGAACTGTGTTGCTTTAGCGGCTGGTCATATTCCTGAATGGGACGAACGGGATGGTTTCCTTGCTATGGTTCAGGATGGCAAGGATGCCATGTGTGAGGCCGTTCAGTCGGGTTTGGATTTCGTGGATTGTCAGCCGGACCATGGCGGCGAGCACCGTAATGCGCAGGTTTGCGTGGTTGCGGAAGTCTGGGTTCGCTCCTGATGTGCAGTCCCGGCTCCTCAACATGCCTTTTGACGGTGAACACCTTTTTGGTAGCAAGGCTGACGAGAGCCTTGAGAGGTTGCAGACCTCCAAAGCTGCAGCGAAGTCGTTGGGCGCTGCAGTTCGCCAACCTCCGCCTTTTCGTCCTAGGGGACAGCAATGGAGGGGTGGTTCCTTTCGCTATTAGTCGTCCTTCAGTAAAGCGAGGGGAGCTAGCAGTCAAAGAGGCCATCGTAAGAGTGCCAGAGGTGGAAACAAAGGTACTCAAGGTGCCAAGGCCGCTCGGGCAGTTGCCTCTTTGCCCTCAGGCAACGCCACAGCCGCTACCACTCAGTCATGAGGCCAGGTCCCATGGTTTGCCAGTTGGGGGAAGGCTGGCGCAGCATCTTGTAGAGTGGCAAGCCATTACTTCGGATGTGTGGGTTCTGGAGATCATAACCCACGGCTACTGTCATCCTTTTCGGCAGAGGCCTCACGACAATCCACCAGGGAACCTCTCTTTGAAGTGTCCGGATTCGCTCCTTGCGCAGGTAATTCAAGCCCTGCTGGAGAAAGGCGCCATAGAACTGGTGCCTGTAGCGGAGAGGTACAAGGGATGGTATTCCCCTTATTTTTTGATTTCGAAGAAAGACGGGGGATTGAGACCCATCATGGACTTGCGCGGTTTGAACAAACTCCTCAGGAAGGACAAGTTCAAGATGGTTACTCTCTCTCAAGTACTCCAGGCCCTTCAACTTCAGGACTGGTTGGTGTCTCTCGACCTCAAGGATGCTTACTTCCATGTGCAGATCCATCCCAAGCAGTACCTGAGGTTTGCGGTTGGCGACTCGCACTTTCAGTTTTGGGTCCTAGCGTTCGGATTGACCTCCGCCCCGAGGGTTTTCACCAAGCTCATGGTGGTGGTGGCAGCGCATCTCAGGAAAGGGGGGATTCACGTCTACCCCTACCTGGCCGATTGGTTGATCAGGGGGAGCTCTCCCGAGCAAGTCCTGGATCATCTGTCCGTCACCTGCCACTCCCTTCACAGGCTGGGCTTCTCCCTCAATTTAAAGAAGTCCCATTTGACACAAACGCAGCGGCTCCAGTACATCGGAGCAGTGCTCGACACGTCCCTGGGGCAATGTTTTCCTCCCAGGTGAGGGCTCTTCACATTCAGCAGATGGTGCACAAGTTTCAGCTTGCCCAGAATCTCCCAGCGTCCGATTTCTTGAGACTGCTCGAATTTTGGGCCATCCAGCAGGAAGTTTCGATCTCTGCTGTTCATCTGGCCAGAGATGACAACGAGACGGCGGACGCTCTGAGCAGGCAGAGCTCGATCTCTCACGAGTGTGAGCTGGCTCAGGAGATTCGCCTGGAGATCTTCGCCCTTTGGGAGACCCGTCAAGTGTATCTCTTCGCCTCCAGTGTCCAGTGAAAGGTTCTGCTCGCGGGAATTTCCTCCAAAAGGAGCCTTAGGAGACGTGTTTGTGGTGGAGTGGTCATTCCGACTGCTGTATGCGTTTTCTCCAGTCCCCGTCATCCCGCAAGTGCTGTGGAGGTTACGGAGGTTCGGTTTCCGGATGATCCTCATTGCTCTGGCGTGGGCCCGGAGGACGTGGTACCCGGACCTTCTAGACTTGTCCATCTGCCCTCGACGTCGTCTTCCCTACCGAGACTATTTGCTCTCACGGGAGGAGGCTCAGGTTCTCCATCCAGAGGTCGGATCCCTCAATCTTCACGCTTGGCCTCTGAAAGGTTGAGGTATAAGGATTGGGACCTCCCTGAAGACGTGATGGAGGTGTTGCTCTTGGCCAGGCGGCCGGCAACAAAGTCTCTGTACCATTGCCGTTGGAGAAAGTTCTGCGATTGGTGCATAGTTAAGAATGTGGATCCTTTTGAATGTGACATTTCCATGGTTCTGTCTTTTTTGCTTTCTTTGGCCCACAGGGGCTTGCAAGTGGGGACCATTAAAGGTTACCTGGCGGCGCTGTCTGTCTTTAAGCGCTCGTCTGAAGTGTGTTCCTATTTTAAGATTCCTTTGATTTCGCAGTTTTTGAAAGGGCTCACTAATGTGTTCCCTCCGTCACCTTTTCTGGTGCCCGGTTGGGATCTGAACCTTGTTAAGTTTCTTATGGGTGCTCCGTTTGAGCCTTTACATTCTTGCCCTTTTGAAAACTGTGTTTCTGGTTGTGGTTACTTCCGCTGGCAGAGTGAGTGAGTTACAGGCACTTTCAGTTAAGCCACCCTTCACTGTGTTTCAGAAGGACAGGGTTGTCCTTAGAGTTCGTCCTTCTTTTCTTCCGAATGCGGTTTTGGACTTTCATTTGACCCAGAAGGTTGTTCTTCCGGCGTTCTATCCTCCTCCACATCCTGGTAAGGAAGAGGAGAGGCTCCATAGGCTTGATCCTAGGAGAGCGCTGAGCTTTTATATTTCGCGCATGTCCCGGGTCAGAGTGGACGATCAACTTTTCATTGGTTACGCTGGAAAGCGTTTGGGACAAGCTGTGAGGAAACAGACTGTCTCGTTGGATTATTTTAGCTATCTGCGAGTGTTACCGCTTTTCGGGTAAGGACCCTCCGGCTGGCTTGCAAGCCCATTCTACCAGGGGAGTGGCTGCGTCTACTGCCCTGCAGAGGGGAGTTCCTATTCATCACATCTGTGATGCAGCCACCTGGGCTTCAGTACATACTTTTGTACGTCACTACTCCCTCGATTCCATCAGAGGGCAAGATCTGGCCTTTGGCAAGGCAGTTCTCTATTCTGCAATTTGATTGGGCATGCTAAATTTGTATTCTAAATTCTTTCCCACCTCCTTGCTTGATACTGCTTTGGGAGTCTGTCATAGATATGGAATAAGTCGGAGGACCCAATCCCCTCGAAGAACAAGTTACTTTCTTACCTGGTAACGTTCTTTCGATGGGATGGTCCGACGACTTATTCCATATCGCTCCCTCCCTCCCTCCCTGCCTTCCCCGCTGCAGAATTTCTTTTGCGATTGCAGCTTGCGTTCCGCAAGGCCTTGTGTGTCTGTCTGGCAGAAGACTGGTGGCACACGTTCTGGGGAAAAAACTATAACTGAGGCTATGGGCGTCGTGCGTCCTACTTATCACATCGGGTGAAGTCTGCCGTCGGAGGAGGTCCTCGGGGACGGCGCATCGACGTCATCGATGCAGGACGCTGATGCAAAAGATTTTCCGAAGCAGCACAGCTGTGGACATTACCTGTCATAGATATGGAATACGTCGTCGGACCATCCCATCGAAACAACGTTACCAGGTAAGAAAGTAACTTGTTCTTTCCTTTAAAAGAAATCTGATTGTGAACTCTCTGTGCAAAATAGGCTTGCGTATGCTAAGGAAGCTATCTCTCCTATCTGCCCTCCCTTAGTCGTGCCAGATTCTCAAAATCACTGCATCTCCGACGTATCTATGATGCTTCTGGCGGTGATGGCCGAATTAGGCAAACGCACTCGACTGTCGCTTGGGCCCTCCATGCCTGACAATGTTAATCTTTACAACAATAGGTTTACTGAATGTAGGAAGCCATACAGCAATCCACACACAGATAGTCCGTGCCCTACCTTTGCAAGAGACATTGAGCAAATGCAATCTTTGCAACAAACCACAAGTGAACAACGCAAACCTTGACTGTGAGCCGGAATATCGTGTCTGCTCTATTCCTGTTGACCCCAAACAGTCCCCTTTAGTCACCCTCAAAGTTTCCCACATTGCTTTCATGGGTACCTAGGCTGCGCTGCTTGACATTGAAAATGCAGAGCAGTCATGCCCAGTAATAACACGCATTCTCAACTTGCTTGTTAAAGGGCATGAGTTGACTCATCTTGAGATTAGCGTCTTGAAACACACCACCTAGCTAGCAAAGGTTAATAAAATGGTGGAAGGCTTCTTGTGTTGGAAGGAGTCGGTTAATACTGCCCCGATCATCGACATCTTTGCAGAACATGCAGGCATGATGCTACGAACCCAGAGTTCCCAAACCAACGGCTCTTTCGCGTGCTCTAAACATTCAGACTAATTCTTTTGTGAACTCATCTTTGCCACTTCGACGATCTTATGCCCATGCTTTGACCTTTCCAGTGCAAATAGCCGAAGGACATAACACTAACGAAGCTAATAAACCTGCCTCTAATATCGATGTTGCATGTGTTGAAATGGATAAGCTTGAAATTATGATTTCTCAACGATCTACTAGATTAACGCAATTTGCTAATAATGTTGGATTACATTTTATTTACACTGCAGGAATGCCCTCAAATGATACTCCTGACAGTCCTTCTGCTCTAACAAACCTGAATGAGCAGAAGGAAGGGGGCTTGAGGGATCAGGAGGCTGTAAATATTACTTCAATTGGGAGTGGAATTGCAAACAATTGTGCCAAGGAGTCTGCTTCTGGTGGTATCCTATCGCGCAGACAACAAAAACATTGCATTTTAGAGCAATCTAAAGAAGAGCGCAGAGGAAACCCCAGTTGAAGGAAGACGGTAAAAAACCGAAAAACTCCCTCCCCTTATAGCCAAACAGACAAAATTCCAACAGTAGAAATATTTGCAACCTCTCGCGAGGAAGGGACATTAGATTTAGAGCAACTGGATGAGGAAATCAGAAAAACCCTTCAAATGCACGAGATTATCTGAATTGGCTGCAGGTGCAAATAAGAAAAAAGAAAAAAATTATACCGCTGATGGTAATAACAAGGGATCAGTGGATTCCAAAATACCAGTGGGCCTAGACCAAAACAATACGCAGGCGGCACTGTCAAAGCAGATGGCACCTAACACGGAACCTAAATACATCAAACAATCTCTACTTTCTTCTTTTTATCCACTCCTAAAAAGCACAAAAATATCGGCAAGTGATGATGCTCTAAAAGCATCTTTCACGATTGTCCCTGTAAGCTCTTGAACTCCCTCTGCGCTACTATCTACTACTGGCAGTAAATTGCAAATGTCCTCTATCCCAAAGTAGGTGGGATGGACGTTGACAACAAGGAACCCGCGGAATTCAAGCCTTTTGGTCCGAGTCAATCTCTTGCCACTCTGAAAATAGAAAAGGCAGTGTCATCGGAAATGCCTGATAATGATTATGTGCCGGAGACCCTCACCGTAGTGGGATGGTTGAGTGATGCAGCCCGAAATGGCAGGAGGAGACTTAACTGATCTTTCATCCTGCAAACTTTTACCTCATTCGTCCATTGAGACTCCTCCGATCGGAGGACATTGATTGGGTACGATTGAACACTATAAATACCAATTGCATGCTGTGTCAATTGCATTTGCCGATAATAACAATGTTATGGGAACATCGTGCTGACTTCAAACAACTTGGTCTAAGTCTTCAGCGATTCCAGTTGCTCAAAGCTGCAAACAGCTTTGTGGAATTCCAAGAGCCCCTGAAAAATGTAATGGCGGTACCCCCTGCACTAAATTCAATTCTAAATGCTACAGACGTTACTGCCATCTCCCAACTAGCTTCGTCAACTTCTGTTATGGACTGGTCTTGGCTAATACCATTGATAAATAGCATAAACGCAGCAAAGACCCTTCCTCGTAGTAACCAATACCTTTCTTGCATTGATTATTTTGCAGTATCTTATCTTTTGACGCTTTGTAACACTGTATTGACCACAGATCCAGAATTAGATGATCACATAATAATTTCAACTAACATCTATGCTAAGGACTCCTCATTCATGATTGAGCCTTCGCTGACATTATTGGAGGTCGACCGCTGTCAATTAGATGGAGTACTTTATCTCTGCGGTAAATTGATATGATCTCTCGTGATGGCTAATATTAACTATAGGTTTATTGATACCTCAAACACTCATTTAATAGAAGCAGTTTGTAACATAGTAACGTTGGCAAAGCTAGCCAAACTCGCTGAGGGTTTCTTTACAGAAGCGCTCTGATAATCCATCTATTTATGATCGTGCTTCTAAACTCCTTAAAAACACGCTTTTTCAAGAATTAAATAAACTTCACTTACCTATCAAAGAATATCTGAATAGAAAGTCCTCTCCAATTCACACGAAAACAAATGCTGCAACATAAAACAGACTGCGAATCGCTGACTATCAAAAGATCACTGCCAATTTATGCTCTAATAACAGAAGATCGTTATGGGCAGTATTAAGAACCACCTGCCCTAATCAGGTAGACAGCCTTGCCCCTTCCATTGCATCTGAGAAATGGCCTGCCTTCTTTTTGGATAAATATCAACTACCCTTGCAATTTAAAGGTGAGCCACCTACCAAACACACATTTAAAATTTGAGGCATGCCCTTGATCAACAGCAGATATAGAAATGGGCAATCTCGCGGCTGAATTACTTAAAGGCACCAGGTCCCGATGGCATTCCGTCCTGTGTGATTAAACATGACCCACGTTTTTGGGCCCCAATCCTTAAAATAAAATTTGATTCATCTACATCCTTCACAAAATACCTATTCCACGGCATGACTCAATTATAATACCGCTATTTTAAAAAAGGCGACCCTGCAGATCCAGGGAATTTCTGCGTAATTGAGCTGTTAGACGTATCGAAAATATATTTTCCATATTAATCTTGAAGGAATTGGAATCCCACATGAAACAAAATAGCCTTCTATAACGTTTCCAGGTGGGATTCCGTCAGCAGATGGGTACAACTCTCAACGCTACTATATTAGCCCACTTACTGGAAAAGAGCAAAACCTGTGATTCTGGACCCATTTATATGGCGTCCCTTGACCTAACTGCAGCATTTGACTGCATTATTCGCAACATGCTTTGGAGAAAGATGACTGAAATGGGTTTTCAGCCACATACAATCTCGCTATTGGATATCTTACATGACAATACGTCCTTCAAAGTAAGAATTTCCCAGCAGGGAGCTTTGATTGACCCAATCCTGACACATGTCGGAGTTAAACCAGGTTGCAACCTGGTGCGTACACTATTCAATCTATATTTAGCCGACATGGGCTCCTTATGGTCTCAGAAGACCACTTTCTCGGCTAGACTAAGCAAACTTAATGTACATTGGCTAGCGTTTGCTGATATTATACTCTGTGATACCACCCCGCTTGGACTACTGGCCAAGTTAGAGCTTTTTGCCTTGCATGCCAAGCAACTATATCTGCAGTCAAATATTACTAAATCAAATATCATTTTCCACAATCAAAAAAGGAAAAGTGTCACACATAAATGGTCGTTAGGTGGATCAAAAATGTTACGTGTGCCTTCTGTAAAATATTTAGGTTCTAATCTAGGTAACTTATCAGCCACTATGTGGGAAAAAGCCGTTATAGACCAAGTGAAGACTCTTCGATTGCAAATGAAAATAATATATTCTAGATACTGTGAATTCTATGTCTCTGCTTTTTGGTAATTACATTCTAAAAGTAGAGACAGTCCTATACGGTTTGGATATGTGCCTTGTAGATCTCGATTCCTTCTTAAACCAAACTCAGGGAATCCTTTGGAAAAACACTCTTATGCTTGCTAATGCTCTCCCCAATGCAATCCTACGGCATGAGCTCGGGATTGTATCCCTGGCAGCCAGATAAAATTGGAGACTGCTAAATAACTTGCACAAAATGTAAAATCCACCTAGCAACTCCCTTTATGAAAACATTGCCAGTATGATTGAGAACAATCCATAATCCATTAAGTACCATGAGAAGATGAATGCTTTTCTAGATAGCATTAACCTAAAATCAAATGATCTGCGGGATAGGCAGTCATATGTAAAGAAACGACTCTTCGAACATGATTGGCTCTTAACCATAGAGTCCCTGTCAAAATAGAAACTTTATAATGAAATGGCTCGCTCCCCAACAAAACGTGTACCTCGTCAAGCGTATGTAACACGCTTTCCTATCAACAAGGCACGCAACATACCTTTTTGCTTTAAATTGAACCAGTTTCATACTAATGAGAAAACACAATACTGGTTGAAAGGAACATTGGACTACTCCAATGGGATGTATCGATTCTGTGGGAACAGTATCCAAAAAGAAACTTTTAAACACTTGACTGTGCATTGTAATTATTTTGAGTCACACAGAACCAACATCTTTGTTGCAGCAAACATTGGTTGCACAGCCTTTGGGAGGGAGCTGTTTTGGACACGCTGTATGTGGGGGACAAACACAAATCTAGTATTACTACTTACTCGCTTATTGCTCATAATCAACACTGAGATTCAATCTAAAACCATGCTGGTTCTTGTTTGACTTTGTTTATTACCATCTATGCAATAATGTATTGAGCTTTGCATTGAGTAAGTCCAATAGGATCCACAATAGCAACTTGCATTGGACCCCAAATCTACCACTTAAATCTTGTATATGTATTATCTTGCGTAGGAATGTATTTTACTATGTTTACCTTTATACATATTTGGTGGATAACAGCACTGTAATGTCAATTACTTTTAAAACTCTGGTCCTGGTATGTTACTGCTTGTGCCAACAACGATGCACAAGAATATACATGTTTTTCACTTGTACTCCAGAAATGGTGATGCGTTTATAAACATATAAATTATCTGCATAGAATGTTATATAAGGATAGGATTTCGTATCTGTACTTGTAATCAGGAGTGAAATTAGCGTTTCTATTACCTTTTAATTTAAATGTAAATTTCCTTTTGTGTCCAAGACCTATTACCTATTATGTATTATTCTGCCACTTGCACAGAACTTCCCATTTTGGTTTAAGCAAAAAATAATTGTATACTTTTAGGAACTTGTCCTCTTTCATAACCCCCTTGTAGTCATGTTGAAATGTACTGTTAAACTGAAATATGTTTGTAAATTGCATGTATTCTTGTCTTTCCCCTTTGACTTGTTTTTGTGTTCAAATGTAATGATTTGAAGAAATGTTGTAAAAGTTTGTAAATCAAACTAAAATGGACAATAAAATAATTTTAAAAAAAAGATGCCCACCAGTGGTGCTTAGGTATAGGGCAGTCATTGAATGGGGCAGTATGATCCAGAGGGCAGTGATTGGTTTAGAGGAGAAATACAGGTTTAAAGTGAAAGTTAAACTGTTATTTCTTTTACTGAGAAGTCCCAGCATGACTGGGAATATTCATGAGCATGCAAATCCATGCCAGACAGATGGTGGAGAATAATAGTTACAGGTAGGTAATTTAAACCATATTCAAAGTGTTCTAGTGTAAACGTATGAGGTAGTTAAATTGATTCTGGTGTAAATATAAAACATATATAATTGTATCTAAATTAAAAGTGTAAGTGCTCATTTGTTCATGTCTAACTGCATTTAGTGTAGTTACCTGCAGCTCACACCTTCCTCTTAAATCAAGCCGGACTGCTATGCCACTATACCAATGTCTTGAGTAAGTACAGACTGATACCAAGAGTTGGTGATCTACAAACCACTGGGATGGTTTACTTAAGTATTACCTCCAGGAGAACTATCTTAATACTTATTAAGGTTGACCAAAACAGGCGAGTGATCAGAGTTTGTTCAAGGCAGTATACTCGCCCTAATAACTCCACCAAGAAGTGCATCAGAGACAAGCCAGAGGTCTATCCGGGAAAATTAGACCTGTTCTGTGATGCTGGAAATGCCTTATGGAGGGGCAGGGCCTCCTACTCCTTGTTCTATCACTTTTGTGTGTGTTTTTTTCTCTTCCCTGCCACTGATGTGCAGCCTGGACCTTTGGCAGTGCAGCTCTTCATGTTTTCCTTTTGGTGAACAGCACCCAATGGGATACCCTTATGGCACCCATGGGTGGGGGGTACACCCTTGTTCCCCCTTAAGTGTATTTGCTCACACAGCAGGGTATGGGCTGGTGGCAGCTACATGCTGACTTGGTAGTGGCTCGGTGTCCTCCATTTTGGGACACCCAGGACCTGCCATTGGAATCAATCGAGGGAATATAGCCCTGTGTCGTCTTTGTTTGTGTTGTATACTGCTTTGAATGGTTGTAGAAGCCTGGTGATGTAAGAGAGAATGTTTGTTGTGAGTGAGGAATGTTTGTAGTAAAGGTTCTAGACTTGGGCAGTTGGAGATCCCCTGCCTGGGTGATGGGAGGGTCTTGTGATGGGAGGGTCTTATGATCTTAATGTAACTTACTGAAGCTGAATAAAGTAACTATGCTGTAACCTACCTGATGTGCCTGAGCATCCTACATTATTTCACTAACGATGAGCTGGTCTTTCTGTGAGGCCAGGAAAAGAACCTGCGTGCAAGAATATGTTGATGGTGACAAGTCTGCTGTAGGGGATGCAGAGAAGAGAGGAACCACTACCCCACAAGTAAGTCATCACCCAGGGTGAAGTAGAAGGGGAACAGTGCCCCACAAGATGACCCAGGGCAAATAAGGTGAAAAAGGGCACGCTTGACCAATTAGAAGGCCATGGGAAGAGTGAGGGCACAGCCAGAAGACCCAGAGGGGAGGAAGAGTCATCCCCGTTTATTACTGTTTGCAAAGAGGCAGTGACAATCCTTACGATGGAGACTGGAATCCAGAAGAGGAAGGGAGCACACAGAGAAAACGAATATGCCTCTCCATATTAAGTAATTGCCAATAAATGATGATGGGCTTCAGATACCTGTGTAATTCCTGTTTCTGAAGAAGCTGTAAGCCTCAGTGAACAGTGAGCATCTCATTGTTTATGCTGGGACATTATACGGAACTCAGTAAGGAAAGTAAATGGTTCCAGGTCTGGTACTGTCCGAGAGGTCAAGAACATCCTGTTGGGTGAGGGAGCGGTTGGTAGGAGTCGTTCTGTGGAGCGCAGGCCTCAAAGTGCTTTTCTATGGATTCTTGGTTGCCGGTGGCTGTTGGAACGGCTGTGAGTATGGAACCCTGTCCAGCTCTGTAACGCAGCAGCAAGTGATGCCATCATTACAGTGGCGAAGGAGATGGCTGTTGGGCAGAATTATGTGCAGTACCATTTGGGAACACTACACACAATTAAGACAGGGGCAGCACAAATACACCTTTGGTACAAGCCTGTACTACACAGTAAAAGTGGTAGCAATGGCTGAGCAGCCAGACTTGTCTCAAGAGCAAGTGAGCAGTATCAAATAGTTGCACAAGGGACAGCAATTACTATGATTCAGGCAAACACTGACTGAAGGGTTCCAAGTAAAAGAATATACATTTACTCATCAGTTATATAACATTTCACTAAAGTAAAGCAGTCTAAAAATCACACTCTTAATACACCACACCACTCCCAATAGTTTCCAGACAAGTTAAGCTCACAAAATGGAGTGGGAGCAAAATGGCACTCTGTTAATTAAAAAGTGAGGGAAATACAACGTTAGGCAGAATTGGAGCAGTACCAACACGTATGTGTTAGGGATAATTCTCTCTTTAGGCTGAATTTCCTAACCTAGTGAGTCCCCCAGCAGCTTTGCTGGATTTCTGGAGTTTGTTTTTTGATCCTGCCAAGAGTGAGACTCTTTCTCCCACTCTTGGACATGTTTATGGTGTTCCTTTGACTGTTAATGTGTTTTATGGGCTATGGGGTCCTTTACTCCATAGGGTCTCATGTGTTTTTATTATGTGTGTTGCACAGCACCGTCCGTGCAGTAACACAGGGGTGTCATAGTGACCCCCCACCATAGACTCCATACCCTGGGACTGACTACTGTCTCCCAGGGCATGTAAAGTCACCATTGGCTTTACTAGTCCCAAATTATTAACAGAAACCAGTACAAACCATCATATTGTGGACGTACTGGTCGAGGCAATTCGATTGCCCGGGGTCTGTTAGTCAAGGGGGCACGCCTCCGTCCCCCCTGATCGAGTTTTGGCTGGTGGCAGTGGAAACTACTTTTTATATTCGACCGCAAATATTTTCCTATGGGATTTTCCCATTGTTCGAGGCTACCAACTTTAATTATTTAATTCTCATAGCCTCGAACATACCGCCGGTTTATTTATTTAATATTAATTCACCGGTTGGTATTTTTTGCCAGGACTCGATTCTAAAATGGCGTTTGTGTTCTCTTCTGTGACTCCAACCCAAGTCGAGCCCTTTGTACCACTTTTTGGCAGGCTTTTCCACAGAAGCCTCCAAAAGTCGTGCCACTCTGTCTGGGTACCACAGGGGGTGTTGGAGGGGGGTTTAGGCACCCTGGACTGAGTTACCTTGGTAACTCAAGTCACACTCTTGTGTGATTGGCCCCGGCTCACCACTTAGCATGTTTGATTGACAGGCTGAGTGAATGGGGGTATGCTGCATAAAAGCAGGGCTTTGGGGACTGGAACTTCCGAAGTCGCCACAGGACCTGAGAATCTGACTAGGGAGAAGCTGAGCCGACCTACCACGACAACACCAGCGGTGGAGCCCTGCGGAACCGACTCACCACTTCCCGACGACAGAGAAGATCTCCCGGCTGGAGAGACTTCTTCCCCTGACTGGTGGGCACAACCATGTTTACCTTCCTTCTTCGCACCCCAGACCGGTGTGTGGTCGAACCGCCCGTGCCAAGCACCCCGGCGGCCGGATAGCCACTCACCACTGAACTGCGAATCAACGGACCGCTCCTTGTACCTGAGAAACTCCGTGGCTGGTTTCTTCCCTGGCAGTGCAACGGACTCCTGTCTTCCTCCCCGACGAGATCCTCTTCCCCCGGACGAAGCACTGACTTGCATCCTCTGCCAGGAACATCTGCCCCCGCTGGAGTCTTCTCACCACTTTAAGGTACCGTGTCCACCAGGGCTCCCTTTCTAAAGATTGCTACAAGGTAATAACTCCTTAACCTTCTGGACTGGGCTGGCCGCCTTGACCTTTTAACTGGTCCCTTTCTTTGGTCCAACTTCTTTTTAAACCATTACAAGACTTTTGTGCACTGCAACCGTGTGACCTTGGACACATTTCGTTTGATCCCCTGGAAGTGGATCTGGCCTATTGAACTCTAACTTCACGGTTTTACTTTGCCTTCCTCCCTTGTTATGTTCTTGTTAAAGTGTTGGGATCTGTTTCAACTTGTGTTCTGCTTTTCTCTCCCTTTTCAAAACGAACTATTAGAGTGCCATCTACGTTAAGTGCTCACCGCTGTCTGAAACTAAGTGGGGCTTTACTTAAGACTTGTCTAATATTCTTTTAAGGCAGTGTATATCTTTTAGTGACCATGTTTTTGAATTGCTTACTATTGGTGCCCGTGCGTTTTTCTAGATGTGGTTTTAAATAAATAATTATATCTTTTACACCAAGCCCTGGTCAGTGTTTACTTGTTCTATTGTGTTCCCTTGACCTATTGTGAATAGTCTGTATACTGCTCAACATTTCTTGAGGGAAGTCTGACTGCTCAGCCACAGCTACCAAGTGAATCTTTGTGGTACAGACTGCTACCAAGTGGGTTTACTGCCAAACACCTGTAGTCTTAAATCTTTTGCAGTGGTCTCAGAGGGAACTGCACAGGTTTCTGCCTAACAGTAAGTAAGCAGGAAAATCTAGTGATAGGATCAAATCAAATAGGCTTAGGGCCAGGGTCAATAGGACAAAAGTCTTTTGCTCAAGATCACACGGTTCAGGGTAATTCGTGGTTAAGTGTTTGCCAAGAGTTTCGGACGAAGTTGGTCGGCAGAAAAGTTAGGTTAAAAGATAGAGAAGGGGGCTTTGAGGATCTCATCGCTCACAAGTTGCCGCTGTGACGCACACACAGGATCTGTCGCTCACAACCTCTCCGATGTCAGCTGCTTCCTGATAACGTCTGAACGTTCCTGGGTGCCTTACTCTAAGGCATATCCCTGGTGAATTGCAACTTCCCAACTGCTTTCTCAAACATAATAAGCTGCAAAGCGAGGCGGGTGACCACATTCTAAGCTATCACTAGCACCCTGGGCGCACCCTCTGACGTCACCATTTGCATCAAGACTGCAGGGCCGAAAGGTATACAGTGCCCTGCTAGACCAACCGTCAGTTCGGTGGCTTCCTCTTCAACACAGACACACTGCATTCAGGCCACATCCTGTCACCCTCCATGTTATATGGGGGATTGCTTGCTGTCATTGGTCCTCACACAGGGTGCTCACTTTATTTCTCCCGGCCCACGGGCTCTGTGGCCCTCCAGACACTCACAACTGTGGATGCCTCATCATTGAATTACCAGCACCTCCTATAACTCTGGGATGGGAAAGATTCAGTGATATGCCATTGGCCCTGGTGAGACAATCTGTCTGACACTTTAAATCAAATATTACCGCTGTCTCTGGACACATTACAAACTGTGACTGCACAGTCACTGGCACCTTTGCCTGGCATAGGTGTACCAACAAACACTCCTGGGCATTCCTGTACAATTGGAAGCCAGCTGAACTGTATCTGGCGATACAGCAGTCTGAGGCAGCTTTGATTCCTTGGCACCTGTACAGTCTCTGCCAACAATGCTTCTCCTGGGTGCCTACCAAGACTGTCTCCTTTACTTCCCCCTGGCTGGTGGGACACATCACATGGGGGACAGTGGGTTCCCTCTCCTTTCCTTTAGTCTCTCTGCTTCCTGCTCTGCACCCTCCCCCTACATCTTCCTATTGCCCTGGGTGGAATTACCTTCACACACACACATTCTGGTAACATTCCATACATGACATGATGCCTTGCTTAAACCTCATGCAACCAGAATGCAGGAAGCAAGAAGGAAAGTCGATCACAACACCACCTTCTGTTACCACAAACAAGCCCATCTCAGAATCAGACAGCACCGCACTGAGAGTCATAACAAGAGCCCCTGCCTGGGTGATGGGAGCCAGTGTTTCTCAATGAGTCATCTTAATGTAACGTACTGAAGCTGAATAAAGTAACTATGCTCGAACCTGCCTGAGGATCCTATATTATTTCAGTTTCTATTGCCTTTTACCTTGTTTCCCAAAGTCCTGGGAAGGAGTGTCTCTGTTCCCTGTCATCCTGACTGGCTGTTGGGTGGAAATACCATATATGCCTCTGGATCTGCCTCCTGTCAGACTGACCAGTGTTGTGGGTACACCCTGAGGGTGGGACCTGTATGAATTGAGTCTGAAATGAACTTGCATTCTGTGTTTTGTGTGTGTGTGAGTGAGAGAGAGAGACACAATGACAGCCCTGACTGAAACTGACCTGAATGCAGTCTAGTGTGCTGAAAGGCTGAGCCCTTAGCCCAATCCACATTCTTTGTTATGGATGTCTGGGTGGAGTGAATGTGAGCCTGATTGCCTGCCTGCATGAATGCCCTTCTGCGTGAGTTGTTGACTGAGCCTGGCTCAGCTGGAGTGAATGGCAACCAACGTGTATAACAGGGGACCTCTCACCAATTTGTTCAGAAGCTGAAGCAAGAAGCTGTTCCTTGAAGCCCAGCAGGAGGAGAAGTCTGCTGCTGCATTTCTTTGTGTAAACCAAAAGTTGCCGTGTTCTTCGAAGGACTGATCCGGAGAGGACCTGCAAAGGAGACCTCTCGCCGAGCTACGAGGGACCATTGTGAAAACTTCTACTCTCCATCAGAAGTACCTTGGAATCCAGTCCTGTGTGCCGACTACAACATCACGACACATGACTAGGGTCTAGCCACAAAACATATAAACGCACAGAGAATTAATGTAATGCACACCAACACAGTATATTCCTACACTTAGCAGCCATTTGCGACTCTCTTCCCCTAATGGATAAAACTAACCAGTGCCTACCCCCACAAACCCTGCCCTGACATAATACGACACACACTCCCCCCAACACAAACACTAGCACACATCCGAGGCACTGAATCCTACCCATACGGTTACAACACACAGGGCTATCCGAACCAACTCCCATACGCAAGACAACACTCAGACACCAGTTCCTCCTGGTCCTGAACCCATCGTATCCCCACAAACACACCCAGCCTTCTTCTCTTGCAGAGTCATGTGAGCGTCTGGAGACTGCCCTTGGGTGGTAGTGGTGTGCGGTATAAATCACCATATAACGAATCGGGAGTCGTCCTTTTTTTCCAAGATTTTGACGAAGTTTGCAAGGCCCACCAATGGTACAGTTCACATGCTCATGAATATTCCCTGTTGTCAGGCTGGGAATCCTCCGTAAAGAAAAAATCAGTTTGTTTCATTTCTGAACTGTCTTTCTCCTAACCAATCACTGGTCTCAGGGTCATACTGCCCCCAGCCAATGACTGCCCTCTACCCAAGTCCCTCCTCTGGCCGCCATCTTCAGAGCTTTTACTGCGTTTTTTTTTTCTCTCTAAGAGTTTAGTCTATTTTTTTCCAGTCAATCGAGCCTCAAGCTCCATCAATACCCTGCGTGGACATGGCTGAAGATATAAAGGAGGTCCGACGCCTCTGTTCAGGATCTGCCCTGGATGTGGAGGAGACCTGTGTGTTTTACAAGGATATGGTGCCTTGCACCATGAAGGACCATCGCAAGCGGCTCTCCGAGTGGCTCCAGACAAAGATCCCGGCTACGGGTGAGCCCCGAGCCTCACCCAGCGAGAGGAAATCTGAGCAGTCTTCTAAGACCTTTGAGGGCGCTCCGGTCACAGGGGCCCAACATAAGGCAGAGCACTGCAGGCACCGGGAACGCCGTTGGGACAGGCTCCTCGGAGGCCAGGTCGGGAACGGCATCTCTGCCACTTTCGACCACGAGCCGGAAGTTGGACCATCCGGGTAAACTTCTGGATATGTCACGGTTAATTTGGACGGAGAAAGCAAAGGGGGAGCAGGGCGCTGACACTCCCCACACCCCCACGGTGAAGGCCCCAAGATCGTGAAGGCCCAGTTTCACCATGTGAAATCTTCCCTTGAAGGAGTGGTGGCGTCCCTAGCGAAGGCCGCGTATACTGGTTCGCAGGAGGCAGCCCCTAAAACGAGTTTCCCAGCCTGAGCGGAGGGAATCCTCTTTTCTATTCATCATGAAGACACTGGTGAAGACGATGCTGATCATCTCCCCTAGACCATCCACGCTGGTATAGCAGGAGGGGGAGGGGACACGGTAGTCCTGCAGGGCTCAGACATCTCCTTTGAAGAGGAGCTTTCTGGTCTGAAGGCCGCACTGGATAAGAAGTTCGTTGAGGTCAGGTCCTACGGGAAGGAACCCGGCGAGGTGGACGACGTGGAGAGCGGCGAGGAAAACGGCCGAAGAGCAGCAGGACGGAGCGGAGCTGGAGGACATCACACTACTGCCATTGCTCCTGTCGCAACCACCGCACCAACTGCCTCCACCACCAGCGGACATCCTACAGGCACTGCACACCTTGTGCTCAGAGATCCGGACGAGGATGCCCCCGTCACCGGTGGGAGACCCTGTGGCACTTGGGCCGTCGGAGGAACACCCTGTCAAGTGGAAGAGTTTGCCCGCCACCTCCTTGCCATCCTTCGCCATCAGCTCCCCCGAGGGACGATACGGCGACGACCGGCACGGGTACGGACGACAGAGTGGACCTCCCGTCTCCAGTGCCCAGGGCCTCTCCGCCCAACGAGATTGGCTCCTTCCATGCCATGATCTCCAGGGCCTCGGAATGTTCCAACTGGCTCCCAAGGAAAAGGAAGGCTTCTTGTGCCAACGACGGGAGGCCAAGCGGGAGACAGTGCTTTTGATCCCTCTATTGGACGACATTTGGGATGAGGGACTGTCCCTTATGAAGAACCTGTCCTTAGTCCCGGCGAAGAGGGACCGGTACGAGAAGAGTGCCGGACTCTGCACCCAAGTGTCTCAGGTCCCAGCCATCCCTGGACTCTGTTCTCGGCAGCGGCAAAGAAGTCTTAGTATCCTTTGTGTCAACGTCTTCTCCCCCCCCCGCCCTGACGGCGAGGGTAAGAAGCTGGATCCCCATGGGGCGACGGGTCCTCTCGACGATCAAGGCGGCCAATGCCTTGGCCATTGTGGCTCACTACGACAGGGAGCTACGGTTCAAGATCGCTCCCCTCTGGGACTTCCTCCCGATGACAAGAGTGGAAGTGCTGGAGACCCTGCAGGAAGGTGAGGTAGCATCGGACCATGCCGTCACGGTGGCTTTGGACATCGCCGACACATGATTCAGTCAGATGGGCAACAGCGTTTGCCTTCGTCAGTGGGGCTGGTTGAGGACCGCTAGCTTCCTCCAGGACGTACAGTTGAGGGTGTAGGACATGCCCTTTGACGGGGACAACTTATTCGGCAAGACTGTGGATGAGTTTCTTCAAGCCATCAATGTGGATATCGAGACAGCTTGTGCCTTGGGCAGCAGCGGCCTTCTTTTTGGACCTCCGAATGAAAGTCCCAGGGGTCCTACAAAGGTTTCAGTGGTGGCTCATCGTCCTTTCGTCAACCGTCCCACTCTTCGGCTCAGGAAGCCTACAGGGCCGCAGCAAGTCCGGAGGTGCTCGCCTTCGTCGCCAAGTCCCGCAAAGTGGCGCCACCACAACGAAGCAGGACTGATCCGGCTGTGACGTCAGGCCCCCACCTGCGCGACCCGGTGGGAGGCCAGCTGGCAAACTTCGTCAGCGTGTGGAAGTCCATCTCAACAGACCGTTGTGTGCTGGACGCCCTGGCCCACGGGCACTCCCTAGAATTTCAACGAATGTGCCCGTGCATTCCACCATTGGCCCGGAAGGAAAACCAAGTCCCTCAGCTTCTTTTTGGAAGTACGGGCCTTGCTGAGGAAGGGTGCGATAGAACTCGTCCCAAAAAGGCTCTGGGGCTCCGGAGTGTACTCTTGGTACTTCCTCATCAGAAAGAAGATGGGTGGTTGGAGACGCATGCTAGACCTCCGCCGCCTCAACAAGTACATGGCCCCAGAAGTTTTGCATGGTTACCCTTCAGCACGTGCTGGGTCAGCAGGAGGAAGGGGTTTTGGAGGATGCTTATTTCCACATTCCCATCCACAAGGGGCACCACAAGTTTCTGCGCTTCGTGGTCCAAGCGTGGCATTGCCAATTCAAGGCCCTTCACTTCGAATTGAAGTCGACACCAAGGGTTTTTACCAAGTGTCTGGCGCCAGTGGCGGCGCGGCTGCGCTTGCAGGGGATTCACGTCTAGCCCTACCTGGACGATTGGCTCATCCGAGGGAGGTCAAGAGAAACCGCCGTCGAGCACACAGCGGGGTTCTTCAGGCTACTCACAGAACTGGGGTTCTCGATAAACTTTGCAAAGTCCTGCTTGGAGCCATCGCAGAAGGCACGGTTTCTGGGGGCTGGGCTCAACGCGGTGTCGTGCCTGGCAGCCCCCTTGGAGGAGAGAATTGTGGCTGTCCTGGGCAAGGTACAACGGTTGTTGGCCTTGAAGGTCGCAAGGGTGTGGTCCATCAAGTCACTTCTCTTCATGATGCTGTCATACATATATCTCGTGCGCCTGTGCAGGCTGCGGATGTGACCGCTGCAGGAGTTCCTCTACGCCCGTTGGATCCAGGTATCGGGAAGCTTCAAGTACAAGATCACCCTCGACGAGAGTTTCCGTCTAGCGATTCAGTAGTGGGGTGTCCGCACGCATCTGACGGCGGGTGCAGATTTCCAGAGCCCCCTTATCAGGAGACGGTCACGACGGGCATCCCTGGAAGGTTGGGGAGCACACATCGGAAGTCTCCACACAAGAGGCCTGTGGCTACCTGAGGAGAAGTCATTGCATATCAACATTCTGGAGCTACGGGCAATTTTTTGGGCCCTCGAGTCTTTCCTCCCCTCCCTCAAGGGCAAGGTGGTGCAGATCTTCACGGACAACACCACCACAATGTTTTACATCTGGAAGCAAGGGGGCACCAGGTCCCCGGTGCTCTACAGGGAGGCGCAGAACCTATGGCGATGGGCTGTTTCCCAGGAGATGTTCCTCGTCCCATTTCATCTGGCAGGAGTGAAGAACACTGTTGTCGACTCTGGCAGCAGGGAGCTGCGCTCGTGCCACGAGTGGGAGCTTTGGCAAGACCAAGTGGATCTTCCATTCTGACGATTGGGCAATCCCCAGATCGACAGATCGATCTGTTTGCGACAGCGACGAACACAGAGCTGGAGATTCCCCACCCGGGGAACATGGGGGATGCATTCTCCTTGCCCTGGGATGGCCTGTTCTTCTATGCGTCCCCCCCCCCCCACCCCCCCCCACCCCGTTGCCATAACTTCTGCGACTCATCAGTCAACTCAGACGGTCCCGGTGCAGGATGATCCTTGGCATGGCTGAGGCAGATATGGTACCCGGACCTTCTGGACATGTCGGCATCACCTCCAGTCAAGCTTCTGGCAGACAGACCTTCTCGCCAGGTAAGGAGGCGCGATTCTGCACCACGACCCAGGGTCGCTGAACTTGCAGGCCTGGCTCCTGCAGCACTATAGTTTGGAGGATACAATATCCCGGCGGAGTGCAAGGAAGTGCTTGCCAGGGCGTCGTCTACACTGAAATGCTATGAGCATAAATGGAAGAGGTTCGCAGTCTGGTGCCGCGCACAGAAACTCTATCCTCTATGGATTACGGCTCCGTAGGTGCTGCCGTGCTTACTGTCGCTGGCCAAGGCAGGGTTGGCTCATGCTTCCATCAAGGTTCATCTGGTGGCTATCTCCTGCTACACCAGAACTCCGGGGCGGTTGTCATTGTGGTCACACCGCCTGGTCAAGGAATTCATTAAAGGACTTTTCAGTTTGTTCCCGCCGGTGAAGGCTCCGGCCCCAGCCCCGGCGTGGGAGCTCAATGTGGTGCTGACTAGGTTCATGGGTCCCCCGTTCGAACCTATGCATTCAGCACCGCTGAAGTTTTTATCGTGGAAAACATTGTAATTGTGGCCGTCACCTCCGCACGACGAGTGAGAGAGATCCAGGCCCTCTTGTAAACCACCTTACTTGACATTCCACGAGACGAGGGTGGTGCTACGGACGCACCACTCCTTCATGCCCAAGGTGCAGTTGGACTTCCATCTCAACGAGCCCTTGGTGTTTCCTGTTTTCTTCCCGTTGCCTTAGTCGCCGGCTGAGAGGACTTTGCACTCGCTGGATGTGGCTAGAGCTCAAGTTCTACGTGGACCACACAGTGTTCTCGGAAGACATCACAGCTGTTTGTGAACTTTGGCCCTGTGAACCAAGGGAAGGCCCTCTCCAAGGCTTCCATTTCCAGGTGGTTCTCAAGCTGCATCACCCATTGTCACCGGTTGGCAAACCAGCCGTTACCTGGCCGTCCGAGAGCCCATTCGACCAGAGCGATCGCTACAACTACGACATTCCTGTCTGGTGTGCCCCTGCTGGACGTCTGCAGGGCTGCTATGTGGAGGTCGACGCACACCTTCAGGAAATTCTACTGCGTCGACCGGGATTCCAGGGAGGAGTCCAGAGTCGGCCAAGCAGTGCTGCGCAACCTGTTGGCTTGAAGGTGAGCCTGGTGAGGAGGTAAGAGAAGCGTAATGTTGAGATGTTGAAATGCTTAATGTTAAGCCTTGCCACCTCCCTTGGTTGTTCATGTGTGTACTGCTTTGTATTCTTTATTCATGAGCATATGAATCCATGCCAGACCCATGCTGGACAACAACAATTACAGCTAAGTAACTTGTTCTATCTGCACCATTCAAACTGGCGGTGACTATCCAATCAACCATAGCCACTGTCCACGACATCTGCCCAGCAACAGACATTCAGACACCTGGATATGTACTGGGACCAGACAGTTTCACACCCAAACCATACGCAAAACTGTAGATTTCTTCGGGAAAGGGCGTTCCATATGTCATTTCCTGATTTGAGAAGGCAGGAAGAATCCCCGAGAACAATATGGCCAAAGAACAAGCAAACTCCTCGTGACATGGCCATTTTAGGATTATAGCAACTTTTAGTAGGCGTTTGTGGTGAATTTAAAAGTGGATCCTTCGCACATTGTAAATGTACCCAAGAAGCCAGTACAGAACGTAAGAAGGATACAAAATATCCCAACATCACTTATCTTTAGGGTGAAGTGTGCAATTGTAACATTACAAGGAACTCGGAGAGACAGTCTCTCAGTACTGATAGCCTTATGGACTGATAAGTTTCTTCATAACAATGTGCAAAAGGACAAGGGTAGTAAAGCCAAAGGCTTCACCTACCTCCAAACAGTCAGGTGAGCAGTCAATACAAATAAAGAAGAAAGGGTGTCCCATAGAAGTCTAGGGGAGCAAAGCAGCAAACATCTTTCCTAATAGTCACTGGATTGGGGCACCTGATCAATAAGCAATTGGATGTGTGCAATTTGTGGCAATATTGGGGATTTTCTGCAAGTCCTGAGTTGCAAGGCAGTAAATTATAAAGAAGGGCAAACTAGATAGGAGGGCAATTTAACAGAAAGGCTATAGCCAGCTTGGCCAAATGTAGGAGTGTGGTGGGGGTATGTCTTAATAGATGGTACCCTAGCAGCAGCTTCAGAAGGGAAAACCTAAATGGGGAACTGGTGGGGGAAGCAAAGTGATTTGACTGAAGTGGGTTCTGCTAAAATAACAAAGATAACGGTTGGAAGGTTGTGAATTAATTATAAACTCTGGCATTGCTTTGAGAAACCCTCCAGTCCCTTGTTTTTTGGTATGCCATGCCATTACAAAAGGGGAAAGACCATGTGCAACAGGCGTAATGCCTCCCTTAAAAGGGCCGACCAGCTTGTACTGCTGCTTCACATTCGTTCTGCACAAGACAATGTTACAGGATCATGGGACATTGTCAAGTGAGTTGTAGCTTGGGATTGTAGTCACAGCAAGCTTGGGACGCTTGCAGGGTGCATACCTGTTCCACTCAGGGGGACTTTAGAAAAACGTGGGTTCATTCTGGGTGCTTGGTCCAGATGTTGGTAGAGGGGATAGTGCATGCAATGCAGCGCCTGAGACTTTCACTTTTTATTAATATTTTCATTTTATGATGTGTCCTTCAATGTTCTTTCTTCACACCACCTCCCCCCCCCTTTTAATTGGTTGCTCTCAGGTACATAGCTACTGATACGTCAGTGACTGGTAACTGCAAATGTTTTTTCATATTTTTGATGCAGTAGCAAATGTGCAACTATTCTTCCTTAAGATAGACTTGCATTCTAAATACATTGGACTTCTCTTTTATAAGGCTGTCAATATGTATACACCTTTAAATATACAGCAGACAAAAAAGTTGTTGGCGTTCTTACAGTGTGAAAAACCTGAAGGTCTTTCACGACTCTGGTGATCCCTTATTCAGGTGGCCAGCAAAGGGCCATCGATATTGGATCCTGACCCTGGGGGGTTGATAAGTGAGGGAGAATCACCTGGGTAGGTGGTCCTCTGGGAGTGGGGGACGAGACACCAGAACGTCAGACATGGTATCCCCAATTTCCTGACAGTTATTTACCCCATATTCCCTCTACTTTTATGGGATACTACAATTCTCATAACTCCCCTCTTTTCCTAATCAGCCCACCTACTGAGACTAGGAAGAGGAAGACTGAGACTTGGAAGATTACCACTAGTAACATGTACTGGCTTTGTCCCACGAAAAAGGCCAGGCAAGGTCAGGCACTCGGTCACAGTCACACACACCTGAAACTCATGGACTGCTTTTCAAACTATAAAATGTGGAGCATGCAAAGGCACAGAGAGGAAGGCGGGCTGAGAAGGAAGGTAAGCTGGATGGCGAGACGGAGGAGCAGCTGAGAGAAGTGCAGAGAACCAGTCAAGGGAGAATGGGATTCTGAGACACTGAGAGTGGAGGCAGGAGAAAGCGTGGCAAGGAAGCTGTGTCTCCAAGAAGCCAGAAGAGTTCAGAGTAGGGAACCAAGGGGCCGGCTAGCCCCCTTGCTCCATGCACCAGCAAACTGCTCATTTCCTCCCCTGGGCCACAAGGGAGTGTCCGAGGGGCAGGTGCGCAAGGCTCTGACCTCGACGAATTGAAAACTGAAGGACGTGCAAAAGCAATCATAGCCGGCGAGTTCAAAGAAAAAGTGAGCCCGGTTTGTGCTACGAACAATTGTGAAAGATAGTGTCACATGCATAGTAGCCGGTCAAGTGGCACAGCGAGTAGAGCGCTCGGTTTGACATCCGTGCAGAGCCTGTGAACGCAGGTTCGAATCCCGGCAGCGCCAAACTCAGCGTTTCATCCTTCTGAGGTCGATAAATGAGCACCACACACCGTGGGTAATAATAAGCAGCGCTCAGATACCTGAGGGTTCGTAGCGCTATATAAATGCCAAATTATTATTATTAAGGCTATGTGTTGAAGAATTAAGACACTGAATTGAAAGCTTAAAAGTATTTAGCCGGCAAAGGAGCCGATGAGAAACAAAGTAACGGAGTGGTGCTGTGTGAGAATGCACGTTGTTGAATGCTCACTGAAAGGTAAAAGAACAGTGAATAATGAAAGGTGGTGAAAGCCATTGAAGGGAAGGGCACGAGGGAAAGAGAGCGTACAGAGAGCCCAAAAGGCTATTGTGAAACGAGGAACAGTGTGGCCGAGGGCCTTTTCTGCTACACCAAATGCAAGAGGCACTGATATTAAGAAACAAACCCTTTTGTCAGAGTGGTCATGCATAGGGGGAGAATACTGTTCAGTTGCAAAGGTCTCTGACAGGTGAACATTGTGAAAGAGATGTACAAAAGTTGGGGAAGGGAGATTCCCTGAGGTCCGAGATGCTGAGCTGTTTGAAGCCGGGTGAGGGAAGCCCGAAAGAATCCCTTTAAGAGAACTGTGATTAATATTGGTACATTGAAATAGAAGAGGAGAGCCTAACAGATTTATAAGATATTGAACTGTGCATGCTCCCCACCTTGAAGAAACTTTGTAAGAACCCCATTGAACTGAACTTGGGGAAGGGAGTGGTGAACCACTTTCATTGCCATTCTGACATTCTTTTAATACTCTTTATTTTCATCCATTTTTCCCAGTTAGTTGATGTGAGGGCAAGTATAGGTTTTTGATACAGAGTTTTTACTTTGTTTGACTGACTTACTTGGACCATTTTATTTTACTTAGATGGTCGAGACTACTCTCATTCTAGAATTGGGGCCAGTTAGGAACTCTCCAACCCCAGTCAAACTTAATAAATGTGTTGAAACTTGTACCTTTTTGTGTCTGCGCCCTTACTTGTGATGCCATGCCTGCCTCATAACGGTGTCTACTTTAATTTAAAAAGCAAGCACCCACAATTGCTTACCATCTTCTTGCCACAGCTCATACTGGACACACCAGTAGAGAGAACTTTATTATAGGGGTACACTTGATTGCATTTCTTAAAACAATAATACCCATTGCGCAACTGTTGTGTTCCCAATGAGTGATCATTGTATACCACAAACATCACACATTGTGCAAATAAATGGCTAAAAGTGGGAAGTTATAACACTGGGCTGCACACACCTGGGGTTTTAATGCTTGTGAGTTGATGGATTGTTCTGTTCTAGATCTTTCGGCGTGGCACAGGTCGTATCCTGGATCCTTCCTGGGTGGAATTAAAGAAAGAGGTTACAATTGCCGTGGAAAATGAGGTAACTTTTTTTGAAGTTTTTTTTGTTGCGAGTTGCCTCTTTGAAAATGGGTGATAGTCTCTTGAGTGCTTTGTGATATCAAATGTCTGTGTATCTGTGTTCTTTCAGCATCCTTGCTTCACAAAGATTTTCTTCTGGGCATTATTATTACTGAGTAACTTAAATGACGTGAGACTGAATGCATAGGATTATAGAGGGGAAGTTGGCAGAGACGGTTATTTGGTGTAACTATAGATTTCATACCCCACCTAACTCTGCCTTTTATATTGAGAATTGAATTGAAATACTTTATTTGTTAGTACTGAAGGCCATGAATGGTAGCGTAAACTCTATTTTTTTTTCTTTTAAGCTTCATAGCAGTGTAACAGAGTATGAGATCTCACAGGAGGAGTTCCGCCAGCTACAGATAGATTTCTGGTCTAAATTCTATGCCTGTTGCCTTCAGTATCAGGAAGCCCTCTCCCGCCCATTGGCTCTGCTAGTGAACTCCAACGCGAACATGGTGTGCCTGCTGAAGAAGGTAAGGACTTTGACTTTGTGGGAATCATTGTATTATGCTGATACGTTGGTGTGAGGTCCTGATCTGATTTACTTTTTTCCCAAAGGTTCCTCAACTAAAACTAAAGCCTCATCAGAGACTCAGATTCCGATATGCGCTGCCCCGGACAAGACCTTGAGTTACTATGGTCAGTCTGCCTCCGAGGCAGCCCGTTTCCTTGTGCAAGTCTGCTTGTTACTTGGTTGTGACTTGTCATAGATGGCACAAGAAACACTCCCAAGTTAAGCCACCCTTCACGGTGTTTCATAAGGACAGGGTTGTCCTTAGGGTTCGTTCGTCCTTCCTTTGTTCTGAAAGTGGTGTCGGAATTTCATTTAAGCCAGAAGGTCATTCTTCCGGCATTTTATCCTCCTCCGCATCCTGGTAAGGAAGAGGAGAGGCGCCATAGGTTGGATCCTAGGAGAGCTTCAAGTTTCTACATTTCACGCATGTCCCGGGTCAGAGTGGACGATCAGCTCTTTATAGGATACGCTGGAAGGCGTTTGGGACAAGCTGTTAGTAAGCAGACTTTATCTAGATGAATTATCTTGGATATTTCTGAATGTTGCTGCTTGGCGGGTAAGGACCCTCCGGTAGGCTTACAGGCCCATTCTACTAGGGGCATGGCTGCCTCTACTGCCCTGCAGAGGGGTGTTCCTATTCGTAACATCTGTGAAGCAGCCACATGGGCTTCGGTCCATACTTTTGTAAGACACTACTCCCTACATTCTATCCATGGGCAGGATCTGGCCTTTGGCAAGGTGGTCCTCTACTCTGCAATTTGATTGGGCATTCTAAATTTCTAAATTCTTTTCCCTCCTCCATACGTTGGTACTGCTTTGGGAGTCTGTCATAGATATGGAATATGTCAGAGGACCCAATCCCCCCGAAGAAAGTTACTTTCTTACCTGGTAACATTCTTTCGATGGGATGGTCCGATGACTTATTCCATATCGCTCCCTCCCTGCCCGCCCCGCTACAGAATTTATTTTGCGATTGCAGCTTACGTTTCCGCAAGGCTTTCTGTGGTCATACTGGCAGAAGATTGGTGACACACGTTCTGGGGAAAACACTACAACTGAGGCTACGGGCGTCGTGCGTCCTACTTATAACATCTGGTGATATCGGCTCGACGGAGGCCCACGAGGACAGCGTATCGACGTCAATGAGGCAGGACGCAGACACCGAAAATTTGCCGAACCAGCACAGTTGTGGTGATTACCGGTCATAGATATGGAGTACGTCATCGGACCATCCCATCGAAAGAACGTTATCAGGTAAGAAATTAACTTGTTCTTCTCTTTACATAAGCATCTAAGCTCCTTACATTCCAGGTAAGTACTTTTATAGTTCCAGCCATAAGCATTTGATCAATACAGTGGGGCTACCTGCCACTGACAAATCAGGTGGCACCCCAATCTCCTCATGTGGTAACCCAGGCAAAAACAATGAAGCTACAATTCTCCTTTGACATTTGTGCAGGCAAAGCACATTCCCCTTGAACTACCCCACCCTCCCAAACTAATAACGGCCCAATATCTTTACTAGAGCTCAGGCATAGCCGCTTCCCACATTTGCCCCCAGTATGCATACTTGAGTCTGATGCACAGCGGGTGGACACAAAAACAAGTGCCCCATAAATAAAACTTGGAGGGCATGGCGATGTACAGCCATAAGTCTGTTTTTCTCCCGCATAGTGTATTGTCGTCCAATGGTGCGTCCAGCCATGTAGAAATGTATAAATTACAAGGACCCCTCTCAAAAGGGCAAACTGTCTGCCTGACCAGGTCCCGCTTGTCCTCGGGCACTCCTCTGCGCTCTAGTCTTGCTGAAGTAACACAGGTAGAACCTTAAGTTCAATAAAACGATTCGTAGACTGGTCCAACCACTGATCATCGAGCTTCGATTATGTCTCTCATGAACAACCGCTTCATCTCCTTCACCTGGGCGTATCTTCTCTCTGTCATCCATGCGTGTACCTCCTCCGGGAGATCAAATAACCAGGACCCATTTTTTGTGTATGATTTTTAGTCATGGTGGGTAGATCAGCATGTATTTCAGGCACGTTTTGGTCGCCGAGAATTGTGTACCTGGAAGCTATAATCGGGGTAGACCGCCAGGTCTGCCCAAGCTCTCTTCAGTGCCCCTCCTTGTCTGGAATAGCCTAGTATCTTTTTCCTGTCTTTATTGTTCAGTACCTTTGCAATTATTGGTCTGGGGTGCGCCCCAGCTGGGGATGCCTCGTTGGTGCTCTGTGTGACCTCTCAATTGTGATGCCCTGTGTGAGGTTGCTGGGCCCAATTGCTTGGAGTAACATATTTTCTATGTACGTTGTGGGGTCAGTGCCTTCTCCTTCAGGCAGGCCAACTATGCAGTCATTGTTCCTTCGGGCCCGTCCTTCCGCTTCTTCTATTGTTTTCTAGCAGGTTGACCCTTTGTTGCAACACATGGACATTAGTGCGTCTCTCATGGAGCCCCTCAACCTTCTTTCACCTGTGTCTCCAGGGTAGCAGTGTGCTCCGACAGGCTACGAACATCTTGGCACAATAGGCCTAAGTCTATTTTCACTGCTTCAATTTGTGTCCCCAATGAGGCTTTCAGGTCAGTGATCACCTGCATCCCTTGATCATGCAATTCCATTGAGTTTCCCATTGTCGCTTGCAAGGGCTCTATATTTCGTCCAGGAGCCTATTGTATAGTCTTGGCGTAGTTGTCTAGCGTCGATTGGCCTGCCTTCATTTTGGCCACTTTAGGAGGCATCCAATCTGCTTATCCCTGACAGGCTGTAATTATTATTTCTGATAGGTGTTAATCTGTTTAGAATCACATGCTGTGCATATGGTCCGACATCTAGTGGTAATTGCAGAGTATTGCATCTTTCTTTCGAGGATCGAAAGGGGACGTCGACATGGGCGTGAATGTAATACTATCCGTGACATGTAGTGTAACCAAAATCCCTCGCGTGTCGAGGTCCCTCAGATTTTTTTTTTCCGCCCAACTATTTGGGCGCCTTATGCAGAACTCGCAAGAGTTGATATTACAAAATAGTTATTTCATTGTTCCACGACCGATGGTCGTATGGCCTTCGACTACTTCTCTCAACGACTACTTCATGGACCCCTTCGCCGAAGACCTCCACTTCTGTTCAGCGACTGGTGTATCGATAGTCTGTCAACCGCGTGTCCTCGGCCCTCTGGCCACGCTATGACAGTAGGGAGAGTGGGGCCCTGGGTTGATTCTTTCTGAGAATACTTTTCCTCTTCCCCTGTCTTACCCTTTCTTGTCTGGCTGCCTTTCACCTTTTCTATGGAGAGGACTCCATTTAAATTGTGTCCATTTTGCAACGGAAACTATCCTTGGAAAGACGCCCATCGCAAATGCAATAGAGGATTTCCTTGTGACCATGACCTAGCGTTCCTGTAAGTCCTGCAAACCATTTCGTCCCAAGATGTTAAAAGATAGGCAAACAAAGTGGTAGGGGCGGCCTTCGCAATGCAGGCAGAGTGGTTCCCCTATGGGCGCCGGTGCTTCGAGTGACGAGGATTCTAGCGACAGCCATGGCTCTGACCTGGAGGCCATAGATCTTCCAGCGGAACCCTCCGGTTCCCAGATGCCCGGCCCAACAGGCGGACCACGGTACTGTTAAGGGGAGTTCACACCCCAGCGACGGGCACACACACACACCACCCAAGGAAAAGCACACAACCCCAGAGTCTGGACTGATATGTCGAGGAAGCATCGAACGCCAACAGGCCTGCGGAAAAATTTGAAGGTGCCTGCCTAACCTCACGTCCTGGCGCCCTCCCCGCAACCGTTCTCAGTATTGCGACTGGCATTCTACTTATAACGGTGTTCCCACTAAAATGCACATGAGTGCCGACACGCCGTCTAAGAGGGCATCGGCTCCTAAGGATTCGGTGGAGTCGACCACCACGGCGACGCCTAAAGGCACGTCGAAAATCCATCATACAGCTGCCGAAATTCCACGAGTGTCTTGCTGCTTTTGTTTCAGCAGCGGAACGACCCAGAAGCCCCCCTCCACCGCCCCCGAAGAGCCTTTCCCCTCCTCCAGCCCCCCTCCCTGGTGGACTAGGCAGAGGTTTGAACATTTTATGGATAAGATGTCCCAATACATAGACTTTTCTGAAAGATACATTACTCCCAAGAGACCTAGGGAGGACGACTCCGGCCCCATTCCACCAAAGCTGCAGAATCTTCCCATTCAAACACAAAATCATCAGGAGTAGGTATTTGAGTATTCTGAGCCAGGGGAAAACATGAGTGTCCTTTTAGTCATGAGGACAATCCTTTTGGTCAGGACAAGTGCCCAGACTGGGGACAAGATCAACCAGCAGATGAGGGGCCTTGGCTCTCTCCCACTCCTACCCCAGACATTATTTGCCTGTACCCACCTTGCCCCACCTCAACAGAGGCAGCCATCACCAATAGATGACCAGATGGTGTTTAATGCCATCCTAAAGAGGGCAGCAGACCACTTTTAGATCGCCACACAGAAGGCAGTTCAGGACTCTTAAAGAAAAACCTCCCTCAAGTCAAGCTATTCCTCTGCTAAACTCTATAAAGAAGCGCCTTGCTCCTTCCTCATTGTCTCCTTCCCTTAAAAGGGCTGTCAACCCTCGGGTTGAGAAACTGTTTTGCCCCTCTCCATCTGACCCTATGCACATTCGAGGACATGTTACAACCACCACAAAAAGGGCAGGGGTGCTACTGTCTACGGCAGAGCCCCCCCGCCCCCTTGACAAGGACTGCAAAACACTCTATGCCCTGGGCAAGCGCATTACCACATCTGCAGCCTATTCCACTAGGATTTCGAATAATACCACCCTTCTTGCCAGTTACAGCGACGTGCAAAGGGGCCTGCTCCAAGAAGGCCTCCATGAGTTCACGGTACCCACGTGATCATGCCTGCTGGCGGTTGTCTGAGGGCAGACCGGTCACCCAAAACATTCTGAAAAACACACTACATGCTGCTGAAACGGCGGGATGCACTCTGGCAGAGGGAACTCTCCTACAGAGACATGCCTGGCTAAAAAATTCAGGTTTCAAGCCGGAGACTATGGCCTCCTTGATAAATAAGCCCGTAGAAGAGTGACTTGTTTGGTAAGGCTGTGGATGACGCCTTGGAAACGGCTAAAAAAGAGCATGAGATGCTAAAATCCCTCAATCAGATCATAACCAAGCCTTTCAACAGGTTAGGTGCAAACTCTCGCCATTCCTTTCGGGGTCAGTCCTTCTCCAGATCTCCACACTGGCAATATGGCACAGGAGGTAGCCCATGGTCTTGACAAGGCTCAGCTTGCAACAGCCAATCTCAGCAAAAGGGGACAGTGCAGAGGAAAGAGTAGAGGCAGAAACTTCACCCGTCCGGGTCCCCTCCCATGCCTCCCCGTTCGGGGGACAGTTGTCCTAATTCCTTTATGCATGGAAGGGATCAGATCACAAAAGTGGGTGCTCAAGACAGTCAGCCACAGTTATTGTCTTGAGTTCTGCTGGGCCCCTCGATACCACCCAACAAGGAGCAGACGCCTATCACCAGCTCACCTGCAAATCTTGCTAGAAGAGGTGCAGATCGTTCAGGAAAAGGGCGCCATAGAAGTCATCCCCATTCACCAGTCAACAAAGGTATTTAATCAGTGTACTTCAATTTACCCAAAAAGGATCTCAACATGCGCCCTGTGTTAGACTTGCGCCCAGCGACCAAGTATGTCAAACCACAAAAGTTCACTATGACAACACTTCAGGAAGTAATCCCACTGCTGGTGCAGGGGGATTACATGGCAACATTGTACATGAAAGATGCATACTTTCATCTTTCAAGGTTGCCAGCTCACAAAGTACCTAAGGTTCATGACAGAGCACAAGCACCATCAGTCCAAGATCCTTCCCTTTGGCATTGCCTCAGCCCAACGGGTGTTCACGAAGGTATTGGTGGTAGTAGCTGCTCATCTGCGCAGGCAATCCATCCCAGTCTACCCTTACCTCGAGGACTGGCTAATAATAGAGGATTCGTACAGAACATGCCTACAAATACCCAAAAGACGGTAGAGCTCCTGTTCTGTCTAGGGTTCTCGATCAATGAGAAAATGTCCAGCCTAGACCCCAGCCAAGTCAAACACTTTCTGGGGGGAGGGGGGTCTCTAATTCGGACCAAAGACGGTCTCTTCTTTCCCTCCAACGAGAGGGTTCAAAACATGCTGTTCCAGATCCCTCACTATGTAGCCAATCGCGAGGGGTCCATAAACAAGGCCGTGCGACTCTTGGGGATGGTGTCCTCATGCATCTATCGAGTTCCTCACGCTCGTCTGCGCTTGCTCCCCAAGCAAGAGTGGCTCTTAAGCCAATGGTGTCAGGCCAGCGGACAATGGGACGAACTAGTGGTTGTCTCGGCAGCCCCATCCACATCTGATCTGATGGGCGACAACCATCCTTCATCTGGTACCTTGAAAAAGGCGCCAGATTCACGAGAAGCACAAGAATTGATTGTTGGAAACCTTTTCTGTCAACTGCTGCTGCAAGTTCCCATCCAGTGTCTGTTCTTTTGTCGCCACAACAAGAATCCAGAGACTGGGTCCGTTGCTGCTGCAGCGTGAAGGCGTCCATCTGCAAGCTCTTCTTCACTGCTGAGTTACTGTGGTTTATGGTAATACCTAAAGTCTTGTCATTCCTTTGTGACTAGGGTGGTGATTCGTGTGTTTGGGAATTCGCCCATACCGTAACGCAGAAACACATCTAGGGAGCAATCTATGAAGTCCGTGAACACTTTCTACTAACTGTAAAGTCTGTACTTGCTGGATGAGAAATCCTCCGGAACTCTGGCTTTCCTTCATCTGAGCTCTACCCTGCTTACTGTTGGCCTCTGGATAACCAGTTTCCCTCTTCTGCCTCTGCAATCCCCATGCCTTAGAATAGGGAAGGACTTGTAAGCATAAGGCCCATGACTAGAAAATACACCAAGTGTTGTAAAGTACTTGACTGTAAAGGTAAGTCTGCAACTTTGATTCCTGAAACAGAATAAGTTACAAAGTGTTAATAAGTTCTTGCTTGCCTTTGAATTGTGTTCCACGCCTGTAAAAAGTAAGAGTTGGCATTTCTTTATTCCTGAAACTGAATAAGTGTAAATGTTTACTAATAGGGGTTTACTCGCCTTGAATAGCTGCTGCCATTCGTAATGTGTAACATTTAGTTTCTTAGTTATTTACTCAGTGGACATTTGTATGGCGCTGATACACCGGTGTTTTCAGGCACCACAATACAAGAGGTTGATGGGGTGGAGAGACATGGGAATCAAAAAGTAGGCACAAATAAACACCAACACGATTATATTGGCCTTGTGACAATCGTACTGTGCAAGTGTATGACAAGGTGCTAAGTGCAAGGGGGTAGAGGGAGGAGTAGGGTACTCCCAAGGGTGGGGCGTGCAAGTGCTGGGCGGGCCAAGGCGGCAAGAACCAGGGGAAGAGAGAGAGGGTGGGGAGGATGAGTGCTGTGGAGTGGGAGGACCAGGTTGGGCTAGTCCGGGGAAGCGAGCCTGAGGGCAACTGCGAGCAAAGGAGGCAGGGGAGGTGCTAGGGGGTGGTCTGGCCCATGTAAGACTCACGAAGGACCAGGCTGCACTCACAGCCGCAGATGGTGAGTTTAACAAGGGAGGGTAAGCGGGAAGGAAGTGGAGAAAAGGAAAGTCTTGAGAAGTTTCCGCAACTTAAAAAGGTCCGGCTCAAGTCTGAAAGGGGGCTGGCTGTTCCAGAGGAAGGAGCCAGCAGGGGTAAAGGATCTACCTCCCACTCTCTACTTGGAGAAATGTTTGACCTGCGGAGTTGGAGCCAGAAGACCGAATCACTCTAGACGAGAAGTATTTAGGGGTGGGGGAAGCTGCATGTAAAGGTATCCCAGACTCCAGACAGTCTTGTGGATGATGCAAAGGTTCTTGAATTTGATCCTTGCGGTCACCGGAAGCCAGTGGAGAGATGCGGTACTTGGGCTTGAGGCCAAGGATAAGTCTCGCAGTCCTATTCTTGATTACTTGAAGACGGCGAAGGTAGGTGTGAGACGGGCCTCAACGACCGGTGGGGGGGTGTCTGTACTTCCGCTCCCTATATGGTGGAGGAGAGGCACAGGAGACCCCAGCCAAGATTCTCTATTCGGTAGCAATGGTCGAGCAATCAAGGCCTAGCTTCTCAGGAGGTGATGCAGGCTGGTTCTTAATTACCGTTTATCCCCAAGCCCCCACAAAGGAATATCCACACTCTGTATTGGTTAGAACACAGTCTTTATATAATCAATAGTTAAGGTTATGTACATTCATCATAACTCACTTTGTACTCCGGCAAAATCTACAATGACAAATATTTACAATCCTAAAGTGGTACCACCCTAGATCTCATTGAAGTGCATGAACAATACTGTACAATGCCACACAGACCAATAGAGTGAAACCAGCAATAGAGAGAGGAGAGAAAATAAGATGGTTGAGCAATAGGCAGGATACTGGCCCCTACCACTGGGCACAGTTCTGTGTGGAGATCCCCCCCACCTGGGCAACCTGTAAAGAAAGATATAGCACAAGCCCAGTCCATATATTGCTCTGCAAGTCTTATTCTCTCCTATAATGTTTTTACCCCCCCAATGTACCTGGTGGAGTCGAGCTCCTCGAAGGCGTCGACAAACGTCGAGGGACTCGCTGTTCGGCGACGGGGAATCGACGGCCCTTCTTGAATGCCTTCCCTTTCAAGCGGGAGGCACGGGGCGTCGAACGTCCGTCGACAAACGAGGTAGAACGATGTCGAAGAGGCGGCAGCTTCGTCCGAGCGGTGCTCGTCGGCGTCGGGGCGTCGGCGTCCTGCAAGGCGGAGGTGTGCGGGGCACCTCGATGACAATAGTTCTGGACCGCAAAGATTGTAGAGACGGGAGCCCAGCAAGGGCGTCGAGTCGTCCGAGTCTTTGAGGTCGTCGGGTGGCGGGAAACCCACCGGCAGGTTTCTCCTCGGCGCGTTGGTCGGCCTCGACTTTCTCCGGCAGGATAAGCGGTCGACGATGCGGTCGAGAGAGTCCTTCGATTGAATGTTCTTAGGCAAAGGAGCGGACGGCTCCGGTCGTCGGCGGCACGGCGTCAAGTGGTTCCCACGGCTGGGCAACACAACTTCGACGGGCCTCCAGCGGTTACACAAACCTGCGAACCCTGGTCGACGGCAATGGACTTCGACGGCGTCGATGTCCGGGTGCTTCACTTCGATCTCCTCAGCGGTCCCGTCTCGGGTCGACAGCCTTTCGAGGGTCTGTCTTCCAGGGCGCTTCGGCGAAGATGGAGCGGTGCTCGATGGTCCCTCGGAGCACGGGAAGAGGGCGCCTTACCAGGTCCTCTCTCGGGTCAGCCCTCGACGATCTCGTCAGCCTTCAGATCGGTCGAAGCAAATGCCACAGCAAGTCTTCTTCTTCCAGCTGGACGTCGAGGATCAGCAGTTCCAGTTACTCGTAGAGTGGAGACTCAGCTCCCTGGCTGCTTTAGGAGCACAATGGTCGCTTCTCAACCAAAGGTCCCTTCTGAACACTTTTCCAGTGGTGAGAGGTCCCCAGATATACTATCCTCTCTCTCATCCACGCTGCTGGCACACACTCAGCAGCCAATCATACTGCAGGGCATTCATGCAGTCAGTCAGCCAATCAGGCACACCGTGCATTCAGGCCACACTCCTCCCTTCCAGACACTCACAACAGGGAATGTGGATTGGGACAAGTACCCAGCCATTCAACACTACACACGGCATTCAGGCCAGTTTCGGGCAGGGCTGTCTCAGTCTTTGTCTCTCATGCCAGAAACCAGACAACCACAACAAGGAGTGTATATTGGTCACACACTCCATTCACCCAGGTCCCACCCACAGGAGGTACCCACAACATAGTCACTGAGAAGGCTCCAGCCAGTCTAGCTGGGCCTTCACAACAATACCATACATGGAACTTCCACCCAACAGCCAGTCAGGGGGAAGGGACAGAGACAGGGCTTCCCAGGACTTTGGGAAAACAAGATAACAGGCCATAGAAAGCAAGAGGCCACCGGGGCCATCTTGTTTTCTATTAGGAATCAACTGATCCCAATGGCAGGGCCAGGGTATCCCAAAATGGAGGACACCCGGAGCACCTGTCAAATTCAGCACGGAGCTGCCACCAGCCCATACCCTGCTCTGGGGTCACCCACAGGTGCCCAAAAACATACACTAGGGGCACAGGGTTGTACCCCTACCCATGGGTGCCATAAGGGTATCCCATGGGTCTGTTCACCAAACCAAAAGAGAGCTGCACTTCCAGGAGTCCCACATGGACTCCGGGGCAGAAAACATAACGGAACACACGGTAAAAACAGAAAAAGGCCAAGGATTCAGAGGCCCTGCCCCTCAGATGCATTTCCAGCATCACAGTCGCCCCCCCCAGACTGAGGTGGAGGGTGTCTAATCTCCCACGGGATAGACACCCTCATTCAGACGGTCAACATACCTTCTGGAAAGGCCATCTGCATTATCGTGACTCTTCCCTGGTCTGTGCTCTATGGTGAAGTCTAGCCCTTGCAGGCTAATGGACCACCTGAGCAATTTCGGGTTCTCACCCTTCATCTGCATAAGCCACTTCAGGGGTTTATGATCTGTTTGAACTTTGAAGGTAGACCCCGTAAGGTAGGGCCTAAAACGCCTAAGGCTCCAAACTATACTAAAACACTCCTTTTCAACAGTAGCCCACCTAAGTTCCCTACCCTTGAGTTGTCTACTGATGAATATGATAGGGTGTTCTCTCCCTTTGTCATCTAACTGGGACAAGACAGCTCCAATTCCGGTGTCGCAGGCATCCGTCTGGACGATAAAGGGTCGGCTGTAGTCAGGCGCACTCAACACAGGTGCCCTACACAGACTTTCTTTCAAGCCATCAAAGGCCCTCTGACAGTCTTCGGTCCAATTAACCTTCCTAGGCTGCTTGGGTGACGTTAGAGCTGTCAGAGGTGCAGCTATGGTCCCATAGTCTGCCATGAAATTGCGATAGTACCCAGTGAGACCCAAAAAGGCCCTCACCTGGGTTTGAGTAGTGGGAGTCTCCCAGTTCTGTACATCCTGTACTTTACTGGAGAGAGGTTGGATTTGACCCCCTCCTACCTCATGACCAAGATAGGTAACTTTCCCCTGAGCTATCTGGCACTAGGTAGCCTTGATAGTGAGGTTAGCCCTTTTCAAGGCCTGCAACACCTTATCCAGATGTGTCAAATGCTCTTCCCAGGTGGAACTGTAGACGGCAATGTCGTCTAAGTAAGCCACACAAAAGGCTTTCAGCCCACTGAGCGCATGATTGACCAATCTCTGGAAGGTGGCAGGGGCATTCTTCAACCCGAAAGGCATGACCCTAAACTGGTAGAGTCCCTCAGGTGTTGAGAAGGCCGTCTTTTCCTTGGCATGGTCCGTCAGAGCTATTTGCCAATAGCCTGAAGTGAGGTCAAAGGTGCTCACAAACTTGGCAGCACCTATGGTGTCCAGGAGCTCATCAGCCCTGGGCAATGGGTGCGCGTCAGTCTTGGTGACGACATTGACTCCTCGGTAGTCCACACAGAACCTCCAATCCTTGGTACCCGCCTGGGAACTTGCCTTGGGGACAAGGACCACTGGACTGGACCAGGGACTGGTTGAGGGCTCAATAACACCCAGATCCAACATCTTGGCGACCTCAGCCTGGATGTGGTTCTTGACGGTATCTGACATACGGTAGCACCTGCTTTTGACGGGTACACTGTCACCAGTGTCAATTTCGTGCTTACACCACGGTGTAAGGCCTGGCTTCAGTGAAAACAGAGAGGCATACTGTTGGAGCAAAGCCCTACAGGCCCTCTGTTGCTCTGTTGTCAAATCTGGAGAGAGATGTACTCCCTCCACTGAGCCATCCTGAGGGTTGCTATGCAGCAAATCAGGAAGGGGCTCACTCTCATCCTCTTCTTGCCCAGAAGCTAGCAAGAGACATGAGACTTCCGCTCGCCTGTGGAAAGGCTTGAGCCTGTTGACATGGAATAGCTGAGGAGCTACCCCAGGGGCTCCCATGTCAACCAGATAGTTGACTTCGCCCATCTTGGAGATGATCCTGAAGGGTCCAGTCCACTTGTCTGCCAAAGCCCTAGGCTTGGTAGGCTCCATCACAAGGATTTCCTGTCCCGGAGTCCAATCCACTTGCGAGGCTTTAAGGTCATGCCAGTACTTATTCAATTCCTGGCTGGCCTTGAGATTTGCTGTTGCCTGACCCATCATCTGTGTCATCCTCCGTCTGAGGCCTAACACATAGTCCCCCACTTGCTTGGCGGGACCCGGAGGGGTGGCTTCCAAGCCTTCTCTGATCAAGGCGAGGGGCCCCCTTACGGGATGTCCAAAGAGTAACTCAAAGGGGCTGAAACCAACACCCACTTGAGGTACCTCCCTGTAAGCAAACAGGAGGCATGGCAGGAGGAATCCCATTTCCTCCTTAGGGGTTCTTCCAAAGCCCCTAGCATGCCCTTGAGAGTTTTATTAAATCTCTCCACCAGACCATTGGTCTGGGGGTGGTAAGAGGTGGAGAACTTGTAGGTTACCCCGCACTCTTTCCACATGGTTTTCAAGTAACTCGACATGAAGTTGGATCCTCTGTCAGAGACAACCTCCTTGGGGAATCCAACACGGGTGAAAATGCCCAGGAGAGCCCGGGCAACCACCTTGGCCGTAACCGTCCGAAGGGGTATCGCCTCAGGGTACCTGGTGGGCATGATCTACCAAGACCAGGATGAACCGATGTCCACCTGAAGTGGGAGGGTCAAGGGGACCGACGATGTCGATGCCCACCCTCTCAAATGGGGTGCCAACCACTGGCAACGGCTGCAGTGGGGCAATGACACTGCCTCCAGTCTTGCCAGGCAACTGACAAGTTGGGAAGGTCCTGCAGTGGGACTCCACCTCTACTCCCATCCGTGGCCAGTAGAAATGGGCAGAGAGCCTCTGCTTAGTCTTCTTGGTCCCAAGATGACCAGCCAAGGGCACCTCATGCGCCAACTGCAGTAGGAAGGGCCTGTAAACCTGGGGTACCACCAACCTCTTGCGGGCACCAGGTTCAGGCTTAGTGGGCTCACTAACAAGGAGCTCACCCTCCCAATAAATCCGGAAATTCCTAGGCACCTCTCCTTGTGCCTGGGCCAGGGCCTGTTTCCTCAGTCCCTCGAGAGAGTGGCACTCTCTCTGTCCCTTACAGAAGTCCGCCCGGGAGGGTCCCCCTTCAGCTAACAAGCATTGAAGGTCGGGATGATCCTCCGGGTTAAGAACCTCTCCCACAGGAGTCTTCTGCCTCTTCTCCCAAAGGAGTTGAGTTTGGGTTTTCCACTGGACCCAGCCCGTCCGGAGCATGGATCCCAATGGGTGCAGCAGGAAGAGAAGGTGCTCCCTCCACAGGGGTGGCCGCCTTGGTCTTCCTCCTTCTTGCCTTAGGCCTCGCCTTTGGCTCGGGTA
Organism: Ambystoma mexicanum; assembly: GCF_040938575.1. NCBI lineage: Eukaryota > Metazoa > Chordata > Amphibia > Caudata > Ambystomatidae > Ambystoma > Ambystoma mexicanum. The sequence goes on along the minus strand of NC_090934.1, from coordinate 381,545,130 downwards.
TCTGACCCACAGCCAGACCCGGTGTCACCTGTGATCTAGTGACGGCAGCAGCAGTCATGGGAAGACCATCCGAGATCAACCCCAACTCTACTAGATCATTCCCTAACAAAATGTTAGCAGGGACATTATCCTGAACCAGGACAGGAAGCTTCGCTGTCTTGTTGCCAATCATGAGTGTGACTAAGGCTACAGGTGATAATTTGGGAGGCCCACCAGCTAACCTGGTGGTTTGCAGAGGAGCACCTTCATAGTCCTCTGGCCTGAGCAGGGTCCTGTCCACCACTGTCATGCTTGCCCCAGTGTCTCTCAAACCAGCAGAAGGCTGGCCATTCAAGAGGACACTTCTCAAAAACCTACGGGTGTTCTGTGGGATAGTCGCCAGTACTTCCGCGTACTGGTGCCAGGCCCCAAGGGACACTAAGGAAATCTCCACCGGAGCACCAAATGTGATACCGGCAGAGGAGGGGAGGACAGTGGCCTCCACCTCAGACACGGGGTAAAGGTAGGTCAGGCTGACAGCTTGTACTCCAAGTGCCTTACCTTTACACTTGGGGTCACCCCTTTTGTGATCCAGAGCCCCACAGTCCCAACAAGCGCCAGGAGTGCGGGGTACGGTACTGGAACAACTGGGAGCCTGCTTTGCAGCAGGTGGACCACTACTCTTATTCCCACCCCCAGATGACTTATCCCCACTAGATTTTTGGGTCTTAGGAGAGGAAGGTTTTGGTTTACCCGACTGTGACTGCTTGGGGGACTCCTCAGCTTTCTGAGGGGCCCCCTTCTCCTTCTCCTTCCCACTGGAGTCCTTAGGGGACACCCAGTGGGAGACCCACTTGTCAGCCAACCTAGCCAGCTTAAAGGGGTCCAAAATGTTCTGGTCAGCCACATACTGACGCAGCTCTGGTGAACAGGCTTCAGAGAAATGCTCAAAAAACAAGAGGTGGGACAATTCAACAAAAGTCTTAACCTTGTATCCATCGATCCACCCCATCATGTTCATGTGCGCAGCACTCACCCAGTCAACCCAAGACATATTCTCCTTTTTCTTAAAATCCCTGAACCTTCTAAGGTATTGGGTAGGTGTCTTGCCGAACTTGGCAATCAAAGCAGACTTCATACACTCGTACTGACCCCTTTCTTCCACACTCAGCTTCAGAATACAGTCATACCCAGTTTGAGGCACTCTGCTTAACAAACACTTCGCCCAATCTCTTTTATCCACATCATGAATCTCGCAAGCCATTTCAAACGCTTCAATCCATTGGAGGATATCCGAACCCTCCACAAATACACCAACCAAATCTTTCATAAACTTGGTGGCTGGGGACCTGACACTCTCACTGGTTCTAGCTGAAGTCTCCACTCTAGCTGGATCCTCTGACATTCAGTGTCCTGGCTCTTGAGTTCAAGGTCCTTATTTTTGAGTGCAACTTGTTGAGCCAACTCCTCTTTCTTAAGCTCAGCATCTATTTCCAACTTGCGGTATTCAAAGGCCAATTTCATCCTTAATAACTCAAGCTCTAAGGAATTGCTGGAGTTTGGAACAGAGGCAGCAGGAATGGCGGCATTCCCAGAAACAGATTCAGCTGAAACCCCAGGGGCAGAGTCCTCATTGGTTGCATTCCCCCCCTCATCAAGAGTTTCACTATCAGTCTGGTAGTCCACCAGGGCAGCTATCAGCTCAGCCCTAGACTTATCCACAAAGTCTAACTCCCTAGCTTCACAAGCACTCTGGAGAGCCTCCAAGCTCATCCGAGTTAATTTGCCATTCGCAATAGACTCCATTGTTTGTAATGCAGTTACCTTGTACACAACTAAACCTTAATTCAATAAAGGGCAAATATCCTTTGTAAGTGGCACGGTTATACACTGATTCTTAAAACCATAAGCATCCCACCGCTTGCCACCAGTGTGAGAGACGGGCCTCAACGACCGGTGGGGGGGTGTCTGTACTTCCGCTCCCTATATGGTGGAGGAGAGGCACAGGAGACCCCAGCCAAGATTCTCTATTCGGTAGCAATGGTCGAGCAATCGAGGCCTAGCTTCTCAGGAGGTGATGCAGGCTGGTTCTTAAGTACAGTGTATCCCCAAGCCCCCACAAAGGAATATCCACACTCTGTATTGGTTAGAACACAGTCTTTATATAATCAATAGTTAAGGTTATGTACATTCATCATGATAACTCGCTTTGTACTCCGGCAAAATCTACAATGACAAATATTTACAATCCTAAAGTGTTACCACCCTAGATCTCATTGAAGTGCATGAACAATACTGTACAATGCCACACAGACCAATAGAGTGAAACCAGCAATAGAGAGAGGAGAGAAAATAAGATGGTTGAGCAATAGGCAGGATACTGGCCCCTACCACTGGGCACAGTTCTGTGTGGAGATCCCCTCACCTGGGCAACCTGTAAAGAAAGATATAGCACAAGCCCAGTCCATATATTGCTCTGCAAGTCTTATTCTCTCCTATAATGTTTTTACCCCCCCCAATGTACCTGGTGGAGTCGAGCTCCTCGAAGGCGTCGACAAACGTCGAGGGACTCGCTGTTCGGCGACGGGGAATCGACAGCCCTTCTTGAATGCCTTCCCTTTCAAGCGGGAGGCACGGGGCGTCGAACGTCCGTCGACAAACGAGGTAGAAAGATGTCGAAGAGGCGGCAGCTTCGTCCGAGCGGTGCTCGTCGGCGTCGGGACGTCGGCGTCCTGCAAGGCGGAGGTGTGCGGGGCACCTCGATGACAATAGTTCTGGACCGCAAAGATTGTAGAGACGGGAGCCCAGCAAGGGCGTCGAGTCGTCCGAGTCTTTGAGGTCGTCGGGTGGCGGGAAACCCACCGGCAGGTTTCTCCTCGGCGCGTTGGTCGGCCTCGACTTTCTCCGGCAGGATAAGCGGTCGACGATGCGGTCGAGAGAGTCCTTCGATTGAATGTTCTTAGGCAAAGGAGCGGACGGCTCCGGTCGTCGGCGGCATGGCGTCAAGTGGTTCCCACGGCTGGGCAACACAACTTCGACGGGCCTCCAGCGGTTACACAAACCTGCGAACCCTGGTCGACGGCAATGGACTTCGACGGCGTCGATGTCCGGGTGCTTCACTTCGATCTCCTCAGCGGTCCCGTCTCGGGTCGACAGCCTTGCGTGGGTCTGTCTTCCAGGGCGCTTTGGCGAAGATGGAGCGGTGCTCGATGGTCCCTCGGAGCACGGGAAGAGGGCGCCTTACCAGGTCCTCTCTCGGGTCAGCCCTCGACGATCTCGTCAGCCTTCAGATCGGTCGAAGCAAATGCCACTGCAAGTCTTCTTCTTCCAGCTGGACGTCGAGGATCAGCAGTTCCAGTTACTCGTAGAGTGGAGACTCAGCTCCCTGGCTGCTTTAGGAGCACAATGGTCGCTTCTCAACCAAAGGTCCCTTCTGAACACTTTTCCAGTGGTGAGAGGTCCCCAGATATACTATCCTCTCTCATATCCACGCTGCTAGCACACACTCAGCAGCCAATCATACTGCAGGGCATTCATGCAGTCAGCCAATCAGGCACACCGTGCATTCAGGCCACACTCCTCCCTTCCAGACACTCACAACAGGGAATGTGGATTGGGACAAGTACCCAGCCATTCAACACTACACACAGCATTCAGGCCAGTTTCGGGCAGGGCTGTCTGTCTTTGTCTCTCATGCCAGAAACCAGACAACCACAACAAGGAGTGTATATTGGTCACACACTCCATTCACCCAGGTCCCACCCACAGGAGGTACCCACAACATAGTCACTGAGAAGGCTCCAGCCAGTCTAGCTGGGCCTTCACAACAATACCATACATGGAACTTCCACCCAACAGCCAGTCAGGGGGAAGGGACAGAGACAGGGCTTCCCAGGACTTTGGGAAAACAAGATAACAGGCCATAGAAAGCAAGAGGCCACCGGGGCCATCTTGTTTTCTATTAGGAATCAACTGATCCCAATGGCAGGGCCAGGGTATCCCAAAATGGAGGACACCCGGAGCACCTGTCAAATTCAGCACAGAGCTGCCACCAGCCCATACCCTGCTCTGGGGTCAACCACAGGTGCCCAAAAACATACACTAGGGGCACAGGGTTGTACCCCTACCCATGGGTGCCATAAGGGTATCCCATGGGTCTGTTCACCAAACCAAAAGAGAGAGCTGCACTGCCAGGAGTCCCACATGGACTCCGGGGCAGAAAACATGACAGAACACACGGTAAAAACAGAAAAAGGCCAAGGATTCAGAGGCCCTGCCCCTCAGATGCATTTCCAGCATCACAGTAGGAAAGAGGCAGGTTGAGGAAGAGGCTGTTGCAGTAGTCTAGCCTACTGAGAGCCAGGACTCTGGAGAAGTTCAGCTTCTGGGGGAAGGTGAGGAAAGGTAGAATGCCCCTGAGGAGATGCAACTGAAAGTTGGACTTCTTGGCAAGGTCCATGATGTGTGGAGGGTAAGAGAGTAGTCCAAGATGATTATTTTTTTGCATCCCAAGTGTGTGAGGGGGAGGACCCTGGGCGTCTGGCCAGAGAGTGGTGGAGAAACGAGGAGCAGGCATCCCAATGAGCAGGATCTCAGTCTTACTGGCATTAAGGCAGAGATCATTGGCAGATTACCATGCCTGAATAGCAGTCGGGTATAAAGGAGGAGGAGGTTCTATGGGAATGCAGCTTGAAATAGAGCTGTTGTCTGTGTAACACTGGAAATTAGAGGACAAAGCGGCTATCAAAGGGGCCAGGTAGATGTTGAAGAGCCATGGCAATGGGATAGAGCCCCGAGGGAGGCCACGGGTAGAGGCGGAGGAGAGAAAAGGGCCCATTTGCATTTGGGAAGGTCTGTTTGACAAGGTCAGCCACGCCAGTGCCCAGTCTGTGATGCCAAGAGCAAGAAGGGTCAGCAAATGGCTTTTTTAGGCGAGAGTGCTTGAGGGAAGGAGCCAGTGGCAAATGAGTGGTTGCAGAAGTCAGCCAAGGCTGGTGCGAGAGAGGCGATGCTGTCCTTGATGGTTCTGGAGGAGCAGGGGAGCACCTGTTAAGAAGAGACTTTTCATAGAGTAGGCAGCTCTAGAGATATCATCTGGTGCAATGGGAGAGAAAGAGGAGAGTATGGGCGGTGGAGGGAGGCCCATGGGTGGCGAGAGAAGGGAAGCAGATGAGAGAGAATGGGCTGTCCAGAGTTTTGGAGGAAGCCAGAGCAGATGGCCTGGGAGGGAGGAGGAAAGGAGGAGACTGCCGTAGGATTGGGAAGTTCGTTGCAGATGTTTAAAAGTTTTGCCGTGTTATTGGTGGCTCTAGAGATATAGGCTTGGACATGATCTCTCTTCTTGGAGCAGATGGAGAGACGGTATTGCCTTTGGAGTAGGCAGCAGGCCGGTTTGTCAGAGGATGAGATAGATGCCTGCCACTTCCGCTCTGCAGCTTTGCAATTGCGTTTGAAAGTGGCCAATTTGGAGTTGTACCAAGAGTTGCGTTTGGAAGCGGACTTCATGCGGATCCTCATGACAGCGGCAAGGATGTCCAGGGTGTTGGAGATGGAGAGAATGAGGCTAGCTAGAACAGAGTCAGAAGGAGAGTCTAATGAAGGGGGTTGAGAAGGGATGAAGGAAAACGCAAGTGCAGCGACTGACACGCTTCATTGGTTGAATGACAGAGAAGGTGACTGGCAGTGCAGGTGTCAGGGTAGGTGAAGGTGGGGAGAGAGTGGTCAGAAAAGGAAAGGGGGGTTGTGAGAGGGTTAGATAGAGGGATGTCGGTTGAGATGAGAGCATCCAATGTGTCCGGGAGAGTGGGTTGGGCCAGAGGGAGCGAGGGAAGGAAAGTGTTGCAGAGGTCGCGGATGAGAACAGTGGCCACATCAAGAGTTGAGGTGAATTTTGTAGTCCCCAAGGAAGATAAGTTTGAGGGGAAGGAGGTAAGAGGAGAGGACAGGTCAGCCCATTTTGAGAGGAAGAGGGAGGATGGACGTGGGGGTGGGAGGGTCTGTAGATGGTAGCGAGAGGAAGAAAGAAAATAGGAGAGATAGCCTGCAGACTAGGCTTTCAAAGGATGAGTAGGTTTGAGTGGGGATGGTCGGAGCCATTCCACTACCAGGCCGGGAGGGCCTGGGATTGGACAGGATCTTGTAGCCCTCAGGGAAAATAGCGTAAAAAGCAGTGACGGAGCTGGCCTTGAACCAACTCTGTGAGAGAAAGGACGTCAAGGTCTTCAAGGAGGTGACAGAGGAGTGTTTGATAGAGCGAGAATTGAGGCAAGCTAAGTGAAGCTGGTTGCCCCTTTAAAAGATTTGTGAGGGGGGGGGCATGTTACGAAAGATTTCAATTTGTCATTTTCCCTCCAATCGTACACCCCCTAACGTTTTGCTGCTGTTTAAACACCTTAGTCTGACTTTGCCAGGGGAGCACTCCTGGGCTTTCGCTCACTTTTTATGGGGAAAATGGGTTATAGGTCAAAGGTTCGAATGCAAAGGATCGAATGACAAAAGGGTTGAATCAAAAGGACCGAAAACAAAAGGATCGATTATTTTATTTATTTATTTTGGGGTTTGGTGTCCTTCCCTCAAACCCCCTTTTTTGTGGCAAAAAACACTTTTTTTTCCAAAACGGAAACACAAATTTTTTTTTTTCATTCGACCCTTTTGTTTCGCGTCATATTGATTCGACCCTATGGCATGCGATCCTTTTGAATTCGAACCTTCGACCTGACAACGGGAAACTGACATGCCCTTAAGACGGTCAGTACTGGGAGACTTGTTTCCCTTGGTCCTTTTCCAATGTTTCAACTTTTCTGCAACATGTAACAAGTGCACAATGTACCTTACAGTGCACTTGGGTCTCAGTCATTTCCAAAGTAGGACTTTTTTGGAAATGTGCAGATGTGTCATGGACAGGGCTTGTGGCATCTTATCTTTTCATGTAATTTTAAACTTTTCCTGCCATTTTAACCACGCTTTCCGCGTTTGCCATGAATAGGTGGCCTGGCTCCAAAATGGTCTATATAGATGGTCTGATGAACAAACCCTCCCTGTACCTCTAGTCTTGAAAAAATAGACCAAGTATGTGATGTTTATGCACAGTATCAAAAAATGTTTTAATACATTTTTACACGAAGATAGAAACTCATAAAAATGTTCTATGTGAGCATGACCCAACACAACAAAACATGGTAGGTACATGGTAGGTATAAAAGCAAATAAAATCACTGAATTCACATACATATAACCACATTAAACAATAAAAAAAACACACAATTGACTTTAACACCTCTTACAAATTCTGAGTATTCTAGCTCAGACAAACACAGATCCCGACATGTTTCAGTTTTTTATTGCACAAATTGTCTTCAGGGGAAGAACACGATTTTCTTAGTCTCCACCATGTAATCCAGAGCCACACAGATTCCAATTTTGCTCCCCTTTGTGTGATATTTGTAGTGCTGGTGTCTCAATACACCCTTATGAGTTTTTATCTTTTTGTAAAACTTTATTAAAACATTTTTTGATACTGTGCATAAGCATCACATACTTCTATTTTTTTCAAGACTAGAGCTACAGGGAGGGTTTGTTCATCAGACCATCTATATAGATCAGTAAACTTGAAAATATCAAAAGTCTCTCCTTGATATATAAATACTGGTCTCCCCCTGACCATGAGAGGGAATATTCAAAGGGGTACTTTTGCCTTTAGTAAGGTTGACTGGCTCCAAACTGGCCATTCCACAAGGCTTTCTCCTGTCCTTTGGCCATCTTGCCCCTTTGCCTTCCCCAGGTCGAGCCGACCCGGGTCAGTCCTTATTTGGTCATGGAGTTTCTCACGAAATCCAAGCTTTTGCGGGCTTCTGCATGCCTTGTGTTTGCGCCTCCAGGATGTGGGCAGTGGTGTCTGTCCCCAATACACATCCTGGGTGCCAGAGAGTCTGGCGTGCTGTGAATGCCTAGGACCACCGTGGTCTGTGATTGGTCCATGTATGGAATGTGTGTTTTTGAGCAGATCTCCCATTGAGTCCTCTCCGTTTTGGCGGGCAGGGAACTTTGGCTAAGAGGAGGCCAAAAACACCCATACCATGACTTATCACTGAACGAAGGATAGGATCCAAGTATCCGAAACAGATGGTGGACTGCTGGAAGGTTTGGCACCCTGAGCCTGCTGTCGATCCGTGGGACCGCTCTGCATCTGGTCGTCCTAGAAGGTCTGCGAATACGCTTTGACCCATTAGAATAGTGGGATCAACTATTCTCGGCACCTTCAACAAAACCTGCAAGTAAGCCTTCTCGGAAGTGTACCTGGGCAAACCAGTGGGCTGACCATCTTACGCGGGACCTTTGCTCTGTCTCCACCGTCGTTTCGAGGAGGCCCTCAAAACTTGGTATACTGCTAGCTCCATGTCCCCGGCACCTTCACACCGAATTTCGAACACTTGGCATTCCCAGGTCTGAAGTGAGACGAGTGTGCCAGGACCAGAGTAAACTCATTTACCGTGTTGCCCAGCCGCGGCAACGATCTTTGCAGGTGCGCTGCATTTGTGACACTCTTGCCCCTGAATCCTGCTGCAGTGAAACTGGCCTGATCCATCCATCCATCCATCCGGAGCGGAGAAATCGCCACTGTCCCGTTTGGGAATCGTCACTGTATCGCCGGAACTGAAAGCCGCAGAGATGTCCTTTTTGTCGCATTTGAACCTGCAGCCACAGTGGACCCAACTGGCAAAGTTTGGTCCGTAGTGGGCCTGGGGCCGGTGAGTAACCCTAACCTTAACTGGGGGCCCCTAGCGCCTCCATCTATTTTTACGCATGTGACCCCTGGGGGTCCCTCACCTTTCCACTGCTAGTGCGAACTAGCGACCTATTCCCGAACCTTGGAATGATCTCTGCCTTCTAGTGGAGGCCCTCCTCGAATAGTGGTAATTTATTCTTCATCGCCTCACCCACCTTCTTGAGCTGCTAGAGACCCCTGAAGAAACCCTGTTTTGCCCATTGGAACAACCACGTGCTCCTGCACTACATGTACTATTGAGCATAAGGCACTTCTTCTTAGGGTTTGGACCGCCTCTTAGTTAGGTGTGTTTTTGATGTTGAATGGGACTAAAGACTATCTGCACTGCATATTTTCCTCTCCCTCTAGGTTGTGAACATATTTCGTGCCTTTAACCCTTTAGACCCCAATGGTCTTGTATATATCTTGTATTGATTGTGTTGGTTTGATAGTATTGCTTTGATTCTTTTAATGTGTTGAGTTACAAAGGCCTTGTAATAAATGTGTTTATATTTTTTATATATACACCTGTCTGGGAGTAATTTGTAAGTGTCCTTGCTCTGTGTGCTCATTGAGGTCTTTCAGTCACCCTCACCCCTCCTGAGACTTAGTCTTGACAGCCTACCATAGCTACCTTGATTGATCTGGCTTGTCCAGAGGTTACTCGGTTCCAAGAAACTAGGCTGGCCTTCTGAACCTCTGCCCACCAGGTCAGAGTTCAGAAATCCATCTTAACAGGGCACAAGGGTGGGGTGCCACCCCTGGAGAGAACTGAGGGGGGAGGGGGAGGGAAGGAGGGGGTTGGTGGAGTTGATGAGAGAAGGAAGACACCTGTCAAGGAGGAGGAAGTTTGTCTGAGAGCCCTGGGCCATGATAGTGCCATTATGATACATTAATTGTGAATTTGGAAGATGCAAATTGATCCAAGAGCACTTCCCATCTAGTGCCGCCAGTAATGGTTGAGGAGGAGAAAGTGGAGAGGAGAGACATATAGGGGTCCATAGGTTAGAAGAAGGAACAGCAAAGAGAATGGCAGTGATGGTCTCTCTGGAGGAAGCAATGATGTAGGTGTCTGTGATAGGCAGACCAGGGTGGGAACTCTGGAGTGCCTTAAGTTTCTTAATTCCAGACTTTGAGAGAGGGAGGATAGGAAAAGAAAAGAGTATGATGGGGGCAGAGATTAGAGGGAGGGCGGAGGATAGCAGGCGAGAGGGTCAGAAGCACTATGCAACAGTAGAATCAAACCATGCGGCCAAGCAGACAGAAATCGGTAAGTATGCTGGAAATGCCCAGGTTTACATATCATTAACAAATTGGTAGCACACCTAGAATCGATTTTAGCCAGAAAGCACTCAAAAGCAGTACAAAATGGTGGATGTGCAGTTGGAAGCATATCAGAGAATTGAAATGTTAGACATTAATTGTTTTCTTTTTTCTTTGGCAGTAGGGCATTTAGTGAGTGGTATAGAAGCAGTCAGAAAGATGCACATCGCGATGCATAGTACTGTTGGTGCAGAGATTAGAGGTTACAGATTAGGCCTGGAGGAAACGAGACAGTCAGACATGGTGTCCAAGGATGGTGGGTGAATAAGTGAGATCCATAATGGCTTACCAGGGCAATTGGAATCAAGATTTTGTTTGTGGTCAGATGAAACCTTTGGGAGTGTTGCTGAGTAGCTGCATGGGGAGGTGCTCCTCCAGCTCCAGACAAGGCCAGCCAGTGTCTTTAGGTGAGGGCCTTGGATGGTGGGCCAGCTCTCGTACCTGCCGGCTCTCCAATTGACTCCTGGAGAGAACAGTGAGCCAATCACGACAGCCACAGTGGACAATGCTGTTGAGGCACTCTGGTGCCTAGAGACACTTACACACCTACTTATACAATAAATATGTATTTATTGATACACAAAGATAAAGAATTCTCTAAGAAGCAGTAACTAGCAGTAATATTAATCCTAAATTAGGATTCTATTAAAAAAGTTAACAATAAAGCAGGTGAGTAATTCATTCATATGTTACACATGTTTCAGCACCCAGAGGTGACGTCATTTGAAGTCAGTATAACTAATTTTGTATCGCCTTTGCAGCATTGAGTTATTAAGGAGGGAAAGGTTAGGCCTGGATCAAAACAGACTGATATTCTCTAAAAGCATATTCTCCCAAAGGGATGCAGGTACTCTTTTTATCCCAGCATAGTGTTCAACAATTAACACCTGTAAGGGAACACACACAGCCAAAGTCAATAGGTTCATAAGGAGGCCGTTAGGGAGCCAGGACAGCCAAAGTCAGTGGGTAAAGTAAAAGTTCTGAAGCTCTGCTTCTTAAAAACATTTTCTTAAATAGTCAGTCAGTGTTCAAAAAGAAATTGCAGCAACTCAAGAGGAGTCACCGTCAGGAAGCACAAGCTGGAAGAACAGTGCAAGTGAGTTGAGGTCATCTCAGAGTAGGGTTAAATGGCACTCCCAAAGGTAAGAAGCACCCAAAATGCAAAAGGATAATATACCCCAAGCGCCAAAGTACCCTTTGAAGTGAAGTTGTTCCAGCTAGATGCCTTCTGTATGCAATTCAGCAGACCCTTGTTCCTGGTCCTTGGTCGTGGTGACGAAAGGGAGGACGTCTGGTGGGCTCCTGCTGCAGCACTTGAGAGAGGGACTCTGCAGCAATGTATTTTCGTCGATTCAGCGGCTTTGTGGATTTGGCGCCTTTTTGTCAGCGTCAAAGAACCACAAACAGTTCTGCTTAGAAGTTCCTTGATCCCCCGGTCCTGTACTCTGGTGAGTGGACCCTGGATGCAGATTTCCTGCTTCTGTAGGGTCCTCTGGATTCCCACGCAGTTTTGGCCGGATACGCACTTTGGATGGAAGACCATGCACTCAGATGGTTGAGGCACCCCGGATATTGGTATTTTGCAGCCTTGGAAAGTCGCAGCAAGTCAGGAGTTGCACCAAAATAGTTTGTCTTGTGGGTAGTTAGTGCCACCAGCCTAAGAAAGGAAGTTGTCCCATACGGGTCTTCCCTGTCGATTTCAAAACAGGGTCAGCACAGCTGTAGGGCTTTACCAGGTACTTTGCGGTCCAGGAGGGTGCTGCTGGCGTCTTCTTTTGTCTTCTGCTTCGGATGTGCTCGACTCTCATAGTCCCGAAAACATTGTTTTATGCAAGTTCCCATTCATTCACAGCCCTAGATTGTCAATCGCACAGCAGAGTGGCTGTCCCACAAGATAGCCAGTCGGCTAATTGGAACTGGTTTCACTAAGGCACACCTAGAGACAAAGGACAGGGAATTTTGGGGCCCTCGCTTACTTCCTGCCCGCCAAAGGCAAAATACACAAAGGACTCAAACATGATTCAAACAGAGTAAAAGCCCAGACGTACCTGACAAGAAATGGCGAAAAAAGAGGACAGAGGGCCAGTTTGAGAAAATGGTCACCCTTGGGTGCAGCACTGCAGCTGAGGTATCAGCCTGCATATACATGTCACTAGGTAGTAAAAAAGAAACCACTGCTACCAGCCATTCAAGTGAGTTAGTGTAACAAAATGGTACATGAGGAATGGGTTAAAGGAGTTTCTATGTAACCCCCCCACTACTCCACATAGGGTGGTGTTTGCTGGATCCGTGAAGGTCAATAAGACAGGGGTCATCTTACTATTGTTGGGAACAGGAGCTCACCCATGATATTTAAACATTGAGAGAAGTCCAGGGGAAAAAGGTGCTGTGTGAAAAATACAAAAGCAGATGTCTATGGAGTTTACCAGACTCCATAAAACAGTAAGGAACATAGAACATCTTAGTCAGGAAAACACATGGGAAAACACATGAGTGAGTGAGCAAACGTTCCCACTCCGGAGTAAAAATAAAAAAACTGAGTCCAGCAAAAGAGCTGGGGGCCTCTAAGGGTAAAGGGAATTTGCACAGAAATGTAAATTCACCCTAACAATTGTAAAAATAGCCCTACTGGGCTTACCTAGCGGTGCTGCTTCGTCGCTGCGATACTGCCGCCTCGTGGAGTCCACGGGAGGAAGTGAGCACCTGCAGGTGTAGGTGATAAAATATATGGCATTTATAACGCTCCTATACACAAGTGTTTCAAGGCGCAAGGTGGTAGGAGAATCTTGAGCCGCATACTGCCTTTCTGAAATGTCTGATAGTTCTTGACTTGGAATTGTGCTCCACTCTGTTTTTCTAAAGTCAAACTGGGATTCGACTTCATAAGACTTCTCTTGGTTTTTGGGCCCCAACTCTTAATATAGGCCTGAACTATAGGCCTGTACTACACAAGTCGGTAGAGTGGCTGAGAAGCCAGGCTTATTTTAGGAGGGAGGAATGTGAGCTGTAGAGCAGTTCAGTAAAAACACATACACAGATCTAAGGAAACACTCACTTAAAGGTATAAAAAAATTATTTATGTATACACAAGGCACACCCACAATTCTAAAATGCAGGAACTACTATTTTCAATTTCAAATGGAATAACATTGGAAAAGGAACAATAATGCCTGTGAGTGCCAGATTGAGCCGTATTGTGCCAGACAGTAGAATTTCACATTTAGCCTGATTGTGCCATATAGCAGCACTTTGCTTTTAGCCGGATTGTGCCAGATGGCAGCACTTCACTTTTAGCCTTACTCTTCCAGATAGCATCACTTCACATTTAGCCGGAGTGTGCCAGATAGCATTTCACATTTAGCCTGACTGTGCCAGGTAGCATGTGCACCACTATGTCAGCCTCCTATCAATGTTGATCACCCATAGTCCGCATTTACCTCATTTATACAAGGTAGGCATCTTGAAATCAGCCTCATTGTGTAAGGTGACCACGCTCTACATCATGCCAATTGTTATTTCAGCCAGTGTCTGCATTTGAGCCAGTAGGAATGGGATCGAATTCCGTAGATAAACATGCGTCACATCTAGACAGAATTGTGGATATTAGCTTGCATTCCATCGAGATAGAACTGTGAAGATTAACTTGCCACCTACAACGTAACTAAATTTCCCTATTCAAAAGAGTCTAACTATCCCCCATGCAGATGTTTGTCCCTAGTAAGCGCTGATGTAATGCCTATCTAGGTTATGGGATAGATGAGACTTGCCCTACCCTCTCTCAATACTTTTGCTAACCTCTAAAAATGGATGCACACTGCCGGAAGTCCATCTTGTTTGTTTTATTTACTTTGCTTCCGTCTCATGTGACGTATCGATTCTTATCGATAATTTTACTAAAAGCTACAATCTTTTTTAGTGATTGATGGATTTTCTGTCATCTATTCTTCATTTTACAGAAAACAGAGCTTCCTTCTAAAATGATATCATTTTGCCGAGCTTGTGAGTTGTTATACAAGTCTTAGAGCTCTGGACATCACCCCAAGCTTACTGTGTGAACCGGTTTCAGTGAAATCGGGGTTACTTTCCGCTTTCTTCAGGACTACAAATTTGACATTGTTTGGCAAATAAACAAATTAAGATTAAAAAGACAAATGTCTTCTTTTCTGTCTTGATCTGCTTTTTCAAATTCAGGGGAGAGCGCTACTATTTTTCTTTCATCAAGTGTCTTGATATTTGATTTCCCTAAAAGGGAGTACACAGAAAATGGAACCAGCTTTTCCTCTCTGAGTCTATCTGAATCTGGCATCTAAGGGTAGTCTGCATCTCGATTATCTTACCCGTGTTCTACCGTTCAGACTTTCTCCAGCATGGGGTATGGCATGGATTCACATGCTCATGAATATTCCCCGTCGTCAGGCTGGGAATCCTCGGTAAAGAAAAAATCTCTTTTTTTCATTTCTGAACTGTTTCTCCTAACAACCAATCACTGGTCTCTGGGTCCTACTGCCCCCGGTCAATGACTGCCTTCTACCCAAGCCCCTCCTCTGGCAGCCTTCTTCAGATGTTGACCTCCCGTTAGAGAGGTGGGAGTCCTCGTGCTATAGCTCTTGAGCTTTTACTGTGTTTTGTGTTTTTTCTAAGAGTTTACTTTCTTTTTCCGGTCAATCGAGCCTCAAGCTCCATCGATCCATCATCTGACTAACGGGGACCCGTTTTTCAGAACTTTCCACACCCCTCAAGGGTGATTACTCGCTGTTTTCCCTTCTTGGATGATTCCAGAAGATTCTCTGAGGCCTACCCCGCGTGGACATGGCTGAAGATCAAGGAGACTCGACGCCTCTGTTCAGGATCTGCCCTGGATGTGGACTGCAGAACCTTTTCCTGGATGATGGGCACTTTCTGTGCCTTTACTGCCTACATTCCGACCAAACGCATGTGGAGGAGACCTGTGCGTTCTGCAAGGATATGGTGCCCTGCACCAAGAAGGACCGTCGTAAGCGGCTCTCCGAGTTACTTCAGACGAAGATCCCAGCTGTGGGTGAACCCAGAGCCTCGCCCAGCAAGAGGAAATCTGAGCGGTCTTCTTGTCCGGCTGCTGATGGAACTGGGGTTCTCTGAACTATGCTAAGTGTTGCTTGGTGCCATCACAAGACACTCTGTTTCTGGGGTCCCGACTCAACACAATTTACCGCGTTCGACTCTGCAGGCTGCAGATGCAGCCAATGCAAGAGTACCTTGACGCCCGGTGGATCCAGGAATCTGGAAGCTTCGAGGACAAGATCTCTCTCGACGAGACGTTCCGTTGAGCGATATGGTGGTGGGCACGGACTTCCAGACCCCTCGCCATCCAAAGACGGTCACGACGGACGCCTCCCTGGAAGGAAGGGGCGCTCACATCGGAGATCTCCACGCAAGAGGCCTGTGGCTACCGGGGGAGAAGTCGTTGCATATCAACAGTCTGGAGTTTCAGGCAGTGTTTTGGGCCCTCAAGACTTTCCTTCTGTACCTCAAGGTGGTACAGGTTTTCACGGACAACACCACCACCACGATGTTCTACATCCGGAAGCAGGGGAGAACTAGATCCCCAGCGCACTCCAGAGAGGCGCAGGACCTATGGCACTTGGCCGTCGCTCAAGAGATGTTCCTCATCCCTTTTCCCCTGGTGGGAGTCGAACACCAGCGCCGACTCCCTCAGCAGGGAGCTTCGCTCCTACCATGAGTGGGAACTTTGACAGGATCAAGTGGACTGCCTCTTCCTCAAGTCGGGGCATACCTCAGATCGATCTGTTTGCGACAGCAACAAATTCCAAATGCCAGAAATTCGCCAGCAGGTTCCACCAGCTGAGGAGCATTGGGGGGGGACGTGTTTTCCTTACCATGGGAAGGCCTGTTCCTGTACGCGTTCCCCCCCATTGCTGCTGCGAGTCATCAATCGACTCAAACGATGCCGATGCAAGATGATCCTCACTGCCCCGGCGTGGCAGAGGAAGATTTGGTACTCGGATCTTCTCGGTCTGTCAACGTCACCCCCGTCAAGCTGCGAGTGGTCGTGGATCTGCTCAGCAGAGCACGAGGTGCAATCCTGCATCACGACTCAGGGTTGCTGAGCCTGAGGGCTTGGCTTCCGAAGCCTTAGAGTTCGGAGGGTAGGAGTTGCCGGTGGACTGCAGGGAGGTCCTTGCCAAGGCCAGAACGTCGTCGACTCTTAAGTGCTACGGGCACAAGTGGAAGTGTTTCACAGCGTGGTGCCGGACACAGAAGATCAATACTCTTGAGGGTCACGGCCCCACAGAGTCTTCCGTACTCTTTGTCCTTGGCCAGGGCGGGGCTGACATACGCCTCTATCAAGGTGCATCTGGCTGTGATCTCCCGCTACACTTTTCTTCAGGACAGTCTTCACTTTTGTCCCACCGTTTCGTCAAGGAGTTACTAAAAGGACTGTTTCAATGGTTCCCGCCCGTGAAAGCTCCTGCCCTGACGTGGGAACTCAACGTGGTACTGACTAGTCTCATGGGGGCCCCTTTCGAGCCTATGCATCAGGTACCTCTCAAGTTCCTCTGGTGGAAGACTGCTTTCCCTGAGGCCATCACCTCTACCAGGAGGGTAGGTGAAATCTAGGCCCTATCCTGCAAACAGCCTTATCTGACTTTTCACGACACAAGGGTGGTGTGGACACATACCTCCTTTGTGCCAAAGGTTCCGTTGGCATTCCACCTCATCAAGCCTTTGGTGTTGCCTGTGTTCTTTCCAAAACCTTTGTCACCGGCTGAAAGGTCTTTGCACTCGCTGGATGTGGCTTGTGCTCTGAATTTCTATGTGTCACACACAGAGTTTCCGGAAGACTTCACAACTTTTCGTGTAGTTTGGTCCTGTGAACCATGGGAAGGCCTTGTCCAAGGTTTTCATCTCCAGGTGGCTCTCTTCTGTATCACACATTGTCATTGGTTGGGAAACCGAGCGCTGCCTGACCGTCCGACAGCCCATTCCACCAGAGCAATCGTAGGGACGACGGCTTTCCTGTCTGATAAACCCCTGCTGGACATCTGAAGGGCTGCTACGTGGAGGTCCATGCACAACTTCACAAGATTCTACCGTGTCAACAGATTCCAGAGAGGAGTCCAGCGACGGCCAAGCACTGCTACGCAACCTGTTCGCTTGAAGGTGAGCTTGTTCCGGAGGTAAGAGCATTTGCTGCTCTTGAGCCTTGCCACCTCCTGTGGTTGTGTAATGTTGTATTGCTATGTATTCTTTGTGAATCCATGCCAGACCCCATGCTGGAGAAGAATCAAGTTACTTAACTGTAACTATTGTTCTCCAGCATGGGTCTGTGATGGACTCGCATGCAAACTCTCCAGCTGTCCCCTTTGCGGCTCTTCTTGGTCATGTTGCCACTTTACGTGCTTACCAAATCAGAAGATGGCTGCCAGAGGAGGGGCCTAGAGAGAGGGCAGTCATTGACTGGGGGCAGTATGACCCAGAGCTGAGTGTTTGGTTTACAAAAAATAGTTTGTAAGTGAAAGATCCCTCTCCCCAGCTGGTGCCTCCCTCTGGAATGGCCTAATTTCCTCTCTCCACCTTGAGCCAGATCTCCTTAAGTTCCTGAAGCTCCTCAAGACCTTGCTTTACTCCTCTTTCTTGCGCTCTCTCCCCTGTGCTCCTTAATCTGTCTGCTGACTGGCTGCTTGGTGTCCTGAGTCTTACAGGGCATCAGAGCCCCACTTCCCCTGACCAATCCCCCTGCACTTGCCGCCTGGCCCACCTTGCACTTCCAGGCTGGGTTGCTTCATGTAGCCCCAACCTTCCTTGCACTTAAACTCAGAACCCTGCTGCTCTGGTTGCACTTCCCCCTGTTCACCCCCTCCCCTGCACTTCTGGTTCTGGTTAGCATGATGTAAATGACATCATACCTAGTAAGATTGATTGTCTTGTCTACCCCTTGTTCCCCCTCCCTTGCCTGGTTGTGCCTTGAAACACTTGTTTATAGGCACATAATAACCAATCCATGTAACCTGTGTATCCAGGTTTGCTCCATCTTAAATAAGCGAGGAACCACTGAAAATTCAAATCTGTTGGGCTAAACGTGATCCAAAACGTACCGGGAGAAATCAACTTCATGGCTCATTAATTGGAAATACCGGACTAGAAGTATGGATAGTGTGATTGTGAATTAAACTCCAATGCTTGTTAATCCTGTTCGAAGCTTTTGTAGTAGTCATCCCTATGTATAGCAGTTCAAATCTACACGTAATCACATAGATAACTTTGGATGTGTTGTAATTTGTAAAATTCTTTATTTTCCACTTGACATCACCATGGCTGAAATCCAATGTTTCAGAAGTAATGGGACAGGCATTGCAGTGACTACACAGATAATGCGAATGCTGTGTTCTCATTCGTAAGTTCAGTACTTGATCTGGAATGAACCAGTCTGTCCCTTTAGATTTTTTTGATTTCTTCAATGCAAATAGCGGTGGTTCACTGGTGCAGCCGGTGGCCTCAACTAGTCTCCAATATCTTTTTACCAATTTTTTTATTGTGTGTGTTTGTTTGCCAAAGGTTTTCACACAGACAATACGATCTTGCTTTTCTTTTTCAATTCTAGGAGGTAGCAGTATCTCTGTTCGTAATTCTTGCTCGCTTGGCTGCATGTTTGATTGTTTTGCTTGGGTACCCTCTATCCATCAGATAGAACTCTAGCTTGAATTTCAGAATCATCCTTAAATGTACATTTATGTCGTAAGAGTGCAAATTGCCTATATGTCAGATTATCCCTGAGGGCTTTCGGATGCTGGCTAGAATATAGGAGCAGTGTGTTACTGTCCGTGCTCTTCCTGTACAGATCTGTGTACAGGTGACTGTTGGAATGAGCAATCATATCTAAAAATGGTTGAGACTGCCTATCCGATTGGCACATGAGCGTCAAATTAATGTCACATTGATTAAGGCGACACGCACGTTCATGGAGGGATGCTTCTGTTCCTGTCCATATTAAAAATGTCATGTATATAATGTACCTAGTTGGTAATTTTGGACGTGCAGCAATTGTTCTGGTATATATTTCTCTCCTCAGAATTGTCCATGTAGATATTAGCCAAACTGGAGGTGAAAGCCGCCCCATGGCCATGCCTTTCTTCTGTAGGTACAGGTCATTATTAAAGACGAAAAAGGTGTTGCATAGTCACCTGTAGCAATTCTAGAATAAAGTGTGTGGGAACTGCATGTGGTGAAGATCTCGCATCCAATGAATTCCACACACTTTCCATCACTTCCACTTGCGGGATGTTCATGTACAATGCAGCTATGTCTAAAGAGACCATGATGTTTGCCTCATTATAGGATAAACCTTCCACCATATTAATGACTGCCGTTGTATATTTTACATAGGACATTTTCAAGGACGCGAGTGGTTGTAAAGACCTGTCAATATATTGTCAGATGGGTTCAAGGAAGGAGCCACATAAGGAGACAATCAGGTGTCCGGGGGGGATCAATGCTTTTTCAATTAATTTTCGGCAACGTGTAAAGGGGTGGTACCCGGACATTCTTAGGAGTAGGGAACATGGCCTTGTTACTAGTTAAAAATCCCTCATCAGGGAGCCACCAGGGGACTTTGAGATAAGCTGAAGCATCTCTGCCGGTCTCCTCCTAAGGGCGCGTGTGGTAAGGGACCCGAGTCCCCCTAACCCCCAGGTGAGCAGATCTAACCTCCCCCGTGACCACCCACCCCCCCCCCAGTGTTTGGGAACCCCCTAGCACCGGATGAGCGCTGCTCCGATCTTCTGAGGGGCCGCAAAACCTGAGATCCAGTTCTGCTGTCATTGGCGGGTGCGGCCCATCCCCCGGCTGGCGGTCCTTAGCCCTTCGGACGAGTGCAGTGGAGGAGGAGCGTACTGCGTCTCCTGTCTTGCGTCTGTCTCTGGGAGCCCTGGATCTGAGCAGCAAGTAGTGTGTTTGCCCCTCTCTTCCCTCGCTGCCTTCCAGCACCGAGCCTGCATCGAGCCATGTCCCGGCGGACCTGAGGTGGAGAGTGCCGTCAGAGGCAGACCCGCTAGTGAGTGTGCCCCGCTCTGGAGCCTTCGGACCTGTGTACCAGCGTTGGGCGCCTGGGAGGGGGACTTCACCCTGCCGGAGTGGGGAAGGGGCCCCCCCTTGATCTGCTGCGAGGCAGTCCGTGGCCCAAGAGGGCGCGGGCCTGAGGGATCAGTGAGGGCCGGTGAGGCGCCGGCACGCTGCATGCCCCCTGCGGTGCCCTCTTGCCACCCAGCCTGGAGGAGACTCCAATTTGTGAGCAGCCTTGGGTGTGACTGAGGTGGCCCCTTCCCCCGCCCTCCATGAGGCTGGGCCTGCGCTGTTGCCGGGGAGCTGGCCCCAAGAGGTGCTGTGAGGAGCTTACCCACAGAGACCACAGCGTTGGTGATCTGGTCCCCCATTTCTAAATTCTTATGTCCAGGAGTGCTCTGTTAGCCTCCCAACACCAGCAATCTTTCAGGAGGGCGTGGGGCCCAAACACTTGCTCTCCATGCCCGGTGGGGCACCCTCGCAATCGCAGGAGACTTTGTCTGAGGGCGTGTTAAAATAGGGTTTCCCTCTGTCCCGTGGGGGGGGGTGGGTGGTCTGCTCATCAGGCCCGGGGGGGCACCTTTGGTCTTGTGATCTCACGAGACACTTCCTCAGCACTTGGTGGGATACACCTCATCTCCCTGGAGGCGAGCCATTCCAGTCTACTGTCCTTCCTGCACCGCTCCGGCTCAGCCTCCCTTTGGTGCTGGAACCGGCCCTGTGCAGCCTACCTCCCCACAACCTGATCTCTCGACTAAGCACTGAAGGCCCAGCTTCACCACTGTGTGATCTCTGTGCTTCCCCCCCCCTTTGGGGGCTAGGGTGGCGGAATTTATCAGCTGCACCTCACACTCTGCGGTGGGGGTTGCAGGGGCACCTGACCTACCAGAGCCCTATGTTGAGTCTTCGCGGGGTGGCCTTGTCCCGGAGCCTCTCTCCTCCTCCGACCCCCAACGCATACCCAAGTTATTCCACGGAGCTCTCTCCTTGTTGTGCCCCAGAGCCCACCCGGACTGCCCCCCTTGGCAGGCAGCTCCTTCATGAACTGGGCCTAAGCCCTTCAGAAGTTATAACACATACCAGTCCGCCATCTTCCACCCCCCAATATGGCGGCCCCTTCACAACTTCAACCATTAGATGCCAGCTTGGTCACCAAACGAATGGCAGCCTTGTTGGAGGAGATCTGAGGCTTTAGAGCGGACATTGGGGAAAAAACTCGACTCTCTAGATAAAAAAAAGTGGACTCCATGGATGATCGAGTCCAAGCCCTGGAAGCAAATACTGCATCAATTGACTTGCTTGAGACCCAGTTCAATCTGCGTTTGGCTGAATTGGAAAGAAGGGAAGAGAAATGTATGCTAAAGCTTGACGATGTAGAGAACAGGGAGCGTCGCTGCAACCTGCGTTTCCTGGGTTTCCCAGAGTGGGAGGGCAAAACGCAGTTGGACATCATGAAAGCCGTCAATG
Source organism: Ambystoma mexicanum (assembly GCF_040938575.1). NCBI lineage: Eukaryota > Metazoa > Chordata > Amphibia > Caudata > Ambystomatidae > Ambystoma > Ambystoma mexicanum. The sequence continues at coordinate 381,523,538 of NC_090934.1, read as the reverse complement.
CTGTACTTCGATCACTCTTTGACGAGGCCAATACTAATGAACCAACGATTGACAGAGCGCACAGGGCAGCCGCTTCTGGCAGGGGTCCCAGATCGGTTCTAGTGAAGTTTCACTACCACACAGAGAAGAGCAGAATTTTGGATCTTGCGAGGAGGAAGGGCCCGGTCATCTGGGAAAATATGAAGATCTTAATATACCAGGATTTGTCTGCTTTCACTTTGGCAAGACACAGACTGTGTGCCCCCCTGACAAAAAAGTTGGAATCTAAGGTGCTACTCTATAGGTGGGGATACCCATCTTCACTTGCATTTGAACTTGAGGGCTACAAATATGCCTTGGTCACAGAAGACATCCAAAGAGTTTTGCAAGAGCTCTTGGGCAACCCCAACGCGCCGTCAGAGGACAGCAGTCGGGAGGAGAAATTATCTGGTCCCCGAAGCCCTAAAGACTCTGTAGAGAGATGAAAAGTTAGAGGTCCCAGAAAGTATAGGAGGATTGCCCCAACTTCAAGGGGGCCTTCTAACGTCTGAAGGGATCTCTCCTATGGCTTGTCTACAAATTTGTGGTCACAGAAAATTCAGAGGGGAGGTAGCGCTCTCCCACCGGACCTACCGAGGTCTGGGCTGATCTTGGTACTTTGTTCTTGTTGTTGTAAACCTTTTTTAGATGAGATCCTGGTCCAGCAGGCACGGAGATGACGCTGAGGTGGGCTCTACTGGCTGGTTGGGTGGAGAAGCAGTTCTTCGTAGCTGAGGGGGTGGTAGCTGGTTTCCCGAAGGGAGGTGGCGGGCAGGCGCAGTGGGGGGGAGGTGGGCCTCGCCTCACATTCGGGATTACCTGCCCGAAGCGTTCATTGTGTGGTGCGTTTGGGAGCGCCCCGACTTCTAATTGGTTGATAGGCCTTGAAATGTTTTCGTGGTGGGGGGGAGATCTTATGTCTCTGTTTATGCTACGGCTAGAGAGGGGGGCTCAGTATTACATGATCTGTTGGTTGAGTGTTGCCCTAATTAAGGCAGACGTTGGTGGCCTGGCCGGACGGCATACTTCAGGTTACTGCAAGTCCAGGCGTCCGAGTGGGGGGGGGGCAGGGAGGAGAGTTGCGTTCTGTTCTGTTGGGGTCACTATTGTTTGCAATTACCGGTCAGGGGTCTGAATTCATTGAGAACCATTTTTTGTGGGAATCTGTCAGAAGAGCTGGCTCTGGGGACAAAATCTGGGTACATCGCCCCTGTTGCAGGGTCTTGCAGTGATCTCTCTCTACCTAATGGTTGATACTCTTTTCGCTGACATTGGGTTCGCTAAATGTTCAGGGGCTAAATTCCCCAAATAAAAGATCCATGGTGATGAAGGAGTTCAATAGGTTGAAGTTACATTTGTTATTTTTGCAGGAAACTCACTGGGCAAGGGGGAGGGAGATGGCTCTCAGATCCAGGTCTATTCAAGAGGTTTTCCAGGCCTGTGCCCCGACCAAGAGAAGAGGGGTAGCGATATTGGTCTCTCCCAAGGCCCACTTCAGTGCGAGATCTCATCGAGCAGACCCGAATGTCCGATTTGTGATGGTGAAGGGAGAGATCAGGGGGAGGAAAGTAACCCTAGTGTCTATTTATGCCTCTAATGAAGTCCAGGATCAATTTTGGGATGAGACTAAAACAACGATCATGGGTTTTCAGGAGGGGCTTCTCCTGGTGGGGGGAGATTTTAACATCGTTCTTCACCCTGAATTTGACAAAGTCTCCTTGCCCGTGCACAGACCTACAGTCCCAGAGGAGAATGGCTGCATCGTTTCATGCAACAAATGAGACATTGGGCCTAGTAGACTCCCACTCGACTCGTCATGACCAAAATACTCTACTTTTTTCTCCAATCCTCACTCATCCTCTTCGAGGATGTATTATGTTTTACTTGATAAAGCTTTGCGTGAGTGTATCATGGGGTTCGAGGTGGAGCTGATCACGTGGTCGGACCATGGCTTGGTCCGTGCCCAAGTGGGTATCTCCTCGGGTCACCCTATGTCCTCAAGGTGGACGTGCAACAACCTCTTGCTGAAAGACGGAGACCGCGAATATTAAGGAATATTTTGAGCTTAACGATAATGGAGAAGTTGGGGAGGCGGGAGTATGGGAGGCCTTTAAGGCTACAATTCGAGGAGTCTTGATTGGGTTGGAGGCAGCAAGGAAGCGATTCAGAACCACGGAGGAGAAGTCTCTCTGACAAAATAAATGAGATACAGCCAGGGGGTAAGCTCCGATCCCAAATGCTCCCAGGTAAATGGGCTGAACTCCAACAGCTTAAGGAGAAGCTAGCCACCCTTATGGTTGGGCAAACTGAGAGACAATTATCTCCTCAAGGAAAGATACATGGAGAAGGGGGAGAAGGCAGATAACATTTTGGCTTGGAGATTACTTGAATTTGGGAACAGTAGGAGGGTAGACGCAGTGCGCCTTCCGGGGGTGGAAAATGCCTCGACGACCCAGGGATAGCTGAACAATTCTGAGCTTTCTATGAGCGCCTCTATACATCTGAGTGCACAGAGGAGGGTCCAGAGGCCGATCAGTTTGACTCTCACGATCCCTCACCTCCCACTAGAAAAGGCAGATCCTTTAGAGAGGCCAATTACGCCCCAAGAGGTGATGGATACTATTGGCTTCATGAAGGGGGGGGGACCACCACTGGCGATGATGGCTTCACTGACCTTTTTTACAAGTCAATTTCAATTTATTAATAATATGCATATAACTTTACAAAGTTTTGCATATCAATCATGTAAAATCTAAAATCCATCATACATAATATACATTTTTCTCTTAAAACACATAGATTTCATTTGATAGCTCATTTAAAATATCTAAAATAATCACATAAAATTTCATCATATAAAATATCAAATTCATGTTGTGCCCTTCAAGTAATCTGTGCCATATGTCTAAAGTGTTACATGTATACATATTATATTTCATGAGATGAGAATTACATATACCAGTCAGACTTTCACATTCACATAATATATGATGAGCAGTTTCTAGTGTGTTTATCCCACTTAATCTACAATATGAGTTCTTTAGGTATATCAATCTTTGCTCCAAGTATAATTAATACATTACATATTAAGTTTGAACTTCAGATACCACCTGATGGTATTAGTCTGGATAAGCATTCTGATGAGAGGGTTTCTTTTCTCTTACTATTAGATACTCAAGTAAGAACCTACTATTTGATTTGGTCGCCAGATTGACTATTCTTTGATCATAATCAAGTTCATCAATCATCATTTTCATTTTTCTTTTTACTTGGCCAATACTCAAGAGTAACCAGCTGAACGGATCATTCTCTATCCATTTGAGGATTCCGTTCTCCATCTATATAATCTTGTATATGCAGCATCATTCTCACTGCATCTAAATTGTTCCATTAGTTTAACTGCAAATGTATCATTATTGAGTCTAGTTAATTTGACATATAGCATAAGTCATTAATTGGATGCGGCTATAGACACTGTTCATCTTGCATTTGAGTGGTATATACTCGTATGGCAGATTTTTAGGCATCCTCAATAAAAGATTTTAAAAATTTTGCTTCAAATTTCCCAATTTCATTTTTGAAATAGCAGCCTCATATTTCAGCACCATACACCAAACATGCTACTATTTTTGTAGAATACAGTTTCATCACAGTACTTATAGAGATGTTCCCTTGCCCTCCAATAAATGTGCGTAATGCCATCGTAGCATTCATGCACTTCCTCTTGGTTTCATTCCAATGTTTTTTCCATTTAAGTTTATTGTCGATGATGACACCCAAATATTTGTATTCATTTACGACTTTAATCTGTCTCTTATCTATCCGCCATATTGGGTTTTTATCGTTCTTCATAATCTTATACTCAAACATCATAATTTTAGTTTTATCAATGTTAATAATTAGATCATTGGCTTCTGCAAAGCTTTCAAGTTCATTCAGTTTTGCTTATAGTCCTTTTGGAGTGTAGTCTATTAAAAGGAGATCATCAGCGTAGCCAAGCCACCCCAGCCTTGCTACGCCCAATTTAATATCATTAATAACATTAGTTGGACCGGTTTTTCTTTAAAAATCTGCTAAATATAAATTAAACGGTCACCGCTAAAGTAAAACCTTGTTCGACACCGCGCGTCGTAGATATAGCTTCAGGCAGTTTCCCTTCTAAATCTAGACCCACTCTGACAGATGTGTCCTGATATAATAGTTGTATCATGTGTAGCAGAGCATGTGGGATACCCCATGTTTTCAATTTGTTCTATAATTTCATACGAGATACCGTATCAAATGCTGCAGAAACGTCTATATAGGCAGAATCTTGCAAGAGTATTCTACTGCACTAACTAAAATAGATATATTGTGTGATGTGGATGACTTTGCTCTAAATCCAGACTGATTGTTGGGAAGTATCGCACTGCTAGATATCCATTGATTTAGCTCATTTAGCAGTATTTTTGCAAATAATTTTGCAGGGATATCAAGCATTGCTAACATTCTATAATTTCCCAGGTCTTTGCGTGGGCCTTTTCTTATATATATGTAGTATTATACTCTTTCCATGAATCGAGGACTTTTCCAAATTTACCAATCCATTGAAATAGAATATACAACACCTTAGTGTTAGGGAGAATTCTCTTATAAGGCTAATTTCCCAAACCTAGTGAGTCCCCCAGCAGCTTTGCTGGATTTTTGGGGTTTGTTTTTTTTCTCCTGCTAAGAGTGAGACTCTTTCGCCCACTCTTAGGCATAATTTGAGGTATGTCTTTGACTCCGTGTGCTTATGGGGTCTTTTACTCCATAGGGTATCATCTATTTCTTGTGTGTGTTACACAGCACCCTCAGTGCAGCAACACAGGGGTGTCATGGTGACCCCCAAACATAGACTCCATTCCCTGGGACTGAATACTGTCTCCCAGGGCCTGTAACGTCACCATTGACTTTTCTAGTCCTAAATTGTGAACAGAACTAGTACAAACCATCATATTGTGGAAGTACTGGAAGGGGTAAATTATATTGCCCCTGGGTCCGTTTTCAAGGGGGCACTTTCCAGTCCCCCCCGCCCCCCTTGTCGAGTTTCTGGCTGGTGGCAGTGGTTACCACGCGAAATATTCCACCGTAATATTCTCTATGGGATTTTCCCATTGATTTTAAACGCACCACTTTTTGGTGCAATGTTAAAGATACCGCTGGTTTATTTATTTAATATTAAACCAACGGTTGGGTCTTTTTGCCAGAATTCTTTTCTAAAATGGTGTTCGTGTCCGTCTCTGTAACTCTGACCAAGGTAGAGCCCTTTGTTCCACTTTTTGGCGGGCTTCTCCACAGAAGCCCTCCAAATGGTGCCACTCTGTCTGGGTTCCACAGGATGGGTGGGGAGGGGAATTGGCACCCTGGACTGCGTTGCCTTAGCAACTCAAGTCGCACTCTGTTCTAATTGGCCCAGTGGTGAGCCACCCAGCTCATCACTTAGCATGTTTGAGTGACAGCTAGGCTGTTGAACGGGGGTTTTTCTGCAAAAAAGCAGGGCCTTTGGGACTGGAACTTCAGAAGTCGCCACAGGACCTAAGAATCCGAAGAGGGAAGAAGCTGAGCCATCTGCAATGACGACACCACCGGTGAAGCCCTGCTGCAACTAACTCGCCACTTTCCCGATGACAAGAGAAGGTCTTCTGCTGGACGAGTCTTCTTCCTCTGAGCTGGTGGGACCAACCAGTTCACCCCTTTCGCCTTCCCAAGACGTCTCTTGGTCGAATCGCCCGTGCCAAGCACCCCGGCGACCGGATAGCCAAGCTTCACCACTTTGACCGCGAATAAATGGAACGCACCTTTTATCGACTAACTCCGCGGCTGGTTTCATCCCTATGCAGTGCAACGACTCCACGTTTCCTCCTCGACGAGATCCTCTCTTCGCCTGGTCGAAACAACAAACTGCACGTACTGCCAGGAACAACTGCCACCGCTGGAGCTTCCTCTCTCTTTAAGGTACGGTGTCCTGCCTGGCCTCCCTTTCTTCGGTTTGCCCAAGGTGACCCTTAAATCCTTGGCTTTCCAACTGGGTTGGCCCCAGACCTTCTAACTTTACCTTCTTGAATCACCCCAACCTCTTTTGAACATTCTGCAAAGACTTTTAGTGCATTTTAAACTGTGTGATCTTGGGCACATTTCGCTTTGCTCCATTTAAAGTGGGCCTGGCCTATGAACTTTGGCTCTACAGTATATACTGCCTTCTTTCCCTTGCTCCGAACTCCTAAAAAGTGTTGGGACCTGTTTTATTTCTGTGCTCTGCCTGTTTCTCTCCCTTTAACTGAACTATTGGAGTGCCATCAGGTTACGCGCTCGCATCTGTTTAACAAATAGTGGTGTTTTAACTCTGACTTGTCTAATAGTTATCAAGGGAGGTGTGTATACTTTACCTGACTGCGTTTTAACTTGCTTTTGATTTAGAGTGCTAGTAAATTGCCTAAAGTGCGTTTTAAATACATAATTATATAATTTTTATACAAAACTCTGGTCAGTGTTTGTTTGCCCTACTTGTGTTTAGCCCTATTGTGTATACTCTATATACTGCCCTACTCTTCTTGAGAGAGGGCCGACTGCTCAGCCACAGCTACCAGGTAAATCTGGGTGGTGCAGACAGCTACCAATTGGGTTTACTGCTTACTTCTGTAGTCTTCATCTTTTTGCATTGTTCCCTAAGGAAACTGCACAGGATTCTGCCTTACACTTAGCCCATCGTTCAGGCGTTTGCATCAAGAGGGCATTGCATGTACTATCTGGTCCCGCAGCTCTCGACTTTGGCAATGTCTTTATTAGTGTTATCAATGAAGCAAGTGTATGTTCCGTTCCGGATCATCTCCTCTTTTTTGTAACACTGTGTTTCACATGTCATACTCCCCAGAGTTTTTTTTTTACATGAGCATTCCAACTGCTCTCTGGAATGCAGTTAACCGGAAGAGTTTTTCTTATTATTTAAAATGGCCCACATTCCTTGGTCATTTTTATTGTTTGCTGCATTAGCCAAGTTAAGCCATATCTCACCTTTTTTTCTGATGTGCATTTCTCCATCTCTTATATTTAGATTATGGATCTTCAAAGTACCATCTTTTGCATTCTCATTTATGCATTCACGAATATTTGTCCTTAGCAGTTTCTTTTTTATATGGATGTCATTGTCAAATTTCTTATCAGTCAAATTCCATTTTTCATTTATTGATCTATACTTGCGCTTTACCATAACTGCTATCTTAATTTTATCTGTTACATCTTTAAATTCATCAAAGATATCACTCTCTAATTTCATTGGAGTATGTTCATACTCCTCAATGAAAGTATCTAGAAGTGGAATAGCTCTTGCGTTGCCTTTTTGAATATTAGTGGGGTTCCATTTAATACGATTACCTGCCGTATTTACTCCAATCTCACCATTTAATTGGTATATGCTGCAAGTTTTTACTTTCTCTTTTAGCAGAAGATATAGAGGCAAGTGATCGCTTTCTTTTCTACATCCTACAGCCATATCGGTAACTATCTCTTGTGCTTTTTCTGTTCACAATCATATAGTCAAGGGTGCTCATACTCTTTCCACATATCCTAGTCACATTTTTCACATTGTCTCCAGGGGTATTACCATTTAGTACAGTCAAATGATATTTAATAAAGATAGCCACGCCTTACTTTCTCTAGAGCTATTTTGTATAGCAAAAGGTTCAGAGTTCCTTGTTCTAGTAACGCTTCAGACTCTGTTTAATTTTATGTTTAGATCGCTCACTATCATCAGAGGGATCTTATTGCTAAATTCATAAAGTATTTTAGCATTTCTTAATATGTTCTCTTATGTTTTCCGCCAGGTGGATTGTATATGTTGATTAATAAAATAATTTCTATGTTTGACGAAATACAGGAGACAATCAATATTACTACCATTTTAGTGGATTCAGTATGTTTATTTCCAGTCTATGGTTGTTTGATTGAAATGATTAGTCCTCCTTTCGGTCGACCTCTAGGTCCTTGGGTGGCGTTGCATGTGAAATTACTGCGTCCATCAAGTTCATTCTTTTACAATCCAAGTTTCTTGTAGCGCGATAACTCTAAACATATTTATATTGCCTAAAAGTCCATCTTCACATGTATAGTGCATATTTCTTCGCGTGTTCCAAGATAATATATGTTCATTTTCATCAGGAACTCGCTTCAAAGGGAGATTTAAATGCTACAGGGAGCCATTGCCAATATCCATCAGGAATTGTATTATCAATCGGTCTAGTGGCTATTTCTTCACATGTCATCTGATGATTTGTTGCATCTACATTATTAATTTTACCTTCTTGATTGTTCGTTTTATCCTTTTGTTTACAGTTTTCTTCATATTTTACTTTTGACATAACTTTCTTTACAGGTATATCCTAGTTTATCAAACTATTTACCTTGACTCCAAAAAAATTCATGTATTAACCATTAAAAGCACCATACAGTTTTGGCTATTCTAGTAGTGCTTACCATCTGGTCTACTATCTTAGTCATCTGAGACAATCATACGCAAGGGGACGATGGAAGAACATAGTGCCAGGATTCGTCTTCTATCAAGGACAACACTCTTGGCTATATCTATTTTTTCAATTTGTATCGCCCGTCTCCTCCCACCCGATTCATCCCATTTTTGCAGTTATTTTCTTCTCTTTTTCATTAGTTTTTTTCGCTTGTATTGATTTTTCAATCATTTTTTCCCCTTTCTTATTTGCTTTTATCTTCTTCGTTCTTCCATTTTCACCTTGTGAGCATATAATATTCTCATATAGCTTGGGTACATCAATTAGTACATCATCAATGGGATCCTCCTTTTTCTGTTTTTTGCATTTCTTCATCTCTGCCTTTTTTTGCGGACCTGTTAGCTCTTTTTCCGCTTTGTTCAGTTGTTTCTTAGGAGGATTGTTAAAAAACTCTCTAACACCTGCATCGCTAACCTTTTGTACTTTGCTCACAGACCTTGTGTTGATTTTCAGTGCTAATATCATACAATAACAAAGAATGTATTGCTAGTTTACTTTCTATAGAATCACATTTTTCAACTAGTGTCACTAGAACATTTTCAAGTGCTTGGAATAACTCCTGTATTCATACTAATAAAACTTGTCTCATCTAATATCTCTATTTTACTAGTGTTGACTTTCTTCTCTTTAGAGCTATCCGGATTTTGTTCTGGTATATTATTGTTAATGGCCAAACGTGTTTGACCAATTACAATTAGTCCAGAGCTTGGGTCGATCTCAAACTGCTCACCAATATTTAAAAATTCAATATTTTCTTTCTCATTCTCTTCAAAAATGTACTCGGTAGGAATTTCAGAGATACTCTCAGCTATACTAGGTTTAGCTAGAGCAGTAGAGTTCATCTCTGCGTTAGTAGGATGGTAGGACTTATCACTTGGGTCAATAGTTTAATACTGATACATGGAAAAGCTATGGAAGGTTCGCTCATATTTTCTGAGGTGCTACATTCCATTTCTTTAGCAGTCATAGATGGTATTGCTGCTCGCATAACCTTAGTGCTTGGTTGCTCTATTTTTTTAAAGAAGGTAGTCATTTTAGCAAGTTGGCAGTCTGTCAAGAGCCCAGGTTGAGATATAATTTTGCGTTTACATGCTCGATCATTTCTAGGTGCCTTTAAGTTATTCAAATTTTCTACATTAGCCTGATTTATTTAGAATTTCCTGGGTCATACCATTGCCAATACGTATTTTCTGTGGATCGTAGTTGCATGTCTTTGCTTACAGCGCTAAGACCTAGCTTACCACAGTAGGGCGGAAATCTGCGTTCTCTGAAAGAATAACAAGACTGTCTATCATAGGAAAGGTTGTAATCTATAACAATATGCTAGCTACTGTTAAGGAGAATTCTCCTTCTAGGGCTAATTTCCCTCACCTATTGAGTCCCCCAGCAGCTTTGCTGGATTTCTGGAGTTTATTTTTCCACCTGGTAAGAGTGTACATCCTTTTTCCACTCTTAGATGTGTTTTGGCCTATGTGTTTTTACTCATCGTGTGATCTTGGGCACTGGAGCACACCACTCCAGGTGCCCCTGTTCTTGTATGGGTTACACAGCACCTTCAGTGTAGTAACCTAGGGTTGTCTATAAGACTGCCCTCTGACTCCATTTCGCTGGGGCTGACTACTGTCCCCCAGAGAAAGGTAAAGTTGCCATTTCCTTTGCCTCGTCACTTTTTATACAGACCCAGTACACCCCATCTTACATGGAGTACTGGAAAGGGCTAAACTGTACCCCTTTTCTGTCTGTACCTCCCTGAGCATTGTTTCGCTCTTTTAACATTTAGACTTGGCTGGTGGCAGTGGTATCTACCCTAACTTTTCTATTGCGATTATATTAGATAAACGTGGTAATGCTTTTGGCTATTTTAGCAGCCTTAAGCATAAACCTGCTTGACCAAATCGTCTTTCTTTTGGCTCCTGTTGGGTTTATTTGCCACTTCTTTTTGTTAAAGTCCTTCTTGTGTTTTACTTTGCGCGGCAAACTAGGTTCGCCTTCTTTGTTCACCGTCTTTTGGCAGGCTTCTGCAGAGAAGCCCTCCTCTTGGCTTCTGGGTGTCTAGGTAGACTGTATGTGGGGAAGGTGTGTAGTCACCCCCTGCACAGGGTATCGTAGGAAACCCAAGTCGCACTTTGCCATGATTGGCTGAGGTGGTTGTCCCGGCTGGACAAACCCCCCTGCTGCGTGATTGACAGCCAGGCTGTGTTAATGGGGGTTTTGCGCATAAAAGGCAGGTCTCTTGGGCTAGAAGTCAGTCGCCTCTGGAACTACAAGGAACCGAAGAGAAGCAGAGAGAATGACGGGTGCTGCAACTACCCCGTCCCGGTGAAGCCCTGCTGCAGTCCTGAGCTATCTACCCTTCAACGACTAAGAGGAGATCCAGTCTGGAGTCTTCTTCCCTTGAGCCTGGTGGGGATAACCAGCTCATCTTCAGCCAGAGGTCTCCTTCATGGTCGAAATCGCTGCACAAATCTACTGCTGTAGTGGTCCGGATAGCCACCTGCCGAGCCTCTCCTGTTTTTAAGGAGCGCACCTTTTATTCGTTGTCGCTGCTGCCGGATTCATCCCTGTGTGGTGCAGACCCCCTTCAGACGTCGTCCTTCACAACGAAGCTCCAGGAATCGTGGAAACCAACAGGAACAACTGCCCGGGCACCAGCTGCACCATTGGAATAAGGTACTGTGCTCTGCTTGAGGAAACTGGGTGAATCCCTTTTCTTCATCTTCAAGGCTTGCCCTTGTCTTCCCTCCTTCTTATAACTTGTGCTTCCTAACATTGACAATATCAAAGTACTCTTGGCTAATGCTGAATCGTGAACTGTTTAACGGTGTGATCTTCGACAACAGGTCTCCTGTGTCAACTAAACCTTTGACTTTTGAACTTGTGTTTCTGAGTGTTTCTCGATTGTCTGCCTAACCTAAATATTGCCTGTGATTTTTGCCTCCAACTCCCTCTGGGTATCTCAGGTGCCAAGTGTGTTTTTGCCCCCGGTAGCATTTCATGTCACGGATACGCGTTTATTTAGTAGACCGAACTGTCAAAAAGTGATCGCACCCGTATCTGAGGTATCGTGTTTTGTTCATAACACTGGTTCATTCAAACACAGGGTACTTACCTTGAGACATACTGTACAAAGTGAATTGGTTAGTTGTAGTATATTTTACATGTGGTTTTGTTTAAGGTTTAATAGAAGTGTTGTGTTTATAACTGATGGTTTAAAAATAAATGTACTTATATTTTTCAACCTGAAACCTTGAGTCAGTGTTTGCTTGAGTCACAGTAATTGTGGTCCCTTTGTGTAATCTCTGCCACTGCTCATATACTCTTGAGATAAGCCTGGCTGCTCTGCCACTGCTACCACTTTGACATAGTAGTACAAGCTTGTACCAAAGGTAAAACTTGTATTGCCACCTGTGGTCTTAATTGTGTGTAGTGGTTCCTAAGGGCACTGCACAGGATTCTGCCTAACAGCTACCGTTCACAGTTAGCAATCAACAGTGTACTTTGTGGTACTTCCGGGTGCGCGCGCGGGTGCACTGCACACCGGGAACTTCTAGCTGCTGTGGGGCGGGACTTGGGCAGCCAGGCCAATCACAGTGTAACTACAAATCAAAAGAAAGGAGAGATTCATGACGCTAGCGAAGATTGGCTAATGAGTTCACGCAGCGTCTGCGTCTCCTTCAATATACTCTGCGTAGCAGGGGGCAATCAATTCAGTCTACAAGTTCAGAGCAGCATGGAAGGAAAATTACTTTAGTCAGGCAACTTCCGTGTTGCTGCTATAGAAGTCCTCTCTAGGTCAGCGCTTCGCCGCGGTAGAGGTCTCACTGAAGGGAAAATCCACAGACAGCGCAAGCGTGTTCATCGTAGATCTCCAGTCAACAGTGTACTTTGTGGTACTTCCGGGTGCGCTGTCATTTGGCTCTGCTCTAGCCCCTTTCCTATCCAAATTATTTAATGCGGTACTTGACTCAGGGAGTCTCCCCCAATCCATGCTATCAGCCTGCATAGTGGTTATTCCAAAAGAGGGAAAGGACCCGACGAATTGCCAGTCCTATCGTCCCATTTCACTATTAAATACTGATGTAAAGATTCTGGCGAAACTTCTCGCGAATAGGTTGGCCCAGCATCTCCCCTCGCTTGTTCATGGCGACCAGGTTGGGTTCATCCCCGGGAGGCAGGGCTCTAATAATATTAGGAAAACCCTAGTTTTGATCCATGATTTGGGCAGTAACAGCGTACAGGCTTACATGTTGTCGTTGGATTCTGAAAATGCCTTTGACCGTGTGGAGTGGTCTTATATGGGGAAAGTCTTGAAGAAGATGGGTTTAAGGGTAAGATTCTGCGGGTGGGTCTCTGCTTTGTATAATGGCCCATCTGCCAGGGTGTCTGTCAACGAAACGCTCTCGGCCCCATTTTCCCTTTCCCGTGGTAGCCGTCAGGGTTGCCCTTTGTCTCCCCTCTTATATGCTATCGCTCTGGAGCCCTTAGCTGTAGCTATAAAACAACACCACCGGATTACTGGGATTATCTGCAGTGATCTAGACTTCAGGTTATCTTTATTGGCGGACGACATTCTGGTCTATATGACCAACCTAGACCAATCTCTCCGGACACTCTTGAATCTGATTCAGTCGTTTGGGGCTTTTTCGGGCCTAAATATTAATTTGTCAAAATAATCTTTCATGCTGATGGGGTGTGTGGCTACGTCATACCTGGGGGTCCTGCTTCCGAGGGACTTGGGAAGCATTTTTTAGCTTAATTTTCCCCTGTTTCTCTCCAGGATACGTTAGGGCCTGAAGCGTTGGACTCGTGACACACTCATGGTTCGGGCGGATGGTGTCCTTAAAGATGAATATTCTACCCCGCCTCTTGTACCTTTTTTCCGCCCTTCCTACTGTAGTTCCAGATTCGTTCTTTAAAGCTCTACAATCCATGGCTTTATGCTTTATTTGGAATGGGAAAAAACCAAGAGTAAAATTTGCCACCCTGACCCTTCCGAAGTCTAAGAGGGGCTTTGGGCTCCCAGACTTCCGCTTATACTACAAGGCTGCACAGTTAAGGGTCATGTTGGAGCATATGAAGGCTTAAATGCGGACTTACTGGTCATATATAGAAGATACCATACTCCTAGGAAAGTAAGGGATTTCTTGTGGCCCCGGCCACAGACCTCCCGGACAGGGTTAGAACCCATCCGACGTTGGCAGTCCTGTGGTCCCTATGGAGGCAAGATAAGTCCAACGCGCCCCTTTCTTCCTGGCCTTCTCCTGTCTTCCATAGGGGGGGCCCCCTTTTAATCTGGGGAAGAGGGCTTTCAGAGACACCCAGAGGTGGTCTGATATAGGTCTTTAACGAGTTGATCAGCTATTCCAGAACGGTATCTTTTATTGAGCACCCCAGCTCGGCGGTATACATGGGAGACCACCCAATCTATTTTTTAATTTCTCAGTGTGAAGGGGCTCCTGACTGACCCCAAGTGGGACGTGGGTCTGGCGTGCCCTCTCAAACCCCTGGAAAATTGGTTAGTGGAGGCTACCTCAAGAAGAGGTTGCCTTTCCAAAATATAATTTTTTTTAATCACAGCTCAACTTGAGGATAGACAGGGTTTTAATGGGTTCTGGGAGAAGTGGGGTGAATCCTTGGAAGATGACACCTGGTCTAAGCTCCTTGGAGTGATTCTGTCTGGTTCCCTTTACACGACTGCTATGGAGCACAACTTTAAAATCCTTCACACATGGCACCTCCCCCCTGAGATTGTTCAAAATGTTTAGCGGTACTTACCCCCTCTGTCCCAGGGAGTGTGGCCAGAGGGGGTCTTGGTACCACTTGTGGTGGGAGTGCCCTTTTATTCAGATCTTCTGGTCGGAGACCTTGAGCTGGGTTAAAGACATAGTGGGTCTCTCGATTCCCTTGTGTGCCATTGACCTCCTGTTTGGGTTCCCCTCCCCAGCCATGGAGTCATGTGCCTATCCTAAGGTGGTCCAGGCTATGCTGAGAGCAGGGAGGTTTTCCCTGGCTCAGAAGTGGAGAAGCAGAGTAGTTCCGCCAGAGCAGACGGGCTGGCTAAACTCTGCGTCATTTTCACTTATGAGAAGTTAACAGTTCTGGTTCATGATTCAATGAGCGCTTTTCTGCAGGACTGGACAGTGGTGCTCTTGCACAAGGAATGTGGTACAATGAGACTTTGAAGCTTTGAAGCTCCCGCCCTAGACGCAGCTTAGCGTGTATATTTCCCTGGTATGTTAGTCCTAATTGCTAGTGGTGTATGGTCAGTAGTGAACCCAAGTTGTCAGCTGTTTTGTAAGGTCCCATGGTTCCTATTTTCTGTTTTTTGTCTCCCCAATGCCCATTGGCCCGGTTAACTATGAGCGGGGGGGGGGCTTGGAGGGCGGGATGTGTTGGGGAGGGAGGGGGTTGAAGGGGTGGGCGGGTCTTGCTTTGTTTCCTTATGGTAATGAATCATTGACAATGGTCTTTGCCTGTTGAAGTAAAATGTTCAATAAAAACTAAGTAGAAATAGTATTCACTGTTATCCACTAGGGGAGATGGCATTCTGATGGATTGTGTAGTCCCCATCACCAGTATGCTTCCGCCTTCATCAGCAGGCTTCATGATGATGATTTTCTTTGATGTGAGGTCTCCAAGTGCCACGGTCTCCGCATGGGTCATGTGATTGAATTGGCCATAATTTCCTTGCTGCCGAAATTGACAAGGGAGATCCCTCTCATTTTCTCGAATGTGAGAATCTCTGGGGGTATCTCACTGTCTATCTGGGTAAATGTCGATTTGGACCTGAATTTAGTATTGGCGTTTTCTTTTATTGCTTCTCTGTTGTGAAAGAAAGCTTGAAGTCGGATTGTCCTGAAGCATTTTCATTGTTCCAACTTCGCTTGGTTTGGATTCATGTCTTCAGTGCGTACAAAACGTAAACCCTCTGAGAGAAATAGTTTATATTTCCGTCTGGTCAGTTCCTGAAAAGTTGAAAATTAGGGAGTGCCAATGAGGCTATCCCATTGTTCCTGGTATTCGTAAAAGTTCATTTTGATCTGTCCTGAATCTTCTCTTTTTGGGCTTAAGGGCTTAAGGGTCTCCGTCCCTGAGGCTGGCCCTAGCCTAAAAAAAGCTTTATTCTCGCTTGATGTTGAAGCGCAAGCTTGTGAACTTTGTTCCTCGCAAGTTGATGAACTGCTGGTATCAGAAAATGATGCCCACTATCTCCTATTGGTTGGTTTGTTACTCTGATTGTAATCTTGGACAAAGTTCAGAACCTGGCTCACCACTTTCTGCACCTTACGCGGGTTGCGAAGCACGCGTACATTCAACTGTTAAAATACGCCATCGTAACTATTCTGGGCTGTATGTACTATCACATGGCACCGACTGCTCTCATCAGCTGGTCCCTCGTGCATTCAGCTTCACATTTAGACCAGCTCTACCAAATAAGTGAACCATTTTGAATGTTAATCCCAACCCAACCAGAATACACTCCTTCAATCCCCTCCCACAGTACCCAACCCCAACTTTCAGCGAACCCTCCCATATTAAACCCTCCCACCCCTGTATCCCTCCCCCAAACGCCCCCTGTGGCAACGCAGGCAAACACTAGGGATGACAAACTCGGCAACCCAATTGGCTCCACCCGTGGACATTACGCAAGAGGAGGAGGCCGACCACATCAAGGATCATGACAGCATAACTGTATCTTTTACCTTTATGACCATCAGAATACCAGTGACTGCTTACAGGATTTATCAATTGTTTAATTTAGAGAGAGTGACTTACCAGGTCAAGAAAAAAGATGTATACTCTGACATTTGGGATAATTTCAATGAGTTTTACGGTTGCGGTATACCCTCATCCCTTTTTATTCTTCTTTCTTTTTTATTCCTTCTTCCCTTTCTTTCCTCTCCCACTTCCCTTTTTTGCTTATAGATAATGGTTACTGTTACACTGTTTTGTAATTGATATACCTTGTGTTTACTTGCTTGTTCTTTGTTGTGGTGGATTGTAACAACATTTGAACGTTTCGATAAATGTATTAAAAAAACTGAAAATCAGTCGCACATACTGATGCAGAGTGCTTGTGCTTCCCAACAGCAAAAAACTAAAACAAAGATTGTAACAGACTGCTAAATAGCATGTAGCACAGCAAGGTTCACCCGGGGGTCCATCAGCACTCCCAAGACCATGCGATCTATGAATCATGGCTCACATTTGGTGCCTCAGTCCTTAGGCAATGTCTCCAGAAAGTCCTGCACATATTCCGGATCAGTAAAGCAGTGGCTCATGTTATGGACCGCTCAACTTTGAACAGTAAAACATTGCGTATTGTAAACCGTGCTCCCTAAGAGCTCTTGGCTGGCAAAAAGAGATTGGCCTGCTGCACATAAGGCGTAAAGTCAGACTAAAATTAGACCCTAGCCTCCTTGCATCGTAGATTGCCGAGCTCACCGAAGCACCACATCTTGCTCCCTATAATTGAGCAAACGTGCAATAACTGGGCGTGGATTCTGGCTCGCCTCGGCACTTGCGGTGACACTCGATGGGCCTGTTCAACTAGGAACTCTGACAAAAGCATTGGGTCCTCCAAGACTTCTTTTATAAACTCCTCCAAGAAGATCTCCATATTCTGCTGTGGTATGGATTCTGGTCTCCCTCTCACCAAAATATTATTCCGCCGGGACCTCACCTTATCTTTGATACCCTGTACCTCTCTCTGCAATGTGTGCAATGCCTGGTTCATTTCGGTGGTAAAACCTGTGTGCGCCCCTACCTTCTGTTCAACCTTGGTTTTGCCCTCATTTTTCTTGTCTAGGAGTTCATCCTGTCAACCTAATAGCCCATGCCATCCAGATTGTTAATAGCCGCAAACCCACTTTTAATCTCAGTGAGCACTATTTCCTGAGCTGGGGTGGGGCTGCCCCCACTAGTTCAAGGGTCCGATCCAGGAGAGCATCCCCCTTCTTCTCACCACATGTGTCTTGGGGTAGACATCCTGTCTGTGCTGGCAGGCGTCCCTTCCTTGGTCCCAAACTGCAAGCAGCCTTGTTTCTTATATACCTTGGCCATGTATATGGTCAACAAACCTCCCCCCCCCCCCTCCCTTCCTAGGCCAGTCCACAGGGTCCACCTGAAGGAACAGTAAAACAGGTAAACTCGCCCAGAGTCACAGCTCAGGTAGCAATTGCTAGGGGAGATCCTAGCAGGCCAAGGAAAGCTGCACAAGCCAAGAGCAACCAGGCTACTGCCCAGAGTTGCATAGCAGCAGTCCAGGTGCCGCTATACGCCTTGTTAGCACCAGCAATCGACCATCAAGGAGCAGCCCCTGAATCAGACAGCTCCCACTGGCTCACACAGCCAGTGTCTGCAGTTGCTAAGACTAACGGTCCGCCACCATAGCAGAGTCGCAACGGGGATAGCAGCTCAGCAAGCAGCATCGGGGCACACTGCGCCAGGGAGGCGCGCTCCCCAGCAGTGCCTGATGCATGCCACCGGAGGGCTCTCCCGTTATTCACGCCTCCTAACTCTTCGCCGCCAGTATTTCCTGCTTGCTGCCACCGGGGTGCAGAGGCCTTCGGGATGGCCTGCACTCTCCCCCAGGGCACCCTCTCCGCTCCTCCTTGCACAGGGGCACCCACTGCAAGATTAAATCTCAGCCACTAGGTCTACTGGCAACAAGCTCCATTGGGCGGGCTTCTCCTCAGTCTCACTTCAGTTCCAGCAGCTCGCCAGCCCTCACAGCACCACACTAAACCCTCAAGCCACAGATCAGCCACCAGGTAACACCTGAGGCACTCCTGGTCTTCCACCACCAGAATCCCGCAATTAAATGCTTGTGCACACTGCAGCAGAAGCCAGTGTCGTTGTCCTCCAGTCTTTCTCACACATAGCTTAAAAGGAAGCAGCCATCTTGGTCGCAAGCCCTTGTGCCCGCCCCCGTAATTTCCCTATTCTTACGGATGGCCTCCTGACTTTGTCCTGTTGATTTCTTTGGAACTTTCTAGTGGCACTAGCACTGGACTCCTTGTTATGGAGAATTTTCATTTTCATGCTTAATTCTTCCCACCTTAGAGACCCGGGTTCTTTTGCTGGACTTGGGACTTTTTAATTTTAACCCTGGATTGAGTGAGACCTTTTTCTCACTCGTGTTTTTACCTGATTTGGATTTTGTGTTTTCACTGTATTTCAAGTCTGGCAAACTCCGTAGCCATCTGCTGTTTGTATGGTGACACACAGCACCTTCAAGGCAGTGTCATAAGGTTTCAATACCTTTTCCTGTGTGAACTACAGGTCCCTAGAATAGTAAAGTGAAATTGACTTCTTTACCTTTTCTCTTTGTAGGTTCAGCAGACCCCATCTTATGTGGAGTGCTGGGGGGTTAATTAGCCCCATTTCCTACTTTCTCATGTAACAATTTAGTTACCCTCACTGCTTCAAATGGCTGGTGGCAGTGGTTTAATTTTTCATACCATTTTGCTTTTCTACTGCAGGCTGAACAGTCTGCCGCAGTACAGCACTCGTGGGTGACCATTGTGTCAAAATGGCCCCTGTCTTTTTTCACCATTTTCTGTTTGTGAGGTCTTTCTTGGGTTTTACTCTGTGCGTTGAGACAGATTCGAGCCCTTTTTCTTGCCTTTGGCGGGCTTCAGGCCTGAAGCCTGCCTCTGGCTGCAGTGTCTGGAAGGACAGGATGTGATGGTGAGGGAGGGTCCCGATTCTCCCCTGTCCTTTGTCTTGCGGATGCCTGAATGCAACCAGTCCTGAGTGGCTGGCTGACTGTCCTTTCAGGACAGCCACCCTGCTGTGTAATGGACAGCCTAGGCTGTGCATGAATAGGTTGACCACTGGGAGAAAGACACAAAGACTGTGAACGAAGCTTGCTGCATCCTCCTGGATCTTTGGATCTTTGTATTGCCCGGTGAAGCCCTGCTGCTGTGCTGAAACTCCTTTTTCAATTTGACAGAGAAGCTCTGGAAGGGACGACTTCTGCTCTTGGGTTAGTGGGACCAACTAACCCCGAGACGAACTCCACTGGACCATCTTCCCCCGACTTGCTGCAAGAATCGAGGGCCAGGGGGTTGAGGAATCCGTAGTTGAGTGAAACGTCTGAAACCCAGCTAGAAGCTCCAGGAGTCTCCTAAGGACCCCTCCAGAAGCAGGACGACCAAAGCTTGAGTCCCCTCGCCAGAGTTACAGGACCCAAGGAGTGAAGGAAGCCCAACCAGTATCCAAGATCTGCGACAATGCGGTTTGCCAAGCGCTGAAATCGCAAAGTGCTGCTGTAATGAAAAGAGCCCGTAGCTGCCGATGACCGCACCAAGAACCTCTGCAGGGGCCCTCCAGACGTCCTGCGTCTTGTCCCCGCGACTGAGGCTCAGGATCACAGTGTCTGCACCGCTATAGCAATACTGAATCCAGCTGGACCACTCTTTTTCAAATCTGAGGTACTGTTTAGACTTGGTGCACTTACCTAATTGTCTTTTAGCTGTGCTTTTCTCAGTTGGGAATTACAGTGGCTTACTTTTTTAGAGTTGATTCCAACTCTCTGTTCACAGGCTTAACAGCTTGTGACCCTACAAATGATTTTCTACAAACTCTTTAACTTAGTGCTAGACTGTTTCTGATCTAAGAAGTGCCTCGGCTCCATAGACTGTGTTGCAATTGACTTTGGCTATCTTGGCTCCCCAAAGACTCTTCTAGTCCATTGACTTTGATATTGTTTGTCCCTCGTAAGTGGTAGCTTGTTGTGAACTTTTACTGCTGGAAAAGGCTTGTCTAGACTTCATTGGAAGATTTAGTTGCCTCACGTTATTGAGAACCTGTTTAACCTTTTCCTTCCTTAAACCTTTCCTTTCTGCACCCTCAGAATCCGCAAAGTATAACTTGTTGGATATATAAATGCCATTACTGTCCTTGTGATTGAAGTCACCTCAGGGTGTAGATATTGTGTAAGAAGCATATTCAAAGATTGTCCACTAACTTGTCTTGATTTTAAGAAGTATTTTTAAAATATATTTACATTGTTACATGAATTGCCTTTTTAAAGGACGCTTTATTTAAAAATGGATGTTAATTAAATAACTAACAGAAACCTTCAGTGTAAATGTTACTTGGATACTTGTATTTACGGGTTTCATTTGTACATCTCACATTTACCCCTCTTGAGTAATACAGACCTATACCAAAATATTGGTTACCTAATACCAAGCAGATAAGTGTTGTGTAGTCTGTGTGACTGCATCAATGCTTACCTAATACTCCTTTAGGCGATTTTAGTTTGTCAACTCTAATAGCAGCACTGCAGAAAAACGCAGGCAAGAACAGAGATGTGCCTGTTACCTTAATATTACATTCCATCATCACCCCATCCCCATTAAAATGACACCTTTTTATACATTTTTGGTTCATTAGTTACCATACAGCAAATTAACTATTACAATGAAGTATTTGGGGAGGCCTATTCTTGAGTTAGTAAAATACCAAATTGTTTATCCAGCCCATCACAGCCACGCAAGATCAAGTCTACAGGAGATAACTTTGCTACCAATGGGTACAATCAACATAAAACATGTTCTTTAACTGTGGTAGACCTAAAGAGGAATTTATTAATGTGCTTTAATGTAATTTTATCAGTACAGGTATTTCTTTGAATAATTGCGCTGGTACTGCAGTTTCAAATGTGAGTAAATGCATCATTCTTGGCAATGCCTATCTTTCGATTATGCTTGATTAACCACCATTCACAATGGTTTGCAGTGCTCGGCTGATTTGAGACCTAGTTTTTAACACTTTCTAGAACTATATTATGTCAACTTGCAATTATAAATGGTTTCCCATCAACGTCCTCAATGTGCATTATTTCTCTACAACAGTGGGTCTGTGGATGAGGAAACACTGGAGGCAAAGATTGTTTACTGAACTACGATAAGGTGTCTCTAGCCAGAGCCGTGGCACAGGAGCTATGACCCAACACAAGGTTTCATCTGGGGCTAGTGAAGCCTTAAGGTTTGCAACCCTGTTGTGACCACTGGGTAAGGAAGCACCAATCTGTTGGTTCCCTCTGGACTCTTGGGGATTGTTTGCTGCTAACGCTGGTTAGTCAGACTGGTCCTGCAGAAGCAGTTTCCGCACTATATTCTTGGAGTTTGCAGTGCCTTTTTGTGCTTCATTGTGCCTCACTGCATTGGACCATGTAAGAGGGGAGACACCCAGGTTAAACTGAAAATAAGTAGTTGAGTGCAAGGTAGGCTTCCGTCAAGAGGTGGCATACTTATGGAACATTTTGCAATTCACTGAATCACTGGTGGTTGTTGGGTAAGAATTAGTGCAGTCTAACTGGTGAGGACTACACAAGACTTATCTGTTTGGTATTTGGTAACCCACTTTTTAATATAGGCATGTACTACACACGTTGGTAGTGTGTCTGAGCAGCCAAGCTTATCTTAAGAAGAGTATTGTGATCTGTAGAGCTGGACCGTTGAATCAGTAAGTACACTTAAAGTTATCTATACATATTTATTTATAATGTACACAAGGTCTAAATAAGCATTCTTTCAAAAGCGTCATCTACTAGTAACATTCAATCAAAGTTAGAATTCAGTTTTTAAAAGAAAAAAAAAGTTGGTGAAGACTTTTCTTATGCTAACACATGTTCCAGCACATGGTATCATTTAGTAAAGGTCAGTATTACACTTACTGTTACCAATTCAGTTATTGAGTTCTGAAAGGAAGGAAAGGTTAGAAGAAGATTTAGAACATACTTTCAACAGTTTGTAAAACAATTGCAATCTCCTAAAGGGAGCCAGGTAAACTTGTATCCCAGCAATAATAGTGTCAGTAGTTATAACCTATGAGGGAACAAGTACTGCCTAAACCAGTAGGTTCAGAGCAGTGCCTTTAGGTAGCTAGGACAGCCAAAGTCGATGGACAAAGTCAATAGTTCTGATGCACTTCTTCTTGAATACAGTCTTTACAAAGTTAGTGTGTTCAGAATAAATCACAGTAACTCAAGTGAGCTACTTTGTAGAGAGCGCAAGCTGTTAGGCCTGTGCAGGTGAGTTGAGATCCACTCCAACAAGTACTTCACAAGATAGGAAGCACAACTTATGTCTAAAAGGTGAAAACCCCAAGTCCCACAGTACCTGTGATTCGAAGAAAATGTTTCCAGCTGGATTCCTTCTTGCTACAACTTGGCAGACCCTTGTTCCTGGAACTTGGTCGTGGTGACAAAATCGAGGATGTCTGGCGGGCTCCTGTGGCAGTAGTCGGCAGAGGGACTCCCCAGCAATGGATTTCCTTTGTTTCAGCAGAACTTCAGTGTTTTGGCGCCTTTTCCTCTGCGTCAATGAAGAACGAAAACTTTGGTTGGAAGAAGCTTGCTTGCTCCCTCGGTTCTGGACTCTGGTGAGGTTGACTCTGGAGCATGAATTCCTGCTTCTACAGGGTCCTCTGGATGCCCACGAAGATTTGGCCGTATTTGGACTTCGCAATACGATGCACTTGTCAATGGTCACAGGACCCAGGGGGCATTGACTTCTGTAGCTCTGGTGAGGCACAGCAAGGCAGGGTTTGTGCCAACTGGAAGCTTGTCTTGAGGCTAGTTGGTTATGGAAAGGAGAATGGTCCACCTAAAAAAAGGGTGGGCTAACGGGGCACACTTTTGTCTGACTATCGTCAGTCGTAACCTTTAAGAATTTCTCAACAAGACAAATATAATGTTAATTTGATTAGACGCCACAATGGACTCATTTAAGTAAATCTGAATGTATATTTCAAAAAATGTACATTTGAATTTGGAACAAAATATTACAAAATAATTTTCAATTATTTTAATTTTATTTCAACCTTTGTCATTTTTTGTCCATAAAAAAACTGAAAATTCATTTCATTTTCAATGTAGACCAATGTCTCTCAATTTGGAATCGTAAATTTGTACAACACGTTTCGGGACTAGCCCTTCATCAGGTACAGTTTCCAATTTTAATTCTGAAAATAAGCAAAATAAAGCAAAATAAATCGATATCAGTCTTAAATTATATTTCAATCTTATTCATTTAGTAGCTAATTCGAATTTGAAAACAAAGGACTGACCAGTGTCCTTTCTGTATCCACTTACTGGAACAGATACCCCTCCCTTTCCCCTTGCACTTTTTCCCTTCCCTCTACTCTTGCACTTGCGCGATCTGAATGACACCTGACCTAGTAGGATCGTTGTCTGTCTTTCCCTTTGTCTTCCCTTTGTTCCCCCTCCCTGCCTCGTCGCGCCTTGAAACACTTGTGTATAGGCGCGTTACAAATGCCATATATAATATATTCAATAGAGTGTAATACACTCTTGGATTACCTGGGGCTCAACATTATGTTAAGCTGACACCTGGTAAAGAAATACATGTTTTACTACCACTTGTCATGACTTCAGTTTTCTAAAACCATGAGTGGGTCAGAGTCGCTCAACAATAAGTGCTCGGTCCCACTCCACGGTAATCTCGTCTGAATTTACAAGGAATAAGATTCTATCTACTCAGTCTTCACAGTGGTTCTGGACTTAATGATGTATATTGAATTGCACGTGTGGATGGTTATCTGGTGCTCTCTTAAATTGATTTCAATTTGCGTGACTTCTGTGCGCTGCCTCGACTGGATATCCCATCTGTAAAATGGTTGTGTATGATTAAGTGGTTAAAAATGCTTTTGTCTTGGTTAGCTTTCTGAGTGTCATAATGCCAATAGCATTCTTTCAAAATATGCCGTGATGCGATCGAACAATCCACTCTGTGCCGACTTACTTGCTGAACTCCGTATGAGATGTAGAACTCGATGTTCATCGTCTTCAGGTCCGTGTTGACGCTCCGAATGTTATTTCACTGCCTGCTATTCTTTTCCTTTGCGTAGCGTTTGTACATCATGTTCAAAGAGGCGAGTAACAGCTTCTGTGTACTCTAAAGACCAGATGTGAGTGTTCTCTGTCCGTATTGCTCTTGCCAATGCCGTTGTCCGGGAAACGGTGGTGGGTCATGAGTAATGCAGCCTGCATTGTGTTTCCTGATTGTTCCGGGTGCCATCTTGGAGTGTTGTCATAACTGATGGTATTAATCCGGTGAATAAAGTATTTCCTTGATTTACTGTCTGTGACAATTAGTAAATCTATTTGATCACTTATTTGATTATTCTGCTCCGGGTAACATGAATGTGTAATTTAGGATTTTATATTGTTGTCCAACTTGGAGTCAGTAAAGTAGGATTTTTCGTCTCATAACAAAATGCGATCTAATGCATTTCTCGTTCTGTTGAAAAAATACAAATGTTTTAATTTCTCATTTTAGCGTATGTTTGTGGTTTATTGTTCTGAGTGTTAGATGCTGGGTAGCAGAAACATCAGTCAAATGTTCGTGAAGTACCAATTTTCAGAGAGTATACCTTGTGGCCATTTAGAGATGACCGCTCATATCCCAATCCACATTAATTCCTGTCGGGTGCATGGAGTTTAATCGGTCAATCCAAAACAATTCATGTTGTGCCAATCATTTTGCCTTATTTCCTCCTCTTCTTGACAGTGTTGTATGTTTCAAATTGGTAAATCTGATTTGGGCTATTGAATGTGATTCCCTCAAGAAATGCTGGGCTACTGGTGAGCGGTCATTTTTTAGTCTGTTTGATTTGTGTTCGGACCAGCAAATTTTCCCTTTTCTTGTTGTTCTCCTACGTAAAAAAAATTCTGCAGGGACATTTGATCCCATAGATGATATTTTTACTATTTCAAGTTGATGGGTGTTGTAGTTGATCTGATAGCCCCTTTGGGGGTGATTGATGTATTCTCCCTTTATCAAATTGTTAGTTATTGCATGGGAGAGTTCCCTTGTATTTTAGATTTATGGTTCTTTTTGCTGAGAAATCCGCTATGATTAAAATATCTCGTATAGATCTGCTTTTGCTGTAAGCAAATAGTGGCGGAGTTGGAAATAATTTTGCCAAAGTTGGATCCAATGTCAGAATTTTCCAGTGTTTTTCCACAATCCTCTTTATTTTATTGCTCTGGTTTGAGTAAGTTGTCACACAAGATTGTCCGTTTTTTTTTCTTTTCCTTAGGGCCTAGAGCTTCTTGTCTTTGGATTTGTGTGGCTTTATTTGCACACTGTTTAACTGTTTGGCTCTCTTCAAATTTTTTTGATAAATCTTGAAACTTGCTGATGTAGTCGGTGTCATCACAGAGATGATCCTCCGGTATCTCAGAAATTGACTAAGAGGAATATCGGAAAAGGTATTTTTTGGGTGAAAACTTCTAGCATGCAGAAGACTGTTTCGATCTGTTTACTTCGTAAAAATTGTAGTTTGTTGCCTTTCGTATAGACTTACATCTAGGAAGTCAATAGATGACTTGCTCACTTTTGAGGTAAATTTAATTCTGGGAGCCAATGTGTCCATAAAGTTAAATGCCTTGAGTTCTTCAAGGATGCCGTCCCAAATGCCAAATAGATCATCAATGTACCTTACAAATAATTTGAGATGTTTGTTCCATTTGTTGTTAATCACATTTCGATCTTCCAAATATGCCATATATGTGTTTGCATAAGTTGGGCCATTGAGGCCCCCATTGAGGTGCCAGAGATTTGAACGAAATATCTTTCCTCAAACAAAGCAATTGTTATTTAGCACAAGCTTTAGTAGTTTCAAAATAAAGAGGCAGTCTGCTGTACATGCTTCTGGTTCCTTGAGTAACAGCCATTCTATGGCTTCGAGACCTCCTTGGTGTGTGATGTTTGTATAGAGACTTGTCACGTTCATGGTGAATAGATAGTTGGTTTCTTCATTGTATTGAATGTTGTGTAATTTCATCAAAAATGTGTTGGTATCTTTAATGTATGTTGTAAAGTTCTGTGTTAGTGGTTGGACAGCTCTATCAATATATTGGGCTAGAGGCTCTAGTAAGCTATTGGTTGCCGCTATGATCGGTCTCCCCGGTGGATTCTTATGGATTTTGGGCAATGTATAGATAACTGGCATTAATGGATGTAAATTTGTAAGGAATTGTCTTGTCCGATGGTTAATTAAACCTTCAGTTTCTGCTTCTTCTTCTAGAACCGATATAATTAGACCTCGTACTACTTCTAAGTATGTGTCTTGGTCACGTAGTTGTTGGGGAGAATTCTCTTAAGGCTAATTTCCCAAACCTAGTGAGTCTCCCAGCAGCTTTGCTGGATTTTTGGGGTTTATTTTTTTCTCCTGCTAAGAGTGAGACTCTTTCTCCCACTCTTAGGCATGAGTTGAGGTGTTCCTTTGACTTTGTATGTGTTGTATGGGCTATTGGGTTCTTTACCCCATAGGGCTTCATGTGTTTTTGGTATGTGGGTTACACAGCACCCCCGTGCAGTAACCCAGGGGTGTCGTAGCGACCCCCAAACATAGACTCCATACCCTGGGACTAACTACTGTCTCCCAGGGCATGTAAAGTCACCATTGGCTTTACTAGTCTTCAAATTGTGAACAGAACCAATACAAACCATCCTATTGTGGACGTACTGGTCGGGGCAATTCGATTGCCCCGGGGTCTGTTTTTCGAGGGGGCACTGTCCAGTCCCCCCCGACCGAGTTTTGGCTGGTGGCGGTGGGTACTACTTTTTATATTCGACCGCAAATACATTCATATGGGATTTTCCCATTTTTCGAGGCTACCACTTTTTAATATAGCCTCGAACATACCGCCGGTTTATTAAATTAATATAAATTCAGGGGTTGGTATTTTTTTCCAAAATGGCATTTGTGTTCGCTTCTATGACTCCAACCCAAGTCGAACCCTTTGTTCCACTTTTTGGCGGGCTTCTCCACAGAAGCCTCCAAAAGTGGTGCCACTCTGTCTGGGTACCACAGGGGGTGTGGGAGGGGGTTTAGGCACCCTGGACTGAGTTGCCTTGGCAACTCAAGTCGCACTCTGGTGTAATTGGCTCACTGGTGAGCCGCCCGGCTCACCACTTAGCATGTTTGAGTGACAGCTAGGACTGATGAATGGGGGTTTTCTGCATAAAAGCAGGGCTTTGGGGACTGGAACTTCAGAAGTCGCCACAGGACCTAAAGAATCTGCGGAGGGAGAAGCCGAGCCGACCTGCAACGACGACAACACCGGTGGAGCCCTGCTGAACCATCTCACCACTTTTCCCGACAACACTGGAGATCTCCAGTCCGGAGAGTCTTCTTCCTTTGACTGGTGGCGATAACCAGTTTGCCCGTCTTTTCACCTTCTTGGACCATCTTGTGGCCGCCTTGCCTGTGCCAAGCACCCCGGCAACCGGTATACCACGGTTTACCACTACCGCGAAGAAAAGGGTAGTACCTTGTAGCCAGAAAACTCCGCGGCTGGTTGATTCCCTGGCAGTGCAACGACCTTCATCTTTCCTCCACGTCGAGAACTCCTCTTCCTCTGGACGAAACACTGACTTGCCCCCGCTGGAGCGTCCTTACCATTTCAGGTACTGTGTCCCGCCTGGCTTCCCTTGCAACAGATCGTTCGGGGTGACAGTAAATCCTCGACTTTCTAACCTGGGTTAGCCTGGGGCCTGTTAGTTCACAAAAGATTGAGATCAAGTCAGGAAAAGTGAGTTATCTACAAAGTCTCTTTGGGCATAACCCCACTGTCTGATCCTGGACACATTTCGCTTGCTCTCTCTAAGAGTGGGCCTGGCATTTGAACTTCCTTGCTCCCCAGTAGACTTTGCCTAACCTGCCTCACTGTGGTTCTTAGAAAAGTATTGAAATTGTGTGCTTTTATAACTCTGCCTTTTCCCTCCCTTTTTTTATATAACTTATTAGATTGCCATCTTAGGTTAAGCGCTCACCTCTGTCTGAAAATAAGTGGTGTTTCTCACTAAGACTTGTCTAATAAGTGATCAGGGATGTATATATATAATAGTGACTGTGTGTTGAATTTACTTGCCTCTTTTTGTGCTAGTGTAATTCACAAGTGTCTTTAAATAAATAATTATATACTTTTACACCAAAGCTCTGGTCAGTGTTTGCTTGTGCTACTGTGTCTCTGTACCTATTGTGTATACTCTATATACTGCCTAACTCATCTTGAGAGAAGTCTGACTGCTCAGCCACGGCTACCAGGTAAATCTGTGTGGTACAGACTGCTACCAATTGGGTTTACTGCCAACCACCTGTAGTCCTAAATCTTTTGCAGTGGTCCCAAAGGGAACTGCACAGGTTTCTGCCTATCAGTAGTTGGTTCTCAATTTCAATTGTGTATTTCTCAGTGTCCATCAGGACCAGTGCTCCGCCTTTATCGGCTGGCTTTATTGTTAGTTCTGGATTACTCCAAAGGCGGTCTAGTACTTGTTGTTCTCTGAGAGAAATTGGTTTGAGATTATCTCTGAAAGTTGATTTTAGATAAGTACTTGTTTCTGGAATGACTCTAAGATGGTGTTTTGTATCTGAGGTATGAAGGTACTTGTTGGTCTCATTTCTAGATATTCTGGTTCAATTGTCTGTTTCTTCAATTTGATCTGATGCGAAGAATACTTTCAGCTTCATTTTCCGAGATAGTTTGGAAAAGCTGATTTTCTCTTTTAACAGAGAACTATTATATTGTGGTACAAAGGACACCTTTTTGTAATGTTAATTTCTCAAATTTGGTTAAGGTATGGTTTGAGATATTAATCACTACGTTTTCTTTGAACAAAGTCTCTTTCCTGGGTATATTTGTTTTCTTTTTGCCTCTTCTAGTCGCGCTCGTTCTAAAAAAAGAGGCCGGGACTGACGGTTTCTCTGCTTGAAATGTCTCTGTAATCCGGGTTGGGGGTTCTTTTGTTTCTTGGGTATGAGGGACCTCCTGTTGGTAGTGTTCTTTCCAACTATATACGATGTCCAACTTATAGTCGAGCGTATCCCTCCTGAACTTAGAATTTTTTAGATTCTAATTCTCTTTCGTATGTATTCAATTTCGAATTACTCTTCAAGTAACTGCATTAGTTCCTCCTTAGTGATGAAGGATGCCAGTTGTGTTTTGATAGTTTCAAGTTCACGGTCAATTGATTCTAGAGATTTGGAAAGTTCTTATATTGTAAGGGTGATCAGATCTAATGAACATTTGTTAAGGATCTTTCTCCATTTTTTAACAAATTCAGGGTTATCTTTCCACAATGTGGGTTCTAAATCAATCCGTAACCCTCTTGGAATGCGTTGAGCTCTATAGCATTGGGATATAGTAGTAGCCTTTCCATTTGTGTCACTAGTTCTTCAGGTATATTGTTGGTACCAAGGTCACGGTCAGTTGCTTTGATTAAATTCAAATTTCTCAAGGCTTCTTCATCTGTGAAACCTAATGTCTCGGCTCTGTTCTTGGTTAACGATTCAATTTTTGAAAATGGCATTCCTGTGATTGGTGCTTAATCGGTGCAACCTCTAGGATTGAGATAGCCTAAAGTAAAGATGAACATATGACGCAGAGGTAGACTCAAGGTAATTGGTTCATGAGTTTAATTTTAGGTTATTTTAATTTAATACTGTGATTCAGGTGCTCCTGTGTAGGTCTCTGGTAGCCCAAGGGAGGAAGTCACTCCGTAAAAGGTCTTCCCAGTCGATTTGAAAACTGGGTCATTCCAGCTGCAGGGCTTCACCAGACACTTCACATTCCACGAGGGTGCTGCTAGCGTCTCGCCGTCTTTGGATGTTCCTCTCCAGTGGTCGACTCTTCCTCTAGTTGCAAAAACCTCGCTTTTTATGCGATTTCCCCATTCATTCACAGTCTAGGCTCTCAATCGCACAGCAGAGTGGCTTGCCTTTCAGGACAGCCAGCCGGGCGATTGGGACTCGTTTCACACAGACACACCTAAAGACAAAGGGCTCAGACCGGTTTCAACTAACCGAGTAAAAGCCAAGAAAGAACTAACACACACAAAATGGGGAAAAAAGAAGACGGCCGTTTTGGAAAAAAACGCGCCCATGGGTTCAGCCTGCGGTAGAAATGCACACTGGTAGTAAAAATAAACCACTGCCACCAGCCATTTAAAGTATGTTAGTGTAGCAAAAAATGGTACATGAGAAGTGGGATAGGGAATTACTAAGTAACCCCCCAGTAAGTTGTTGTCTGCTTGTCCCACAAAGAAAAAGGTAAGACAGGGATCATCTTACTATTCTTGGGAACAATAGTTCACCCAAGAAAATGTAATTAAACATTAAGAGAAGTCCAAGGGACTTCTTAGTGGTACTGCACCTAAGGTTCTGTGCGTCACTATGCAAAAGGGAGATACCTATGGAGTTTTTCAGACTCCATAAAACAGTAAAACACAAAAAATCCTAGTCAGGAAAAATTACATGAGGGAGTGAGAAAAAAGGTCCCAACCACTCAGGAGGAAAAAATCACAAGCCCCAAGTCCAGCAAAATAACTGGGGGTCTCTAAGGTTGAAGGGAACTAGCACAGAATTGAAAGTTCTCCCCAACACTGGTTGACACAGTTAGACCTTCTCTGAATACTTTTCAGGCACAGACTCTGAATGCAGTTTCCAGCCAGGAATCCCAGACATCCCATTCAGGCCCAAGTGAGATCTGGTTCGAGTGGCCTTGGGCTCTGCTCCATTGGCAGGCAGTGGTAGTTAACTCGTGCAGCAACATCATTTTCTTTTCACCCAAAAAGAAGAATGTTAACGCTGATTAAACTTAACCCCAAGTGGCCTGTCCTCACTGGCCAATTTAGAGAGCCATTCTTGGTGAGGCCTTGGATGAGCACTGAACCGGAAAAAGGGGTTGGCAAACCAGTTTGGTATTCCCAAGATGAGTAGAATTGCATTAGTTCCTGATGCTTGGTCTTTGCCATCCCATTCTCGGATGCCAGGTTTGTCACTAGTCACCCTCTTCAGTTTTTTGCATGGGCCCTCCTCGACCGTCCATATTCTTTTACTGATTTAATCAACTGACTTTTCTGATCCAAGAGAACAAAAATGGTGGCCTTATCTGGGTTCAAATTTCCACCTACGTTGTTTGTGTCTTTTCCAACAAAAGACCCAATACCTCTCTACTGTTTTCGAAGGTGACCTGCAGTGTTTCTTTTCTTCTTCTGCCCTGTCATTGTTATCGCCATCCAAACATTACTTTGTACATGAGTCGCTACAGTTGTTGAAACTTTTGCAAATTGTGCCTTATTTGTCCTTTGAGCCTGAACTGATGCAGCGTCCCTCGCCTCACCTGTGCATGATACCTTAATATGTTGTTGAAACCTCATGCACCTTTTAATTGAAATGAAATACCTTTCAGGTGTGACATTTTTGTGATGCGGGACTGAATTTGAGAAATTTACTGCTGTATCTTTCTTTCACTGTTCCAGGGTTTCCTGTCATTTCTTGTTCCCTGCTCCCCGGTTGACCACCTTTACCTTGTCTCAGATGAGCAGCTGCTGATGGAGGATGATAGCATGATCACTGATGGTAAGAAATAGGATTATCTGTCAAACTAGTGTCATTTTTTGGTAGCATCCACCAGTCACAGCACATGGTATCTGGTGGTGTGAGGATGCAGTCACCATTCGCTGCTTATGATGTGTGATTGGTGAAGGAACAAGTATTATGAGTTGCCACAGCCAATCATTCAGTCATACCGATGGAACATCTACCATTGTAATGGATTCTTTCCTCCAACTGATTCCTCATTTCTGATATCACTATTACAGCGCAGCTGTTCTCTGCCAACCTTTCTGGTGCCAGTAGGCGCAACACGGCTCTGCGTTGGTTTCGCCCGATGCCTCTACATGCCTGCGCCGCACCGGAAGTGGGGGGGGGGGGTGGTGTGTGTGTGTGTGTGTGTGTGTGTGTGTGTGTGTGTGTCTCAGCTCTGTGACCTCAGTTGTTTTGTTCCACAAATCTGTTTGCTACTTGGGAACACGCTTGTCGAGCTTCTATTTTTCTAAACAACGCCATACCTACTCAGTGAAAGGCTTCAAGCCATGTACGAATTGCAGCTAGCAGATGTCGGTCTCGGATCCACACCAAATTTGCCTATACTGCTATGGGGTAAAGACCTGGACACCCAGGATTGCGGGTTGTGCTAGTCCATGGGCCAGAAGGCCCTCTGGGTAAGGGTGGCGAGGATATTCACATTTGTCCACAAGGTGAAGGATGAGGCTCATCATTCTCGGTTGAGGTTGCACAGCACGGAACAACGCTCTGAAGAACAAGCCGCGCAAGGAAAGGAAGCCGCATATGAAGAGGCCCTGCTCCCAGAGCGAGTCCTCACACTGCAGGGCTCATAAAGTCTACTAGCCCACAAGCATTGGCGAGTAGTTTTTATGCATTGAGCACTATTTACATGATACTCGACCTTGCTGGCGAGTATGGGGATGCTAAACATATTTTTCATTTACTGCAAACACACTTTGATTGCTGTAAATTGCAAATACAGGTTTCACTGTGCATGATTGACAGCATTGCAGCAAATTTGTATTGCGTTTATGGCGACATGCACCATTTTACAAAAAGAATTGGTAAATATTTCGTCACAAGTCAACTTGGAGCAAGTGCAGTTCTTAGAGGTCGAGTATGTAATATGAGGAACTCGCCCTGCAGGTCTAGTGGAATTTTTAATAATTTGCAAGGCCTGCACTGACATTTGTCTGGTTCTTCGAAGAAGAGCCACGGCTCCAGGGAGTCCTCTGACCAGCCAGCGCAGGTACCTTTTTCCAACCGAAAGGAATGAGACCTACTGCCAAGGCTTCGGCAGCTCTCTCCTCGGTGCCACTGGTACAGGCGATGGTGCCGTCGGCTATGGCTACAGCGCTGCAGGGTCTCACCTCGTCTGTTTTGACTGACAGCGTACCTGGACGTGTTAGGCCTGACAGAGGACCTACTGATGGCCAGTGGCTTCAACACGTCCCCATAGATGGACATTGTCAGCTCCCACCCCAGCATAGCCTCAAACCACCCTTCAGCACTTAATGACTAAGGTGAACTGTACTCTGGGGCTATCTGCTCAGTCCAGGTCCAACGTTCAGTAACTTTGCGATATTCTGGAGGATGCCCCTGGAAAGAGATGCTCCTGCCCTCAGACACCAAGGACATGAAACGTCCCTCATCGCTCCCTCCGGGGTATACTATTGGCTCCATTGGCCAACACTGTCCAAATGCCGAAGGAGAACTTTGTCATGGCACAAGGTCCATTAATGTGCCGCAGTGCAGGACCTTCTTAACCCACGCTCCTGCCCCCTCGTGCCTTGAAACACTTGTGTATAGGTGCGTTACAAATGCAATATCATATATCATATCTTCAATGTGGCAATGGAGGACCCCGTATTGGAGGTGTGGGAGGGACGTATCTTTCTTCGCGCAGTGGAAAGGGATCTGGCAAGGAAGCACTGACCCGCTCCGTCGGACCCCTTTTCTTTCCTCTGAGGCTTGGTCCGAAAGCTTGGTGGTTCAAGCTGCAACGGTTTGCCGGATGACTTCTACCTCCACGTCCCTTTCACTGGAGAAGTTCGACGCTTGGGCCAATAAGGTCCTGCACTGCGGCCCATGAATGCTCCTTGTGCCATGGCAAAGTTCTCCTTCGGCTTTTGGACAGCATTGGCCAATGTGGCCGAGTATTCCCCGGAGGGAGCGACTAGGGACGGTTGCATGTCCTTGGTCTCGGACGGCAAGGAGGATGCTGCAATCAGGACTGAACATGGCGGACTGTGTGGGCAAGTCCATGGCCACCAGCACAGTGGTCAGGCGCCACTTGTGACGGAGGACGTCTGGATTTGCGGCTGACGCCCAGAACAAATTGTTGAACATTCCTTTCATTGGCCACAACCTTTTTGGAGCCAAGGCGGACAATGCCCTCTAGAAGGTCCAGCCGTCTAAAACAACCTTTAAGTCCATGGGGCTAGTGGTGCAACAGACTTCCGCACAGCGGTCATCTGTGGGCATAGGTTTTCACTCCCCTTTTGCAGCTTTGCCCTGAGGGGCTGTGGTCAGTCTCTCTCTGCAAGAAGGCAAAGCAGACCCTTCCGGAGAGGTAGAGTAAGGGATACCCAGTGAAGGTTGCCCAGAGACATTGAAACGACCAATGTCCCTGCCGCACCCCAGGTCACCAAACCTCAGACAGGTTTAGCCACTCGTCACTGTTGGGATGGAGGCTTTCCATGTTCAGTCTGTAATGTTGAGGACCACGTCCTGCGCATGGGACTTAAGACATTGGACCAGGATATTGCACCCCATTACTTCCGGGCCCTCCAGACCACCGCCCTCTGGCCACCCCTATGTCTCCGGATTCCATCCTCCCAGACGAGGTCAGTCTGTGTCTGTTGAAAAGTGCAATTGAGCTGGTTCTGCGCTCAGAACGAGGAATAGGGTGGTACTCTAACTTTTTTGTTAAAGAAGGATGGATACTTGCGCCCCTTTCTAGATCTGCGGCTGCTGAACTTGTTCATATGCAAGATGTAAGGAATGCATGATATCAACAGGAAGAAAGACACAAGTGACCACAGTTCAATGTAACCCCAGTTGGATTCCTTCTATTGTGTTCTCTGTAACCTAAGCTTTACAATCCTCCTGTTGCTTCTGCGCCCTGCTACCCCTGGGTTAGGTGCGCACTACAAATAATAAACTAACGAACAAATAAGGGTGTTTATTGAACTTCAAATAGGGGTTACAAACCTATCTAATCCTAAATCTACAGATGGGAGCAAGCTAAGACCATTAAATAATAACGCAGGCGTAGTGGTGTCTTGTTAAAATAAAAGGGCCTATATTAATAAACCTATTGCCATTCCTTATCACTAAATACAAATAGTGTGGGAAATACTGTTATGAAAAATAAAGAAGTGTTCACAAAATGATATATCTGCATGTTCAGGCCGTTGGCCTCAGTACCCCTCGTTTTCAGCACGGGACAAGGCGGTGCACTCCAGTTTAGCACAGTCTCTTGCTTCTTTTAGCATGATACAGTTCATTCATTCGCATCAGGGCCTTCCGTCCCCAAGTCCCTTTGCGTTTCAAATACTCTTTCTGCAGAGGGCCGGATATGACAAACAAAGTTATTTTCCTCTTAGGATTTCACAAGTACTCAATTCACTATTCACCTCGGAACCCCCTCCGCCGGGCTCAGATCTTCTTTAATAAAATGTTCAATTAGTCTCCCTCTGCTGGGCTCGGACTAATTTCAATTTAACCTATTAAAACAATCTGGCTTTAACCAAAAGCTTGCAGCTGATCTGCCTCAGCTTGGCTCAGACCAACATCTACTTTGTCATCAACTTTCTTTACGCTTTTGATATCTAAGACTTTTGATTGTACACAGGATTTTGCTTGACCTGTAGCAGGACCACTTCGATTTCCCAATTATTTGTCACACTTTCGCTTTTGCCACCTTTCAGTTGGATACTTTACAGAGACTTTCGAATAAGCATGTATGCAGTGCCGGACCACTCTAAGGTATCGTATCTTTGCTTCAAAGTTGAAACACTCAACTGCAGTTCAATTTTACTTGCGTTGATTATCACATACACTTCATACAATATTTGCTTCAGCTTTCACTATACAATGTTGCCACTTGCAACCTTGGCTTCAACACAGATGGGTCTGGTATCAGTCACCCCAATTCACTGGCTGTGCTGACTTCACTGGTGCTGCTTTGTTGTAGGAGCCAAGGACAGTACCACGGCGGCAAGCGATTTTATTATTTTATTTTTTCTCCCCGCCTTGACTTTCGATGCAGGAGAGCCCCGGGTACCTCTGACACACAATGCAGAATTCTTCAACCTTGTTTCCTGGTCTTGCGTCTTCTATTGTCGAAAGTTCATGGAAAGTAACGGTTCTTCATCGAAAAGGTCAAATGCACTTCCCACCTTACGAACTTGTTTGTTTCACCGTCTTTTGCCTTGTATTAAACTACCATCTTGGAACTGCTGCTTCCTTGTGTGATTTTCCTCGCTCAGTGTGCTCTCATGCTCCGTCTTTTATCCATGTGGGGAGGTGCAATGCAAGTCAGGTGTGTGTAATGGTCAGTAATGCATGACCCTGCCTGACCATTGTATTGGGACATGTCGGGTATACGGCTTAGGTGTTTGTGTTAGGGAGAATTTTCATTTCTATGCCAGACCCCCCAGCTCTTTTGCTGGACTCTGTTTTTTTTTTAATTTTAAGTCCTGAGCGAGTGGGACTTTTTTCTCACTCATGTTTTTTCCTGATTATGATTTTCTGTGTTTCTTAATGTTTTATGGAGTCTGGTAAATTCCATAGGCATCTGCGTTTGCATTGCGACACACAGCACATTTTGTGCAGTGCCACTGAGAAGTACCTTGGACTTCTCTTAATGTTAAACTATGTTTTCGTGAGTGTACTACTGTTATCAAGAATATTAAGATGCCCCCTGTCTTGCTTACCTTTACTTTCATGGGTGCAGTACACACCACCCAAACTCAGTTGAATGGCTGGTGGCAGTTGTTAGGGAGAATTCTCTGTAAAGGCTAATTTCCCAAACCTAGTGAGTCCCCCAGCAGCTTTGTTGGATTTTTGGGGTTTATTTTTTTCTCCTGCTAAGAGTGAGACTCTTTTACTCCCACTCTTAGACACGATTTGAGGTGTTCCTTTGTCTTTCCATGTGTTTTATGGGCTATCGGGTCTTTTACTCCGTAGGGTCTCATGTGTTTTTTATGTGGGTTACACAGCACCCTCCGTGCTGTAACCCAGGGGTGTCATAGCGACCCCCAAACAGACTCCATACCCTGGGACTGACTACTGTCTCCCAGGGCATGTAAAGTCGACATTGGCTTTACTAGTCCCAAATTATGAACAGAAACCAGTACAAACCATCATATTGTGGATGTACTGGTCGGGGCAATTCGATTGCCCCGGGGTCTGTTGTTCGAGGGGGCATGTCTCCATCCCCCCTGATCGAGTTTTGGCTGGTGGCAGTGGATACTACTTTTTATATTCGACCGCGAATATATCTCTATGGGATTTTCCCATTGTTCGAGGCTACCAACTTTAATTATTTAATTCTAATAGCCTCGAACCTACTGCCGGTTTATTTATTTAATATTAATTCACTGGTTGGTATTTTTTGCCAGAACTCGATTCTAAAATGGCGTTTGTGTTCTCTTGTGTGACTCCAACCCAAGTCGAGCCCTTTGTTCCACTTTTTGGCGGGCTTCTCCACAGAAGCCGCCAAAAGTGGTGCCACTCTGTCTGGGTACCACAGAGGGTGTGGGAGGGGGTTTAGGCACCCTGGAATGAGTTGCCTTGGCAACTCAAGTCGCACTCTTGTGTGATTGGCCCAAGTGGTGAGCCGGCTGGCTCACCACGTAGCATGTTTGATTGACAGGCTGAATGAAGGGGGGTTTGCTGCATAAAAGCAGGGCTTTGGGGACTGGAACTTCAGAAGTCGCCACAGGACCTAGGAATCCGAGGAGGGAGAAGCTAAGCCGACCTGCAACGACGACACCACCGGTGGAGCCCTGCTGAATCGTCTCACCACTTTTCCCGACGACGGAGATCTCCAGTCCGGAGAGTCTTCTTCCTTTGACTGGTGGGGATAACCAGTTTTGCCTTCTTTTCACCTTCCTGGAGCATCTCGTGGCCGCCTTGCCCGTGCCAAGCACCCCGGCAACCGGAACACCACGGTTTACCACTACCGCGAAGAGAAGGGTAGTACCTTTTAACCGAAGAACTCTGCGGCTGTTTTCTTCCCTGGCAGTGCAACGACCTTCATCTTTCCTCCACAGCGAGACCTCCTCTTCCTCTGGACGAAACACCGACTTGCACCCGCTGCCAGGGACAACTGCACCCGCTGGAGCGTCCTTCACACTTAAGGGCCTGTGTCCCGCCTGGCTTCCCTTGCGACAGATCGTTCGGGTTGACCGTAAAGCCTCGACTTTCTAACCTGGCTGGCCTGGAACAACCTAGCTAACTTTTCCTGACTTTAATTTCATTCTTTGTGTGTGAACTATCTACAAGACTCTTTGGGCATAACCCCACTGTGTGAACCTGGACCCCTTCTGCTTGCTCTCTCCAAGTGTGGGCCTTGCAATTGACTTGTTTGCTCTCCAGTAGAACTCTGCCTATCCTGCCTTACTGTGGTTCTTTTAAAAGTATTGAAATGTGTGTGCTTCCAGAACTCTGCCTTTTTCCCCTCCCTTTTTAATAACTTATTAGAGTGCCATCTTATGTTAAGCGCTCATCTCTGTCTGAAAATAAGTGGTGTTTCTCACTAAGACTTGTCTAATAAGCAATTAGGGTTGTATGTATGTATGTATATATATATATATATATATATATATATTTATTAGTGACTGTGCTGAATTTACTTTTCTCTTTGTGCTACTGTAATTTACAAGTGTGTCTTTAAATAAATAATTATATACTTTTATACCAAAGCTCTGGTCAGTGTTTGCTTGTGCTACTGTATCTCTGTACCTATTGTGTATACTCTATATACTGCCTAACTCTTCTTGAGGGAAGTCTGACTGCTCAGCCACAGCTACCAAGTGAATCTGTGTGGTACAGACTGCTACCAAGTGGGTTTACTGCCAAACACCTGTAGTCTTAAATCTTTTGCAGCGGTCCCTAAAGGAACTGCACAGGTTTCTGCCTAACAGCAGTGGTTTCTTTTTTACTACGTGGTGACCTGTATCTGCAGGCTGATACCTCAGCTGCAGTGCTGCACCCAAGGATGACGATTTTCACAAAACTGCCCCTGTCTTTTTTTCTTCTTTTTTTTAAATTCTTTATTTAGGTTGGCAAGTTACAGGTGAAACAAAGAGAAGGCAACGGTATTCGCTTATATCTGTATTAACGGTGTCCATACAGTAAACGGCATTTACGTGAGGGTTACAACAACATTAGTGAATAATATACATTCGAGTTATCAAGCAATTCATTCCATGCCAAGTAGGATCTGAGGTCGCCCCATATGTCTCGGGGCCTGGTCGCTACTGGGAGAGTTTGAGCATAGAGTTCTTTGTTACCTTGGACCCCGCTCAGAACTTTGAGCCACTCTCTCTCTCTCCGTAGGGGTAATTTGATTTTTCCAGAGGACGAGTATTGCCCTTTTAGCAATCATGCATCCCATGTAAAGCGCTTTGGCTTAAGGTGCTTTATAAATAACTAATCATTATCAAGTGTACCTCTTCATTTCCAGTGTGCACAGGAAGTGCAAGTTGTTCTGCTCCAGGGAATTTCCTTGACGGAGAGCTCTGGGGTATGTTCTAACTTGGACTTTTAACCTCTTTAATGCGTTCCTGCTGATCCCTGACATTCCGCTGTTTCTGATGAGGTTGCGCTTTTTCCGCACCACAATGATCCTGCTCTCTCCAGACTGGACCCGGAGAACGTGGTATCAGGAGTTGCTGGACATGTCCATCTGTCCTCCCTGGTGCCTTCCGATAAGTCGTCTTGCTCTCTCAGTAAGTGGGGCGGGGTCCCCCTCCTGAACCTCAGCTGCCTGAACCTTGATGCGTGGCTACTGAGAGGCTGAGGTACAAGGAGTGGG
Source organism: Ambystoma mexicanum (assembly GCF_040938575.1). Lineage (NCBI taxonomy): Eukaryota > Metazoa > Chordata > Amphibia > Caudata > Ambystomatidae > Ambystoma > Ambystoma mexicanum. The sequence continues at coordinate 381,483,539 of NC_090934.1, read as the reverse complement.
ACTTGACGGGTGACGCCCTGGATGTGCTCCTTTCAGCTCAGAAGCCCACTACAAAATCCATTTCTGCTTGCAGGTGATGTACATTTTCAGTTTGGTGCCGGGTTAGGGTCCCTGGATCCTTTATCCTGTCCTCCATATCCTGTATTGTATTTCCTGCTTTGCTTGGTTACTGCTATTTTCGTTTTTCAAGAGGTCCAGGCAACAGAACTGAACTCGTTCTTCACACTCCCCACGGTTATGCAGGTCTTGTGGAGTTTGTGTAACCAGTTTCCTCCCCACCAGTTTGTATTTCTGGTGTGGGATTTGAATTTAGTTTTATTTCTTGTGGGTGCTCCGTGTTAGACCCTTCATTCCCGTTCTGTTAGGTTGCTCACCCATAAGATGATTTTCTTGGTTGCCATTGCTTCCCCGAGATGGGTGAGTGAGCTCCAGGCAATGTCAGGTTTACCTGCCCATTTGTTTTTTTCCAAAGAGAAGGTGTCATTGAGAGAGACCCTCCTTTCTGCCGAAGGTGGTCTCCAGTTGCCATCTCTCTCAGAAGATCCCTCGTCCAGTGGTTTTTCCTCCGCCTCATCCGTCCAAGGCAGAGGAACGGTTCCATCAGCTGGACCCGGTGCGGACCCTTAAGTTCTATGTCTTGTGTACTAGAGAGACTAGAAAAGATTACAAGATTTTTGCTGATTATGCTGGTGCTCGTGTTGGCAGTGCTGTAACCAAACAGACCCTGTCCTTGTGTCATTCTCTGCATCTCCGAATGCTACTATCTGGCAGGGAAGCATGTGCCGGACGATCTTCGGAGCTCATTCTTGCAGAGGAAGGCTGCCATCTCTGTTCTTTGCTGGGCATCTGCCGTAAGCAACGTGGGAGTCTTTGTACCCATTTGCTAAAAAATATTTCTTGGATTCCCTTGTGGGCCAAAATGCCTTTTTTGGTAGGGCAGGCCTCCCGTGTTTTTTTAGTTTAGATGTTGTCCTTGCTTCCTAACTCCTACAGATTACACACTGCTTTTGGAGTCCATCATAGATGAGGAATCTGTCGGAGGAAATAATCCATTCGAGGAACATATTACTAACCTCTTGGTAATGTTCTTTCCGACAGATGTTCCTACCCTGGATTCCTGAACACCCTCCCTGTCCCTCAGCTTCAGTGTGTTAGGGGTAAAGGGTGGAACTGAGGTCACTGGGCGCGGCACCGTTCTATATACAGACCCTGACTTTGTGTGGGGTGCGCAGAGCAGAGCTGCCCTGCACCCCATGAGACCATAAAAGTTTTCCGGATAACAGGTGCCCTGGGATAGGGATGACTTGGATGAGGAATCCGTGGGAGGAACATTCATCGGAAAGAACCTTAGGTAAGTAATTGGGTATCAGTCAAATCGGTCACGTTGGAATTGGTGTAAGGCCTACAGTCCCTATTGCACTTCAGTGGAGGACCAGTGGCCATTCCTTCTTTATTACTTTGTTGTGTCTGGTTTTTTCTCATGGCAAGTCCTCATCTGAGGCCTCACCAAAGACTCAGTTGTGAGGATGCGCACTAGATGAAGAACTTGTTGCCTCAGGCGGAGGTTACACAATATACCAGGATCTTGTGCAATTTATTTTAGATCCCGACTGGTTTGTGCAGATGACCTTATTTCTATTTGGGTGTAGGATGTACCCCCATGCATGGCTCTGCAGAGCATCCCACGAAAATGTAGTTCAGTGTTTTTCACTGTTTGACAAGTGGTCATGCAAACAAGACCCTCTTGGGAAAGATTTCATTTGGTAACTTTCCCCATTGACTTCAGCGGTACTGTGAGCACTTCTGCTATGTATTGGTATTCATCATTTGGAGTCTTTTCCAATCTTTTTACTTGTCAGCACACAACACTGGACCGGCTGGACATATTCTTTTCTACAGTGTATTTTTGTTACAATTTGAAAGTGTTCCAAACAGGCTGGTGGCAGTACACTCATTTCTACTTATTCCTGGTGCACTACTGTGCACCTTATTTTCTAACTTTGAACACCATGCACCTAAAATGGCTGTGTCTCATGATTGAAGGTCTGTTGTGGGATGCATCCTACCTGCTCAGATAAAATCTTATTACGCATGCATATTCACAAGATTGTTGCAGGAAGGCAGAGTTTGTCCTTGGTACCTGGTAGGGCCTGTGCTTCTCTAGTCCCACTTGTCAGTCCTGTGACGAATCTCGGAATTCTGTCACTTATCCCCAGGGGCGGACCCTTTCCCTGTGAGTCTAGGGAGGTGAGCCTGCTATGCAATACCCTCCTGTTAAGGTAGATTTCTCTTTTTGTGTGGAATCCTCACTCCGTGAGTCCCCCCGGCAGTTTTTAGTGGACACCTGCGGGTTTTCCACTAAATCTCCTGGGTGAGTGGGAACCTTTTACCACACTCACCCCTCCTCTTACAATGGCGAAAGGAACCTTTTTGCCCCCTTTTTAGGTATTTCTGTTCGAAGTTATGCTTTCCTCCGATTTTAGGCATCTATTTGGTTAGTGAAGCAACACACAGCACACTTTGTGCACGGTTGACCGAAGCTCCTAGAGCTTCTCCTTTGTTTTTCTTTCTGCCCAGATTAGCTCTCGCAGTTCCCAGGGCAGGGGAGATAACTTTTTTTGAATGGATTGTGTCCTCCAACGTATTCCACATCTTTGACATGATGTCCACAGCTGTGCATTTCGGAAACTTTTTTAGCAGAGGGCGTCCTGCGTCGATGAAATCGGGTCGATGTCCCTCAAAGGCCTCTCTCGAGGGCGACGTCATAGGATGTTGTAAATGGGACGCACGGTGCCTGTACCCTCAGTTCCGTTTTTTTCCACAAACGTGTTAACTTCGTGAGACTTGGCGCGCCTCGTATGTTCATCGTTAAGATGTCTTTCTCTTCGACCCCTCCGACTCTGCGGTCTGGCTTAAAGACATGCTGGGACTGCAAGTCGAAAATGTCGCTCACCGACCCCCACTGCACGTGTTAGTGGTTCCTGGGCGAGTCGCACGACACCGCCGACTGCTCCAAATGCAAGTCGCTGACTGCCAAGGCCTTGCTGAAGGTGAAGCTCCAGGTAGGTAGAGTCTGTTAAGTCCCGAACATCCAAGTCCAATGGGATTTCCACTGACGACTCGAGGGGCGAGACTCTGCGTCGGAAGGAGTCCGGGGGATCTCGGTCCCGGAGTGGTTCCCGGCTCTCTAGGAAGCGCTGTCACCGATCGCCTTCCCAGTCGTCCTCGGAGGATGGTGCCTTGAGGAAGGACTCTGGAGGAATGGGCAGCGTTTAAAGAGTCAATGTTAGCGATTTTTCAATCGCAGGGCACGGGTCCGGTCGCGCCTTCTCACGAAGCCGGGCAGGATCTGTCTCATACCGTGGCTCGCACGCCTTCGGTCTCGGGTCCACGACGCGACTCGCATCGGGAGCCTTCGAGGTCCCGTACGGACAAGGATTTGAAGAGTCGCAAGAGACGTGTTTTTAGGTCTCGATCCTCGTCCCCAGCGAGACCGCAGCAACCTGCTGAGGGCTCGATGCCGGCATCGACTCGGTTGGCGCCGTGTCCGTCTGCCTTGGACGTCGACGCTTTACAATCGGATCAGCCCATAGCGCCGTCGGCACCTGTGTCGACGTCTAAGCCTTCGGCGATCACGTCGTCGAGGTTGTCAACGCTCTCGACATCTAAGCCTTCAGCGCTATCGCACCTTCGGGGATTTTTTTCTCGAAATTTACCTTTGGACTACCCGGATATCATGGATCCTCCAAGGAAGGCTTCGGCGAAGTCTGTGAGGCCAGTTTTGGACTCCAGGCCCTCTTCTGTCACCAGACCTGGGCTTCAACTACCTCTGGCTGACATTTATGAGGAGGAGGAAAGGTCTGAGTTTGAGGACCCTGGTGAACTTGATGAAGCTCCACATTTTTCTGGAGACAGTCTATTGGAGGAGTTGAGGCAGACCCTCCAGGATGCCAGTGGGTTGGACCCTTCCCCGGAAGTGGAATTTGGTAGACCTGAGCCTGGGGCTCATTCAGAGTCTTCATACAGGAGGCTGATGGCGCTGGTCTCGGAGTATCTGGGCTGGTCCAGTCCTCCTGAAGACTTTGTGCAGGATGATCTAACGGACATCTTAGATCAAGGTCTGACCTCTAACCCGGTTTTGCCATTTCATCTTACGTTACAGAAAAGGGTGGCAGCTGCTGGTCAGTCCCCGGAGTTTCTTCCGGCTGTTAATAAGTCTTTGACCACGAAATACCGCCCTTCCGTTAGCAACCCCAGCTATTTATCTACTCGCCCCACTCCCAGGAGTTTGGTCGTTCAGGCGGCTACAGCCACCTCGAGGCAGGTGGCATACCCTATCATCCCTGCGGATAGGGACGACAAGCGCTTCGACGGTTGGGCCAGGAAGGTATTTTCTGCTGGGAGCATGGCCTTGAAATCGGCCAACTCCACGTGTGCCTTGGCAAGGTTTTCACACTTTGTGGAATTTTCTTTAGCGGCTGAGCATATTCCCGAGGGGGAATAAAGGGATGGGTTCCTTGCTCTCGTGGAGGACGGCAAGGATGCCATGTGTGAATCCCTTCAGTGGGGTTTGGATTCGGCCGACAGTGTGAGCCGGCCGACAGTGTGAGCCGGTTCATGGCTGCGAGCACCATTATACGCAGATTTGCGTGGTTGCGGAAGTCGGGGTTTGCTCCGGATGTTCAGGCCAGTCTTCTGAACATGCCCTTTGATGGCGCACATTTGTTTGGCAGCAAGGCTGATGAGAGCCTTGATAGGTTGAAGACCTCAAAAGCTGTAGCGAAGTCTTTAAGCACTGCAGTGTGTCAACCTCCGCCTTTTCGTCCTAGAGGACAGCAGTGGTGGGGAGGTTCTTTTTGTTACTACTGCTCCTTTGGTAGAACGAGAGGGGCCACCAGTCAAAGGGGCCAGCGAAAAAGTACCCGTGGTGGTCGGGGAAATCATGGTGCCAAATCTGCTCAGAGAGCTGCCTCTTTGCCTTCAGGCACTGACGCAGCCGCTTCCAAACAGTCATGAGGCCATTTCCCATGGTTCGCCGGTTGGGGGCAGACTGTCTCAGCATCTCGAAGAATGGCGTGCCATTACCTCAGATGCGTGGGTTCTGGATACCATAGCCGACGGCTACTGCCTTCCCCTTCCTTCAGCGGCCTCACGACAATTAGAATCTCTCTTTGAAGCTTCCGGATCCGCTCCTTGCACAGGAAATCTTGAGCGTGCTGGGGAAAGTTGCTATCGAACTGGTGCCTGTAGCGGAGAGTAACAAGCAATGGTATTTCCCTTATTTATTTATCCCAAAGAAAGACGGGAGATTGAGACCCATCATGGACTTGCGTTGGTTGAGCAAACTTTTCAGGAAGGACAAATTCCAGATGGTCACTCTTTCTCAAGTCTTCCAGGCTCTTCAACTTTAGGATTGGTTGGTGTCTCTGGACCTCAAGGATGCATACTTTCATGTGCTGAATCATCCTGCACACAGGAAGTACCTGAGGTTTGCGGCTGGCGACTCGCATTTTCAGTTTGGGCTTTTGCTATTCGGATTGACTTCCGCCCAGAGGGTCACCAAGCAAATGGTGTTGGTGGCAGCGTACCTCGGGCGGGGGGGATTCAAGTCTACCCCTACATGGACGACTGGCTGATCTGGGCACGCTCTCCCGAGCTAGCGTTGGATCATCTTGGTGTCACTTGCCGCACCCTCCACAGGCTTGGCTTCTCCCTGAATTTCAAGAAGTCTCATCTGACACCTGCCCAACAGCTCCAGTACATCGGGGCTTTATTAGACATGTCCTTGGAAGTGTTCACCTCACAAGGTAAGGGCTCATCACATTGTTCAGATGGTGGACAAGTTTCAACATGCCCAGAGTCTCCCAGCTTTCGAATTCGTAAGGTTGCTCGGCCTCATGGCATCCTGCATTTTTCTGGTGCCAGAGGTCTGGCTGCGGATGAGATCCCTGCAGTGTTCTCTCAAGATGCAGTGGTCACAGTTCTCTAGCAAGATGTCGGATCCCGTTCAGATTCCACTCTTGGTCTCCCAGGATCTTCACTGGCGGGCCAACCGAGGGAACCTGATGAGGGGGGAACAGTTTTGGCAAACGTGGCCGGAGGATTGGGGGGAGGGCCTCATGCCAACGACTTGACCGCCAGCGGTCGTTAGTCTCCGGAGTCCAGACTCCACGTCAATCTGTTAGAGCTGAGGGCCATCAGGCTAGCCCTGAAGGCTTTTCTGCGCTCTGTATGGGGGAAGAGTGTCCTGATCATGATGGACAACACAGCGGCCATGCATTACCTCAACAAAAAAAGGGGGGTAGGGTCACTTCTGTTGCGCAGAGAGGCAATGCAGCTCTGGTTCTGGGCCATCCAGCAGGAAATTTTGATCTCGGCAGTTCATCTGGCTGGATACGAAAATGTGGTGGCGGGTGCTGTGAGCAGGCAGAGCACGGTCTCCCACGAGTGGGAGTTGGCTCAGGAAGACCTTCAGGAGATCTTTGCCCTTTGGGGAACCCCACAAGTGGATCTCTTCGCCACCAGTGTCACCCGGAAGTGAGAGATTCTGCTCAAGGGAATTTCCTCCAAGAGGAGCCTTAGGAGACGCGTTCATGGTGGATTGGTCACTCCCAATGCTCTACACGTTTCCTCCAGTCCCCGTCATTCCTAAAGTGTTGCGGAGTTTCGGTTCCCACATGATCCTCATTGCTCCAGATTGGGCCAGGAGAGTGTGGTACCAGGACCTTCTAGAAATGTTAATCTGCCCTCCACGCCGTCTTCCCTACCGATAGGATCTGCTCTCTATCTCGCGCGTGAGTTGGGGGTGGTGGGGGAGAGGCGGGGGCGGGGGAGGATGAGGTCAGGTTCTCCATCCAGAGGTCAAGAATCTCAACCTTCACGCTTGGTATCTGAAAGGTTGAGGTATAAGGATTGGGACCTTCCGGATGACGTGATGGAGGTGTTGTTTTTGGCCAGGCGGCCTGCAACTAAATCACTGTACCGTTGCCGTAAGTTCTGCGACTGGTCCAGAGATCACCATGTTGATCCTTTTCAGTGCTCCATTCCTAGGGTTTTGTCTTTCTTACTTTCTTTGGCCCACCAGGGCCTTCAAGTGGTTACTATTAAGGTTTACCTGGCGGCGCGGTCTATCTTTAAACGCTCGTCTGAAGAATGTTCTTACTTTAAATTTACTTTGATTTCCCAGTTTCTTAAAGGACTGACTAATGTATTCCTGCCGTCTTCTTTACAGGTGCTGGTTTGGGATTTGAATTTGGTTTTGAAATTTCTCTTGCATGCTCAGTTTGATTGAACCTTAGCACTCTTGTCCTTTGAGATTACTGTCCTTCAAGACTGTGTTCTTGGTTACGGTTACTTGCGCTCGCAGACTGATTGAATTGCAGGCATTTTCATCTAAGCCCCCCTTTACTGTGTTTCACAAGGACAGGGTTGTACTGAGAGTATGTCCTTTTTTTCTTCCTAAGGTAGTATCTGAATATCATTTGAGTCAAAAGGTGGTTCTTCCATCTTTCTACCCTCATCCTGGTAAGGACGAGGAGCGACTCCATCGATTGGATCCTAGGAGAGCTCTGAGCTTTTACATTTCTAGGATGTCCAGGGTCAGAGTGGACGATCAACTCTTTGTAGGATATGCTGGACACCGATTGGGCCAGGCTGTTACCAAACAGACGTTTTTCCAGGTGGATTATCCTTACCATTACGGAGTGTTAATGATTGGCGGGTAAGGACCCTCCTGAAGGGTTGAGAGCTCATTGCACTAGGGGCATGGCTACTTCCACCGCCATCCAGCGGGGTCTTCCTATTAGGGATATTTGTGATGCCGCTACATGGGCTTCCATCCACACCTTTTGTTAAACATTATTCCCTGGATACAATCCATGGTCAGGATATGGCCTTTGGGAAGGCGGTTCTTTATTCCGTAATCTATTTAGGTACTCTAAATTCTTTTCCTGCCTCCATTTACTGGTACTGCTTTGGCAGTCTGTTAAAGATGTGGAATAAGTTTGAGGACACAATCCATTCGAAGAACAAGTTACTTACCAACTGGTAACGTTCTTTCCACTGGATGTTCCTCAAATGTATTCCACATCGCCCTCCCAGCCTGCCCTTCAGGAGAATTTCCTATGCGAAAGCCGTTTCCGCAAGGCTAAGTGCAGTCAAGCAGGCATGATACTGGTGTCACACGTTCTGAGGGAAAAAATTTACTGAGACTGCGGGCGCCTTGCGTCCTATTTATAACTCCCTGTGATGCCGCCTTCGGGGGACATTTACCCGGCGTCATTGACGCAGGACGCCCTCTGCTAAAGTTTCCGAGGTGCACAGCTGTGGACATTACATGTCAAACATGTGGAATACATTGGAGGAACATCCAGTTGAAAGAACGTTACCAGTTGGTAAGTAACTTGTTCATCTTTTGTGTTTTCTCTTGCTAGATCAGCATAACTACCCTATGTGGAGGGCTGAGGGAGTACAGTGTATTCCTTTTCTCGCCTCCGCAGTAACTTCATTACTGTGACCAGCCCATCTGTGCAGGCTGGTGGCAGTGTACCCTTTCCACAACTTATTTTATTTCTTTTTCTCGCAGGCTGCACTCACGGCCCCTATAAGGCACATGGGGCAGACCATATACAAAAGATGGTGGCCTTACTTTTTTAAGCCCTGAACAAGATGGACTATCCTTTCTGGACTCTACTTCAATTCTGGTTTGGCGAAGGTTCCTTCGTCTTTTTGCGCTTAGCAGGTTTGTCATGGAAAGCCCACAAAAGTTCCCCGAGTGCCTGACAGCACAGAAAGTGGGGGAGGTCAACAAACTGCCCTGCCTCTTGCCCTGAAGTGTACCTGCCCAAAACCAGTACAAACTGGGAGATTCCCTGTTTTCATTGGACAGCCACCCTCAAGTCTCAATGGTACATGATGGACTCAGCCAGTGTTCCTGCTCTCACCTGTATAAATCCTGGAGTCCAGGTGCAGAAACTCAGTCAACCACTGGAACAAGACAATTCCGAAGAGGATGACAAAGGAAGTCACCAGCACTTCCAACGACCACTAGAGCCGGTTCAGTCTCAGCTGCTGTTCGGACCTAGTCACTCCTCTGGACAGGGAGGATCTGAAGAGGTCTTCCTCCCATAGACTGGTGGGCTTAATCAGTCATAAGACCACCTACAATTTTGGCCATCCCCAGAAGAGCTGCAACCCCCAGGGCCTGCAAACCTACAAGACCTGGCGCTCTTGTGCTGCATGTCCGTGCAGCATCTCGGGAAGCACGGTTTGGCCTGCAACTGCCAAGCCTTCGGGAAATCTAATTGCGGCAAGAGTCCCCTCACCAGAGGCAAGGACCAAGAAACGGAGTAGTTGACCGCTGCATCAACAGTCTGTCCACCGGGCCTGCAGAAGGCACTGCCTAGCCACCCCCTTGAAGATCTGTCGCTGGGTGTCCCCTGTGTGAGTGCGATCACAGGATCCACGAAAGTAACCTACCTGGGGTTTGCTTGTGTCATGTTGTAAGTCTGAGGGCTACAGATAGCATGTATCTTGCCACCCCTCGGACATCCATTATTGATCATTGGGCAGACAACCTTTGTGCTCTTAGCGGTAAAATAGCCTGCCCTCAGACACTGGTCCTTGGGGCATGCCTTGAGGGGGTTCCTCCTAAGCTCCCTGAGCCACTTTCCAATGAATGTTCTGATGCCATTCACACATTTGTGTGGGACATCTTGATATAGTCATCCATAGTCAGACCTGGGCAGAACATGTTTTTCACCTGTATAAAGTGGTTAGAGCTTTATGACGGTATGGAGTAACTGCTAACCCCCAAAAGTGCCACTTAGCACAATCGGCTGTTAAATACCGAAGTTTCTTTGTGGGCAATGGGCTAGTCCAACCTCTGAGGGAGAAGGTTAAGGCTGTCCTACTCACTCCAACGCCCAAAACCAAGAAATCGCTCTGGGCATTTTTGGGACTTATCGGTTATTACTGATGGTTCATACGTAATTATTCCACCCTATCCGCCACTCTCACGGACAAAATCAAAACTGCACAACCTCAAAAGCTCATATGGAACCATGAAGATCAAAAGAGTTTCAATTACTTAGTCTTCTCTTTGCAATGGACCGGTATTAAAGGTGCCAGACTTTATAATCAAGAGTTTGGTTTACAAACGGATGCCCCAAGACAGGCCTTGCACTGTTTTATAGCCGGATTACAATGGTATAGAACGCCTGGTGCTCTATACCAGCTGGGCGCTCTACCCAAGCAAACGACGCTATGCTATCGATTTGTAAAGCCTGGCCATTAAGTGGACTGTGACACTTTTCAAATACTATTTGACAGGAATAAAGTTTTGAATGATCACTAATCACTCTCTCAACATGGATGAGTATAAGAAAAGATACCAATGCATGTATTAGGAGATGGTTCTTGGACCTACAGCCATTCTGCTTTACAGTGGAACATCGGAAGGGGACAAGAACAACAAAATGTGTACTTCCTTAGTCTGTTTCCGCTCAATGAAAATGGGGAAGCCAACACTCTAAGGGGAAGGGTATGTGACGAATTGTGGGATTCTGTCACTTCTCCCCAGGGAGGAACCTTTCCCTGTGCGGCTAGGGAGGTGAGCCCACTATGCAGTACCCTTCCTCAGGTTAGCGGCAAGTGGCACCTCACCGGGGAGAGACTCACCAACTGGTGACAAGGACCTTCGTTGTGAGAAATGTCCTCTCCACAGTCTCAAAAGTCTTTCTTCAATAACATCTCATGAAGGAAGATATGAAGAACAAGTCAAGATCTGTTATTGTCAACCAACTACCTCCTTAATGTCTATGGAAGAAAACATAAATAAAACTTGGATGAAGATCATCATTGGAAACAGTCTGAATCTGAAAGAAAAGAACTTTGACAAGGAACCAGCGAAATCCTCTGAGATTGTCATGAAACTAAAAGGAAGAGCCCAGGAGTTTCACGTCAGCTGGCCGAGACTCGCTGAAGGAGTTCTGAATGAGCAGCGTCTGACACGAGAGAAAGAAGATGGGGGAAGCAGCTGACTGCAATTATTGGGAAAAGGAAAAAGTGCTCAACACCGAACCGCAGAGGACGTGCTGAAGTGTCCTGAGTCAGAGAGGAGGAAAAGTGGTGGCATGACCGCTAACGAAATGCAGTGGACCTGTAAATCCATGAACAACGCTGATATCATACTTATAGAAAGGTTTCATACAAGAGCAAACGACAGAGTGGAGAAGCAGTCTATGATTATCAGGGGAAGGCTAGAAGCCATTTTGACACACAGCCCCATTCTATTTAGAAACCCAGTGACGTTACCCAGACACAATACAGGTACCCAGGACAGCGGAAAACCCAGGAGGGGGACTGAAGAGCGAGAAGAATTACTGGAACTCTCCTACTCATTCCAGGCACAACAAAGTATTGAATATTTAAAAAGAGAGAGAACAATTACTGGAACATTCATACTAGTCCCAGGCAGGGCTGGACTATAAGTACCTGGACGAACTTAAGTGAAAATACAGACACAAGTGCTGATGCATCCTATGAAAGTAAAACAATAACACATAGTAGAAACTGAGCCGAAGAGTAACGAGAGAAAGAGGAAAAAGCAATCTCAGGAAAGCAATGAAACCTGGAAGAATCCAGTATCTGAACTGTGATTTGATGAGTGGTGGCCAAAAGTGATCTACAAATCCTAACAAAGATTAACCCTTTACCCCCAAAAATAGTCATTCGATGGACATTTTCTTTCTTTTCTTTTAATGGTCAAAGGGACTTCTACTGCCACTGCAAGAATCTTTCGGATGTGCAAACCAAGTAACCCCCGTGGCCTTGAGAGCAGTGGTGCTTTTTAAGCTCTACATTTTGCTCCTAGGGAAATTCTATTGACCAACAAACATTTTGGGAGTAAGGTGTTGGCAGCTTTGATTTAGTTTTGAATTCACAAGGGTGCAGTTCTTTTTACTACATTAGTAGCCTATTGAACAAGTAGTATAGCCAGTGCCCCTGGCTGTTATGTTTTTAGGGTGTTGCTTTGTGCCACCCACCAGGCAGGACTTAAATGGCTGTTTTCTTGATGTGGGTTCTCTGAGCCCAGCCCTTTAAACCCTAAAGTATTTTAAACTGGCTGTGTCTGGTTCTCTTCCCCAGACATGTCCAGTATATCTACTATGTGGGTGGTGTGACGAACCTTCATATAGCGTCACTTCCCCCAAAGGGGAAGCCCCTTTCCATGAGGCTAGGGAGGTGAGGGTGATATATTATAGGTTATTTATAACGCGCTTAATACCCACAGGTTTCTAAGCGCGGACCTGGGGATCGAGCCTGTGGTGTTCTGTGTCGTCTTGCTTCCAAGGCGAGCATGTTGCCACTGAGCTATCCCCCCCGATAATGGTCCCCCCTAGGGCTGGTAACATGCAGGAGGATCTCTTCCAGAGGGACTCCTCTCCTGGGGTTAAGGATGCAATTGGGAGATACTGCCCCTTTTAACCACCAATCGCCTCAGGCGTATTTTAATCCCTGAATCTTCTACACATTGGCTCACATCAGAAACTCTATTATTGTAAAAGATCAAATCACCTTGACATCACAGGTACAGGGATGAAGAAGAGCTTGAACGCTACAATCGAGCAGGTGCAATGCTCGATCAGCTGCTGAGGGTACGCGGGGGCCTACCCTGCTATTTAAACTAAGCTGCAAATGAGGACTGGGTTCATTGCATCTTCTGACCTGTCTGGCGATGGCCCATGCGGTTCTGCTATGCTGCCACCTGCTTTAAGTCCAGAAGGAGAACCTGGCGAGCAAGGTGGCTGGATCGAAGCCTGTTCGTGCACTTGGACTTTTGGACAAGAAAGCTTTCCCTCAATCCTGGCAGTCATCTGTTATCGTGCCATTTTTTTAGACGGGCAGTCGAATGGATCCAGGAATTTACTGTCCATTGACTCTTTTGGACGTAGAAAGTAAGGTTTTTGCTAGACCTCCTGAGGAGCCTGGAGGAGTGGATATCATCACAATCAAGATTGTCCATATTCCAAACAGGATTTATTAGGGGTACTGGTACAGATGCTACTGGTCTCCTTATCCAGTCCATGATTGATCAGTCAAGCATATAAGGGAATGGCACTTTGTGACGATCATTGACCGAAGTCTGGCATTTGACAAAGTAGACAGGACAAGGTTATGGTCTAAGCTTCCCATGTGGGGCATACCAAAGCTTATTTTGGATATTCTATAGGCAATGAAAGCTTGGTTGCCAAGTTGTCGATGCATTCAGCCTCACAATTTAACTGCCGTTGTGCTGCATTAACTGACAATGTTATCAATCATCAAAAACGTACCAATGTGTTCAGTGGAGTTAGCAACGTCATTCCTGCTAGCTCACAGTTTGTTCTATAGTGGAAGAGTATCAGCTTCGTGAGTCCTGTGATTCCACAGCTGCAAGTGCTAGCATGGCATGTTGTCGGAAGCTTAAGTTTGGATTGCCGGCTGGACTCCCTCCCATATACTTCTACAAACACTCCTATTCATGGAATCCCCCGTCATCCAACCCTGACAGTTTATGTATCGGTGTGAACCAATAAGGAACGTGATTGTGCTCGAGGAAGATGTGTTTACTGCCTCCCGAAAGCAAACCAACAAAAGGGGAGTCATTAATTAGTCAAGCTGAGGTGGCGCCAGACAAGGAACTGTTATGTCGGGTGCCCCTATCACATGAAGGTGTCAAGTCTAGCTCCCCATCTTTCATTAGGCCACCTGGCCTGGAGACGATACGGGAGTCTCCGGGATTGCACTACCGGAATCCTTTCTTCGTCTGCCCCCCAATTCAAGATGGTTTGTGTGTCTCTCCCGAAACAGATTTAAGAACGAAGAGAAGTTCGATAGTTGTCAACAAGCTTCTCTATGACTTTACACAAATAAACACAGTACGCAGTCTGAAAAAAATGAAGAGTATGCTGAAATATCGAAGAGTGTGGGTCAAATTGGATGGGAACGAACACCGAAACCAGAGAGCCCCATCGGGAACAGGTGGCATAGTGACGCTTTAGGACAGCTGTTCTCCAAGGATCCATTGGTCCCAGCAAAGAAACAACAAAACTGCAAAACAAAAGCAATTAACAATAAATGCAATTGGTCTGAGCTCGGGCTCGAATGCAACAAAACCTGTGAAAACTGAGCACACGTGCGATGGGGGCCCTGTACCGATCTAGCGTGTCCTCGACAGATGATTCCTCTATAGATTCTTCACTAATGCAGTGCGATTATCCTAAAATATGGCATGCCCCACACAAGGCAAACACAAGAGTGAATAAGCATAATCGGCAACAGGAAGACCCGATTTAAATAAAAAAAAAAATCATTCAAGAACTACAACCAATCCTGATGTCTTCAATATCTATAACCATCTCTCCCTTCATAAAAATGTACAAACAAATGAAGGATAGTGTTAGACTTGACCATGTTGGTTGCCTCAATGAACTCTAAATTGGTCAACTTGGAATGTGATCACACCCTTTTCAAACAAATGTCCTATGAATTAAATAATAAAATTGATTGCTCACTGACGGCGCTAGTAGATCAAAAACGCAGCAACAGCGAGGATAAAAAAACTACTCGGTGAAGTCGCAACGGAAGGGCTTGGTCTGTTGAAACACAAAAGGAGCAACCCTTTGTTGGAAAGGTGCCAATCTGGCAAGGAACCTAGCAAATGTACCCACTCTGAAGCACAGAAATTGAATCAAAACATGTGCAACAAAGGAACCAACACAGATGTTAGTTCCAAAGAAGGCTATGGTGGTATGCAGCCAGCCTTGGTGACAGAAGACATTGAATTGAATGCCAATATCGAAACACTGCTGCAGCCCGAGGAGGCAATTTCCTCCTTTGCCGGTGCCGTCAAAAGTGTGACTCAGACTGAAAATCAGCGAAACCTAGACATTCAAACACCGTCTACATCGGCAGTTGGTGATGGCTACTGTGGTATCTCGATAGTTGCGCCGCAGGCTGGTCCTAAAGCAAAGGGTTCAATGGACGGATTGTCTGCCATCTTTAATGCTAGGACCACGCAAGATGGAAGAACGCCAGGATCTAAACCACCTCAAGTGGAAAAATAAAAAAACCAAAGTAAAAGGAAACCTTGCATGCTGAATAGTTCGAGAAAGTCCTAAAGTAATATCAAAACTGAGCTTCACCCTAAATACAGATACACTTAGTCGTACAACAAAAAATCCTGGAAAGCGTTAAAGTAATTACTGAAGGTGAAACCGCTGCTGAAATCCCTAGCAGTGTCGAAATAACGACTGATCTACTAGATTTGTCCACATGTAAAGATGAGGTAGTGCTGGAGGTTACGCCTGATCAGTGTGGGGGAGAGCTTCAGACTGGTATTGGCACATCTCAGGAAGAAGATTTTGTCTGCCGCATGCTAATGCTGAACGAGGAAAGACCTTTGAGAGTGTGCACTCTATTACCTAACACTGCAACCCAACCAAAGACCTCAAAAGCAACAAGCCCAATGTTTATCACGTTGGCAGAAAAATTGAAAAAATTGCAGATGCCCATTGTTCCAATGCGACTCTGGAAAGTTGGAACATGACTTTGTAAAAAGCCATGATAACACCAAGGCACTTGCTGCCAAAGCAGTGAGCTTTGCTGCAACTCACAGGCCTCAGTGCCCGGACACTGGTCCTGCTAATTCACACAAAGCCCCAGACAAAGATTTCAAATGATGGCTTAGGAACAATATCATCAAACAAAAATACTGTCAATCTCCACTAAAAAAAACATACTCCAATTACTGTTTTGTCCTTGAATGCATCCTATCAAGTAAGGATTTTATGATATGCTAAGAAAACGTTTACAGCGCACGGCCACTCGAGGGTATCATGGCGCTAGGATGGATTCACCTTGAATCGAAACAATGTACTATGACTGTTACACTATGTGCCAAGCCTCAGGACAATTAAGTCAAATGATATAAAAACTTTGGAATTTTCTAAAGAACCTCAAAATGAGTTAGATTACATATTGACTCTAGAATAATATGTAACATCTTACTTGTGGCTGCCCCTGTGTTACTTTCAATGGGATTAGATGTCTTTGAAGTACGAAACGAACAGGACAAAGTAAATAAAGGCAAACGCTGCAGCCAAAAGAGATTGTAGGTCTCAAGCCAAAACAAAACGAATGGCCATGAATGTGGCGAAAATCTCAGAGCACGTGACAATGAACGAGCATTCTCTCTGCTTATAAAATTAAACCCAAAATCAGAAATTGCAGGAACGGAATTACATTTTCCTGTTGTCTTAGACAAACGGATTAAAATCACGCTTGACTGTGGCACTAAATTAACTGGGGGAAATCAAGATCACAAGGACACACCGAATGTACCAGCGGAATCAAATGATTGGAACTGGGTCGCCACAGCATTAGCGGGACAAAATCTAAGTTAACCCAAAAATTTGAAACAAAGACCTCACTCGCCTTTGGTTCCTGGAATACTCGAGGATTCTTACATCTGTTTCAGTGTAACTGGCTGGATGGCTTGGACATAGCCTGTGCACAAGAAACCTGGCTCGTAGACTGCCCAATTTCTGATGATTTCGAAATTGCTATAAATCCTGCAATTAAAAAAGAAATAGTAAGACCTATGGCGGGCCTTCGAACCCTCTTAAGAAAATACTCTGGCTATAAAATCTTTGGATCAAGGAACATCTCTGCTTATATTCAAATGACAGTTTTGACACTAGAAGGGGAAACGAAGTCTGGAAGAAATCTTATTTATATCATTAATGTATTTTGCCAGCATAAAGCAGTAGGGACGACTCATCGACCAAGTCACAACTTTAATTGATGAAATCAATGAGGAAGAAATTTCACCAAATATACTACTGTGTGGAGACCTAAACATTAACTGTTTGAACGTAAAGAAAAATGACCTGAATGGCAATTCGGGCACACCGATTGTGGCGGCGCAATGGTGTGCTGAAATGGACAAAAGAAACCTGTCCATGCTAAACGGAAACGCAACAGGGGATGTCACTGCCAAACCCACATGGAGTAGATGTCATCAGGAGTCAACCCTGGACTACTTCTTTGTTTCAGACGGCTTACATGCACGTGTAGTATCCCTACAGGCGCTACAAAAAACCCAGAGCGATCATGAGTTGGTGAAGATGTGTTGCCGCACTGGCAAAGAATTCCACTAGTTGGTGGAATCATAACGTAGCTGTGGAATCCAGTAGGATTAGACTAAGGCTCGATGATGATGATGATGATGATGATGTGAAGATGATCGCAAATGCTTACCAGAGGGAACATAATCAACTTGAATACCAACACCTTCTGATACAATTCACTGAGAAAAAAAAGGGCCACGGAGCCTTGTGTTTAATTCTAAACACACTTTTGACCTCGAAGTGTTGAAAAGGAAACGCAAAAGAGATCGGAAATCGGACAATGCTCTAAAACTGATAAATCCCTATATACCGCTGGGAAAGTCTATAATACAGATAGATAAAAACTGGCTGAAATCACACAAAGGCATTATGTTACAGCGTGATGCTGAGAAAATTTCAAAATTAATAAACAACCCTTGCGATGTTTGGGGCATCATTAACGAACAAAGTGGCTCCCAGGTGGCACTTGAGTCCAAAATGGTGTCTGAAAAAGAATGGACGTCACACTACAGTCAATTGTACAGTAAAAAGGGAAACATGGAAGAACCCATGTTTCCTAAATTGGATTGGTGGGATCTTAAATTTGACCAGGGCGATATTCTGGACATCAAAAAAATAAGCTTGTCACGGGCACCTGGGCCTGATGATCTGACGAACTTCACTTTAAAAAGAAACCCAGAGGAATGGGCTGACTGCTGCCATTCATTATTCATGAAGATCTCCTCAAGATGTGCCACCCCTTCATCATGGAAAAGCACGATCATTGTGCCTGTTTTCAAAAAAGGCAACAGAGCCAACCCTAAGAATTACCGCCCCATTGCACTTTAGGACTTGCTGGGGAAAATCTATGCGACCCTTCTCCAGCACCAGTTATTGGAGTGGATCCTTGCCAGTGAACACATCGATTTCAGGCGAACCGGTTTTGTCAAGGGCGTGGACTGCAGCCTGAAGCTCTTGATTGTAAACCTCATGAAAATAGAAGCCCTAAGAATGGGTGGAAAGGTTTTTCTTGCTATTATAGACCTTCCTCACGCGTTCGATAGTATAGATCGTGAGATCCTGTGGATCAAAGTGAGTAAATGGAACTGTCCTCCAAGTCTGTTAATGGCCATCAAAGAGCTGCATACAAACACCAACGTCCGAATTAGGCTAGATCGAACTGGCAGCCGTTCATCAGCAATACAAACGTACTGTGGCATAAAGCAAGGGTGCCCATTGGCCTCAATTTTCAATTTGTTCCTGTCGGACATTGGTCCAACTATTGAGTGTTCCATAATTTCCACCTAAAATTAAGCTGGCTTCTCTATGCAGACTATTTAATTTTGCTAGATGTAACCCCAATTGGCCTCCAGCGCAAGCTGAGTGCCCTTGAATATGCCAACACTAAAGGGCTATGTAGCAGCACATCCAAGTCGGACATTTTAGTGCTGCAAGACCAGAGGGGAAACAAAACCCGTCTCCAAACACAATTTCGATGGCAAATAGGAAAAGTGACTTTGAAAAGTGTACTTGATACTAGATATCTGGGTATGCAGATCAATTCCAATCTGAATGACGCTCCGTGGGTTGAAAGCATCAAAACCAAATGTCGCCAGCTGGGAATTCAAGCAGCTGTATTAAACAAAAAATATGGCAAATTCTTGCTGTTGCCAGTCCTCGCCTTTTTAAACAAAAGGCAGTTGCCGCCTTAATCCATGGAGGTGAGTATGCGCTGGGTTGCTCTTGTGAGCTTTGGAGTACATTAGAAAACCTCTTTTGGTCAAAAGTATTATGTCTACCTAGGGGAACTCAAACAGCATGTATCCGCCATGCGCTCAGCTTAACATCAATAAACTCAAGAATTTGCTGGAACATGCCCAACCTTTACTGCAAAATGACCATGGAAGACATCCTCCCGCAATTTAAAATCTTGCAAAACCCAGACAATGGAGAAGAACATTGCGTATTGACTCTGTGGGTAGACCGCTGTAAAGAGATACTAAAAGAACTTGACATTGGCATCGACACCCTTCAGTCCAAATCATGCTAAAAAATGCTCTGGAGAAGAGATTGGATTGGAACTGGTGACCAAAGACGGAAGCATAACATCACGAAGAATGTTCCTAGTGAAAAAAGAGCTGTGGACAAAATACAAATCTATTTGATGAAATTTCCTAATCGGTATCGCAGAGTCTTATGTATGAAAGTTTGCATGAATTTCTTGAAAACTAAAGAGTAAGTCTTTGGACAAAGTGTGTTGAAACCACACAGACCTGTTGGCTGTGCAATCAACACAATGAAACACTAAAACATTTTGTTATTCTGCACAGCCCTACGTACGGAAAGAACAAAGCACTTTAGAAGGTTCATGTTAGAGAGGTCTACATTAAGTGCTGAAGACTGATGGCAAGTGCTATTCGATGAAACTGACAGGAAATTAACATTTCCTCTGACATTATTCTTAGAAGAGATGCTCACTCGCTTGGCAGTGGAGAGTAATGGCTCTTAAAATGAAGAAGCCTCTTGCACGTAACTGCCATCACTCTTGAGTACATAGACTGGTTACACTCATTCAGTAATTGTCACTTTTCACTTTTTCTACATACTGAAATGTGATCCATGGTATAACTCATTTTGATGAGTTGTATTTTAAAGGTTTGTAATAAACCATAAAAAAATTATTATTCAAGGCTAATAGCAAAATATCTGGGTGTGAGGCAGGGGTGCATTTAGGCCCCCTGCAACTTAAACATGTACTTATCAGATCTCGTAGAATATTTGGAACCCGCTTCATTTGTCCCACCCAGAGTAAAGGAGGAGCCGTGTTTTTGGAGGGCGTATGCCGATTTGTTGCTATTGGATAGGACTCCCATTGTCTTGCAGAAGTTGCTAGATTGTTTTGAGGATTATGTAAAAATAGATTGGTGTTAGGCAGAAACCTGTGCAGTTCCCTTAGGGACCACGGCAAAAGATTGAAGACTACAGGTGTTGGCAGTAAACCCACTTGGTAGCAGTCTGCACCACCCAGATTTACCTGGTAGCTGTGGCTGAGCAGTCAGACTTCCCTCGAAGAGTTAGGCAGTATGCAAAGTATACACAATAGGCACTCGGGTACAATAATACAAGCAAACACTGACCAGAGCTTTGGTATCAAAGTATATAATTATTTATTTAAAAACACACGATTTGAAACACTCCAGCACTCTTATTGTAAAATATTCTAAACAGTTACTATTGTAATATATACACCCCTTTTTCCTTATCAGATAAGTCACTGTAAAACACCACTTATTTTCATACAGAGGTGAGCGCTTAACTAGATGGCACTCCAATAAGTTTGTGAGAAAGGGAGGGAAAAAGACAGAATATGGAAAGGTACACCACTCTAAGATTCAGGAACACTGTTAGCAAGGCAGAAGAGCAAAAGTCACTGGTGAGCCAAAGTCCAAAGGCTGGGCCCACTCTTAGAGAGAGCAGAGCACAAATGCGCCCAAGATCACACAGTTACACTAGGCTCAGAAAGTCTTGCAGAGGGTTCAGAAAGAGTTTAGAGAGGCTTAGGAAAGTTTAGCCAGGGTGTCCCAGGCTAACCCAGGTTCGAAATCCGGGGGCTAAATCTACCCCGTACAGTCGGTAGCAAGGGAAGCCAGGCGGGACACGGTACCTTAAGTGGGAAGGATCCTCCAGCGGTGGCAGTTGTTCCTGGTAGTGGGTGCAAGTTGCGTTGTCGTCCAGGGGAAGAGAAGATCTCGACTTGGAGGAAAGATGAAGGTCGTTGCACTACCAGGGCAGAAACCAGCCGCAGAGTTTTCCGGTTAAAGGTGGTACCTTTGTTTTGCGGTCGTGGTAAAACGTGGTATCCCGGTTGCCGGGGTGCTTGGCACAGGCAAGGCGGCCACGAGGTACGTCGGGAAGGCGAAAAGACGGAGAAACTGGTTATCCCCACCAGTCAAAGGAAGAAGACTCTCCGGCGGGATATCTCCTCTGTCGTTGGGAAAAGTGGTGAGGTAGTCCAGCAGGGCTCCACCGGTGGTGGTGGTGTCGTGGCAGGTCGGCTCAGCTTCTCCCTCGTCGGATTCTTAGGTCCTGTGGCGACTTCTGAAGTTCCAGTCCCCAAAGCCCTGCTTTTATGCAGCAAACCCCCATTCACTCAGCCTAGCTGTCACTCAAACATGCTAAGTGGTGAGCCGGCCGGCTCAGCACTTGGACCAATCAGGATGGAGTGCGACTTGAGTTGCCTAGGCAACTCAGTCCAGGGTGCCTAAATTTCCCTCCACCCCTCCTACGTACCCCAGACAGAGTGGCACCTCTTTGGAGAGGGCTTCTGTGGAGAAGCCCGCCAAAAAGTGGAACAAAGGGCTCAACTTGGGTTGGAGTCACAGAAGAGAACACAAACGCCATTTTAGAATCAAGTTTTGGCAAAAAATACCAACCAGAGAATTAATATTAATTAAATAAACCGTCGGCATGTTCGAGACTACCGTAAATAATTAAATAAAGATAGTAGCCTAAAACAATGGGAAAATTCCATAGGAAAATATTTGCGGTTGAATATACAAAGTAGTATCCACTGCCACCAGCCAAAACTCGAGCAGGGGGAACGGAGATGTGCCCCCTCGACTAACAGACCCTGGGGCAATTGAATTGCCCCGACCAGTATGTCCACAATATGATGGTTTGTACTGGTTTCTGTTAATAATTTGGGACTAGTAAAGTCAATGGTGACTTTACATACCCTGGGAGACAGTAGTCAGTCCCAGGGTATGGAGTCTATACTGGGGGGTCACTACCCCTGTGTTACTGCACGGAGGGTGCTGTGTAACACACATCACATAAACACATGAAGCCCTTTGGAGTAAAAGACCCCATAGCCCATTAAACACATCTAGATTCAAAGAAACACTCAAATCATGGCCAAGAGTGAGGGAAAAAGAGTCTCACTTTTGGCAGGAGAATTCTCCCTAACAATTGGCAGTAAATGCTAGTAAGTTCTTTATCCTGCTATTCAAAGGAAGGGAATTTAGGCAAATACAGTTTAAATGGAACCTTGATGCTTCCCTTTTGGCTGCAACCCCATCAGTAAAATATTTGGTGTTTGGATTGATGAGGCCATCATAGTACCGAAGTGGAAAGTTGGCTGTTTGGGTCAGAGGTAATCAGTACGCAGGGCAAATGAAGTATATTAAACCAAAATTCGGTCTGTTTACTTTACAGCCCTTGATATTGTATATGGGAAAACTTGTTCCATCGTTATTGTGTGGCCTAGAAATTCTAAGCACGTGTGAGAAAATGGAATTAGGTAAACTGGAAGGAATGATTTGGAGGATGGCTCTCGTACTGCCGAACTGTGTACTCTTAACTATCCTTCGTTTTGAGCTTGGGTTGAACTCCTTGCTTTCGTTGTTCAACTGAAGGTTTTGTTACTATTAAGGAAACTGGCTGTAAATTCGCCAGACTATCTATGTACACTAATGGGGGCGCAGATGGGGGAATAGAGAGGAAGAGCCCTTTCGACAATGTTTACGAGAACCGTCAATCTATAATGAAACAATCTGATGCGATTGTCGATATGTTGTTGTCCAAACCACAACCAGTGAAAAGAAAGATTCTTAATCTTGAATGGAACGCAACTATTGAAGAGAGAGTGAATTATAGACTGTATAAAGACATTGGTTGCGAGTCAAAAAAGAGAGGGCACTTGCCACACTACCTGAAGCAATGCCCAGATAGTCGTTTTAGTGACACTTTTATGGGAGTACGTTTTAACTTGGGACATATGGGGGGGGGGAGTCTTCTTTTTAAGGGGCCTACGGGAAAGTGTAATGTTGATTTTGTCAAGAACCTTTGGAATCCCTGAGGCATTTCTCATTTTATGCCCATCCTTTAGGAAAGAAGGGAAGTACATTTGAGTCGCTTTCTACACAATAAGGGATATTTAAATGGTGAAAATGTGTGGTTATATTTGTTACAAGGGAGACCTACCTCACTCTTAATAGGAATTGTGCAATACTTAAAGGGAATATTGTAAAATGATTTAATAGTTGGTAATTGTATTTAATGAATTGTTTGATGTATAAGGTTTGTTAAAAACCAATGTACAATAAAAATATATATATAGTTCCCCCTAGGGGTGGCAACATGCAGGAGGATCTCATGGAGAGGGACTCCTCTCCTGGGGTAAAGATGCAATTGGGAGACACAGCCCCTTTAAACTCCGACCCCCTCAGGCTGATGTTAATCCCTGAATCTTCTACACATAAGCTCACGTCAGAAACTGTTATAGTAAAAGAAAAAATCATCTTGACGTCATAGGTACAGGGATGAAGAAGAGCTTGAACGATCAGCTGCTAGGTTACGCGGGGGCCATCCCCGCTATTTAAACAAAATGACAAAGAAGGACTTGTTTCTTTACCATCTTCTCACCCGTCCTGCAATGGCCTGTGCGCTTTTGGTATGCTGCCAGCTGCAGTACGTTGAGAAGGATAACCTGGCGAGCAAGGTGGCTGAATCGAAGCTCGTAAGTGCAACTTTAGACTTTGCGAGACTGCAGTGAGACACGTCTTTAGCAGTAATTGTTTGCAGAGAGAAGCAGGCTGCAGAAGTAGCGTAAAGTAAGAAGCTGAAGCAGAGAGAGTGGACCCTGGCGAGGCTGGTGAAGAGTGCCCTGGGAGAAGGTAATAGTAACATGTACAAGTCCGGGAGGGCACTGGGAAGACTGTGGGTGCAGCAAACCCCCAAAACATCAGGCCCCAGTAGCTTCATTTAGGCCTGGTGCTTCCGCACCCAAGACAGCATTGTTACCAATGCCGTCGAAGGAGCCTACAGGCTCGGAGCCGAACAAGGTAGCCGGGTCTTCAATGGCGAGACCATCCCACAATCTTCAGGTCCTGATTATTCTCGATGTGCTGTCGGCGCCCAAAGTTCTGCAGATGCCGGCAGGCATTCCCTTGATGTCAAAGGACAAACCTGTGATGCCTACCATTGGCTGTTGATCCTGCATAGCACTTTCACAATACAATTTCTTTGGGTCGATGGAAGACGATGGTGACGGGGACGACCAGGGTAACGTTAACACCATGTATTCGGGGGCTGGCCGAGTGGACTACTTCGCTGATCAGGCAGACCTCCTAGCCTTGGCAGAGGGACTGCATGATGCTAGTGGGCTAGATAAGTCTCTGGATATTGTTACAGCAAACTCATCCATATGCCCATACTCATGCCAAATTCAGATCCCTTGTTGACACCCTGGGGCGGAATGCTTCTGTCGTACCTGTCCAGGGCTACGAGCTTATGAATATTTTGAATGAGGGGCCCACCACCGAGCGAAATATGCCACTCAATCCGCTATAGCCGGCCCTGCTCGATCACCCCAGTTAATTCCAACCTGACCAGTAAGTACAGGCCAGCAAGGGGGTATCAGTCTTTTCTTTCCTCTCACCCTGCCACAGAGGGTTGGTTTTTCAGGCAGTCACAGTATCCATCAGGGCAGCTTCATCCACCTCCAATTTTCCACCTGACAGGGAAGGCAAGAATGTTGATGCTGTTGCGAAAAAGATAATCTCCTCCGGCAGCATGGCCTTGAAGGCTAGTAATGTTCCTGTGCGGCTTCGCAAAATATTCTTTTGCCCTATGGAAGTGTTAAGCATGCAGCCCAATAGATCCCTGAATGGGAATTACGGGACGGATACATGCAGCTGGTGGATGATAGGAGGTGGCTAGGCAGTCCTTGCAAACAGGCCTGGAGGTGGCATAATTTTAGTCCGGCAATGGGGTCGGCCATTGTCCTTAAGAGGCAGGCCTGCACTCCTCTTGGTTTTACCCCTAATGTCAAGAGTAAGTTGCTGGACATGCCTCTTGATGGGCGGGGTAGCTCTTCACGCTGAAGGCCGATAACTCCTTAGAGAAGTTCAATGAGCCAAAGCTTGCTGCAAAGTCGCTTGACCTAGCTGCACAGCAGCCAGCCAAGCCTGCCTCAGGTTCATTTTTAGGGGCAGAGGCTAGAGGTGGTACGTCCCCTACAGAAGCAAGGCGTAGCTCCCACAGACCATGCAGGGGCAGAGGCGTTTCTCGCTCTTGGGAATGGGCAGGGGGACCTCTAGAGGGCAGCAGTGGCTGTGGTGTCCCCTTCCTCAAAGTCGCTTTGACTGTCCCCCTTCCACTACTCACTGGTTGCAGTACGGCTGTCCGAGCAGTGGACCCAGTGGCAAGAGATTATCTGACACCTGAGCCATATAGCTTGTGTGGTGGGGTTATTGTCTGCCCTTCTTAAGAACAACACGGGCACCTCCTTGCCAGCTAGAACAGGAGCTCCTGGAGAAACTGTGAGCACTGTTGTTGAAGGGTGCCAGAGAAGAGGTACCGCTTAAGCAGAGATGGTCGGGCTGGGATTTCCTAGTACCCAATGAGGGATGGGGGTCTCCATCTCATCTTGGACCCCAGGGCCTTGTACAAGTTCCTGAAGAAAAACCAATTCAGGATGGTGACGTTAAGAGATTCTCAACACTCTCGATTTGCAGGACTGGCTGGTGTCCATAGTTCTTCAGGATGCATATTTCCATGTGCTGATGCATCAGAAGCACATGAGGTTCCTGAGGTTCCTCATGTGCTGATGCATCAGAAGCACATGAGGTTCCTGAGGTTCCTCATAGACGACCAGCACTATCCGTTCAAACTGCTCCCCTTTGGGTTGAGCTCCACGCCAAGGGTCTTCACCAAGCTCATTGCGGTAGTCGCGGCTCACCTCATGAAATCCGGTTTCCATGTATTCCTGTTGTTCCTGGACGACTGGCTGATCCGGGGGAGGTTGGCGGAGCTGGTCTTGTCCCATCTTGGGGACACCTGCACACTACTTCACATACTGGACTTCTCTGTGAACTTGCAGAAGTCCCACTGGACACCAGCTCAGAGGCTCCAGTTCATAGGCGCAGTCCTGGACACCAGGACAGGGAAGGCCTCCCCGCCCAGGGAGAGTAACCAGCATTGCGCACATGGTAGACCTCTTCCAGAACTGCACCACCTTACCAGCGGCTTCCTTACTCTGCCTATTAGGCCTCCTGTATTTCTCTAGTACCGGAGGCCAGGCTGCGAATGCAATCGTTGCAATGGCTCCTATGAGGTCACTGATCCCAGTACCTCAGAACTCTGAAGGACGTCCTCAGTGTCCAGGTGTGTGGTCCTGAACCTTTCTTGGTGTGGTGGGCATCAGCAACTTTTAGTGGGGGAACCCTTCTGGCCTCAGTGGCCTCAGGTACAGGGGGGTCACAGATGCGTCCCTGAATGGTTGGGGCACTCGCAGCGAGGGCTTCCAGGCGGGCAGCCTTTGGTCAGCAATGGAAGCCAGGTGGCACATCAACAGGCTAAAGCTGCGAGACAATTGGTTAGCCCTGCAGCCGTTTGCACTTTCTCTGATGGGATAGCATGCCCTGATCTTGACTGACAATACGGTAGCCATACACTACCTGAACAAGCAAGGTGGTGTGTGCGCGCTCCCTCCCCCTCTGCAGAGAGGCGATGCAGCTGTGGTTCTGGTTGCTGGTAAACCAGATATTAGTCTTGTCAGTTCATCTGGCGCGACCATAGAACGGTTTGGCGGATGCTCTGAGCTGGCAGAGCAGTCTCACATGAGTGGAAAGTGTGCCAGGAAGTCCCAGCGGTAGATCTGTTTTCCACAAAGTCCAACAGACCGTTTTGCTCAAGGGAATTCCCAGCGAACAGCACGCTAGGGGATGTTTCTCTCCACTACTCCTTCTCTCCAATTCCCGTCATTCCATGGGTTCTCGGGAGGTTGAGGAGGTTTTGAGCAACCTTGATTTTAATCGCCCCGGATTGGGCGAGGAGAAGATGGTACTGGGGTCTTCTGGATTTGACCGCCTGCTCCGTATGCCCCCCCCCTCACCCCCCTTCCGGTTGCCTTGACGCCTGTATCTTTTAACCCAGTCAGAAGGTCGGCTGCTCCTCCGGAATCCCTCAACCTAGAAGCGTGGCTCTTGAGAGGATGAGATGTGACTGACAACTCTCTTGGGAGGGGCTAGAGGTGCTCCTGGCTGCACGCAGATCATCAACAAGATCTCTATATGCGTGCAGGTGTAGAAGATATGAGGCGTGGTGCAGGGAACGTGAGATTGACCCCATCTTTTGCCCCACCACTACATCTCTTGCCCCACCACTAAAGTGATGGAGTTCCTTCTGTCACTGGTGTCTTCGGGTCTTAATGTCAACACAGTCAAAGGATACTTAAGCAGCTTTGCCTATGTTCAAAAGGTCTCTGGATCAAGGCTCTTTCTTCACAGTTCCGGTGATGTCCCGGATGAAGGGTTTTGTGAATTAGTTTCCGCCTATCCCTTTTTGTTGTTGCGGATTGGAATTTGAACCTGGTACTCACATTTCTGATGGCAGCACACTTCGATCTGTTGCATTGTTGTTCCTTGTGACTGCTAACGCTGAAAACACCATTTCTGGTGGCCATCACCTCAGTCAGAAGAATCAGGGAGTTGCAGGCCCTTTTGCAAACCACAATTTTTGTTTTTTCAGTGAAAAAGTATCTCTTAAAGTGAGACCATGGTTCTTGCCTAAGGTGGTGTCAGAATTCCATCTGTCTCGGGTGATAGATCTTCTGGTGTTTTACCTACCTGCGCACCCCTCCAAGGAGGAGGAGCGTCTTCACCAGTTGGACCCCAAGAGTGCTTTAAGCATCTATGTGGCAAGAATGGCAGAGTACAGAAAATCAGACTAGTTTGTAGCTTACTCCATTTATAGGAAAGGTCTAGCTGTATCCAAGCGGATAATTTCGCGATGGATCACGTGTATTTCGGAATACTACTATACTGCAGGTATGGAATTGCCTCCTGGCATCAGAGCTCATTCCACCAGAGGCGTCTCTGCCTACGGCTCTGTAAAGGGTGGGGTATCGATTAGGGACATCTGCCGGGCCGCAACCTGGTCTTCGCTTCATACATTTTTTAAACTTTACAGCCTGGACGTCACCCGGGGTGGCGCTCGCTTCGGAAGGTCAGTATTTCAGAATTTACTGTTGTACGTTTTTTTTCCCCGCCTCCAAATTTTCCACTGCTTTGCGTGTCTTTCTGATGAGGAATCTGCTGGAGAAAAGCAATCCATTGAAGGAGAAATTACTTACTGTAATGTTCTTTATATGGATTCTTCTCCCGCAGATCCCTCATCACCCCTCCCATCCACCCCCACTGAGAAAGCGTTGGTAGTAGGTGACTGCTTTTTCTCAAGAGCAGGGTTTTGGCAATGGTCCTAGGGTCGATTCCTCCTTCTTGCTTGCAAGCTGTATTCCTCTCTTTTTCAGATTTCTTTTTAAATTCCTAATCATCTGTTGGCTTGATGGCCGTCTTTTTCTCTCTGGATTCCTCTGCATCGGTTGAGCTCGGGGGACGGAGGGAGGTGGGAACTGAGGTACAGGGCATAGTGACTCGTCCGGAGCAGACTATCGAGCAGAGTCCAGGTGGATAGACAATCGGCCAGATCCAAGTCCACTATGCCCCCCGTTGAAGTTTTTTCTGAGCAGCTCAAGCTGGAAGGGGATATCTATCAGACGAGGAATCTGCGGAACAAAACCTAGAAAGAACATTACGGTAAGTAATTTCTCCTTCAATGGATTGCTTTTCTCTGCAGATTCCTCATCTGATATATTCCCACAAGCTTCGCTGCTTTGGAAATTTGTTTGAGAGGGGGCGTAGTGGACCTCGACCCGGTCGTCGACCGTCGTTCCATTTTGCTTGGAGTTTGGTCGTTTGATCTGAATGTGATGTCGGGTGTTGTATAACTAGCACGTCACTACGCCCAACCTCTGTTCTTTTTTTGCATGCTTTAACACACTGCTTTATGAAAACAGAGCTTTGGCTCTTTCCACGTTTTCGTCGGGTGTCCGGTTTCAAGCAGTGTTACCGATTGTGGCACTACGATGTCTCTTACTGACCCGCACGAGTGTTGTCTGGTGGCTCGGGTCACGGGACTGACTGGTGTTAGTCGTGCATCAAGATGCAGCTGAAATCACTTAGCGTCTGAGCTGCAAAACTCACTCTGGGTCGACTGTCTTCATAATCTCTGGCATGGTACACGGTTCAGACTATGGAGGCCGAAACAGAGGGGCATACCCCCGAGAAGCACCGGCGGAAGAAGAAAATGTCTCACTCGAGAAGCCACTCTTCCTCGTCCCAAAGGAAGAAAAGGCCCCACCGCCATCTTCTGGATACAGAGTAGTCGACGAAAAAGATAAGCCGTCGGTTGGGCCTATCACCCGCCAGGAGTGGGAGGATTTGTTCAAGCAGCATGCTTTGGAACCAAGAGTGCGCTCGGTGTGCTCGACCCCTCTAGTGCCCCGGTACTGACTATGTTGTCGCTGATTACTCTTTTGACGTCTAACAAAATACTGTGGAAGCCGAATTACCCCGTGCGTCCAAGGATGTCTACGCTACTGCATCTCGATCGACAGACATCCACCATCACAGCGCCAAAAGAAAAACACTTGACGTCGACGACAAAGTCTTAACAGCACCACCCCGGTCCAAAACTTTCAAGACCATGACTGGTATCTTTGGCGATGCTGATGACCACAATGTCAACCCGATATTCTAGGATTCAGGTGGGTTCACTATTTTGACGACTAGAATAAGCTTCAACTAGCTGAAGGCATCCAAGACGCCATTGGTCTGGACACTTCGCCTGACCTAGAGTTTCAGATGTGCCACCCCTGTCTTAACAATATAACTAAATGCAGGGCTCTGGTAGAAAGGGTTATTGACACCATGGGATTGCACTCAACAGTGGCACCTCCTCAAGGTTATAGCTTTACCGGATGGTCTTGCCATTGAACGTCATATGCCTCTGAACCCGGCCACTGCCCATCTTTGCTCTCACCTTTCCCCGGAGGGGCTTGTTATGCAAGCTGCTACAATCACTTCTAGACCTGCATCATCCACATTCACTGTACCCTCAGACAGAGAAGCGTAAAATGTAGATGCATTGGCAAAGAAGGCATTTACTTTGGGTAGCATGGCCCTCAAAGCTACCAATGTGGGAAGCAGTTTTGCCAAATACTGCTTCGGTCTATGGACGGTGGTGGAAAATGCTGCCCAGTATACCTCCGAAGGAGAGGTACTGGAGGGCTTCCTACAGCTAGTAGAGGATGGGAAGGAAGTGGCCAAGCAGTCGCTGCGAACGGGCCTGGACATTGCTGACTGTGTGGGCCGATTTATGGCTTCGGCCATAACTCTGAGACGACAGGCCTACTTGAAAACCTCTGCTTTTTCAACTAACGTCCAAGTAAAATTTTGGGACATTCCCTTCGAGGGTGGTCTTCTTTTCGGCCACAAAGCCGACGATTCCTTGGAGAAGTTCAAGGAATCAAAACTTGCTGCCAAATCCTTAGGCCTAGCTGGGCAGCCGGCCAAACCTGCTTCGCCTCTAGGGCATGAGGCTGCAGGAGATATGCTCCTTATGACTGAAGAGCGCAGCTGCTACCGGCCAGGCAAGGGCAGAAGCGTTAAACTGAGGATGAGGCAGTGGGCCGTCTGGCGGTCAACCGGCAGCGGCGGGCGGTGACCCAGCCTCCGAAGCCGCTTTGATTTCCTCTCTCATAGCACACCGGTTGGAGGACGGCTGACTGAGCACTTGCTTCAGTGACAGGGAATTACTTCTGATGCCTGGGCTTTA
The DNA here is from genome assembly GCF_040938575.1 of Ambystoma mexicanum. Classification (NCBI taxonomy): domain Eukaryota; kingdom Metazoa; phylum Chordata; class Amphibia; order Caudata; family Ambystomatidae; genus Ambystoma; species Ambystoma mexicanum. Next base: position 381,452,712 of record NC_090934.1, on the reverse strand, counting down.
CAGCTCATTCACTGGGGTTATTGTCCTGTTGCTGAAGGGTGCCATGGAAGAGGTACATCCTGAGCGTAGAGGTTCAGGTTGGTATTCCTGGTGCTCAAGAAAGGAGGCAGTCTCGTCCCATTCTGGACATCAGGGCCTTGAACAAGATCCTGAGGAATTCAGGATGGTGCCGTTGAGAGATTCTCCACGCTCTAGAAATTCAGGACTGGCTGGTGTCCATAGACCTACAGGACGCCTATTTCCATGTGCTAATCCATTGAAAGTACAGGAAGTTCCTAAGGTTCACCATAGGAGATATGAACGATCATTTCAAGGTGCTTCCCTTTGGTCTGACCTCCGGCTTCAGTTCATCGGAGCTGTCCTAGATTGCCGGGAGGGGAACACCCCCCACGAGGCGAGAGTAGTCGGCTTGACAAGGATGGTGGATTTTTTCCAGAACAATGCAACTCTGCCAAACGGCTTCCTTGCTCCGCTGTCATGGCCTCATGGCTTCCTGCATTTTTATAGCGCTAAAGGCCAGGTTGCGCATGAGATCTCTGCAATGGTTACTGAGGGATCATTGGTCTCAGTACCTCAGCGCACTCTCGGATCTCCTTAGAGTGTACGCGTCAGTGATCAACGACCGGTCCTGGCGGGCGGACCGCAACAGTCTTCTGGCAGGGGAACCCTTCTGGCCTCCTTGGCCTCAGACCCGAGTGCGTCCTTGAAGGGTTGGGGCGCTCACTGCGAGGATTTGCAGGTGAGAGGCCTCTGGTCAACGACGGAAGCCAGGTGGCACATCAACAGGCAGGAGTTGCTTCGTTCTGACGGACAACACAGTGGCAATGCACTACCTCAAGAAGCAAGGTGGTGTGCACTCCCGCCCTCTCTGCACGGAGGTCATGCTTAATTCTGGTTGCTGGAAAATAGGATCTTGGCAGCCCATCTAGCCGGCACAGAGAACAGCTTGGCGCATGCTCTGAGGAGGCAGGGCACGGTCTCACATGAGTGGAAGTGTGCCAGAAAGTCCTAAAGGAGGTCTTCACTTTCTGGGCTACCCCAGCAGTGGATCTGTTCGCAACAGAGACCAACAGGAAATGCGAACTGTTCTGCTCGAGCGAATTCCCAGCAAATGGTGCACTGGGGGGCGCATTTCTGGTGGATTGGACCTTACCTCTCCCTTACGCGTTCCCTCCGATTCCTGTCATTCCATGGCTTCTTCAGAGGTTTAGAGCAGCCAGGATCTTGATCGCCCCGGACTGGGTGAGGAGACCATTGTACTCCGATCTCTTGGATCTGTCCACCTCACTGGTTGCCTCTGCACCCGGATCTCCTAACCCAGTCAGAAGGCCAGATACTCCAACCCCGGAATCCTTTAACCTACATGCGTGGCTCTTGAGAGGATGCGATATGATAAATGGGACATATCTGAGGAACGTACTTGAGGTATTTGCTGCACGCAGACCATCTACAAAATCTTTGTACGTACGCCTGCTAATGGAGTAGATTTGAGGTGTGGTGCAGGGAACGCGAGATTGACTCCATCTCTTGCCCCACCACTACAGTGATGGAGTTTCTTCTGTAAATAAGTTTCCGCCAACTCCCTTTGTTGTCCCAGATTGGGATCTTAATCTGGTTCTTACATTCCTGATGATGGTTCCTTTTGAACCTATGCACTTGTGTCCTTTACGGCTTCTCTCATTGAAAACAGTCTTCTTGGTGGCTATTACATCCGGGTGAGTGAACTACGGGCCTTATGCTGTAAACCACCCTTCCTGCCTCTTTTTCCGGGAGAAATTTTCACTCATGGTAAGGCCTGGCTTCCTCCCCAAGGTGTATCGAATTTCACTTGTCGCAGTCCATAGATCTTCCGGTCTTCTTTCCCCCCTCACCCTTCTAAGCAGAAAGAACGGTTACATTGTCTAGACCCTAAAAGTGTGATTAGTTACTATATCGTCAGGACTGCTGATTTCAGGAGACCTGACCAGCTCTTTGTGCCTTTTTCTTAGCCCACAAGAGCATGCCAATAACAAAGCAGACTTTATCCTGTCAGATAATTCTCTGCATAGATGAATGTTACCAGGCCGCTGGGAAGGAATTACCAGCAGGCATCAGGGCCCATTCCATAAGGGTGGGCCTCCGCATCCACTGCATTGCAGAGGGGGGTTCCCTGTCCGAGATTTGTCACGCTGCGACATGGTCATCTTTGCATACCTTTGAAAGCACTATAGCCTGGATGGGGCTTGCACATCTAATGCGCATTTTGGCAGAGCAGTGCTGCAAAATGTCTTGGTATGTCTTTCTGCCCGCCTCCTTCATTACTGCTCTGGGAGTCTATCAGATGAGGAATCTGCGTGAGAAGAATCCATAGAATGAACATTACGGTAAGGTGATTTCTTCTTCTACCTCGTTGAGAACGCTTATAGTAGTGTGTGCGCTAACAGCACGTCCACACCCTTCATACCCTCAAACAGGGATTGGGGTTCTCGTGCAACCAAGAAAAATGATAGATCCACATCTGTCTTCCTCAGATAATGGTGTTGAGTGTCTTGTCTCCTCCCAGTGCCCCTTTCCAAGACCTGTCACCACCAACAACTGCCTTACCACGAAGGTGTTTAGATCTTACAGGTCAATGCTGGTCCCGGCAAGGGATATCTCTGAGTTCAACGGTATACCGGTTTAATTTCTGTGAACACCTCTGTTTCCCTAAAATAAGCTTTGCCTTATTTATACTAGTTTACCATATTGGACACAGCAGCGAAGTTTGTTTTTGCAATTGTGCACTGCAGCACCTCCCTTCCCCGTGTTATCTTGCGGCCTCTCGCATCTTTACTCTTGCTCAGAGATGGCACTCTCCAGCTCTCCAATCTACTCCCACTGCTACACTATCACCTATCCACCCTCGCTCACAAAATATGGAAGGAAAAAGCATGAAAAATACATCCTTGCTGCAAACTCTGGCCTCCCAATTGCAGACACCTATGTTAGTGCATCCTCCAGAGAAATCTTCACTGACCTCCTTTTCTCTGTCCCATCTCCAATGGATTTTTCATCTCTAGTCCTCCACCCTCCCTTCTTACTCTTCTTCTCCCATTAATGGCGTCACCAAGTGGGAGGGAGAATTTTCATTTTAGTGTTTAATTTCTCCCACATTAGAGGCACCTGTTGGGGAGAATTCTCTTCTAAGGCTAATTTCCCTTACCTATATAGTCCCCCAGCAGCTTTGCTGGATTTCAGGGGTTTGATTTTTACTCCTATCAAGAGTGAGACTCTTTTTCCCACTCTTAGCTGTATTTTGATATATGTTTCAGCCTATTTTTGTGCTTATGGGCTATGGGGTTTTTCTCACCCTCGTAGGTATCATCTTTTTACATGTGTGTTACACAGCACCCTCAGAGCAGTAACGCAGGGGCATCACCTCGCACCCCAAACATAGGCTCCATACCCTGGAACTGACTACTGTCTCCCAGGGCATGTAAAGTCCCCATTGACTTTACTAGTCAATATTTATGAACAAAACCAGTACCCCCCCTCTTACTATGGAAGTACTGGGAAGGGTTAATAGTTTTTCCCTGGTGTTCATTTTCGAGAGGGTACCGTACAGTCCCTCTCTCCAGTTTCTGGCTGGTGGCAGTGGTTACTACCGTAAATATTCAACCTTTTCCTATTTTCCCATTGTTCGAGGCTACCACTTTTACTGACAGCCTCTAACATACCGCCGGTTTATTTTAATTTTTTTAATTTGTCTTTATTCAGTTTACAAACAGAAGTCATGGTACAAAAACAGAAAAAAAGAAACACTTTAAAGCTTTGAAGCTCAATAACAGCAGATGCTCGTATTGACAAGCCCATTGTCTCTGATTAAGTCCTGTATGAGTACCCGACTTCACCATTACCCCGTCCCACACCCCACCCCGTCATGCAGCATTCAGTTTGATCATTGCAGCGTTTTACAAATGGCAGTCATGGTCTCTCATTTGTCAAAGTGACAGCTTCATTGGTGAGAGTAGGGTGATGCATCATAGCGGGTCGCTTCCTATTTTTATTTTCAGGTTTACACGGGAGGGGTCGATGGTGGACCTCGATAGAGTCCGTTGGGGAGATATTTGGTTTTGTAGTCCATCCATAGGCCCTCTACCTGCACTGACCTTCCATGGAGAGATGCTGTGATATGCTCCATTATGCATATATTGGTGGCGACGTTAGCCCATTTGTTTTTGGTGGGCAGTGAAGTTGATTTCCATTTCGTAACCAGTACGGCTCGAGCTGCTAGCAGTAACTGTGCGGTCAGGTCTCTCATTCTAGTCCAGTCGTCATCATTTTTTTCTAGTCCAAATAGAATAAAATAGGGGTCTAATGTTCTGGTGATGCCGTCGATTTCTTTTATCCAGCCCAGGACCTCGTTCCCGAAGACTGTTAAATGAGTGCAGCTCCACCACCTGTGCCAGTAATCTGCGTTTCGAGGGGATTGGGTCCTCCGACGTATTCCATATCTATGACATGTAATCACCACAGCTGTGCTGCTTCGGAAACTTTTCGGCGTCTGCGTCCTGCGTCGATGACGTCGATGCGCCGTCGTCGAAGACCACGTCCGACGTCATCCGATGTGATAAGTAGGACGCACGACGCCCATAGCCTCTGTTCCGTTTTTTCTGCGAACGTGTTGCTTCGTGTTTCTAGGTTTAATCGCCTCGACTCTTTGGAGTTCTGTTCTTCTCGGTTCTTCGAACCTGTTCGTTTGTGTAAATCCTTCTGAAGATGTCTACTTCGTCTTCGACCCCGCGTCCGGGTTTCAAGAAGTGCGGGGAGTGTGGGTCCAAGATGTCGGTGACGGACTTGCACGACGCCTGCCTCTGGTGCCTCGGGGAGGCCCACGACACGGATGACTGTATCGACTGTCAGTCGCTCACGTCCAAAGCCTTACGCGAACGTAAGAAATTGTCGGTAGGTCGGGTGTCCAAGCCCCGGAAGTCGAAGTCTGCGGGGCTTTCGACGGATGATTCGAGGGGTGACTCTCCGTGTCATCGTCGGAAGTCTCGTGGGTCTCCTTCTAGGAGTCGGTCTCGCCACTCCTCAGCCTCTTCGAGGCATTCTCGGAAGCGCCGTCACCGGTCGTCTTCCAGGTCCTCTTCGGAGGGCTCTGCCCGGCGCGTCGCTTACCCCTCGATTAGGATCGCCGTCAGGGGGGCCAAGAAGGTGCAGATGCATGCTTTTATCTCCTTTTCGGATCTTAGTCTGTCTGGTTCCTTCGTATTCAAACGTTAGCGAGCAAGGGTAGCCCCACCTGTATCTGACATTTTTCTCCTTAAGTTTCTTAGTGAGGGGTCCACACATCCTTCTGAGAGCCAGGGTCAGCGAAGATAAGTCCTGATAGATTGAAATCTGGGATCCTCCTAGTGTGAGCGTGTCACTTTTCCTGGCTTTTTCGAGGATTCAGGCCTTGTCCCGAAAGCGGTGGAATTGGGCCAGGACTGATCGTGGTCCGCCCGAGGGGCCTCCTGCTCTGTGAATTCGTTCCGTGATTGGTTCGTCCACCTCATCAGCTGTGAGAAGCTTAATAATATTGTGTAGAGTTTCCTTGAGGTCCGCCTCTGTTTCGCCTTCTCTTTCCGGAATACCAAACATGCGGATATTGTTACGTCTCTCTCTCTGTTTTCTAAATCATCAAGCTTAAGCTTAAAGTCCTCTTCTCGGCGTTCTAACTCCGTCATCCTACGATCAAGCTGTGTTTCGAGAGTATCAATGGAGGCTTGATTGTTCTCCACTCCTTCGAGTCTATCCTCCATGCTGTCAAGTTGCTGCGTAATCCTGTCTATTTTGCCTTCTATGTTAGTGCCCAGGTTCTTTATTTTCACCCAGAAGGGCAGCGATGTCTCCTTTTGTCGCCGCTGCCAGGTCATTCCCCGTGGTGTTGCTGTTCGCCATTGGGGGCTCAGAAGGTTCAGGTGAAGCAGGGGCGTAGGCGAAGTGCGACAGCCTGTGTTTAGCTGTCATAAGCGTTTCTGATGGCTGGGTGGAACGGGCAGTGCTGGTAATGGCTTCTGCTACTGGTACGTCGTAGGGAGCCCCGGCGAGCGTGATCGGCCGTGGAACGCTGTAGGATTCTTTCGCAGAACTGTGTCCAAGGCCGCCTTCTTCCAGCGGAGGTACGATGGTGAGGGCGTAATGAAGTAATGCGCCCCCTTGAGAGGTCGCCGGAAGGTCGGAGACCGCTGTTTCTGGATTACACGTGTCGTTGTGGGTTCACACAGCGGTCTACTCACTCGTCCGTGTCACACTGTGGGCCCTTGGGGGCGGGGGTCGTCCCGGGTGTGGGTGTCTGCTGCGCCGTCCAAGGTCCGCACAGTGGCCCACTCCTCTGTTCGTGTCTGCGTGCGGGCCCGAGGGTCCGGGCGCAAGTGAACGCTGCTCCACTTGAGGTGCCGGGATAGGGCAGAGGACACCGCAGGTCCCTGTTGACAGTTCCTGTGAGGGCGAGGGAGTCCAATAGAGGAGGCCGGCAGAAAGCGTCCACCCGGACCTCTACACACTTCACAACACGCGGGCGTCTAGGCCTTGATTAGTCTTGGGTTCAGCCCATCCATCATTGAGGAGTGGGGTCTGTGGCGGTCGGCGACGTACTTGTGTGTCTTGGAGTTCATTGGGAAGCGATCTCTGCGGCACGTAATGTGGCTCTGCGGCGTCTTCGATCCGCGGAGTCGCGTCGGGGGGGGGGGGATGGTGTTACGGAGGCCAGTAGATCTTCTGCGCGGCAATGTTTGGGGATGCTGTCTCTGGGCACCGAGGGTGTGGGCCCTCCCCTCCCCTTCTCTTCGTATGGGCCAGAAGCTGGTCCCTGTCGGCGTAGTGCGACTCCGCGGGGCCTCAGGTCTCGTTGACACGCTTCCTGCGCATGTGGTGTCGTCGTCTCGAGGGCCCTTCTTCCTCTGGCTGTTTCGGGGTGCGGAGGTCCGTTTCTCCTCGGGATTTTTCCCAGGCCGAAGGGGGGGTGTTCCGCCAACACTATCTCGTTGAATTTTCACGGGGGGGTACCAGGAAGAGGGGGCTCAACTCATCTTCCGGGGTGATGTGACAACTAGGCTGAATGAATGGGTGTCTTTCTGATTAAAAGCAGGGTCCTGAGGACTAGAGGACAAGACGTCGCCACTGGAACTAAGAAGCCGAAGAGGAGAGAAGCCGAAGACATCTCTAACGACTGAACCACCGGTGAAGCCCTGCTGCAGATCCTCACCACTTTTCTCCAACCACTCGAAGATCTTCACCTGCAAGAGTCTTCTTCCCTTGAGCTGGTGGGGTCAACCAGTTCGCCAATCGCCTTCCAGGACCTGCCTTGGTCGAATCGCCAGTGCCAAGCACTAGGAGACCGGATAGTCAGGCACCCGTCCACTACGACCGCGATTTTAAAGGAGTACCTTTTATTCGTTTTGGCAGCACCGTGGCTGGTTTCACCCCTGGGCAGTGCAGTGACTCTAACCTTCCTCCACGACGAGAGCCTCTCTTCCTCTGCTGGATCTCCCGAACTGCAGGAACTGCCAGGAACTATCGCCACCGCAGGAGCCTCTTCCCCAGTTTAAGGTACATTATTCCTCCAGGCCTCCAGTTGCGTTGGGTATTACTAAAGGTGTTTTAAATCATTTACATACCTTCGGGGCTGGCCACCTTTTCGTCCAACATTATCTTTCTATGTCCTGCAACCACCTTTTCAACCGTGAATACTGCTCATCTCCCTCTTGAGATAAGTCTGACTGCTTAGCCACAGCTACCAACTAAATCTTTGTGGTACAGACTGATACCAAAGGGGATTTATTGCATATACCTGTAGTCTTAATCTTCTGAAGTGCTCCCTAAGGGAACGACACAGGATTCTGCCTAACAGCACCCAGCTATTTTGATGAACTTTGGGACTTTGTACTTTTAATTCTATGTTTTTTGTGTTTCTTATTGACTTTGAAGTCTGACAAACTCAATAGGCATAATCTTTTCGGTGCAGATTTCCCCAAGGTTTAAATACCACCCCCTGTGGTACCCAGACAGAGTGGCACCACTTTTGGAGGCTTCTGTGGAGAAGCCCACCAAAAAGTGGAACAAAGGGCTCGACTTGGGTTGGAGTCACAGAAGAGAACACAAACGCCATTTTAGAATAGAGTCATGGCAAAAAATACCAACCGGCGAATTAATATTAATTAAATAAACCGACGGTATGTTCAAGGCTATGAGAATTAAATAATTAAAGTTGGCAGCCTCGAACAATGGGAAGATCCCATTGGGATATATTCACGGTCGAATATAAAAAGTAGTATCCACTGCCACCAGCCAAAACTGGATCGGGGGGGACGGAGACGTTGCCCCCTCGACTAACAGACCCCGGGGCAATCGAATTGCCCCGACCAGTACGTCCACAATATGATGGTTTGTACCGGTTTCTGTTAATAATTTGGGACTAGTAAAGCCAATGGTGACTTTACATGCCCTGGGAGACAGTAGTCAGTTCAGGGTATGGAGTCTGGGTTGGGGTGTGTAAAGACCGGTGGGGGGTGTCTGTACTTCCGCTCTCTGTATGGTAGAGGAGAGGCACAGAGGACCCCAGCCAAGATTCTCTATTATTGGTAACTTAGTCGAGCAATCAAGGCCTAGCTTCTCAGGAGGTGATGCGGGCTGGTTCTTAAGTACAGTGTAGTCCCTGAACCCCCACAAAGGAATGTCCACACACTGTATTACTGAAAACAGTCTTTATATAATTAATATTCAAGGGTATGTACACGATCACAATAACGCACTTTGTACTTGGAAGTCAATAATGATATATACATGTCTAGAGTGGTACCACTAATGTTAGCAAATCTCATTAAAGTGCATCAACTGTGTGGTTAAAATGTCACACAGATCAATAACGAGTAAACCAGCAATAGAGATAGGCAGGAACGTAATATGGTTGACACAATAGGCAGAATACTGACCCCTACCTCCAGGCACAGTTCTGTGTGGAGATCCCCCCCCACCTGGGCAACCTGTAAATAAAGATATATCGCACAAGCCCAGTCCATATATTGTTCGATAGTCTTACTTCTTCCTGTTAAGGTTTTACCCCCCCAATGTACCTGGAGGAGTAGAGTTCTCTGACGATGCACCGACCGATCCTTCTTGAGTGCCTCCCTTTCAGGCGGGAGCCACAGATCGGCGAGAGGTGTCGGGGAACTTGGCGTTCGGTGTCGGGGAATCGACGGCCCTTCTTGAGTGCCCTCCCTTTAAGGCGGGAGTCACAGGTCGGCGAACTACGACAAGGAAGTGACAGCTTTGTTCCTAGCGGTGCTCGTCGACGAAAGAGCGTTGGCATCCTGCAAGGAAGAGGCGTGCGGGGCACCTCGGTGGCAATAGTTCTGGACCGCAAAGAGATGATGAAGAACTGTGGCCCAGCAAGGGCGTCGAGTCGTCGGCGTCTCTGCGGTCTTTAGGTGGCGGGAAACCCACCGGTGGATGCTCCTCGGCGCGTCGACTGTCGAGCATTCTCCAGCGGGAGACAAGCGGATGACGATGCAGACGAGAGCGTCCGATGATCAATGGAAGTTCATAGGTAAACAGGAGCACGGCAGCTCCGGTCGGCGACGGCGGTCGTCGACAGTGGCGGACAACAGTCAGAGTGCTTCTCCTTGGAGTTCTGCAGCAGTCCCCGTATCGGGTCGGCAGCCTGTCGAAGGTCTGTCTACCAGGGAGTGTTGGCAAAGATCAGCTGTGCACGATGGTCCCTCGTAGCTCGGGAAGATGGCGCCTTACCAGGTCCTCTCTGGGTCAGTCCTTGGAGGCACAGCAGCTTTCAGATTGTGAAGGAGAGCAACAGCAATTCTTCTCGTCCAGCAGGGCTTCAAGGTCAAGCGTCAGTTAATCCAGTTACTCGTCGTGGACTTCAGCATCTGAACACGATTCGTAGCAGTGAGAGGTCCCCAGATATACTGTTGATCTCCCATTCATTCCGCTGGGTCACACTCGAGCATCCAATCACGACTACGGGCATTCACGCAGGCAGGCAGCCAATCGGGCACACAAGGTATTCAGGCCATTCACTTCTCTCCAGACACTCGCAACAAGTTATGTGTATTGGGACAAGTACCGAGCCATTCAACACTCCAAGCTGCATTCATACCGGTTTCGGGCAGGGTTGTCTCAGTCGTGTCAGCCACCAGATACTAGACACCCACAACACAGAATGCATATTCGTCACACACTCTATTCATCCAGGTCCCACCCACAGGAGGTACCCACAAAATACATCACCGGGAAGGCTCCAGCTAGTCTGACTGGGCCTTCACAACAACACCATATATGGCACTTCCATCCAACAGCCAGTCAGGGGGAAGGGACAGAGTCAGGACTTTGGGAAAACAAGGTAATGCCACCGGGGCCATCTTGTTTTCAATCAGGGATCAACTGATCCCAATGGCAGGGCCGGGGTATCCCAAAATGGAGGATACTCGCGCACCTGTCAAATTCAGCATGGAGCTGCCACCAGCCCATACCCTGCTCTGTGGGCCACCCACAGGTGCCCAAAAACATACACTAGGGGCACAGGGTTGTACCCCTACCCATGGGCGCTATAAGGGTATCCCATGGGTCCGTTCACCAAACCAAAAGAAAGAGAGCTGCACCGCCAAGAGTCCCACATGAACTCCTGCGCGGAAAACACGACAGAACACACGATAAAAAGCAGTAAAGGACAAGGATTCGGAGGCCCTGTCCCTCCGATGCATTTCCAGCATCACAGGGTGTCAATATGACACCCCTGTGTCACTGCACGGAGGGTGCTGTGTAACACACATAGAAAAAACACATGAGACCCTATGGAGTAAAGGGCCCCATAGCCCATAAAACACATTAACAGTCAGAGGAACACCCTAAATCATGTCCAAGAGTGGGAGAAAGAGTCTCACCCTTGGCAGGAGAAAAAAACAAACTCCAGAAATCCAGCAAAGCGGCTGGGGGACTCGCTAGGTTAGGAAATTCAGCCTAAAGAGAGAATTCTCCCTAACAACTTGTCACTGTGAATCTCTGTATAATAACCCTACAGCTCACATTGACCTCTCTTGAGATAAGCCTGGCTGCTCAGTCACTCTACCAACTTGTGTAGTACTTGCTTATTCCAAAGGTTGGGTTAACTATTGCCAAGAGGACAAGGCTGGTGCAGTCTCCCACAGGGTACCGCATTCAATCTTGCGTAACAGTGGGCTTCTTCTCATCTTGTTGCTGCATTAATATCTACAGCATGGGCACCACCCTGGTTCAATGCCCTCAGACCAACCTCCTTCTCTTTGACCGGATCCTGCCATCCCTCATCAACTTCCTTCTCCCGCCTATTCCCCTATGTCCTCCCCACCCTCCAGCTCCTCCACCTCTGACTGTAGTACCACGCCCCTGTACTCCACCTCAAAAAACTTTCAAAGGCAGCGATTGTCTACACTTGGTGACCCTCAACGCACGCTCAGCCAACCAACACTCCGCTGACAACTGCCTTCTCCTTGAAGATACTGATTTTGACATACACTCCATCACTGAGACTTGGTTCTATGCCAGCTCAGTCACTTTCTTTGACTCTTACCCGACGGCTTTATGATCCCCTCCAAGCCTCGACCTCACTGGGCTGACGAGGGGTTGCCTTAATTTTCCCCGAGTGGATCCCTTCTTCAATCCTTCCCGCTCAGCTCTTTTCGACGTTTGAGAGCCTAATATGCAAATTGACCATCTTTCCCTCCTCTACCCTGACCATTGCTACCATTTATAGGCCTCCAAGCGCTTCCTCTGTTTCTCTCTGAGTGGGCTGATTTTTGTGCCTCCTCAATCATCTCTGACCTGCTACTCCTGGGTGTCTTTTACATCCAATTAGCCTCCTCTTGCATAGCATCCTCCCTCTTCATTGACTTCTGCACTTACCTATCCCTCTCCATTCTTCCTTCTCGTCCAACCCACTCTGCAGGACACACGCTGGATGCCATCATCCATTCCGACCTCCCACTCTCATCTCTTCTGGTCACCCCTCTCTCTTGGTCTGACCACTCTCTTCTCTCTCCCCACCTGGGTACCTATGTCCTTGTGACAACTCCTCCAAAAGCCCTGCCAACCTCATTCAGTGACATCTGATGAAATGAGTGCCAGCTGCTGCCTTCACTTCCACCTTCATTCACCCGTTCCCACCCTACTCACTCTACCTCTGATTCGGCTCTCAGCAACCTCCAGCTATCCATCATTAACACTCTTGACATCCTTGCCCCTGTCATGAGGATCCGCCTGAAACCTGCCTGCAAGAATAACACCTGGTACGACTCCGAACTTGCAAACCTGAAAGGTAAGTGCATGGCTGCAGAACGGAAGTGGCACACCTCAGTTCACCCCATGACAAACTGGCCTGCTGCCTGCTCCAAAGACATTAGAGACTCTATCCGTGCCAAAAAAAGGGCCCACATTCAGGCACAAGTATCTGGCGCGTCCCAACAACCTGTCTGAGCTCTACAAAATCTGCAGGGAACTTGCCAATCCGTCGGCAGTATCCTCTGCACCTACTCCTTCCCAGGCCTTTTGCAATGCACTCACCACTCACTTCACCTCCAAAACCCAGGGCATACTGAACAGCCTTGTCACACACTCTTCTAACCCCCTCTCCGCCCTTGCCTCCCCTGATCACTTACCCTCCTCCTTCCTCTTTTTCCTCATCCACCTCTGTCTCTCCGGAAGAAGTCACCAGAGTTGTCCACTTCATGAAGGTCTCTTGCAGACAGGTTGCCCCTTGCTCATCCAGAACCATCAAGGGCAACATTTCTTCTCTCTGCGATATTTGTAACCACTCCTTTGCTACTAGTTCTTTTCCATCCTCCCTTAAGCACTCCCTTGTGCGCCCCCTCCTTAAAGAACCACCTGCAAACACTTCCTGCCCAGCCAACTATTGCCCCATCTCAATCACCCGCTTCCTGGGGAAACTGCTTGAGAAGTTGGCCCTGCCCCAACTTAACCTCCATACTGAACTTGTTGGTGGTCTCCATGACCATGCATCTGGATTCCGAGCATCCAGAGGCATGGAAACGGTTTTCTTTCTGTGAAGAACTGCTTGCATCCCTTGATTCTAACTCCCCTGCTGTCCTCCTCCTCGATCTCTCTTCTGCATTTAACACAGTGAACCACTCCATCCTCATAAAAAGGCTCCATGACACCCTTGGTATCTCGGAGCAGGCACTGGATTGGCTGACCCCCTTACTCACTGTCCGCTCTTCCAAAGTCATACTGGGCACCCTCTCCTACCCTACTTCCATCTCCACCTGTGGCCTCCCCCAGGGCTCCATGACTTCGCCTTGGTTGGCTCTTTAACGTCAATATATTTTATTTTTTATTTATTTACATGATTTAATCGCCGTGGCAATTTTTACAAGGTGAGGAATAGAAAAGATCGAAAGTCCAGTAGTTCTAGATGAACAAGAATGTAACAGCGAGTTTGAAAAAGGCTGCTTTGCCTGATGTCCCTATCTAGTTCACCCGAATCGAGTCTTCCAACCCCATCGTGGATGCTACTGATAAGGATTGAATTTGGCCTTTATCATTGACTGTGGAAACGATTGATTGCAGAATTTACGCTGTGGTCGTCACCATGAGTTTTTTTTTTTTACACCGCCAATCAGGCGTGTCCACCAAAGCTCCTCTTTGTGAATCTGTGCTGAGGCCAGGTGGTGAATTAAGTAGGGAGTTCATAAGTAGGACATGCCAGGGCATGTCAAGAGTAAGTGACGTAATGATTCAATCTCAGCCAAATGTCCGCAAAATCTGCATTTGTTTGAGTTTGAGAGTCCTCTGATCATCAGAATTTCGTTAGTCGGTAGGAGATTGAGCCGGGTCCTCAAAGTACTCCGTAGCCTTCAATCTGGGTATTTCTTCAGAAATGGATGTGTTTGGTTGCACTTTCTGACCTGAGTCGGAAGATGAGATGTTATTTTGTATTTCGCTGCAGAGTCCAAAGTGAGAATCCAGTCTGTTTCATCCAACTGCTTTTTTATTTTTGAGATTTTGAATCAATTCTTTCACAGAGCTTTGAATCGCTAGAGGTTTTTCTTTACAATCTTGCTCCCACCGTGTAAGCATTTTGCAGCGGCCATTTCTAAGCTCTGTGTTTATCAGTGCAACTACTGGTAGTCTGTTCGGTTCTAAGATCTTCCGGTAAAGCATAATGCTATTATGCGTCACAATAGCCTGGAGATAGGTCAAGTTCAGTTCTTGTCTGATTAGAGTAATCGGTGTCGAATTTTGGAGGTTTAGAACTGTTCTCCAAAAGCTTTCCATTGTCGGCCATATAGTTTTCGGTAAGGTCGGCATTGCCTCTGCTCCATAAGTTATGGCAGGTACATCTTTTGTCCTGTAAAAGTTGATAGTGGACTGAAGTGAGAATTGTCCATATTCTTGGTCCACCATTTTCGCCTGTGAGGTGAAGTTTCTTATTTTTGTATGGCGCACAGACTGCATAGCTTTTTCCGTTTTAGTGATGCCGTCCGGGCCCGATGCTCTTGAGTTTTTCAATTTGCAGATTGTGGACCTGATGGTTTGTGTCACAAAGGTTTATCCAGGGCCCCTCACAATCTTTGATATCATCAGAGTGATTTGTGAAGGCGGTGCAAAGAGGTCAGTGTAGAACTTTACCCAGGTCAGTTCTGGGATACCATTTGACAATGCGACCACTGTGGATCTTCCCGTCGCTCTAATTAGGGACCAAAAGTCTCGAGAGTTTCGATTACTGATAGAGCTCAGCATTTCTTCAGTCTCTTTGATAAAGATTGAGGCGATAGCTCTTTAGCGAGGATTTGTAGGCCTTTAGCGTTACCAAAGCTGCATCTCTGTTGATTTTGGTGTTCCTACGAACCTTCTGGCTTTGCGTACTTCTTATCTTTCAGCAGTCAGGCGGGGGTCAAATTGGTGGACTTGTTGTCTCCCCGTTTGGCCCTTAATAGAAGCAGGCTGTAGTCAACGTGTAGTGGATGCTGGTTTGGCTTGCTCTTGTATGTGGATCCCTTATAGGCGATAGTTAGCTCTTGAATGCTTTTTGTGGTCCGTCTTAAGCGATTGCCCTTGGTGTTAGGCTCTAAGTCCCCCGGAAAGTGGGGCTTTTTTTTGGTGCACTGAGGACCATTTTATAGTCTGTAGGTTATGGTCGCTCGCTGTAGATTTCATGACTTTGTCAAAACAGGAATTAGTGACTGTGATATGAAGATGTAGACAATGATTGCAGCTTGAGAGCCTCTCTCCCGAGTAGAAGTATTGATCGTCTCGTGTATGATGGTTGCTGTATCAAAAAGGTTTCTTGAGTCCATTAGCTTGAGGAGTGCTTTGCTTTGTATGTGTGCAGGGTGCACATGAAGTCCAGGTTTATTTCGTTATGCAGGATGTCTGCATATGGCATTTAGATTATCACGACGCACACCTGCTTCTTTGTGGCAATCTAAATAGATATTGTCAATTTGCTTCGATATCTTCTCAAGGAAGACTTCTGCTGTAGTTACTGAGGGGTTCCAGTAGATGTTCATAATCACGAGAGTAGTTGTGAGAAACGTCAGTGAGATTTTCAAGGTGGGACCACTGCAGTAGGACTTTCAAAGATCATGAATTGGCAGTCAGTATGCTTTTGAGCTGAAGACTACTGCCGAAGCGTACTGCTCTTAGTAAGCCGGAAGAGGGTTGTCCTTTCTCTCTTTTATAGGCAATGGAGAATGCTAGCTCGTATCCATCTAAGCTGGGCTTATCAACCAGCCAAGTTTCCTGTAGGCAAAGTATATCGAAGATTCCCAAATCAATTTCACCTGGAGCCGTCAAGTGTGAGAAGCCCCTATAGTGTTCCAGGATCCCAGTGTTAGTGACACAGAGATCAAAGGTTGATGGTTAGCGGGTTGCTACTTTGAAAGACAGGCTGACAATGCTTTAGGGATCCATGCCCATGACTGAAAATCTGAGGCTGGTTTGTTTGGTTCAGCCACACTTGAGCTCCGAGGAGGCAAGTCTTGCATGGTTGTCCTTTTAATTAATGACAAAGGACCAGATGGGCATCTGCCTGGATCCTGCTCAATGGTAATGTCCAATAGGCTGTTTCGTCGTGTATTTGAGTTGGATGTTTTTGGAGATCGTGCTGGTTGTGTTTGTGAAACAGTTTTCGAAGGGCACCCCTAAGATATGGACCCTTTCTTATTCGTAGGATTGCACTGCTCTAAAAGTCGATCTGAATCAGAGTGGGGGAGAATTTCTGTCTGCTCGGTTGAGTAATTCACTTTCCTTTTGATATTTGCAGACTCCATGAGTGATATAGACTCGTAAGATCTTTTTATCGTGGTGAGCTCAAAACCTTTTCTAAATAGTTTTTCCGATGCTTCCTTTAACATTGCTTCCATATTATGGGAGGCTATGTAGAGGTGGAAAATTGCTGTTTCTCCCTCATGGCTTGGCTCCACGATTTTGAGGTCTTCTGATTTTAGTGTACATAGGGTAGAGATACTTTGTAGTAGCGTTAACACTGTACGTCTGTTCAGGACAATGTAATCTCTGATATCCGTGCGTTGTCTCAATTTGAAACTAGGGCTGCGTTTACCCCAGCGTCCACTGATCTGGGATGGTTTTTAGCACAGCTGGAGCCTTGGGCCCGAGCTGGTGACTGTAAGAGATCACTCGCTGCATTTGTGGATAGAGGACGTCGACTACTTTGAAGACTGGCTGCAGATTTGGTATAGGCCTGATTTCTTGTGCTTGGTTCTTTCGTAGTAATTGTTGGTCTGGGTGAGGATCTTGCTCTTGATCGATGGCTGATTGAATTTGGTTTGTTATGCTTTGGTTCATCACAGGATGGTATGGCCCTACGAGCCCTGGTTTTGTCATAGTTTAGGCTTTTGAAACGCTCAGTAAGTGAAGTAAACTTCGGGCAATCGCTTTGGGCCCCTAGGTATTTTCCTTGGGCGGAACTCGTGGGAAGGACTTGATCCAATAGAGAATATTCATCCGGTTCTTTGTGGTTTTTCGCGGAGCTCCATCAGGTCGCTGGTGGCCAGAAAGTCCTCAACTGTTCTAGGTGACGTTGTAAGGTCTTTGGAAGGAGAGGTTACCATGTTCTTTTTTTTTTCGTCCACCCCTCTTTTGGTAAGGGGTTTGAAGTTGCATGGACACTGACCCCTGTGGGTTTAGAGGCTACCTTCTGGTGTAATCGAAAGACCAGCTGCTTTTTGAGTGGGGGGCGGGGGGTTTGTTTTGGGTGGGGCTTTGTTGGCTCAAAAATGGGGACATTCTTTGTTGGATGGCTCCTGGCTCTGTCTCCTATTGTTGTGTGTTTTCAAGGGCTTCTGCTAGGATAATCTTGTCATCCAAAGAAGTGCAGGTCTTTAGTTATTGCGGGTTTAGGGAGCCCGTTATGATTGTCCTTTTATTGTCGATGGTTTGAAGGATTGCATTTCTTTGGTTGGGCCAGAGGATGTTTGAGTGGAAACTTCCACATTGTGTGTTGGTTATTCAGAGTGAGAGTTGGTCGTTGCTGTGATTGTTGTGCAAGCCATTTGTATTTCTTTCTCAGCAACTTTAAATTTTGGCGTTAGTAAGGTCTTGGGGTGGTTTTCATTGTCAGCAATGCTGACCCTCGCAGGTAATTAATACTCTGGCTGCATTTTATGGCGTTGATGTATCCTTCCAAATATGAGTTTTGAGTGCATCATTGCAAAAATTCACGTGTGATCTTTGAGAGTGTCGTTAATAGACTCGTATAGTTTACGGAAGGGAGCGAACGTGATGGTGATCGATGACATAACAGAGAAAATGACTCTTTTTTTTTTTTTTTTTTTTGCAGAAGATTCTTTTGTTCTGGTTTAGGTCGCGTCCCTCTTTCTTCTAGACCTAGGAGGCTGGGATAGAAATGGAGGGAGAGATGTCCTTCGGGATGGTAAACCTTTTGGTATGGTGCTGTCTATAGATTTGATAGTCTGTGAGTTCTAGGAAGTGTGGTTTAGGCCCATTTAAAATGGAAAGTTGATCTACGTTTCTCTGAACTTCGTCTTTAGGTGGTGGAGTCCATAGTCCGGCGTTTTCATGGCTGGACTCTTTTGCCGCGACAATGTTTGTCCAAACCAAGGGTCTCGTATTGGATGCAAGGTTTCCTGTAGAATGCACAGGTTGGTGTTGAGAAGCATCCCCCAAATGAGTGTGCGCTGTCCACTACTGACGTCACAGTTAAAGGAGGCAAACTACTGAAGTCTGCCTGATTTAATCTGAAATTTTGCAGGGGATTGTTTGAAGAGTTTTCTTCAGTTGTCTTGTTTTGGCCAATAGTAGGTGTATAGTCTGTTGGTTTTCCAAGCTTTTTTCAGGCTTGCTAGTGTCACTGACCATTTTTTGTGTTTTGATTGGTAGTTGCGTTTCTTGGACTGCCTCAAGCATTTCATCGTCTGAGACCTCTTCTGTGATGACAAACTTGCGCTTTCCTTGCTTTTTAAAGAAGTCTTTCAGGGTGTTTGCAAGTATAGTTTTGACCACTACCGGTTTTCAATAGAGCACTGGTCTTGAGTGCTGTTTTGTATGTACTCTGACAACGCTGCTTTTGGTTTTTCTTTGGAGATTCACCTTTTGCCCTTTTTTGTGTTGATAATTTTCTTTTTTGTGTCCCTTTAGGACGGTGGGACTTGTTTTTAAGCTGGGAGTCCGTTTCTGAGTTTCATTTAAGGTAATCTATAGTGGTAAAGGAAGCTGCAGTGCTTTCGGGACATACAGATCCTCTGCGATAGTTCTCCCAGATGGGGGCGAGAGGCTGCCACCTGCTGGCGTCCCATGGATCTGCGCCTGTGTTTGCACCAGGGTCTTGGGTGCTAGGTTAAAGTCCTGGAAGTCCGTCTTCGCAGGAGGGCGGGCTGCTGCTTCAGCCCAATTTTCTCCTGGAGCCGCGGTGTCAGCGTCACCGATTTCTACTTCGTCGCCACCCTCCCGTGAACCGGGCGCAGGACCAGCCGCCAGCGATACTCCCGCAGCCTGAGGACGCGTCTCTCCTCCGAGGCGCAGCCACCACACCATTTTCAGGTGAGTTGTTGTAGGTGCTCCGGAGCTCACGGTCCGTGAGGGGTGGCGGCCACGCTCGTTGGTGTGGTTGTCGGCAAAGAGGTTAATTGCCGCTTGTTTGAAGGGATTTCCTTCATTGATGTATTGATGGTTGTAGACAACTTTTGCAAACAAGGCTGGGGCCAGCTCGACTCTGATACAGTGCTGGGCTGCCATCGGGTGGAACATTTGATTCAAGGAATTCTGGGAATTTTGTAAGTTTTCATCACGCTGGTGTTAATTTACTTGGTCAACTTGAACTGCTTGAAAAACCTTGTTGAAGGAGAAGCAAGTCCTAGTCCCTGTGCTTGTGGAGTCCGACAAGGGGCGTTGTGTAGATTGCAAGGAGCGCTTTAAGAGGGGTTGATTTACAATGTCCTTTTCAGTGGTACCTTCTCTCAGCGAGAGCAAGCTGCGAAGGCAGCTGCGCCCCTCCTCCAGCATCGTACCAGCCCTCTTTCCCGCGGTGGGGGTTTAGCACCCTCTGCAGCCTTCGTAGCCATAGACTGCCTGAGGTTGCCACTCATTCGCCGCTCTGCAGTGTCAGGAGGTATATGTAGTATGCTCCACCTCCATTAGAAACAGCAAACAGACTGGAAAATGGAAGGGTGACTGCCTGAGACTGCCACTCAATCGCCACTCCGCATCTATCTTACTCTGCTGGCACACCTCATTTCCTCCTCCTCCCCCAACTTCCAGTGCTATGTACACTAACTGGATGTGTTTAAATAGCAATAAGACAGATTTAATGGTCTTTGGCTTCAAGCAGGTGCGGGCCAAACTCTCCCCAGACTACCAATCATTTAAAATGAAGGAATTCCTGCATTGACGTCTTGGTTAAAGTTAGAACGTTGGGCATGAAATTGAAGCTTCTCTGAATGCAGATGCCCAAGCAATGTACGCAAGTAAAAACTGCACCTACTACATCTGATTGCTGAACGCAATTAAACCATTTCTAAGTGAGAAAAACTGCACTACAATAGCCAGAGCTACTATTTTATCACGCCTGGCTGTGGAAATGCACTCTTTGCAGGAGCCAGTAAAAAAAGTATGCACAAATTTCAACTGATCCAAAACAACACGATCAGAACAATCATAATCCGAAAACAAGAACGGAACATATTAGTGAAGCCAGATGCGATCTTCACTGGTTGAAAATCGAAGACCGTATACACTTTATTTTTATTTTTTTTAAAATATTTTTATTGTGATTTACATAAAAGTAAAACGTACACACAGATATAACTGGACTGTAACACCGTCCAGGATCTACCCTCCCCTCACCTCCCTCCCACCGGTGTGACAATAAATTCTGGGCTGTGTTCAAGACCTCAGTTTTTTTTTTTTTTAAGTAAAAAGGTCCAAAATGCGTAGTTTATGTGGACACCATTGTAGCATATAATCGCTCTGTAAATGTTCCAGTGGTGTTCCCCAGTTTGTGTGGAATTTCTGGGCTTCTCCCTGTATGCTGGAGGCGACTCTTCGCATGGCTATATGTGACCAGACTCTCCTGAGCCAGTCCAAATTGGTCAGAGGGGATTGTTGTTTCCATTTTTGCGCAATTTCTGTCAAAGCCGCTGTTAGGAATCCCATGAAGTTCTTTTCCTGGGATATTGTTAGAGTTCTGTCTTTTGGGTTCCACATCCCACACATCCACACCTCCTCCTGCAAGTTTTCGACACCATTGAACATGGCTTGCATGTGCGCTTTTACGTCTGCCCAGAATTGTTAGTTTGGGACAGTCGCACCAGATATGTCTCCACTTCTCTATTGAGTTGCATCCCCTCCAGCATTTATTGTGGGTGGTATGATACATTTTATGCAGTCCTTCTGGGGTAAAGTGTCATTGAATCATGACTTTTATCCATGCTTCCTTTATTTGGATGGCTTTAGACTATTTAGGGATGATGTTCCATAAATAGTTCCATTATAGTTTGGTTATCTCCTTCTCCAAAGTTGCGTTCCATCGTTTCATAGCTTGCCACTTGACATCTTCCAGTGGTGTATTGATGAATTTGTATGTGGCCGATAAGAATTTTTGGGATCCCGAGTTCGTCAATATGGATTTCTCAAATGGAGTCGGGTCTCTACTCACAGCTAATTTAATCCGTGGGGAGGAAAGCCAATGGCAGAGTTGGTCATATTTAAATGTCTTTCTGCGTCAAGTTTAGGAGCTCTCTGCATTCTGTGAATAATCTAACTCTGGATCCGATAAAAATGTCACCGACTTTCGTGCATTCCGTCTCCTCCCAGTTCTGATATGCTCCCCTCTCTAAGCCAGGTTGGAATTCCGGATTGTCTATTATGAGCATGAAGGGGGCAGGATCGATTGATAGAATTTCTTTTTTGGTTGATTTGTTCCATATGTCCAGTGAGGTGGTCCTAGTATCTTTTAAAGTGTGGGAGCGCCATCCCCCCCCATTCTCTGGGTGCTGTTAGCGTCTGATTCGATAGCCTCAGTGTTTTTTTTTGCCATATGTATTCTGATGTAACCTTCGTGATAGCTTTGAAAAAGGAGGGGGGGATTCGGATTGGGAGTGCTTGGAAGGTATAAAGTAATCTTGGAAGGACAGTCATCTTTATTACCGTCATTCTGCCCCACCATGAGATTGAAAGTGGGTTCCATTTTGCCAGGTCCCCTTTGGTTCTTTGTAGAAGGGCCGGAAGGTTCTCCGCGTAGAGGTTAGTGATTTTGTCCGTGAGGGTTATGCCCAGGTATTTGATCCCTCTTTTTGCTATCTGTAACTGAAGGTCCGCTGCTTGGTTGTGAATGTCTTCATAGTTGCCTGCCAGGATTAAGATTTCAGATTTGTGTCTGTTGATTTTCAATCCTGAAATGGAACCGTAGGACTCTATAGCTCTCATCAATGTCGGAAGGGATTCTTTCGGGTTCGATAACGCTAGCAGCATGTCCGCGTAAGCCATCGTTTTGTGTGCTATTCCTCCCATAGCTATTCCTTGAATTTCAGGGGTTTCTCTGATTTTCTGTAAAAGCGGTTCCAGGAAAATTGCATACAGAAGTGGGGAGAGTGGGCATCCTTGTTTGGTGCCTCTACGTATTTTGAAAGAGTCTGTAAGTTCTCCGTTCACCGATACCCGGGCTGACGGGGAATTATAGTTAGCGCATATCATCGTTATGTATTCCTCTCCCATTTGCTCTAAAATGGGAAATAGCATTGACCATACCACTCGGTCAAACGCTTTTTCTGCGTCCAGCGCTAGGAGTATAGCTGTTGATCCTTGTGTATCCAATCTTTTCAATCAGGTGGGTAATTCTTCGGATATTATCATGGGTCATTCTGTTGGGAATGAATCGCGACTGGTCTTGGTGGATCAATCTGGGGAGTACCTTCGACAACCTTTTGCCAAGATTTTAGTGTAGAGTTTTGCGTCCAAATTTATCAATGCAATGGGGCGATACAAGCTTGGGGACTCCGGGTCTTTCCCCTGTTTGTGAAAGACTAGGATCTTTGCTTTGTTCATAGATGGGGTAATGGCCGCTCGATCTTTGAAGGTATTATATAGATCTGTTAGGTGCAGGGACAGTTCATTTATGTATAATTTATAGAATTGCGCTGTGAACCCGTCCGGCCCCGGTGCTTTGTTTTTTGGTAAGTCCCGAATGGCCATCTTCACCTCCTCCTGCGTAATGGGTTAGTCTAGTCTCGTTTTCTCCTCTAGCGTCACCTTCTGTAGTGTTACATTTTCGAGATAGGCCAACTGATCTTCTTCCCTAGGGTTTTCAGTGGCATACAGTTTTTGGTAATATTGCTGAAAGGTCTTCCCGATCTCGGATGTCAGCGTGGATTTTTGGCCGCGGTCATCTACTGGGGCTTTTATTGTTTGGGCCTGCCGTTTGCCCCGTAACTGTCTGGCGAGTAATTTGTCGGCTTTGTTCAATTTCAGATAGTACCATTGCTTCAGATATAGGAGTTGTCTTTCCGCTCGTTTAGTTCGCAGAGCCTCCAGTTGGACCTGGATATGTCTGTATGCTCTTTTAACTTGCAATGAGTTGTTGTGTGCCATTTCTGTTCTTAGTTCCGTGCACTTTGCTTCTAGTTCTGCTTCCCAGATGCCATTCAATTTTATTTCTTTGCGCTGTGATCGCGATGAACTGGCCACATATAACCGCCTTGAAGGCTTCCCAGAGGGTGGACTTGGATAACTCCTGTGTGTTGTTCTCTTTGAAGTATTCTACCGCTCTCTCCCTGATGGTTCCCTCGTGACCGGGTCATGAAGGATTTCCCCAGGTAATGTCCATCTCCAGAGGCGTGAGTGTTTGCGAATGGAGGGGAGGCGGATCCATAGGGGGGTATAGTCAGATAGCGAGATATTGCTGACCTCCGCTTTGCTGATCTTCCCCAGAAGACTTGCGGACGTCCATATGTAGTCGATCCTGGCACTCGCTCCATGTACATGTGAAAAGTGAGTGTATCCTGGTGTCCGGCCTCTTAGTTTTCTCCAAGTGTCTTCCAAAGCTAGCTGCGCCATTGCCTTCTGGAGGGCTTTTGAGGGGGTACCCTGCCCCGCATGTTTTGGAGTTGAGCGGTCTATGGACGGATCCCAAGCAATATTGAAGTCGCCTGTCAAGATGATTTCTGCCTTCGCAAAGGATTCCAGTTTGTCAATACAGTCTCTTATGAACCCGTCTTGGCCCACATTGGGTGCATATATTGTTGCTATTGTTAGCGGGAAGCCTTCAATTTGTGCATTAGCAAATAGAAATCTTCCTTGTTTGTCCACTAGCGTTTCCTGGATGTGAACGTTCAGGGAGTTAGCAAAAGCCATTAACACTCCTCTTTTCTTCTCCATGTCGTTCGCTTGGATGATGTGTGTATCCTTTGTTTCAGATTTTCCCCTTGTCTTGTTTTTTAACATACGTTTCCTGAAATGTGAGGATGTCAAATTTCTCTTTATGTAGGTAGTGTTCTATTTTTTTTCTTTTCACTGGGGAGTTCATTCCACGTATGTTGTATGTAAGAATTTTTAGGCCCATTGTCTGTTTTGTTGACTTAGCTTATCCGTCTCGGCGAGGTCTTTTGGTTTTTGCATTACGTGATCCGGTGTGATTTCCCTCCCCCTACCCTAACTTTCCCCTTAAAGGTTCCCCCAAATCCTCCCCGCCCCCCAAAGCAACCCTGAGGAGGGCTCTGGGCCCTATGATCGCCCGGGCGTGTCGCCGCATGCGCCATGCCCTCTTTACTCAGGTAAACTTGGTCGTGGGGGGTCCTAAACCCCACTTCGGTTTTCGTAGTGGAGCTATTCGACCCGGCTCTGACCGATCAAATCTACTGCCGTCGGTCCCGGGTGTTCTGTCCTCTTTTCGTGATTGCGGTGGTGGTTTTAGGTGGTTTCACCGTATTGCAGTGGGGTTGGCTAGTTCTTGTGTGCCTGGTTCCTAGCCGCGTGCACCCCTTTGGGTGGGATGGTGTGCCAGCCTCCCGGGGGTCTACGTCCTTTCTTGAAATCTCTTGGGCGCTTCCTATTTTCCGGGTCCTCTTGGAGAGTCATAATGCGTATACCTTCCTCGCACGAGGTGATTCGTTGTTGAGCTCCCTCCCACGAGAACAGGAGGCTGAAAGGGAAGGTCCATTTATATCGTATTTGTCTCGAGGTAAGTTCTTTCGTGACGGGTGCCATTTCCCTGCATTTTTGGAGGGTTGACTGGGCCAGGTCTTGGTACAGTTGTATGTTGGTTCCGTTCATTCTTATCTGGTTCATCGTTCTGGCCTTTCGTAGGATTAGTTATTTTTGTGTGTACGAGGTCATTGCTAGGGCGGTTCCCAGATTCTCCACTCCATGGATTCTATCAATCAGAATCGCTGATTCTTCCACTTCGTCTATGATGTCCTTAAACACTTGTTGAACGGCAGTTTTTAGGTTCTTCTTTTCAATGGACTCTACTATGTTCTTAATTCTTATATTTGACCTTCGTGATCTGTTTTCCAAATCCTCGCATTGGATCTCTAAATTGTGCGAGAGTCTAGACAGGTGCTCCTGGGCTTCTGCATATTGTTGGGTTTCATCGTCTAAGTTCTGGAGAGCTCTCTCTAAAGTATCGGTTCTCTCTTCTAGCTTATTTATGTCTATTTTCAGTTCTTGCACCGTTTGTTTTAGTTCGTCCCGCATGGTCTCAAATTGTGTGTTGAGGCCATAAATTGTTCCTGGAATTCTTTAAACCAATTTCTCATATCTTCTTTTGTGGCCATGTTGGTTCTTCCCCCCCTCGGCCCCCGGAGAAATTGCTTTATCTTTGTGGATGGGCTCTTTCAACAGGCTTGATGGATCTGTCCCCCAAAGTGTGGCTAGGCTTTGGTCCTGCTTCCCTTTTGTCATGGATGCTTGTGAATGTCTGGTTCTCGACCTTGACACGTGCTGCTTTCTCAGCGCGTGTGTTCTGCCACCTTTGGGGTGTTGTACTGGTAGTTCCGTGGGTGTTTTATGCTGGGACTATGTCCTGGGCTCCTCTGTCGTAGCTGTCTGTCTGCCTGCAGTCACACTTTTGATGTCCGATGGGGGCTATGGGGCGATTCCGCCCACAGCTTCTCTCTCCTGGGGCGTCGTGGTCTACTAGAGAGCACGCTCTCTATCACGTTGTGCCGGCCCGGTTGAGCGGGCTCGCGCTGCTGACTATCGGCTTGGGGGAGGGGCCGCACGAGTCCCGGTCCCTGCCCTGCTTCCCGACGGCGTCCTCTGCAGCGGAGCTCCGGTATCTGCTGTCCCGTGGGGCCTGCTGCTTCTGGGTCCACCCGAACCGCCGTCTCGCGCACGGGACACCTGCTGGTTCCCCGTGCGAGGAGCGCGCTCCCCTTCTCTGTGCTTGTGGGGGGGGGCTCCTCCCTGTGGCCATGGAGCTGCTTGTTTCTCCCCGTCCGGGTGTCTCTTTCCCCTCCGTCCGGTTCAGCAGGCGGGAGGCGTCGCTGCTTCGTCACTCCGGTTTGGGGCTGTGCGTTAACCGCTTTACCTGGTTGTTCTCCTTATTCAGTAGCGTCCACCAGCGGAGTCCGTAGCTGTTCCGGGGACCGCGGCTGCCTTGATTGTCTTACTTTATTGTGTCGGCCCCAAGCTGGGAGACGGAGCACCGCTCACGCACGTCTTCCTTGCTCGGCGGCCATCTTAGAATCCAAAGACCGTGTACACTTTAAATCATTGACCCTGGCACACTAGTGCTTGTACGGAAAGCACCTGCGTATCTGAAATCTAAAATCACCTTCTATAACCCCACCTGAGCTTTAAGATCAGAAGCCCAGGGTCTTATAATAGGAATGATTTACAAGAAAGAATACGGCATGGGAAGAGCTTTCCCTAACCGTGAAGCGGTAAGCTGGAACAAATTGCAGCCGAGCCTTAGGCTGGAGGCCAACCACCTTACCAGTCGAAAAAAGTTAAAAACCTTCCTGTTCAAATATATTCATGGTGATCCGTTTTCATCCTTAGGCCAAGAACTGCTCTAATTGTACTACCCACAGGTGTCCTGTGAAAACGGTTTGTTTTTGTTTTGTCCTTTTCTCCTTGTTTGCACCCTGACACCTGCGGGCTTTCGGCGCAGTACAAATAAACAAAAAAGATAAATAAATGTTGTCGACACACAATTCTTCAAACTTACTACAGACTGCCATGCACCCTCCAACATCCCTAACTGCCTCTCAGCCATCCAAGCCTGGTGTACATCCAATGATCTGAATCCATGCCAGCAAAACGGAGATCCTCCCTTTTGGGACCGCGGCACCCGACTTCTTCCCTTCTCTCACTCCTCCTTCCTTGGGCTCTCCCCCTGCTCCCTCTTCGGAAGCCAGAAACTTCAGGGTCATCTTCGACTCTTCTCTCTCCTTCCTCCCTCATACTCAGGACATTGCCAAGAAGTCCCACTTTCGCTTTTCCTTCTAAAAGGAATTCTACCTTTCCTCACCTTCCCCCAGAGACTCAATGTTACCCGGGCTCTCGTTCTCTCTAGGCTTGACTATTGTGATAGCCTCCTCCGTAATGTACCTTAGTCCACTCTGCTACCCCTCCAGCAAATCCAGAATAGGGCAGCAAGACTTATCCTTGGCCCCAAGCTCAGGGACCGCATCTCTCCTGCTCAACAAAGTCTTTGGCTCCCGACCGCATCACGGATTACATTCAAATCCATCTGCATCATCCACAAGGCTGTCTGGGGCTGGGGACCACTCTATCTGCAACTCTTTCTGACTAAATATTCTCCCTCTAGACAACTGCGTTCCTCTGGCACCAACTCCTTTTGTGTAAAGCGGTTTGCTGAACTGAGGGCAGGTGGTTGATCACTTTCCTCAGCGGGCTCCCTTCTTTGGAACTCCCTCCCCCTCCCTCTTTGTCTTGAGCAGGAACTCAAATTCCGGAAAAGCCTCAAGACCTTCCTCTTTACCTCTTCCTTCCCTCCCCTCCCTGCTAATCGTACAGTAGTTTGATTGGTGTTCAGGGCCCTTATGCATTCTCAGGGCCCTGACCTCCCACATCTCATCATCCCAGCTGCTGTCTAGCCACTGCACGTTCCTCGGCCCCCCCTCCACCACTGGAGGTTGCACTTACCTTTCTTCATAGCACTTCACCTGCTGCTCTCCATGAGCACCACATCACCTATCCCATATCCCTCTCCCCACTGCACTTTCACTTTCTGAACACTCACAAGGCACAGTAGGTACGTGTTCTCCTCACCATTGCCTCTTCTTACATTGTTCTATTTAACTTTGTTGTAATTACATTCTCTATCCTCCCCTCACCTCTCCTTGCTGTCCTGTGAGCGCTTTGGAACAGTATTTGCTTCCTGTATATGCGCCTAACAAGTGAACAATAAATATAAATGTGAGTTACTGCGTCTGCAGTGAGCGTAGAATGGCTTCGGTCTGGCTCTCTGTTCTGTCCGGGCTGCCATGTCTGGCCAACGTGTACATGGAGAATAGTGTTTTCAAGCAGCAGTAAAGTAGCTCCACATAAAGTTAAAGACCTGTGAGAGTTAAAGATTAGCTTGAGATGCAACGAACAAACAGAAAAGCTGGTGACCAGCAGACATTTTCTTTGCTGCTGAAGCTCGGATTCGGAGCATCCGGAATGGTAGGTATTTTGTTTTGAACTGATGGCACGTTTAAAAGCACAAACACTCCTTTTATTTTTTTCAAAGCCCACCTGTTTGTACAATCGTTTTGCGTGCTTCAGATAATGGCATTTGTTCTGAAAGGCCCATTTTAAAAGTACGCTTACGCTTGGCATATCACAATGAGGGGACAGAGAAACTCGTGCTTGTTCAGTGCAGGCAGCTTCAAAATCAATTAATTATTTTTTGTTTCCCTTTTGTTTAAGTTGTAATGCACTGTAGTGTGGCAAAGATGCACCAGCAAGCAGGCTAGCTCACCATCTAGCTGGACAGCAGGAACCTAAATGTACATATATTTCCCGGCCTGCAGCATGTGCTATTAGTGCACACAAGTTTACAATTCTGCAGAAAACCTGACTAGAGCTCTCAAGTGGGGTTTTCTGGGGTGGAGCTGCTTTGCTTGGCCTGTGCAAAGGCTAGTGGTCTCTTTAGTTCAACTAAACCTTGGAGCTTGCATCGGAGAATGCAGACACTGGGTTACCTCAAAAGCGCACCTTGGCCTGCACCTTATGCCGATTTTCAGTGTGAACCCCGAGTCCGGTGCCAAGCCCAACAGAAGGTGTTCCTCTGTCTTTGACTTAGCTGACCTCAGCACACCTTGCTAGACTGGGATTTGATGGACCGGACCGACACCAGACTAGGGCGAAATGGCATATGAGGAGGCACAAGCTTGTAGTTATTGTTTGGTTATTGACGGCCTATGGCCTTTCCCACCCACTTCCTGACCCACGCCACCCAAAACACATCCTCCTGGGATCGTTGAGCTACTTTCATCAAGTCTTAACATACAATGTTGTGTTTGAAGTGCCTGCTAGTGTTATTTCATAGCAGTCCTCTGAGAGTTAATGACTTAATTGGTTCTGTAAACCTGCTACTGGTGTCATAAAACATGAAATGTTACTGCTACTGGTGTCATAAAACATGTTTTAACCAGGTCTGCCTTCAGCCACCCAATGTATGAGTACCATATCATTCACTGAAGTCATGCTAAAACGAGCATTGACAAAGCCAACAGTTTTTGCTTGTGCATTTCAAGTATTAGGCGCATGGCAGCACTGCTATTATATGCTCAGTTACTAGCACGATTATGCAGATGCTACCATCAAAGGCCAGTTAATACCACTATGGCAGTGCCTGGCAAAGGCCTCTCCCATGCCTACACAATAGCCAAAACGGTTGGCATTGCCAATGCTTGTTTTTTGGTGCAAGCCATTTCAGTTGGACCAGCGTTGTATCCCTGAGGCTGACTTGCATGTTTTAGTCGCACATTCAATAAGAAAAGAAAGAAGGAATTCAGTGCAACAGGGTAAACGACTTAAGTTACTGTAGGCAGGTGAGTTGTTTGCATATGTTTATAGATTTTATTTCCTAATGTGCTTTACAGTGGATGATTTCCTTATTTTTGTTATTGAATCTGCACAATATGATCCACATATTTAACTTCACTAATCTCCACGGATATTCACTGCCCCAACAAATAGCAGGACTTTTGGAAATCTGTTGAAGAGGTCTGCCTTTGTCCAGTAAATAAACTAAAGGTGTGTCACTTCAAATGTGTTTGAAGACGGATGCTAACAAAGAATGGCAGTCAGCGTTTTGGCGAGGGGGATTTGTGCTAAAATCCTAAATGACAAAAAAAAGAAAGAAAGCTATTTATCTTTCTAACATGTTCAGGTGGGTCTATTTCAGTGTGGGAATGAATGGACAACGGCCCTGGGTGCCTTCCTAGCCCTTACCCTTGGGCAGAGTGGCTCTTTTCCCTTGTGATGTGTGCACTGTGCCCTTGGTGCTGTGCACTGAGATTATGGAGGTAATTAACAGGTAATTAACAGTCTTCAGCGATAGACTTTGTTTTGCCATGCCACTCACACACACGTTCTGCCAAATTGAAACGCACCGTTAAAAAACAAAACAAAAAAAAAATCATCCCATGACCATGCTCCCCAGGGTGCACAATACCTTTTCAGGTTTTTGTGATTGGTCACAGATGTTTAGCTGAGTCCATAAAATAGACTAAGATGCCATCTTTTATTTGTAGACAGATTATTAAATCACTGGTATCTAAGCAAAGCATTGGCTTTAGCCAATTCATTTACTCAAACGATTCCTGTTAGATAATTCAAAGAAAATTCAAAGTGACGAGCCTTACATGTGGCATTTTGATTTTTCAAACTACTGGAACACAAGGCCAGACTCGGTCCAGAATCCACTTTGCTTATTTAGTAATTTAACTGAAATACATGTACTTAACTTTTTGATACCTTCTGTGCTTGGGGAGTGAGTCCTTGTGATGTGTGACATTTCTTAACACAGTATTGTTATCTTAGATGAAGTTTAAATATGTATTCTATACCATGAAACCAATGGCATACTTCCATTTGACAAGGTTATCGTACCGTGGAAAATTCCCTACCGTGATACCCCTACTGTGGGCATTCTAAACACTCAACGCTAGTGTCCACCCTCCAACAGAAGCTACCAGATCCTTTGCCAACCCCAGACCCATACCATTAGCGATCTGGATGCACCACTGCTCCACATCGCCCCTCAAGGGAGGAAGGGCGTCTAACAATACCTGTGCAGTTATTAGACACTGATCATAACCCACAGGATGATGTGGCGTTCACTCATGCATCTGTCACAGATGAATCTGAGTTCATCCCAGCAGATGGCGAGCCAGACAAAGAGGTGCATTTGTTCGACACACTCATGCGTGGCCAAGATGTTCGGCCTCGCTCCATAGGAGCAACAAAAGGACAGTCTCCCATATTAACGGAGAGAACATCAAAGTAAGTCCATAATGTCTGTTCTGCTCCTTGAAGATATTTGAAATGACGGCCTAGTCACCATGGCACATCCTATTCAGCAGCTGAAAAAAAGGACCGGTTTGACAAAATACAGAGCCCTGACAGAGCTCCCACCTGTCTCTGCACGCAACCCACTCCTGATTTGAGTGGTCTCTGCAGCAGAAAGGAAGAGATTGGCTTACCCTTTCTCCTCATGCTCCATCCCTTCAGACAAAGAAGGGAAACACCTGGATGCCTTTGGGAAAAATGTTATAAGCGCCGCAGCCACCACAGTCAAAACTGCAAATGTTATTGCCATTCTCACCAGATATGATTGCGAGTTATGTTAAAAACTGGGGCCTCGGCCTGAGTTTTTACCAGAGAGCAAAAGGAAGAGGCGATGGACATATTCCACGAATGTGAATTAGTGTTGGCTCATGTCGTCAAGGTGTTGGTCGACATCACTGGCAAAGGTTTCTGCCAGCTGGGCAACGAAGCTGTGCTGCGAATATGGGTCTCGCTCAAAGCTACACATTTTCATCCAGAGGTACAATCTAGAGTTGTGTACATGCCCTTCAATGGCGTAGATCTTTTCGGAAAGAAATTCGATGAATCCTTACTCTCTATCAAAACTGACAAGAAGACTGCTCATTCCCAGGCACGTAGCAGCAGAGGCGCCCATCCTTTCAAACAGGAAAGAACTGTTTTTGCAGGGCGTTGCAGGAGAATCCTCCGACTTACCAATCCCTCTCTTACAAAACACCCGTGTATGATATGATAGAAGTAATTTATAACATGCCTGTACACAAGTGGTTCTAGGAGCGACAAGACTAGGAAGGGAAGACGGAGGGAGGACAAAACAAACAACCTTACTTGGCCATGCATCATACAGATTGCAAGTGCGATATGCAAAAGCGCAGGGGGGGGGGGGGATCTAGAGGGGAAGTGCCAGGGGGAGTGAAGGGGGTGGGGGGGTATGTTATTAGGGCAGCAATGCTCGGAGGAAGTGCAGCCAGAGCAGCGTGGCTGTGGGTAAGTACAAGGAGACAGGGTACTGTAGGGTTCCAGATACATCCCCTAAGTGTACGGTGTGCCTGGCGGCAGTGCAGGGGCTACTGGTCATGGGGGAGCCTGGTACCAATGAGACTTTGAGGGTAGCCAGGCAATCAGTCGGCACAGTATACAGGTTAGTCAGCAGGGGAGAGAGGGAGAGATGGCAGAAGCGAAAAGGAAGGTCTTGAGCTGCTTCCGGAACTTCAGATGGTCTGGCTCAAGTTTGAGAGGGTCAGGAAGGACATTCCAGAGGGAGGCACATGTCGAGAGGGAGAGATCTACTCCACCCCCCCCCCCCCCCCCCTCCCTTCTGCCTGGAGAAGCATCTTACCCTCAGAGTTGAAGGTGGTTGAGCAAAGGGCTCGAGTAGGACAGTGTTTAGGAAGAGAGAGTTGGATGTAGTACAGGCCCTGGCCCCACAAAGCCTTGTGGACGATGCAGAGGGTCTTGAACTTGATCCTTGCAGCCACCGGGAGCATGTGGAGATATTGCAGGGCTGCAGAGATAATGTCCCTGAGCTCGAGGCCAAGGATAAGTCTTGCAGTCCTGTTTTGGATTAGTTGCAGGGGGCGGAGAGTAGAGCAATGCAGATTGAGAAAGAGGCTGTTGCAGTAGTCCAGCCTAGAGCGAACCAGGGCTCTGGAATCGGTGAGCTTCTGGGGTAAAGTGAGAAAAGGAAGATTAACTCTGATGAGGTGCAGCTGGTAGTGGGCCTTCTTGGCAAGGTCCGTGATGTAAGGAGAGAATGAGAGAGTGCAGTGTAAGATGACACCAAGGTTTTTAGCCTCACAGGAAGGCAAAGGAAGAGGGCCCAAGGAGGACCGCCAAAATGAGTGCGGGAATGCAGGAGCAGGGGTCCCAATGAGAAGGATCTCAGTCTTGCTGGTATTGAGGCAGAGATCGCTGGAGGCACACCACTCAGGAATGAGAGAGGAGGTTGAGGGGAGCTTGAAGCAGAGTGGAGTGTCATCCGTATAACACTCCAAGTTAGAGGAGAAGGTAAAGATAAGATGGGCCAAAGGGCCAAATAGACACAGAAGAGCCATGGTGAGAGGTTAGAGCCCTGGCGACCACCACGTGTGGGGAAAGAGGTGGTGGCGAGAGAGGACGCAAGTTGGAACTAGGAGGGTCAGTCCAGGAAGGTCAACCGAGCAAGGGCTTGATCCGTGATGCCCAGGTTCTCACAGAGACGATTGATCAGGATGGCATGATTGACCGTGTCAAAAGCAAAGGAACGATCAAGGAGGATGAGGACAGAAGGAAGGCTAGAATGGAGATTAATGAGCAGATCTTCACGTTCAGCTTCACCAGAGGTTCCACGGCTGGGGCACGCCAGAGATAGACCTCTTTGCAAGCTATCAGCGGTGCAGATGCTTTCCCAGCAGGTTGCCCCCATCCGAGAGCCTTGGGTACACCTTTACGTATCCATGGGAGAAGAACTTTGGGAAGGCAATGGAACAGATGCTCCAGGCTATCAAGACTGATGCAGACGGCGCGCTCTCTAGGAAACCTGCAGCAGAGGAGCTAGTCAACCATTCGTTCCTCGAGAGGGAAGGTCGCCAGGTTCTTCAAGGGGTACTCTACCCCCCTATCGTCTGCCCTCCTGCTCCTCCACATAGGAGCCCAAAGGGGCCGCTCTCGGCCCTACTGCAGCAGTTGCCAGTGCTGTCATCGCCCACAGGCCATAACGAAGATGCCTAAGCAGGCCTGCACAGTGGAGTGTCATCACCACGGACAAATGGGTTCTGGACGTTCTTCAGAAGGTGCAGACTTTGGCATTACAGCACATGTACCCTCACATTCGAGGGGATTGGGTCCTCCGACGTATTCCATATCTATGACAGTAATCATCACAGCTGTGCTGCTTTGGAAAATCTTTCGGCTCCTGCGTCGACGACGTCGATACGCCAGCCTCGAGGTCCTCCTCCGACGTCCAACGTCACTGGATGTTCTAAGTAGGACGCACAACGCCCGTAGCCTCAGTTCCGTTTTTTCTGCAAACGTGTTCGCTTAGGAGATCTCGGCGCGTCTTGACTCTTTGGAGTTTGTTCTTTCGGTTCTTCAAACCTGTTCGTTTGTGAAGTAAGTCCTTCGTGATGTCTACCTCTTCTTCCACCCCGCGTCCGGGCTTCAAGAAGTGCGGGGACTGCGGGTCCAAGATGTCGGTGACACTTGCGCGACGCCTGCCTCCTGGTTCCTCGGGGAGGCCCACGACACGGATGATTGTGTCGACTGCCAGTCGCTTACGTCCAAAGCCTTGCGGGAGCGCAAGAAGAAAGTTGGTCGGGTGTCCAAGCCTTGGAAGTCGAGGTCTGCAGAGCTTTCGACGGACGATTGGAGGGGCTACTCTCCGCATAGTCGACGGAAGTCCAGTGGGTCTCGGTCCCGGAGCGGGTCCCGCCACTCCTCTGCCTCTTCAAGGCACTCCTGGAAGCGCATCATCTGTCGCCTTCCCCGTCCTCATCCGAGGACTCCGCCCGTCGGCGGGTCGCTTATCCCACCAAGCAATCGCAGGGCACTGGTCTGTCCGCGCCTCCAAGTGGGGTCGGTCGTGATCGGACTAGAGACACCGCTCGTACGCCTTCGGGCTCGGGTGGTTGTCACTATTCGCGGGAGCCGTCCCGATCGGACAAGGGGAATCGTTCTAGTCATGCCCGTTCCAGGTCCCGGTTCTTGACGCGCTCGAGACTGTGTGCGCCTGTGATGTCTTCGAGGAAGATGTTGACGCCTGTGGCGCCGAGGTCGTCGAGGGACTCTCACGAGGCTCCGCCTCCGAGGAAGTCATCAATGCCGTCGGTGCCCAGGATGTCGAGGGACACGCTCGGGGCTCCGCCCTCGAGGCCCCGCCCTCGAGGCCTGTGTCGACGCCGTTGATGCTGTCGGTGCCCGTTCAGCGTCGACGCTGATTCACTCGACGCCTTTCGAGGCTGTTTCGACGGGGGTACCCTGGGGCACGGTGGAACCCCCTAGAAAGGCTCTGGCCAAGGTCAAGCATGGCTTTGTTCCCCATTCTTTGCCCACTTTCCGCCATCTTGAGTACATTTCGGAGGTGGATGAGGGCTCTGATGATGGCATGGTTCCTGATACGGTGCCAGATGAAATTCTCTCGGGCCAGAGCAAGATTGAGGACCTGCGTCAGTCCCTGCATGACGCCAGTGGTCTGGACACCTCTCCGGAGGTGGAGTTTTTTGTAGGCCTGAGCCTGGCACCCATGCCGACTCCTCGTACCGACGCCTTATGTCTAGGGTCACCGAGTACTTGGGGTGGTCTGCTCCCCCATGGGATTTTCTTCAGTATGACCTCACGGATATCCTCGACCAAGGTCCACCAACTGACCCGGTACTACCGTTCCATATGGCTCTACAGAGGGTGGCGACAGCTTGGACTGCTGCGGAGAGTCTCCCAGCAGTGGGCAAGTCTTTGCCGCAAAAATACCGGCCAGCCAGTAGCGACCCCTGCTACTTGACCAAGCACCCCACTCCAGGGAGTTTGGTGGTGCAGGCGGCTACGGCCCCAGCAAAGCAGGCGTCGTATCCTACCATCCCTCCGGATGGGGACGACAAGCGTTTTGATGGTTGGGCGAAGAAAGTGTTTTGATGGTTGGGCGAAGAAAGTGTTTTCTTCAGGGGGGTATGGCTCTTCAGGCGGCCAACTCCGTATGTGCCTTGTCACGTTTCACGCACACTCTGTGGAACTTTGTTTCCTTAGCGGCTGAACATATTCCCGAAGGGGACAAACAGAATGGTTTTCTTGCTATGGTCCAGGATGGCAAAGATGCCATGTGTGAGGCCGTTACGTCGGGTTTGGACATGGCAGATTGCGTCAGCCGGTAATGGCGGCGAGCATCGTAATATGCAGGTTTGCGTGGTCGGGGTTCGCTCCTGATGTGCAGGCCCGGCTCCTCAACATGCCCTTTGACGGGGAACATCTTTTTGGCAGCAAGGCTAACCAAGAGCCTTGAGAGGTTGCAGACCTCCAAAGCTGCAGCGAAGTCGTTGGGTGCTGCAGTTCGCCAACCTCCGCCTTTTCGTCCTAGGGGACAGCAATGGAGGGGAGGTTCTTTTCGTTATTACTCATCCTTTGGTAAAGCGAGAGGAGCTGCCAGTCAAAGGGGCCACCGTAGGAGTGCCAGAGGTGGAAAGCAGGGTACTCGAGGTGCCAAGGCTGCTCGGGCAGTTGCCTCTTTGCCCTCAAGCAATGCCGCAGCCGCTTCAGCTCAGTCATGAGGCCATGTCCCATGGTTCGCCGGTTGGGGGAAGGCTGGCCCAGCATCTTGTCGAATGGTGTGCCATTACTTCAGATGTGTGGGTTCTGGAGATTATAGCCAACAGCTACTGTGTTCCTTTTCGGCAGAGGCCTCACAACAATCCACCGGGGAATCTCTCGTTGCGGAGTCCGGATCGGCTCCTTGTGCAGGAGGTTCAAGCCCTGCTGGAGAAAGGCGCTATAGAACTGGTGCCTGTAGCGGAGAGGAACAAGGGATGGTATTCCCCTTATTTTTTGATTTCCAAGAAAGACTGGGGATTGAGACCCATCATGAACTTGTGCGGTTTGAACAAACTCCTCAGGAAGGATAAGTTCAAGATGGTTTCTCATTCTGAAGTCCTCCAGGCCCTTCAACTTCAGGATGGGTTGGTGTCTCTCGTCCTCAAGGACGCTTACTTTCATGTGCCGTTCCATCCCAAGCACAAGAAGTACCTGAGGTTCGCGGTTGGCGACTCGCACTTTCAGTATCGGGTCCTGCTGTTCGGATTGACCTCTGCCCCGAGGGTCTTCACCAAGCTCATGGTAGTGGTGGCAGCGCATCTCAGGAAAGGGGGGATTCACGTCTACCCCTACCTGGACGATTGGTTGATTAGGGCGCACTCTCCCGAGCAAGTCCTGGATAATCTGTCCGTCACCTGCCACACCCCTCACAAGCTGGGCTTCTCCCTCAACTTAAAGAAGTCCCACTTAACACCAACTCAAAGGCTCCAGTACAGCGGAGCAGTGCTCGACACGTCCCTGGGGCAGTGTTTTCCTCCCCAGGTGAGGGCTCATTATATTCAGCAGATGGTGCACAAGTTTCAGCATGCCCAGAGTCTCCCAGCGTTCGAGTTCTTGAGATTGCATGGCCTCATGGCATCCTGCATTCTTCTGGTGCCGGAGGCCAGGTTGCTGATGAGATCTTTGCAATGGGCACTCAAACTCCAGTGGTCTCAGTCCTCTGGCAGGATGTCGGACCCTGTTCAGGTGCCGCCCTTGGTCGCCCAGACCTTCTGTGGTGGGCCGTCGAAGGCAATCTGATGAAGGGGGCTCCGTTTTGGCTACCCTGGCCAGAGATGGCAATCGTGATGGACGCATCCCTCACGGGATGGGGAGCTCATGCTAACGAGTTGACAGTCAGCGGTCGTTGGTCTCCGTCGGAGTCCAGACTGCATATCAATCTGTTGGAGCTGAGGGCTGTCAGGCTTGCCCTGAAGGCTTTTCTGGCGACTGTGCGAGGAAAGAATGTCCTGATCCTGACGGACAACACAGTGGCCATGCACTACCTCAACAAAAAGGGCGGGCAGGGTCACTTCCTCTGTGCAGGGAGGCGATGCAGCTCAATTTCTGGGCAATCCAGCAGGAAGTTTCAATCTCAGCAGTTCATCTGGTCGGAGACGAAAACGAGACGACGGATGCTCTGAGCAGGCAGAGCGTGATCTCTCACTAGTGGGAGTTGGCTCAGGAGATTGCCCTGGAGATCTTTGCCCTTTGGGGGACCCCTCAAGTGAATCTCTTCGCCTCCAGTGTCAACTGGAAGTGCAAAAGGTTCTGCTCGTGGGAATTTCCTCCAGGAGGAGCCTTAGGAAACGTGTTCATGGTGGAGTGGTCATACCCACTGCTGTACGAGTTTCCTCCAGTCCCGTCATCCCGCAAGTGCTGCGGAGGTTACGAAGGTTCGATTCCCGGATGATCCTCATTGCTCCGGCATTGGCCTGGAGGACGTGGTACCCGGACCTTCTCGACTTGTCCATCTGCCCTCCACGTAGTCTTCCCTACCGAGACGATCTGCTCTCACGGGAGGGTTCAGGTTCTCCATCCAGAGGTCAGATCCCTCAACCTTCATGCTTGGTTTCTGAAAAGTTGAGGTATAAGGATTGGGACCTCCCTGAAGACGTGATGGAGGTGTTGCTTTTGGCCAGAAGGCCCGCAACAAATTCCCTGCACCATTGCCGTTGGAGAAAGTTCTGTGACTGGTGCAGGGTTAAGAATGTGGATCCGTTTTCATGTGACATTCCTGTGGTTCTGTCTTTTTTGCTTTCTTTAGCCCACAGGGGTTTGCAAGTGGGTCCGTTAAAGGTTACCTGGCAGCGCTGCCATATTTAAGCGCTCGTCTGAAGAGTGTTCTTATTTTAAAATCCCTTTAATTTCTCATTTTCTAAAAGGGCTCGCTAATGTGTTCCCTCCGTCACCTTTCCAGGTGCCCGGTTGGGATTTGAACCTTGTCCTCAAGTTTCTGATGGGTGCTCCGTTTCAGCCTTTGCATTCGTGTCCTTTGAGACTGTTAACTCTTAAAACTGTATTTTTGGTTGCGGTCACTTCCGCTCACAGAGTGAGTGAGTTACAGGCACTTTCAGTTAAGCCACCCATCACTGTTTTTGATAAGGACAGGGTTGTCCTTAGAGTCCGTCCTTCCTTTCTTCCGAAGGTGGTGTCGGAATTTCATTTGGGCCAGAAGGTTATTCTTCTGGCATTTTATCCTCCTTTGCATCCTGGTAAAGAAGAGGAGCGGCTCCATAGGTTCGATCCTAGGAGAGCTTTAAGCTTTTATATTTCACGCATGTCCCGGGTCAGAGTGGACGATCAACTCTTCATTGGTTACACTGGAAAGTGTTTGGGACAAGCTGTGACGAAACAGACTTTTCTCGCTGGATTATTCTGCCAATTTCTGAATGTTACTGCTTGGCGGGTAAGGACCCACCGGTTGGCTTGCGGGCCCATTCTACCAGGGGTATGGCTGCCTTTACTGCCCTACAGAGGGGTGTTCCTATTCATAACATCTTTGATGCAGCCACCTGGGCTTCGGTCCATACTTTTGTACGTCACTACTCCCTCAATTCCATCCGTGGGCAGGATCTGGCCTTTGGCAAGGCGGTCCTTTGCTCTGCAATTTGATTGGGCATTCTAAATTTCTGTATTCTAAATTCTTTTCCCACCTCCTTGCATTGGTACTGCTTTGGGAGTCTGTCATAGATATGGAATACGTCGGAGGACCAATCCCCTCGAAGAACAAGTTACTCTCTTACCTGGTAACGTTCTTTCGATGGGATCGTCTGACGACTTATTCCATAACGCTCCCTCCCTGCCTTCCCCGCTACAGAATTTCTTATGCGATTGCAGCTTATATTTCCGCAAGGCTTTGTGTGGTCAGACTGGCAGAAAACTGGTGCCACATGTTCTGGGGAAAAAAACTACAACTGAGGCTACGGGCGTCATGCGTCCTACTTATAACATCCAGTGACGTCAGCTGTCGGAGGAGGTCCCCGAGGGCGGCGTATCGACGTCATCAACGCAGACGCCAAAAGATTTTCCGAAGCAGCACAGCTGTGGTGATTCCTGTCATAGATATGGAATACGTCGTCGGACCATCCCATCGAAAGAACGTTACAAGGTCAGAGTAACTTGTTCTTCCTCCTGTAGTGCGTCAAGAACTACACATGGCTCATCTGTTGCTGAAGATTCAGGCCATGTTAAGGAAAGGGGCAATTGAACCAGCCCCTCTGCAGCTCCGGGGCTTCGGCGTGTACTACATATACTTTCTGTTACGGTAAAAGTCAGGAGGGTGGTGGACGATCCTAGACTTGAGACGTTTCAAATTTTTAAAGTACCAGAAGTTCTGGATGGTTACGTTGATGCACATGCTCGACCAGCTGGAGGAAAGGGACAGCTTTGGAAATGGAGGACGCATACTTTCACATTCCCATTCATTGGAAGTTCCTGAATTTTTTGTGGTCCAGGAACAGCACTACCAGTTCAGTGCCCTGCCGTTTGGCCTGAAGTCGGCCCGTGGGTGTTCACGAAATGCTTGGCCATGGTTGCTGCACATCTACGCCTTGCGGGGATCAACGTCTACCCTTATCTCGACGACTGGCTCATTAGCTCCTGCTCACACGTGCTGGCGACTCAGCACACAGCAGAGACGATGTGCCTTCTGCCTTCAATCTGATTCTTGATCAACTATCTGAAGTCCTGCGTGTTGCCAATGCAGAATGCTTTGTTCCTGGGCACCCGTCTCAACACAGTCGCTTGCCTGGCAACCCCCTCGGACGAAAGGGTGAAGGCCATCCTAGGGCTGTCAACGGTGTCCAACGCAACAGTCTGGTCCATAGTCTCTGCTGGGCATGTCTTCCTGCATCCACCTGGTCCCGTTCTTCTCCAGGAATTTCTAGACGCCAGGTGGTAGCCGGTCTCAGGCAATTGTACAGACCAGATTGACCTCAATCGGGCATTCTTGAAAGCTCTACAGTAGTGGGCAGTGCGCCCTCATCTCACTCAAGGATTCCCTTTTCGGATTCTTCCATACCTGGTCTCTCACCACGGACACCTCCCTGGAAGGTTGCAGTGCCCACACAGGGTAGTCTCACGCCAGGGGTTCTGTCGCCCAGAGGAGAATGAC
The DNA here is from genome assembly GCF_040938575.1 of Ambystoma mexicanum. Lineage (NCBI taxonomy): Eukaryota > Metazoa > Chordata > Amphibia > Caudata > Ambystomatidae > Ambystoma > Ambystoma mexicanum. The sequence continues at coordinate 381,412,073 of NC_090934.1, read as the reverse complement.
TTGCACATAAACGTCTTCGAACTCCAGGCGGTCTTCTGGGCTCTCGAGTTATTCCAGCCACAACTACAGGGGAAGGTGTTGCAGATCTTCACGGACAACACCATGTTCTACATCCGGATTCAGGGCAGGACGTGCTCACCAACGCTCTCCCTGGAAGCCCAGTTCCTATGGCTCTGGGATATTCTTCAGGACTTTTCTCATCCCCTTTCACCTTGCAGGCACCAAGAACACCATTGCAGACTCGCTCAGCGGGGAGCTGCGATACTGCCATGATTTGAAACTTCCGCAAGCGCAGGTGTCCCACCTTCAGCAGATGGGGTGCCCCCCAGATCGACCTCTTCGCGACAAGTGCCGGCAATACCCTCAACCGAAGAGGGGTGGGCCTTCTCGTTCGCGTTGGCCGGGCTCTACCTGTATGCCTTCCCTCCGATTCCTCTCCTGCTGTGCGTGATCACGGCCCGGCTCCTGCAGCCCTAGAGTTTGGGCACTGTTCCCTGTTGCTTGAGTGCAAGAAGATCCTGGCCAAGGCCAGACCTCCCTTCACTTGTTACGCCCACAAATGGAAGCGATTCACGGTGTGGTGCAGGACTTAGGGACCACTACACACAATTAAGACTACAGGTGGCAATCCAAGTTTTACCTTTGGTACAAGCGTGTACTATGTCAGAGTGGTAGCAGTGGCGGAGCAGCCAGGCTTATCTCAAATATGCGCAGTGGCAGAGAATACACAAAGGGACCACAATTACTGTGACTCAAGCAAACACTGACTCAAGGTTTCAGGTAAAAAATATAAGTACATTTATTTTTAAACCATTTGTTATAAACCCAACACTTCTATCAAAGTTAAACACAAATCATACGTCTAATATACTACAACTAACCAATTCACTTTGTACAGTATGTCTCAAGGTAAGTACCCTGAGTTTGACGAACCAGTGTTACGAATAAAACACGTTACCGCGAATACGATAGCAATCACTTTTTGGCAGTTCGGTCTACTAAATAAACGCGTATCCGTGACATGAAATTCTACTGGGGCAAAAACACACTTAGCACTTTAGATACCGAGAGGAAGTTGGAGGCAAAAATCACAGGCAATATTTTGGTTAGGCAGACAAGAGTCACCGGGGCCTGTTGACGAAGATCACAGTGTCAGATAGTTCACGATTCAACGTAGCCAAAAGTACTTCGATATTGTCAATGTTCGGAAGCAAAAGTTATAAGAAGGAGGGAAGACTAGGGCAAGCCTTGGAAATTAAGAAAAGGGATTCACCCAGTTTCCTCAATCAGAACACAGTACCTTATTCCAATGGTGCAGCTGGTGCCCTGGCAGTTGTTCCTGTTGGTTTCCCGCAGACTCGCGATTCCTGGAGCTTCGTTCTGAAGGACGACGTCTGAAGGGGGTCTGCATCACACAGGGATGAAGCCGGCAGCAGCGACAACGAATAAAAGGTGTGCTCCTTAAAAACAGGATTGGCTTTCCAAATGGCTATCCGGACCACTACAACTGTGTGCAGCGATTTCGACCAAGGAAGAGGATCCTCTACTGTGGAAGATGAGCTGGTTATCCCCACCAGGCTCAAGGGAAATAGACTCTGCACTGGATCTCCTCTTAGTCGTTGAAGGGCAGGTAGCGCAGGACTGCAGCAGGGCTTCACCGGGATGGGCTAGTTGCAGCAGCCGTCATTCTCTCCGCTTCTCTTCGGTTCCTTGTAGTTCCAGTGCGACTCGTTGACTTCTAGCCCAAGAGACCTGCCTTTTATGTGAAAATCCCCCCATTCACACAGCCTGGCTGTCAATCTCCCAGCAGGGGGGGTTGTCCAGCCCAGACAACCACCCTGGCCAATCATGACAAAGTGCGACTTTGGTTTCCTAGGATATCCTGTGCAGGGGGTGACTACACCCCTCCCTCACATTCAACCCACCTAGACACCCAGGCGCATTGAGGAGGGCTTCTAGGTAGAAGCCCGCCAAAAGACAGTGAACAAAGAAGGCAAACTGGTTTGCCGCGCAAAGTAAAACGCTAGAAGGACTTTAACAAAAAGAAATGGCGAATAAACCGCACTGGAGCCAAACGAAAAAGGATTTGGTCAAGCGGGTTTAAGTTTGAGGCTAACACAATAGCCTTCAATATTACCATGGTTATATAAGATAATCGTGGTAGAAAGTTAGGGTATATACCACTGCCACCAGCCATGTCTAAATGTTAAAAGAGCGAAACAATGCTCTAAGAGGTACCGATAAAGAGTTAAGAGTTAACCTTTCCAGTACTCCATGTAATATGGGGTGTACTGGATCTGTGGTTAGTTTTGACTAAGTAAAGTTAATGGTAACTTTGCCCTTTTCTGGGAGACAGTAGTCACCTCAGAAATGCAGTCGGTGAGAAGTCTGAACGACAACCCTGTGCCACTGCATAGAAGGTGCTGTGTGACACACACAAAGAAGGGGGGTACTGAAGTGGTGTCCTCCAGAGCACACATTCACAAAAACAGGCTAAAACACTTAGCAAAATACAAGTAAGAGTGGTGAAAAGCTCACGCTCTTACCAAGTGGAAAAGAAACGACTCCAGAGATCCAGCAAAGCTGTTGAAGGACTCACTAGGTAAGGGAAATTACCCATGAAATGAGAATTCTCCCTAACACTGGCCATGGCTAGCCTGGCTGACGCCTCCACCAAGGTTGATCTAGCTGCCATAGCCCGGTAAACCCGGGTGCCTGGCAAGTTCCTCTTCAGGACTTTTCCACCAGTGAAGGCTCCGGCCTTGGCCTGGGAGCTCAACATGGTTTTGAATAAATTCATGGGGCCTCCATTTGAACCAATGCATCTGGCTTCTCTCAAGTTTGCCTCCTGGAAGGCTTCTTTCCTGGTAGCCATCACCTCGGCCAACGGATCGTGGGGGATCCAGGCCCTCTCCTGCAATAGTGGTACTTGAACTTCCATGCTACAAAGATGGTGCTGCTAACCCATCCCACCTTTATGCTGTATGTTCCTTCAGAGTTCCAGCTCAGCGAGCCTTTGGTTCTGTGTAGCTGGGCCTTTAATCACTAGCCCAAACGTGCCCACCACTACAGGAGTGAGTGCATGTTTTTTATGTAAAGCATGTTTCAATGGATTGCTTTTCACCTGCAGGTTCCTCATCTTGATAGCCATCATCCAGCTCTGCGTTTGGAAACTTTTCGACAGGGGGCGTAGTGGACCTCGACTCGATAGTCTGTTCCTTAAGTGAAATCGGGTGTCGTGTATATATATAGCACTTCGCTACAGCCCATGCTTCAGTTCCTTTTTTACGCGTTCTTGCACGCTGCATTGGGAATACGAATCGAGTTTACTCGATTTTTTTAATTTTTTTTATTTTTTTTTTTTGTTTTTATTTTTTATAACCTAGTTGTACGTTTTCTCAGAAAATCTTGATGCAATGTCGTCTCACAGGATCTCGGGCTTCATGCGATGCTACGATTGCGAGGCCAAAATGTCAATAACCGACCCCCCACGACGTGTCTGTGGTGCCTAGGTTTTGGTCACGACACAGAGGCCTGCGCGTTATGTGCAAAGATGCAACCCAAGTCCCTACGTGAGAGGGCCGGAAAAACTGGCTCTGGGCTGACAGGTCATCAAATCTCTGGTGCGTTCCTTCGTTTGGTTCTCGGAGGCCGAGACGGAGGAGCCCACTCGCGAAAAATGCAAAGAACAAAATCGCAAGAAGACTAAAACAGTCCCACTCCAGGAGCCATTCCTCAACGTCTTCCTCGTGGAAGAAGCGGCGGCACCAACGCAGTCGACTCGAGTCAAGCTTGTCATCCGAACTAGTTAAGCCCTCAGCGGGTCTGACCACCTGTGAAGAGTGGGAAAGCTTGAAGACTTCATGCTTTAATTGTTTAGGCAACAAGCTGCTGTAGGTGCTGCTGCGGCCCCCGACCAGCAAGCTTTTGTGTCAAAAGCGGCGCTCAGTGCTCCTGACTCCAAGCCAGCCATTCCATCGACCGCTTCAATGTCGATTACGCCTTTGAGGGTCATGTTTACCAGGCATAATTCGCCATAGGGCTGTAAAGCCAAGGTCCTCGATGCCCATCGGTTATCAGAGCATCACTCAGTGCAGAAAGAACCTTAGGCATCGAAAGCTTTGGCTTAGAACCCATTCTTAACGCCTCTGTGCCGACAGTCGGCGACGTTTCATTTGTGCTGTCGAGATCAGGTTTCTTAAACTCTATGCAATCCATATTTGGCGTTGATGAACCAGTCAGCCCAGTTTACACGGGAGCCGGCAGCGTCAACTCTTTCGACAACCAGGCCGATTTATTGGCCTTAGCTCAGGGTCTCCAAGACACCAGTGGTCTGGATACTTCCCCAGACCTTGAGTTACAACAGAACCACCCCTAAACCCATGCTAATAACAAGTTCAGGGATCTAGTGCACAGGGTGGAAGGCGTCCACGACACCTTCAGGGGTACGAGCTCAATGACATTTTGGACGAATGTCCCACAGTTGAGCATAACATGCCATTCAATCTAGCCATTGCAGTCCCTTTAACCTCCTTATGTCAGCACCCTTGTACTATTCCCCCTGTGAATGCTAATTTTACAGGAAGTATAGGCCGGCAAGAGGAGACCCTTCTTTCCTCGCCACCCACCCTTGCCCCCGAAGGGTTGGTTATAAAGGCTGCCACTATTTCTGCCAGACATGCGGCATCCACTTCAAATCTGCCTATGGACAGAGGGAAAGAAATCTGATGCATTGGCCAGAAAGGTGTTCACCTCTGGCAGCATGGCGCTCAAAGCCACTAATCTAGCATGTGGATTCGCCAAGTACTCCTTTGTCTTATGGAAGGTCTGAGGAACATGCTGCTGAATACGACCTTGTTGGTGCCATGCGGGATGGATTTTTACAGCTGGTGGAGGATGGGAAGGAGGTAGCCAAGCAGTCATTGCAAACGTAGCTGACATCGTTGGCAGAGCAATGGGTTCAGTGGTAGTGATGAAACGCCAAGCTTATCTAAAAACTTCTGGCTTCTTTCTGAATGTTCAGAACAAACTTCTGAACATGCCCTTTGAAGGTGACTTGCTTTTCAGTAAGAAAGCGTACGAATCCTTGGAGAAATTTAAGTAATCCAAGTGTGCTGCTAAAACTTTAGGCCTAGCGGCACAGCCGGCCAAACCTGCCTTCAGCTTCGCCTCCAGGGGCATATGTTTTAAGCTGGATTTCTAAACTCTGATCTGGGAGGCAGAGGTTTAGGAGGCCACCCTCGGTTTAGTGAAACAGGTGAACCTTTTGGACAAGCCAGACGAATCTAGGTAGCCTGGAAGGCGGTCGAGACTAATTCTCAGGAGGGGTGAGTGATCGGAAGCCCACAATGAGCCCACACAGCAACAAACCACAAATTACTCTTAAAGAAGTGTATATGAAAAATATCTATAAATTTGCTGGCCGGACCAAATAGACACAAGTATCTTTAACAATGAGAAAACCAATGATTACACAAATCCTTAATCGATATAGTATATATACATTACGTTTCCTACTGAAATATAGTGATAAATTCAACCACAACCTGTAAAGAAAAGGTTCAATTAACACATAGATGGGAATAGACAATTCTTCAGTTTGTTCCCTATTTTTCGAGTACAACCCTATGAAGAGTGTGGAGCCTTGTGCTCATTAGTACAGATGTGTGTAAATACGCACAATCGTGCATATGAAGCGAAAAGCGGGTCTTCTTGTAGGGGCTGCAGCAAGTCAGGAAGGGTCTTGAGATGCAGAATTGGTTACCACTATTCGAATAGGCCCTGCCCTTGGCAGCAAAGCAGTATTCAAAAGGGGGGAATAGCTAGTGACCGCAGGTTAATCCAGCCAAGTTAGAGTACCTTTATCGGATAGTTGTGCGTAAAAACGATCGACTGTGCCAGTGGGCCACCAGTAAGTTTTGCAAGTACTTGACAACCCTCGGCACAGTCCGGACCAAACTGCCAGTTTAGTCGATGTCGCTCGTAGGTTTAGTCTTGTAGTTTCGCGGGTCTCTGGCTCTCAGTGGCTGCGGCTGAGAACGATTGCCCGTAACGGGACAGTTGCCTTTTCTTAGCTTCCGAAGGTGGTTTGAAGACTGTTAAGGCTAATTTCCCAAACCTAGTGAGTCCCCCAGCAGCTTTGCTGGGTTTTTGGGGTTTATTTTTTTCTCCTGCTAAGAGTGAGACTCTTTTTCTCCCACTCTTAGACATGATTTGAGGTGTTTCTTTGACTTTGTATGTGTTTTAGGGGCTATGGGGTCCTTTACCCCATAGGCCTTCATGTGTTTTTGGTATGTGGGTTACACAGCACCCTCCGTGCAGTAACCCAGGGGTGTCGTAGCGACCCCCCAACATAGACTCCATACCCTGGGACTGACTGTCTCCCAGGGCATGTAAAGTCACCATTGGCTTTACTAGTCCCAAATTGTGAACAGAACCAGTACAAACCATCATATTGTGGACGTACTGGTCGGGGCAATTCGATTGCCCCGGGGGCTGTTGTTCGAGGGGCACTGTCCAGTTTTGCCTGGTGGCAGTGGATACTACTTTTTATATTCGACCGCAAATATATTCCTATGGGATTTTCCCATTGTTCGAGGCTACCACTTATTAATATAGCCTTGAACATACCGCCGGTTTATTAAATTAATATAAATTCACTGGTTGGTATTTTTTGCTGAAACTTGGTTCCAAAATGGCATTTGTGTTTGCTTCTGTGACTCCAACCCAAGTAGAGCCCTTTGTTCCACTTTTTGGCGGGCTTCTCCACAGAAGCCTCCAAAAGTGGTGCCACTCTGTCTGGGTACCACAGGGGGTATGGGAGGGGGTTTAGGCACCCTGGACTGAGTTGCCTCGGCAACTCAAGTCACACTCTTGTGTGATTGGCCCAAGTGGTGAACCGCCCGGCTCACACTTAGCATGTTTGAGTGACAGCTAGGCTGAATGAATGGGGGTTTTCAGCATAAAAGCAGGGCTTTGGGGACTGGAACTTCAGAAGTCGCCACAGGACCTAAAGAATCCGAGGAGGGAGAAGCCGAGCCGACCTGCAACGACGACACCACCGGTGGAGCCCTGCTGAACCGTCTCACCACTTTTCCCGACGACAGGAGATCTTCAGTCCGGATAGTCTTCTTCCTTTGACTGGTGGGGATAACCAGTTTGCCGTCCTGGACCATCTCGTGGCCGCCTTGCCCGTGCCAAGCACCCCAGCAACCGGAATACCACGGTTTACCACTACCGCAAAGAAAGGGGTGGTTACTTGTAACCGGGAAACTCCGTGGCTGGTTTCTTCCTTGGCAGCGCAACGACCTTCAGCTTTCCTCCACGTCGAGACCTCCTATTCCTCTGGATGAAACACCGACTTGCACCCGCTGCCAGGAACAACTGCCCCCGCTGGAGCGTTCTTCCCACTTTCAGGTACTGTGTCCCGCCTGGCTTCCCATGCGACAGATCGTTCGGGGTGACAGTAAATCCTCGACTTTCTAACGTGGGTTAGCCTGGGACCTGTTAACTAACTTTTCCTGACTTGACCTCAATCTTTTGTGAACTTTCTACAAAGACTGTTTGGGCATAACTCCACTGTGTGATCCTGGACACATTTCGCTTGCTCTCTCTAAGAGTGGGCCTGGCATTTGAACTTCATTGCTCTCCAGTAGACTTTGCCTAACCTGCCTCACTGTGGTTCTTTGAAAAGTATTGAAATTGTGTGCTTTCATAGCTTTGCTTTTTCCCCTCCCTTTTTAATAACTTATTAGAGTGCCATCTTATGTTAAGCACTCACCTCTGTCTGAAAATAAGTGGTGTTTCTCACTAAGACTTGTCTAATAAGTAATTAGGGTTGTATATATATAATAGTGACTGTGTTGAATTTACTTAGCTCTTTGTGTGCTAGTGTAATTTACAAGTGTGTCGTTAAATAATGATATACTTGTATACCAAAGCTCTGGTCAGTGTTTGCTTGTGCTACTGTATCTCTGTACCCATTGTGTATACTCTATATACTGCCTAACTCATCTTGAGAGAAGTCTGACTGCTCAGCCACAGCTACCAGGTAAATCTGGGTGGTACAGACTGCTACCAATCGGGTTTACTGCCAACCACCTGTAGTCCTAAATCTTTTGCAGTGGTCCCTAAGGGAACTGCACAGGTTTCTGCCTAACAAAGGCAATTCTGGTACAGCGAGCTTCAGGGCACAGGAGAGCAGAACAGCAAGGGGTGTAAAGCGACCGTCACCGACCAGTAGTGATGCTGGAATCACAAGCATGGGCAGCATTACACACTCTAGTTCGGGACTCAGAGGAGGTAGACCAAGTCTCGGGTTTGCACTTGAGACAGCTGTTCTGCAGGGTACCCTGAGGTAGATCTGGACAGTTCACTGGATGGCCCAGGAACACTTCCAAAGGGGCTCGTTCGGTGGGTAAGCAGAGTGCGCTGGGAGTAGTTCCGACTACTCCAAATGAGCGAAGCGTCTTGGCAGGCCTTCTGGTTCAATGAAGAGAGCGGGGATCTGACAGGACAACAGAGGTCGAAGGGTGCCAAAATCTTCCAAAGCATCTTAAGCGGTTTTACAAGTCTATTTCCTCATGCAGGAGACTTGGCTCCTTCTGTAGTACATTGAGAACACAGATGAAGACCTGGTATGGCTGCAGAGCCCCTTCGCTTATCCAAGATTAGCTTTGCACCAATATCGAGGACTTCCAATAGAAGAACTGCTCTCTTGGAGGCATCCCAGACGTGGACCAATCACGGCACTCTGTGGGTTCAGGCACTCTAGACATCCTGGCACCAGCAGTGTGGATTGGGACTAGACAGTCACAACCTTCTTCCTGGGCGCACACATGTGACATGCAGGAGCCAGATAAAGAGATCGGTTTTAGAGGGAATGCCCAAATACGGACAACTCGACTTGGGTGAAGGCAATGGGCAAAATGGCCATGGGACTGAACAAAAGACTTTGGCTCTGCCATTTTCAGACCTGGCCACAGTCTTGAGCCAAACGCAGTAAACGTGTTTTAACTCCGTAAAAAGAAGTAAAGCCTTCTGAAAAGTAACTGCTGCCACCAGTTTGTCCCAGGCACACTCGTACAATCGCCTAGAAAATCCTTTGAGGGTGTCTAGGGCCATAAAACGAGACCCCAGCGCACTGTACTGCAAGGTACATTGTGCACTGTTAATAAGTTACCAAGGAATGGCAACATAGTCAAAGACTAAGGGAAACAGTTTCCCTGTACTGACTGCCTGAAGGACGTGTCAGTTTCCCCATAACAAGTGAGCAAAAGCCCAGGGGAGTTCAGCTGAATTCTGGACTCCACTGGAAAAAGTTAGGTTAGGATAGCCAAACAAAAGCAAAAAAATGTGGGGGGGGTCCATAAATGGAGGGAAAATTGCACAAGAATGAAATCTTGCCTAACAATAAGCTATAGGCATTGTGTACTCTATGGCAGGAAGGCACAGCTCTCCCGCAAGCCAGGCAAGGGCAGAGGTGCATCCCAGAAGGATGCAGAAGGGCCCCTAGAAGCCGGCAAGGAGCAACAGCGGCAGGGTCTACCACGCCCTGTAAGCCGCTTTGATTTTCCCCCCCACGATGCACCAGTTGGTGGAGGGTTGGCAGGGCATTGGCCCTAGTGCCAGGAAATCTTTAGATGCATGGGCCCTGTAGTTGATTCAGTGGGGTTGTGTGCCTTTTCTAAATAGGCCTTCAGACACCTCCCCCAATCAAATTTGGACAGGACCTCCAGGAAGAACTGAGAGCTCTGTTGCTGAACGGTGCCGTGGAAGAGGTACCTCCCGATCAGAGAGGGTCGGCTTGGTATTCCCTGTATTTGCTGATGCCCAAGAAGGGAGGTGGTCTCCGTCTCATCCTGGACCTCGGGCCTTGAACAAGTTCTTGAGGAAAGACCAATTCAGGATGGTGACGTTGAGAAAGAGGGTAAGGTTCCTCATGGGGGACAAGCACTATCAGTTCAAAGTGCTTCCCTTTGGGTTGACCTCGACGCCAAGGGTCTTCACCAAGCTCATGGTGGTAATTGCAGCTCACCTCAGGACGACTGGCTGACCTGAGGGAAGTGGGTGTGGAAATTCATCTGGAAAACACCTGCCTACTACTGTATAGGATGGGCTTCTCACTCAACTTGAAGTCCCATTTGACACCATTTCAGCGGCTCGAGTTGATCGGAGCAGTCCTAGACACCCGGGTAGCGAAGTCTTTTCCTCCCAGAGAGTGCCAGCAACATAGCCCAGATGGTGCACTTGTTTCATATCCACGCCACCCTTCCAGGTGCTTCCTTCCTCTGCCTCTTGGGTCTCATGGCTCCTGTATTTTTCTAATACCAGAGGGCCAGGCTGCGTATGAGATCCCTCCAGTATCTGGGAGCGCTCACAGATAGTCTTTCTGTGTCCAGCCAGGTAGTCTGAGAACTCTGCTGGTGGACCACGTGCAGCAATCTATTGGCGGGGGAACTCTTCTGGCCTCCTTGTCCAAGGCCCGAGTGGTCATGGATGCGTCCCTGTCGGGTTGGGGCGCTCACTGCGAGGATTTGCAGGTGAAAAGCCTCTGGCTTCCATCAGAAGCCAGGTGGCATATCAACAGGCTGAGGTTGCGGGTCATCCGGTCTCTGAGGGAAGTATGTCATCATCCTGACGGACAACTCAGTGGCCATGCAATTCAACAAGCAGGGTGGGGTGCACTTCAGTTTACCCTGCACCGAGGCAATTCAGCTGTGGTTCTGGTTCCGAGAGAACCAAATCTCAGTCTTGGCAGTTCATCTGGTGGGGATAGAGAACACCTTGGCAGATGCTGTGAGCAGTCAGAGCATGGTGTCACACGAGTGAGAAGTGTCAGGAAGTCCTAGAGGAGATCTTCACTCTCTGGGGTAACACAGCAGTGGATCTGTTCACCATGGAGTCCAACCGGAAGTGCGAATAGTTTTGCTTGTGGGAATTCCTAGCGAACGGCACACTGGGGTATGCGTTTCTGATGGATCTTCTGTCTTCCGGTTCCTGTCATCCCTTGGGTTCTCACTCGGTTGAAGAGATTTAGAGCAACTATGATCTTGACTGCCCCGGATTGGCAAGGAGAGTGTGGTACTCAGATCTCTGGGATCTGACCATCTGTCCACCTAATCGGTTGCCTCGGCGTCCGGATCTCCTAACAGAGTCTGAGCGTTGAGTGCTTCACCCGACCCGGATTACCTCAACCTACATGCGTGGCTCTTGAGAGGATGACGTATGATGATTGGGACTTCTCGGAGGAGGTACTTGAGTTGTTGCTGGCTGCACGCAGACCACTTACAAGATCTCTGTACGCATGCAGTTGGATAGGATTTGAGGCATGGTGCAGGGAACCTGAGACTGACCAGATCTCTTGCCCCACTGTTGGGTACGAATTGGTGCAGTCACACTGTGAGACTACGCAACACTTATCTCCTTAGTATTAGGTAACCCACCTTTTGTGATAGGTCTGTACTACACAAGTTGGTAGTTTGACTGGGCAGCCAGGCCTAGCTCAATAGGGGTAAATGTGAGCTGTACAAATGAAATTTGTCAATACAAGTAACCAAGTAACACTTAAGGTTTGTTAGTTATTTATCAATTTTTAAATGAGCGTTCTTTTAAAAAGGCAATTCGTTGTAGCAATGTAAAAATACTTAACAGTACTTTTTCTGAATCAAATATGTTGGTGGATAATCTTTGGATATGCTTCTTACACAATTCTTACACCCTGAGGTGACTTCAATCACAAGGACCGTAATGGCATTTATATATTACACTAGTAAACTTTACAGATAATGAGGTTTGTAGAAAGGAAAGGTTAGGGAAGGAAAAAGGTTAAACAGTTTCTCAGTGTATGTGAGGACAACTAAATATTCCAATGAAATCTAGATAAGCCTTTCCCAGCAGTAACAGTATTTCAAAAGCTACGACCTATGAGAGACAAAAGGCATCAAAGTCAATGGACGAGAAGTCTCTTCTGGGAGCCAGGACAGCCAACGTCATTTGGGACACAGTCTTGGATAAGTCTTGCACAAAGTTAGAGAGTCTTTGAAAAATCACTTGTACGGTCACAAGCTGTTAAGCCTGTGAGAAGTAAGTTGGAATAAACTCGTAGAAGGAAAGCCAATGCAATACCCAAGTGAGAAGAGCGCAGCTAAAGGCAATAAGGTAAATACCCCAGGCCTAAACAGCACCTCTGGTTAGAAGAAGAGTGGTCCAGCTGGATTCTGTCTTACTACAGCAGTGCAGACCGTTGTTCCTGAGCCTCAGCCGTGGGGACAAGAGGGGGGGATGTCTGGAGGGCTCCTGCGGCAGTTCTTGGGAGGTTCTCAGCAGCTACAGGCTCTTTTCGTTTCAGCGGTACCGCAATTTCAGCGCTTAGCAAACAGCACTGATGCAGATCACGGACAGCAGTTGGACTATCTACACTGCCTCGGTCCGGCACTCTGGTTAGGGGGACTCTGGATCTGGAGGTCCTGCTTCGGGATGGTCCTTAGGAGTCTCCTGGAGCTTCAGGTCGGATGCGTCTGAGGCAGACGTTACACTCTACTATGGACACTCGACCCCTGGCATTGGGCTTCCGATGCAACGTAGAGGCACAGCAAGTCGGGGATGGTGTCCAGAGTTCGTCTCGAGGTTAATTGGTGCCACTAACCCAAGGGGAGAAGTCGTTCCATCTGGATCTTCTCTGTCGAGGTGAAAAGGGAGTTTCAGCACAGCAGCAGGCCTTCACTGTGCAATTCTAAGGTCCAGGATGTTACAGTAAGCTTTGTTCACGGTTTCATCTTCAGGTGTTTCTCCCAGTGGGCGACTCTGCCTGTGGTCCCAAAACCCTTGCCTTTTTAAGCAGGTTTCTCCCATTCATTCACAGCCTAGACTGTCAATCACACCGCAGGGTGGCTGTCCTGAAAGGCCAGCCAGCCAATCGGGACTAGTTGCATTCAGGCATTCCTAGAGACAAAGGACAGAGGAGTTCCAGGACCCTCTCTCACATCCTGTCCTTCCAGACACTGGAACCAGGGGCAGGCTTCAGGGCAGAAGCCCGCCAAAGGCAAGACAAAGGGCTCAAAACTGTGAATGCACAGAGTAAAACCCAAGAAATATCTTGCAAACAGAAAATGGGCGAATGTTAGGCAGAAACCTGTGCAGTTCCCTTAGGGACCACTGCAAAAGGCTTAGGACTACAGGTGTTAGCAGTAAACCCAATTGGTAGCAGTCTGTACCACCCAGATTTACCTGGTAGCTATGGCTGAGCAGCCAGACTTCTCTCAAGAAGAGTTACAGTATATAGAGTATACATGATGGGTACCAAAATACAGTAGCACAAGCAAACACTGACCAGAGCTTGGGTATAAAAGTATATAATTATTTATTTAAAAACACACTTTGTAAAATACACTAACACTAATATGGCAAGCAAGTTCAAACACAGTCACTATTAATACATATACATCCCTGATTACTTATTGAACAAGTCTTAGTTAAAACACCACTTATTTTCAGACAGAGGTGAGCGCTTAACCTAAGATGGCACTCCAATAAGTTAGTTAAAAAGGGAGGGAAAAAGGCAGTATTAGGAACATACACAATACCAACACTTTAGGAGAACCAGAGCAAGTCAGAAAATGCAGAATCTACTGAGGAACAAGAAAGTCATAGGCCAGGCCCACTCTTGAAGAGAGCAAGGCGGAATGTGTCCTAGATCACACAGTTGATTAGTTCTTTTAAAGAGTCGTTGCAAAGAGTTCAAAAAGGGTTGGCTCAAGTCAGGAAATGTTAGTAGGTCCCAAGTCACCCCAGGATAGAAAGTCAAGGATTTACAGGACACCTTGAACAGTCTGTTGCAAGGGAGACCAGGCGGGACTCAGTACCTGAAATGGTGAGAAAGCTCCAGCGGGGACTGTTGTTCCTGGCAGCGGCTGCAAGTCGGTGCTTCGTCCAGGGGAAGAGGAGATCTCGACGTGGAGGAAAGCTGGAGGTCGTGGCACTGCCAGGGAAGGAACCAGCCGCAGGGTTTCTCGGTTAAAAGGTACTACCCTTTTATTTGCGGTAGTGGTGAAGCGTGGCTATCCGGCCGCCGGGGTGCTTGGCACGGGCGATTCGACCACAAGACGATCCAGGAAGGCGAAAAAGAGGGCGAACTGGTTATCCCCACCAGCTCAGAGGAAGAATACTCTCCGGGATGAAGATCTTCTCTATCGTTGGGTGAGTGGTGAGACGGTTCAGCAGGGCTCCACCGGTGGTGTCGTCGTTGCAGGTCAGTTCAGCTTCTCCCTCTTCGGATTCTTTGGTCCTGTGGCGACTTCTGAAGTCCCAGTCCCCAAAGCCCTGCTTTTATGCAGAAAACCCCCATTCGTCAGTCCTAGCTGTCACTCAAACATGCTAAGGCCAATCAAACAAGAGTGCGACTTGTTGCCGAGGCAACTCAGTCCAGGGTGCCTAAACCCCCCCCCCCCCCACACACACACATCCTGTAGACCCAGACAGAGTGGCACCACTTTTGGAGGCTTCTGTGGAGAAGTCCGCCAAAAAGTAGAACAAAGGGCTTGGGTTGGAGTTAGAGGCAAACACAAACGCCATTTTAAATCCAAGTCCTGGCAAAAAGACCCAACCGAGGAATAAATATTAAATAAATAACCCGGCAGTATCTTTAACATTGCACCAAAAAGTGGTGCGTTTAAAATGGGAAAATCCCATAGGAAATATTCCGTTGGAATATTTCGCCTAATGACCACTGCCACCAGCCAGAAACTCGACGAGGGTGGACTGCACAGTGCCCCCTCGAAAAACAGACCCAGGGACAATCTAATTACCCCTACCAGTACTTCCACAATATGATGGTTTGTACTGGTTCTGTTCACAATTTAGGACTAGTAAAGTCAATGGTGACTTTACATGCCCTGGAAGACAGTAGTCAGTCCCAGGGTATGGAGTCTGTTTGGGGGTCACTATGGCACCGCTGTGTTACTGCACTGAGGGTGCTGTGCAACACACTTGTCAAACACGCATGAAACCCTATGGAGTAAAAGACCCAGAGCCCATAAAACACATTCCAAAGTCAAAGGACATTCTCAAATCCTGCCCAAGAGTGGGAGAAAGAGTCTCACTCTTAGCAGGAGAAAAAAATAAACCCCAAACAATCCAGCAAAGCTGCTGGGGGACTCACTAGGTTTGGGAAATTAGCCTTGACAGAGAATTCTCCCTAACAGTGAAAAAAGACAACCAGGGCCATTTTTACAAAATGGTCACCCCTGGGTGCTGTACTGCAGCTGACGATTCAGCCTGCGATAGAAAAGCGCAATGGTAGGAAAAAGTAAACCACTGACACCAGCCATTTAAATTAGTGATGGTAACATAACATGTTTACATGAGAATGTAGGAGAAGGGGCTTCTGGGCAATCCCCCAGCACTCCAGATAAGATGGTGTGTGCTGGTCTTACAAAGATAAAAGGTAAGTAAAATCAATTTAACTTTACTATTCTTAGGAACTGTAGTTCATACAAGAAAAGGTATTAAAACCTTATGGGATCTAAAAGATTTCTCAGGGACACTTCACTGAGGGTGCTGTGTCACCATACAAAGAGCCGATGCCTATAGAGTTTGTCAGACTCCAAAAACTGTGAAAACACAAAATCCAAATTCAGTAAAAACACATGAGGGAGTGAGAAAAATGTCTCGCTTACTCCAAGGTTAAAATTAAAAGATCCAAAGTCCAGCAGAAGTGCTGCGGGTCTCTAAGGTTCAAGGGAATTGGCACAGAAATGAGAATTTTCCCCAACAACTACCACCACAGTGATGAAGTTTCTTCTGTCACTGTCCTCTTCAGGCCTTCAAGTTGCCACAGTCAAAGGGTATTTTGAGGCCAGGTCTGTGTTCAAGACGTCCCCAGGCCAAGGTTCCCTTTTTACTATTCCTGTCATGGCCCAGCTCCTGAAGGGCCTTCTCAGCAAGTTTCCGCCAATCCAGTTTGTTGTCGCAGATTGGGTTCTTAATCTGGTTTTGACATACTTGATGGCGGCTCCGTTTGAGCCTATCCACTCATATTTTTTGCGGCTTTTATCCCTTAAGACAGCGTTCTTGGTCACAATCGCATCTGCCAGGAGCGTTCGCGAACTGCAAGCCTTGTGCTGCAAACCTCTTTCTGAAGTTCTTTCGTGAGAAAGTCTCTCTTAAAGTCAGACCACAGTTCCTTTCTTAGGTGGTTTCAGAGTTTCATCTGTCCCAGTCTATTGATTGCTTGTCTCCCTTGAAAGAGGAAGAGTGGTTCCACTGCCATGACTCCAAGAGAGCGTTAAGTTTCTATGTTGCTTGCACAACCGAGTTTAGGAATAGGACCAGTTGTTGTGGCCCATTCCTTGTCTAGAAAAGTCCTTGCCATCACTAAACAAAGTCTGTCACGTTGGATTATTTTGTGCATATCTGAGGGTTACCAATCGGCAGGCAAGGAGCTTCCATTGGGCATCACTCAATCAAAGGGGTTTCAGCCTCTACAGCCCTCCACAGAGGGCTTCCTGTTAGCAATATATGCTGAGCAGCCACTTGGTCATCCTTATATACATTTACCAAGCACTATGCCTTGGATGTTGCATGGGGAGCTCATGCAAGGCTTTGTAGGGTGTTCCTACAGAATCTAATGGTTTAAAACGGTCTGCCCTCCTCTGTTATTCTAACTGCTTGGCGAGTCCATCAAGATGAGGAATCTGAAGGAGAAAAGCAAACTATTAAAGGAGAAATTACACACCGTAATGATCTTTCAAATGGATTGTGTCCTCCAACGTATTCCACATCTTTGACGTGTAATGGCCACAGCTGTGTACTTCGGAAACTTTTTTGGCAGAGGACGTCCTGCTACACTGGCATCGGGTCGATGTCCCTCGAAGGTCTCCGTTGTGGGCGACGTCACCAGATGTTACAAATAAGACGCCCAGCGCCCGTAGCCTCAGTTCCGTTATTTCCGCAAACGTGTTTGCTTCGGAGACTCAGCGCGCCTCGTGAATATGTCTTCTTCTTCGACCCCTCCAACTCCGCGGTCTGGCTTCAAGACTTGCATCACATTTGTTTGTGTTGCCTCTGCGAGAGTCATGACAGACTGTTCCAAATGCCAGTCGCTGACTGCTAAGGCCTTGCGGGAGCGTAAGGGGAAGCTCCAGGTAGGTAGGGGTTCTAAACCCAGTAAGTCCTGTAAAACTTATAAGGGGATGTCCACTGACGATTTGAGGGGTGACTCCCCGTGTCCTAAGGATCTCGGTCCCAGAATGGTTCCCGCCATTTGTCGTCCTCGTCTCGACATTCCAGGAAGCGCTGTCACCGTTCACCTTCCCCATCCTCCTCGGATGGAGCCGTGAGGAAAGTGGCTTGTCCAACTAAGGCCTCGACCCGAAGGAATGGGCTGCCTTCAGGGAGCAGATGCTGGTGATATTCCAATCCCAGGACACAGTTCCGAAGGCGCGGACGGAAGAAGCCAGCAAGGAACGGTATCGATCCGTGGCGTGCGCGCCTTTGGGCTCGGGTCCTCATCGCGATTCCCATCAGGAACCTTTGAGGTCCCGTTCGGACAAGGCTCAGGATGGTCGCAAGAGACGTGCTTCTAGGTCTCGGTACTCATCCCCAGCGAGACCGCAGAAACCTGGTAAGGGCTCGAGGTCGGCGCCGTATCCATTGGATACGGACGTCGAAGCTTTGCCTTTGCACCAGCCCTCGGCGCCGTTATCGACGCGGTTGGCGCTCTCAACGCCAAAGCCATCGGCTCCTTCGGGGCCTTTTGGCTGGAATTTGCCAATCAAGATCCCTCGTACTGTGGATCCTCCCAGGAAGGCTACTTCCAAGTCTGTGAGACCCCCTTAAGGAATCCAGACCCTTTTCTGTCCCGAGGCAATACTTTTACCTCCCTCTGGATGACATCTATGAGGATGAGAGGTCAGATGTAGATTTTGACCCTGTTGAGCCTGATGTGGCTCCTGTCTTTTCCGGGGACAGTCATTTGTAAGAGTTAAGGCAATCGCTTCATGCCAGTGGCTTGGACACTTATTCTAAGGTGGAGTTTGGCAGGCCTAAGCCTGGGGCTCATAATGAGTCGTCCAACAGGAGACTGATGGCTATGCTCACTGAGTATCTTGGTTGGTCCAGTCCTCCTGAAGCTTTTAATCAGGATGACTTAACGGATATTTTGGATCAAGGTCCGCCCTCTGACCCGGTGTTACATTTTAATTTGACATTGCAGAAAAGGGTGGCGACTGCTTGGCAGACCCCGGAATCTCTTCCGGCAGTTAAGAAATCGTTAACTAAATCGTTAACTAAAAAAAATACCACCCTTCCGGTAGCGACCCCAGCTACCTTTCATCTCGCCCCACGCCTGAGACTTTGGTGGTTCAGGCAGCTATGGCCACTTCGAGGCAGGCAGCGTACCCTACCATCCCTCCTGATAGGGATGACAAACGCTTCAACAGTTGAGCATGCAAGGTGTTTGCTGTGGGGAGTATGGAGCTGAAATCGGCCAACTCCACTTGTGCCTTGGCAAGATTTTCACACACGTGGAATTGTTTCTCTAGCGGCTGAGCATATTCCCGAAGGGGAAGAAAGGGATGGCTTCCTTGCTCTCGTGCAGGATGGGCAAGGATGCCAAGTGTGAATCCCTTCAGTCGGGTTTGGACACGGCCAACGGTGTTAGCCGGTCCATGGCTGTGAGCACCGTTATAAGCAGGTTTGCGTGGTTGTGGAAGTCTGGTTTTGCTTCGGATATGCTAGCCTGTCTTTTGAACATGCCCTTTGATAGCGTGCATTTGTTTGGCAGCAAGGCTGACGAGAGCCTTTAGAGGTTTAGGGAAGTCCTCCAGGCCCTTCGTCTCCAGGATTGGTTGGTGTCTCTGGACCTACAGGATGCTTACTTTGATGTGCCGATTCATCCAAAGCACAGAAAGTACTTGAGGTTTACGGCTGGCCGCTTGCACTTTCAGTTCTGTGTCCTGCCATTCGGATTGACCTCCGCCCGAGGGTCTTCAACAAGCTCATGGTGGTGGTGTCACGTCTACCCCTACCTGAACTGGCTGATCCAAGCATGTTCTCCCGAGCAAGCTCTGGTTCATCTCAGTCTCACCTGCCGCTCTCTCCACTAGCTGGGCTTCTCCCTCAATTTCAAGAAGGCATTCTCCAACCAGAGGTCAAGACTCTCAACCTTTATGCTTGGTATCTGAAAGGTTGAAGTACAAGGATTTTTTGTTAATTTATATAGCGCGCAGACAGCCCAAGGACATTGAGGCGCTGTTACTTGTAGGAGCTTAGTTGGAGGTACAGGAATGATGGCAGTTGTTGATACATTATGAATACTACAGACATAATTCTATCATTACAGCTTATGCAGTTGGTCATCACATTACAGCTATGCAATGGGTCAAATGTATAGTATTAATGCTGATACGAGGGACTTTATGTGAAGAGGATGGTTTTGGTATCTTGGGTTTGGGACCTCCCGGATAACGTGATGGAGGTGTTGCTTTCGGCCAGGTGTCCGGCAACCAAATCCCTGTACCGTTGGCGTAAGTTTTGCGACTGGTGCAACAGACAAAATGTTGATCCTTTTTCAGTGTTCCTTTACTGTGGTTCTCTTCTTGCTTTCTTTGGCCCACAGGGTCCTTCAAGTAGGTACCATTAAAGGTTACCTGGCGGCACTGTCTATCTTCAAGCGCTCGTCTGAAGAATGTTCTTACTTTAAGATTCCTTTGATTTCCCAATTTCTTAAAGGGCTCACTAATGTGTTCCTGCCTTCCCCATTTCAGGTGCCGGTTTGGGATCTGAATTTGGTCTTGATGGGTGCTCCATTTGAACCTTTGCACTCTTGTTCGTTTAGACTATTGTCTTTCCAGACCGTGTTCTTGGTACGGTTACTTCCGCTCGCATAGTGAGTGAATTGCAGGCACTTTCATCTAAGCCGCTGTCACGTCTCACACCCCCTTTTTAAAATTCCCCGGGTCACAATGGACCATGAACCAGGCTGGTTGGTGAAAATGCAATATTTTATTTACTTTAAGATTCAAAGGAAATCATACAATTTTCATATGGAGCAGCAATCCCCAATTGGATGATATTTACAATGGAAATGAAAGCAATGCACTTGGTTAACCTTCTAAATGAACATATCCAAAGCACAATTGAATAGGAGCACTTTCGAGGGAATTGGGTACTCTGACCTATTCCATATCTATGACAGTAATCCCCACAGCTGTGCTGCTTTGGAAAATCTTTCTGCGTCCTGCGCCGATACGCTGTCCTTGAGGGCCTCCGTCGAGCCGGTGTCACCGGATGTTATAAGTAGGACGTACAACACCCGTAGCCTCAGTTCTGTTTTTTCCGCGAACGTGTCCGCTTCGGGAATCTCGGCGCGCCTCGATTCTACTGAATCCTGTTCTTTCGGTTGTTAAAACCTGTTTTCTTCCTTAAGCTAATTGCATGATTGTCGCTGACGGACACGCGCACAACGCTTGCCTCTGGTGCCTCAGGGAGGACCACGATACGGATGACTGTCGACTGCCTATCGCTGACATCGAAGGCCTTGCGGCAGTGTAAGAAGCTGCTGTCGGTGGGTAAGGTGGCCAAGCTCTGGAAGTTGCGTTCCACTGGTCTTTCGATGGATTATTCGAAGGGCGACTCCACATCGTCGTCGTGAGTCCGGGGGTTCTCGGTCTGAGTCGGTCCCGCCATTCCTCTGCCTCGTCGAGGCACTCCAGGAAGCGCCGTCACAGGTCGCCTTCCCCGTCCTCATCCGAGGACTCCGCCTGTCAGCGGGTTGCTTGTCCGAACAAGCATTCCACTCCTGAGGAATGAGATTACTTCCGAAAGGAGATGTTGGCGATTTTCCAATTGCAGGGCTCTGGTCCGTCCGCACCGTCAAAAGACGCTGGCAGTGACCGCTCTAGAGACGCTGCTCGTACGCCTTCGGGCTCGAGCGGTCGTCCCGACCACTGGGTGCCTTCGAGATCCTGGTCAGACAAGGATGGTCGCTCTCCGTTCGTGCCTTGTCTCGTTTCACGCACAGTCTGTGGAAATGTATTTCCTTAGCGGCTGATCATATACCCGAAGGGGAGGAACTGGATGGTTTCCTTGCTATCGTGCAGGATGGCAAGGATGCCATGTGTGAATCCGTTCAGTCGGGTCTGGATATGGTTGATTACGTCAGATGGTCCATGGCGGCGAGCACCGTAATACGCAGGTTTAGGCTCCTTAAAATGCCCTTTGATGGTGAACATCTTTTTGGCAGCAAGGCTGACGAGAGTCTTGAGAGGTTGCAGACCTCCAAAGCTGCAGCGAAGTCGTTGGGCGCTGCAGTTCGCCAACCTCCGCCTTTTCGTCCTAGGGTACAGCAATGGAGGGGAGGTTCCTTTCGTTATTACTCATCCTTTGGTAAATCGAGAGGAGCTACAAGTCAAAGGGGCAACCGTAGGAGTGCCAGAGGTGGAAAACAAGGTTCTCTAGGTGCCAAGGCCGCTCAAGCAGTTGCCTCTTTGCCCTCAGGCACTGCCGCAGCAGCTTCAGCTCAGTCATGAGGCCCATGCTTCTCCGGTTGGGGGAAGGCTGGCGCAGCATCTTGTAGAATGACGTGCCATTACTTCAGATGTGTGGGTTCTGGAGATCATAGCCAACGGCTACTGTCTTCCTTTTTGGCGGCAGAGGCCTCACGACAATCCACCAGGGAATCTCTTTGAAGAGTCTGGATCCGCTCCTTGCGCAGGAAATTCATCCCTGCTGGAGAAAGATGCCATAGAACTGGTGCCTGTAGCGGAGAGGAACAAGGGATGGTATTCCCCTTATTTTTTGATTTCAAAGAAAGACTGGGGATTGAGACCCATCATGGACTTGCACGGTTTGAACAAGCTCCGCAGGAAGGACAAGTTCAAGATGGTTACTCTTTCTCAAGTCCTCCAGGCCCTTGAACTTCAGGACTGGTTGGTGTATCTCGACCTCAAGGGCGCTTATTTTCATGTGCCGATCCATCCCAAGCACAAGAAGTACCCGAGGTTCGCGGTTGGCGACTCGCACTTTCAGTTTCGGGTCCTGCCGTTCGTATTGACCTCTGCCCCGAGGGTCTTTACCAAGCTCATGGTGGTGGTGGCGGCAGTGTATCTCAGGAAAGGGGGGGATGTTAGGGAGAATTCTCCTCCTAGGGCTAATTTCCCTCACCTAGTGAGTCCCCCAGCAGCTTTGCTAGATTTCTGGAGTTATTTCTTTTCACCTGGTAAGAGTGTTCACTTTTTGTCCACTCTTACATGTGTATTGCCATGTGTGTTTCTACTATTTGTGTGATCTTGGACTCTGGAGCACACCATTCCAGGACCCTCTTCTTTGTTGTGTTGTACAGCATCTTCAGTGCAGTAACACAGGGTTGTCTTTGAGACTTCCCTCGACTCCATTTCTGAGGAGACTACTGTCCCCCAGAAAAGGGTGAAGTTACCATTAACTTTACCTAGTCAATCTACCACAGATCCAGTACACCCCATCTTCCATGGAGTACTGGGAAGGGTTAATGCGTATCCCTTTTTATCTGTACCTCCTAGAGCATTGTTTCGCTCTTTTAACATTTAGACTTGGCTGGTGGCAGTGGTATCTACCCTAACTTTTCTACCGCGATTATATTAGATAAACATGGTACTGTTCTTGGCTATTATATTAGCCTCGAACATAAACCCGCTTGACCGAATCGTCTTTCTTTTGGCTCCCGTTGGGTTTAATCGCCATTTCTTATTGTTAAAGTCCTCCTTGTGTTTTACTTTGCGCGGCAAACTAGGTTCGCCTTCTTTGTTCACTGTCTTTTGGCGGGCTTCTGCAGAGGAGCCCTCCACAAGGCGCCTGGGTGTCTAGGTGGGCTGAATGTGGAGGAGGGGTGTAGTCACCCCCTGCACAGGGTATCCTAGGAAACCCAAGTCGTACTTTGCCATGATTGGCTGAGGTGGTTGTCCCCCTGCTGCGTGATTGACAGCCAGGCTGTGTGAATGGGGGTTTTGCGCACAAAAGGCAGGTCTCTTGGGCTAGATGTCAGAGAGTCACCACTGGAACTACAAGGAACCGAAGAGAAGCAGAGAGAACGACGGCTGCTGCAACTACCCCGTCCCGGTGAAGCCCTGCTACAGTCCTGAGCTATCTACCCTTCAACGACTAAGAAGAACCAGTCCAGAGTCTTCTTCCCTTGAGCCTGGTGGGGATAATCAGCTCATCATCTTCAGCCAGAGGTCGCCTTCGCGGTCGAAATCGCTGCACACTGCTGTAGTGGTCCAGATAGCCACCTGAAGAGCCTCTCCTCCTGTTTTAAGGAGTGCACCTTTTTATTTGTTGTCGCTGCTGCCGGCTTCATCCCTGTGTGGTGCAGACCCCCTTCAGACGTCCTCCTTCACAACGAAGCTCCAGGAATCGTGGGTCTGCGGGAAACCAACTGGAACAACTGCCTGGGTACCAGCTGCACCATTGAAATAAGGTACTGTGCTCTACTTGAGGAAACTGGGTGAATCCCTTTTCTTCATCTTCAAGGCTTGCCTTTATCTTCCCTCCTTATAACTTTTGCTTTCGAACATTAATATCGAAAGTACTCTTGGCTACGTTGAATCGTGAACTGTCTGACTGTGTGATCTTCGGCAACAGGTCTCCGGTGTCACTTGACCCTGGCTCCGGCCCTTTGACTTTTGAACTCCTGTCACGAGTGTTTCTCGATTCTGCCTGCCTAACTAAAATATTGCCTGTGATTTTTGCCCCCAACTCCCTCTGGGTATCCCAGGTGCCTAGTGTGTTTTTGCCCCGGTAGCATTTAATGTCACGGATGCGCGTTTAGTTAGTAGACCGAACTGTCAGTGATCGGAATCGCATTCGCTGTAACGTGTTTTGTTCGTAACACTGGTTCATTCAAACACAGGATACTTACCTTGAAACTTACTGTACAAAGTGAATTGGTTAGGTTTGGCAAGGCGGTCCTTTACTCTGCAATTTGATTGGGCATTCTAAATTTGTATATTTTCCCACCTATTTACGTTGGTACTGCTTTGGGAGTCTGTCATAGATATGGAATACGTCGGAGGACCCAATCCCCTCAAAGAACAAGTTACTCTATTACCTGGTAACGTTTTTTCGATGGGATGGTCCGACGATGTATTCCAGATAGGCTCCTCCCTGCCTACCCCGCTACAGAATTTCTTATGCGATTGCAGCTTACGTTTCTGCAAGGCTTTCTGTGGTCATACTGGCAGAAGACTGGTGCCACACGTTCTGGGAAAAAACTACAACTGAGGCTACGGGCGTCGTGCGTCCTACTTATAAAATCTGGTGACGTTGGCTCGACGGAGGCCCTCAAGGACAGCTTATCGACGTCATTGACGCAGGACGCAGAAAGATTTTCCGAAGCAGCACAGCTGTGGTGATTACTGTCAAAGATATGGAATACATCGTCGGACCATCCCATCGAAAGAACGTTACCAGGAAAGAGAGTAACTTGTTCTTTTGAATTAGGATAGATGGAACCCAAGTTTAGGTTTCCCCCTGCAACGTTCCCTCAACCCCCCCCATTAATCAGATTCTGAGTGGATAGAAAGAAGCAGCAGGTAGTCTGGAATAAAATTCGACCTTCCCTCACAGAATGAGAAGCAAAAACAGATTTTAAACCCTTTGCAAAGGCATGCAATGACACTCGGAAATGGACAAATAAATAATTAGTGTGGTTAAATGTGTGCGGACAATGTTTTCTCCCAACAACAGGAATGCAGAAACACCAGCAATCAGAATGCAATGGATCAACAAGAAGCAAAATACAAGTGAACTGGTCAGTAGAACTACCACCCCCCCTTAATGCTCATTTTCAGTTCACAAAGGATTTGAGCACAACACCTGAATATATGTAATACTTCTTTTTTTATGATTTGTAGCATACACTTGCTTTTTGATTTTAGTATAATGCTGAACACCAATAATTACATCTAGGGCAACATAAAATGCACAATAAACATAAGCAAGTTAGATACCTTGCACATACGTATATACAGTCAACATAATGGGGATTCTGTTGTCGGTATACAAGACAGTGGTCATCACATCAAGATTTGCAATGCGTCCATATGAGTAACAATTAGATTCAGTGAAAAACATTTGTGACACTGTGATTCGAGAGTGATTGTCTACACCACTGTGTTTTGGTCTTATGTGGGGTATATATGAGCCACGTTCTTCTTGGGGGCCTTCGTCAGGACAACTAAGACTGCGTCGTCTTGGTGTTCGGAGAGTACTGTGGAGGGTCAGTGAAACCACAGGCTTGAAAGTTAGAGTCAAGAGACCTGCAGTGTCTTCAAACTCGGAGTCATAATAGACGACTAAATACAGGTAGCCGCCAGGTCACAGTCGCAAGATGTGGTGGGGGACTGGATCTGAACAAACCCTGTGATTAGGTCGAAAGGCACCGGTTACAGAGTTGGTGCCGGAGCTGGGAGCAAGAATTCATTGAGGAGCTCCCCGGCTCGCCTGTATTGAATCAGGGCGGGCAGAGCGATATGGCAATGGCTTTGTCACAGTTCGCGGGTGCGGCGATACGCATCGCTTGATCTTGCTCCCAGCTCCGGCACCAGCTCTGCAACCGGTGCCTTTCGACCTAAGCTCCTGCAGCGCTAGTTTGGTGGCTACGACCTTCCGGCGGACTGCAAGGTGGTGCTTGCCAAGGCCAGGGCTTTGTCTACACTGAAATGCTATGGCCATAAGTGGAAGAGGTTCGCCGTATGGAGATGTGCACAGAAACTCAACCCTCTACGGATTACGGACCCAAAGGTGCTGCCGTATTTGCTATCGCTGGCCAAGGCAGGGTTGGCCCATGCTTCCATCAAGGTTCATCTGCCAGCTATCTCCCGCTTCACCAGAACTCCAGGTCGGTCGTCGTTGTCACACCGACTGGTCAAGGAATTAAAGGACTTTTCCATTCGTTCCTGCCTGTGAACACTCCGGCCCCGGCGTGGGAGCTCAATGTGGTGCTGACTAGGCTCATGGGTCCCCCGTTCGAGGTTATGCCTTCGGCGCCTCTGAAGTTTGTATCGTGGAAGACAGCGTTTCTTGTGGCTGTCACCTCCGCACGACGAGTGGGAGAGATTCAGGCCCTCTCTTGTAAACCACCTTACTTGACATTCCATGAGACAAGGGTGGTGCTGCAGATGCACCCCTCCTTCATGCGCAAGGTGCCGTCGGACTTCCATCTGAACAAGCCCTTTGTGTTAACTGTTTTCTTCCCGTCACGTTACCCATTTTCTTCCCGTCGCCTTCGTCGCCGGCTGTGAGGACTTTGCACTTGCTGGATGTGGCTAGAGGGCTGAAGTTCTACGTGGACCGCACAAAGTGTTTTCGGAACATATCACAGCTGTTTGTGAACTTTGGTCCTGTGAACCAAGTGTAGGCCCTCTCACAGGCTTCCATTTCCAGAGTGCTGTCCGGCTGCATCACCCATTGTCACCAGTTGGCAAACCGACCGTTGCCTGGCCGCCCGTGAGCCCATTCGACCAGAGCGATCGCTGCAACTACGGCGTTCCTGTCTGGTGGGCCCCTGCTGGACATCTGCAGGGCTGATATGTGGAGGTCGACGCACACCTTCACGAAAATCTACTTCGTCGACTGGGATTTCAGGGAGGAGTCCAGAGTCAGCCAAGCGGTGCTGCGCAACCTGTTGGCTTGAAGGTGACCCTGGTGAGGAGGTAAGAGATGCTTATTGTTGAGTTGTTATGCTTAATGTTGAGCCTTGCCACCTCCCGTGGTCGTGCATGTGTGTACTGCTATTTATTCTTACCTGTAACTGTTGTTCTCCAGCATGGGTCTGGCATTGATTCACATGCAAACCCTTCCGCCTACCCCTCTGCGGCTCTTCTCTTGGTCCTACTGCCACTTTACGTGCTACCAAATCTGAAGATGGCTGCCAGAGGAGGCCTTAGGTAGAGAGCAGTCATTGGCTGGGGGCAGTATGACCCAGAGACCCTTGATTGGTTGTTAGGAGAAAGACAGTTCAGAAACGAAACTGATTTTTTCTTTGCCAAGAATTCCCAGCCTGACGACGGGGAATATTCATGAGCATGTGAATCCATGCCAGACCCATGCTGGAGAACAACAGTTACAGGTAAGTAACTTTTTCCATATGCAGTACTGTTTTAGGCCTTAGGGATTTAATATATGTGATGTTTCTGTTAACTTGTGTTTCCCATTTCCCATAGCCTTCCTATATGTTGGGTGATGAGCACAAAGTTACAGACCTTCCACATATACCAGGGTTGGGATGGATCTATAGGGCACTATACTGCATGCTGCAGGCCCATAGGGGACTTCGCTTTTTGTTAGGTGTGATGGTTCTTCACTCTGTGTTATTTAATGTTGCTTACCCTTCGTACAGGACCCACATATTGACAGTGGAGGTTGCATAGACTTTACTATTTGTATTGTATTATGGGATCTTTAATACTGATGTTACTTATTTGAACTAATAGAATAATATGTTACGTAAACAAAATATATATTTTTCCGTACGTCAGTGTGGTGTATTTCACGAGTTGCGTGTGGACTAATTTTCTGTGTTTCCACCTACTACTCCTACCCGAGTGTTAAGCCTTTCCTCATGGGTTAGTGCTTGTAACATTCCACCCTCAACAGAGGGATGCACAAAAATTGCCTTAACACTTTATCCTTCAGAGCCAAATCTGGAACACTTCATATGCAAATACAACCCCACAAATGTTACAGGACTCGCTCGTTGAGTCGTTGATTTTGCCCCATCACCGGTTGTCTTACGCCTTTACTTGTGCACCTTCAGCTCGTCTGGCTCTCGCAATGATGCTATTTATTTTTAACAGATCCAGAATTGGCACGTGACATTGTGAGCCTCGTTCAGTGCTTACGACTGATTGGGGAGTACATATCTGTTGAAATGGCATACCTAATGGAGACAAGCTGTTGTCACCTCCTGTCACCAGAGAGCACCGCCGAACAGATTTTGGAGGACATGATAGCAAATGATACGTAAGAGTCCCAGCTTTTATCCATGTTATCCCTTAAAGTGTCAGTTTGCCAATTTACTCAGTGCTTGCCGTGTCCTTTGGTTTTTTCTACACAAGTCCGTCTATTAAATGACAGAGGATAAAACGTTGACTTGTTTAGAGTTCAGCCATATCTGTGAAATGCCCCCTTCATTTGTGGTTCCATGTGCTACTGGGCACCAGTGATACCCACCTTCAGCGTGATGTGCTACCTGGAATTAGGCATAGGCTCTGGTGCTTGAGAATTGAGTCCACTGGTGTGTATATGCGATTACCAATCGGGTGAGTATCATACACTTCAATTTTTCTATGAAACAACCCTGCCCAGGAGCTGCGACTGCAGCTGCAGACTCTGCTTCTGTTAGCAAGTGGAACAGTTAATTCCTACCAGCTCGCGGTTACCAGTGACAATGCTTAACCTGCTTATCTGCCATAGACAGGAAAGCCGTCAACGAGTGGTCAGCCCAGACCTGCCGACCCCTGTGGCCATTTTTGGACTTGGTCAGATTTTAAAATGAAAGGCCATCCTTGTTAGAAAAGATGTTTCAATTGATGCACCCTCCCACAGGTTCCTCATATGGATGGATATTCCCCAGCACCAGCTGTTCTCAAAAAACATTTGCAGGGGTAGTGGTGTAGCATGATGTCCATTCTCTCTGATAGTCTTCTCGGCTCCGGACATGACGCCATCTTTCCATATATATCACACACTATGCCCCATTACTTGATTTGCTTTTTTGAAATGCTCTGCGTGCGGTTCTTTCTAGAGCACCAGCAAAGGGATTGTTGCATCTCTCTGCCTCATCCCAGCAGTCTGGTTTTAAGCACTGCCGAGATCTCAGTTCCAGGATGTCCATCTAACCACACAATGTGTGTGGTGCCACGGGTAGACCACGATGTGGGGCAATGCACCTTGTGTTAGTCCATGAACCCGAAGGTCTTGAAGGATCGGGCTGATAAACTGTAGCGAAGTGTTAGGAAAATGGTTTTTTGCTGCTTTCTTGCAGACACTCTACTTTTTGCTATTGTGTTGTACCATTTCTCACTTTTGGAGGAAAGTCGAGCCTTTTTGCTTCAATCTCCTATTGACTTCCCCGCTAGGTACAAGGATAATATCTGGTCACGCACCGGTCATAATGGACATGAGAACTCAATTTCAGAACCTCATGAAGCAACCATGGAAATTGTATAACGCTAATTCGAGGGTGCGCACTGCCCATATCACTCAACTTGCGGCACAAGGCAGGCATGCCCCATTAATCTTTGCATTGGTAATGGAGCCCTTTGCCAAGTGGACTAGGGAATGCTTCAGAGGTTTTCTCTTGCAGCAGCTTTTCCTCCATATTGTATGGACCCCCAAAAGTTTTGCATTCTATTTTTGCACTTTTTCCTGACTTTTTACAATGAAGTGAAGCCTTCAGCTTCATTCCACTGTCCTTTTGTTCATATGTTATGGGGAAACAGACTTGTCTGTCAGACTGTCAGTACTGTGAAACTGACAACAAAAATGTGTAACGTTGTTTTTTTTGTTTTTTTTTTCTACTTACTTGTACTGCACTTCCCCCCCCCCCCTCTCCCCTTCCCCTTCCACTTTTCCCTTCACCTACCCCTGCACTTGCGCGGTCTGAATGATACCTGGCCTAGTAGGATTGTCTGTCTTCCTCTTGTTCCCCCCCTCACTGCCTCGTCGCGCCTTGAAACACCTGTGTATAGGCGCGTTACAAATGCCATATCATATCAATGCTACACCCCTCCGGAAAACCAAATTGAAATGTTGCCCGTAGATTTTAGCTTTTCATCCTTTCATTCAGCTGAATGGCCACTACCTTCTCCAAGAATTCT
The DNA here is from genome assembly GCF_040938575.1 of Ambystoma mexicanum. NCBI lineage: Eukaryota > Metazoa > Chordata > Amphibia > Caudata > Ambystomatidae > Ambystoma > Ambystoma mexicanum. The sequence goes on along the minus strand of NC_090934.1, from coordinate 381,382,221 downwards.
TTCAAAAAAGGAAGAGCTGGATAGTTTCTATTAATCTTTTGACTTTGTTGCCTGTTTGGGTAACCTTTTAACATTGCACAATGCGTCCTCCAATGCAGTGCAACAGGGTTTCTTTTGTGTGACCCTAAACTACAATCAACAGGATTTGTGGGTTATCTAAGATGTCCTTATGGACAAACTCACTATTTCTACTGTATTTTACTTTAGCTTTACTGTGCTTTGCTACTAACTGTGGCTAGTGTCCTAGCATGGCCGTGCCATGAGGTTTTTTGTTTGTTCCTTCGCCACACTGTCTTTTTGCCTTCTTCCTGCCTTCTAGGGTCAGGAAAATCCTGTTATTGTCATGCATTTGCCTGGGAAAACTGTGCTTTCTGCAGGCTAGTGCAGGTCATGCCACTTGGAAGCCCGGAGGTGACTGGTCCCAATGCGCAAACTGGTTTCTGTATGTCTGGAGTCTATGCATGAGTTTCACCAACAGTGATTTGACCACTGCTGGGGTCTGTGTGTGATGGGCAGACCTTCCATTGGTTGGACTGAGTTTCGGTGCTTACCTGAGTTTTGAGTAAGAGGAGGCCTGCAAGGAGCCTAGTATCCTGAATAACCTTGAAGATTTTGGAAGACCTGTGGATCGATGCTGAGAAGGCCTGGCTACCAACGTTTGCTGCAGTCCCGGTGTAGCCCTGTCTGGCTAGTGATCTAAGAAGACTTCATCTGTGCTTCCTGTGGTAACTCAACAAGTTGGAGCCTTCAGAAGTGCCCCTGGGCCATCCAGTGAACTGACCAGCTCCAGTCTGGGCTAGCACGGTAGATGAGTTGTTCCATGTTTCGACACTGAACTGGGGTGTCAGCTTGTCTTGCAAGAGTCCTTGCTGCAAACGTTTGGCGTCCTAGCATCGACAGGGCCCCCATGTGTTGGGTAAGATTTTCATAATAATGATACATCTTCCTGACCTGTGTCAACCACAGAACCTCTTGATTTTACTGGTGGATTATGTTTTTATACCTCTGTCAGTGGGAATCTTTTTTCCCCCAAACTCTTTTTATGGGTGTTATTTTTAAGACTCTCCATAGTCTTTTTTTTTGACAACTTTTTGGCAATACGTGCCTATTCTTGCCCGGTTGCCCTAGGGGCTCCCCTTTTAACTTTCTCTGGCTAACCTTGTGAGAACTCCAGTTCCCATGGGTAGAAAGCGTCTTTGAATCCCTTTTACATTTTATTTGGTTAGACCAGCACCACCCACCTTATGTGGAGTGCTGGGGAGATGCTGAGTATCCCCTTTCTCATTTTGAATGTAAAATGTATGTTACAAGGACAAACATACCTTTGATGGCTGGTGGCAGTGAACCTTTTTATCAATTCTGTGCCCCTTTATTGCATCCAGGGCAGAAAATTCCTTTGTGTGATTTTTATCTTCGGCTGCAGTCCTATGGACTCCCCGCCCAGGCTCCAGAGTCTTTGTAGGCAGTAAGCGAGGGAGGAGTTTTAAAATCTGCAGCCGTTTGTCTTCCAGCCTGAGTGAGAGATTCCAATTCAAACTGGGAGGCTGGCTGCCCTGAAAGGATTGCCAACCCCGCCAAGTTTGAATGTTGCAAGGCTTTTTGACTGGGTGCCTGTATAAAAGTCCAAACTTGGAATCTGAAGAGATAGTTGACCACTGGGACCGAAACTGAATAGAAAGATACATTTGAGGCTGAACCGATTTCCAGCGACTGGAAAGCCTGCTGTGTAACCAGAGCTTGCTGTAGCGCTTCCTTCTAATTGACCTGTGTACTTCGAAAACGATGACCCTGACCTAGAGCCTTGCAGGGCTGCAATACCCCAATACCCTGGGACCTTGGGCCATTGTGCAGTGCACAGTCTTCCGAATACCTCTGACACTTCGTGGGCATCTTACTGGATCTCCAGAGGCACGATTCCAGTCCGAAAAGAAGCGCATCTAGCCACGAGGGAAACCTTGCCTAGAGCCTTCCCCTGTGATCCTTGCTGCAAATGTCCTTCTAGTTTCCTGTCTTGTGTTTTTCTTGATGAAGGAATTCAACGACAGGATTTCTGGCTCCAAATCTTGAAGTCCTGCTGAGGAACTTTGCTGGCACGGGTATCTACTTAGTCTCTTGTGATTCCCGTGTAGTTTGAGTGTTTTCTGTGATTGGGCGTCCTCTCGTCAAGTGCACTCAGGCCCCTGCTGGAATCCACCTAGAGTGTCTTCTCTGAAGCCCCTGGACCAACTCTAAAGTACTTACTTGCTCTAACATGCTTCCTTAGGATCTCTGACTTTTGCTACTTAAGAACCTCTCCTGACCTGCCTATTCGACACTAGACCCTAGTGTCCCCCCTTCTGCCACTGAGAACACTCATGCTCCAGGAATAAGGAAAAGATTTCTAAGGATTGGGCCTTTTGCCTAGAAAAGAGAATACGTGTTTTAAAGTTATTTACTTGTAAAAGAAGTTGGTTGGTAATTGTAACTCAGAGTGAACAGTTACAAAAGTTATTACTTAGCTTAGAAATGTTCTGCCATTCTAAAAACTATATGCAACATCTTTCTTTCCTTAGAAATTGTTCCGCCATTCTAACAAAGTAGATGTAAGGTTATATTACTCACCTGTGATTTGGTTGTGCCTCTTCCCAAAAGTAATGCTGTTGGTTTCACTTCACTTCACTATTCCTGTTCGGATAAATGTATTAGTGTCCTGAACTGGGTCTTGCTTCCCCTGACTTGCTGTTAGCCTGTCCAGAATGTCTGCATTAGGTTTAACCTATCTAGAATAACTTTGAGACATTTATGAAGTGTAACACTGAGTTTTGCTTTCCTTGGTCTGCTGTAGACAGACACAAAAACAGTCTTGGTCTTATACCTGCTTATAGCTCCTGTGAAAAGTGTGTAGGTTTTACTTACCTTGAGTATAACTGCGTTATCCTAAAACAAGTTGGTTATTGCTTCCCTTAGTCTGTGAACTGAAAAGCAAATGTAATTGAACATTACACCACAAGGTCCAGCTCCCCTAGAATAACTGTTATCCTGAATCAGTGTTACAGGATTATACCGTTCCTAGAATCTGTGTTTCACTAGATCAGTAACTTATATTGTCAAGTTGATATTAGTATGTGATTTCTTGCTAAGTGTTAGGCAGAAACCTGTGCAGTTCCCTTAGGGACCACTGCAAAAAGTTTAAGACCACAGGAGTAAGCAGTAAACCCAATTGGTAGCAGTCTGCACCCACCAGATTTACCTGGTAGCTGTGGCTGAGCAGTCAGACTTCTTTCAAGAAGAGTTAGGCATTATATAGAGTATACACAATAGGACAACAAATACAGTAGAACAAGCAAACACTGACCAGAGCTTTTGGTATTAAAAGTATATAATTATTCATTTAAAATACTTATGTAAATACACTGGCACTAATATGTCAAGCAAGTTCAAACAGTCACTAGAAATATATGCACCTCCCTAGTTAATTATTCGACAAGTGTAGGTTAAGACACCACTTATTAGCAAAACAGAGGTGAGTGCGTAACCTTAGATGGCACTCAAACAATTCGTTAAAAAGGGAGGGAAAGGCAGAGTATGGAAATAAAACAGTACCAACAAGAAAGGCAGGGTCTACTGTAGAGCCAAAGTTCATAGGCCTGGCCGACTCTTGGAGAGAGCAAGGCGGAATGTGCCCAAGATCACACATTGGAAATGCACTCAAAGTCTTTGCTGAAAATGTCAAGAGGTTGTATCAGTTCAGAAAGATAAAGTTAGAAGGTTTGGAGGCCAACCCAGTTGGAAAGTCAAGGATTTATGGGACACCTTGTCCAAGCGGGACACAGTACCTGAAATGGTGAGAAAGCTCCAGCGGGGGCAGTTGTTCCTGGCAGCGGGTGCAAGTCGTGGCTTCGACCAAAGGAAGAGATGATCTCGACGGGGAAGAAAGCTGGAGGTCGTTGCACTCCTAGGGAAGAAACCAGCTGCGGAGTTCCGGATTAAAAGGTACGACCCTTTTATTCGCGGTCAGTGGTGAAGCGTGGCTATCTGGCCGCCAGGGTGCTTGGCACGGGAGATTCGACCATGAGACGTCCTGGAAGGCAAAAAAGGCGAACTGGTTGGTCCCACCAGCTAAAAGGGAAGAAGACTCTCCTGGAAGAAGATCTCCTCTGTCGTCGGAGAAGTGGTGAGTTCGTACAGCAGGGCTCCACCGGTGGTGTCATTGTAGATGGCTCAGCTTCTCCTCTGTTGGGATTCTTTAGGTCCTGTGGCGACCTCTGAAGTTCCAGTCCCCAAAGCCCTGCTTTTATGCAGAAGAACCCTCATTCAACAGCCTAGCTGTCACTCAAACATGCGAAGTGGTGAGCCGGGCGGCTCACCACTGGGCCAATCACACAAGAGTGCGACTTGCGTTGCCAAGGCAACTCAGTCCAGGGTGCCTAATCCCCCTCCCACACATCATGTAGATCCCAGACAGAGTGGCACCATTTGGGGGGCTTCTGTGCAGAAGCCCGCCAAAAAGTGGAACAAAGGGCTCGACTTGGGTCAGAGTTTCAGAGGCGAACACAAACGCCATTATAAAACCGAGTCCTGGCAAAAAGACCCAACCGGTGAATAAATATAAAATAAATAAACCGGCGGTATCTTTAACATTGCACCAAAAAGTGATGTGTTTAAAATCAATGGGAAAATCACATAAGAAATATTCTGGTGGAATATTTTGCGTGGTATCCACTGCCACCAGCCAGAAAATCGACAAGGGGGGGACTGGACAGTGCCCCCTTGGAAAACAGACCCGGGGCAATTGAATTACCCCTACCAGTACTTCCACAATATGATGGTTTGTACTGGTTCTGTTCACAATTTGAGACTAGTAAAGCCAATGGTGACTTTACATGTCCTGGGAGACAGTCAATCCCAGGGTATGGAGTCTATGTTTGGAGGTCACTATGACACCCCTGTGTTACTGCACTGAGGGTGCTGTGTAACACACATACCAAAAACACATGAAGCCCTATGGAGTAAAAGACCCCATAGCCCATAAAACACATTCACGGTCAAAGGTCATTCTCAAATCATGCCTAAGAGTGGGAGAAAGGGTCTCACTCTTAGCAGGAGAAAAAAATAAACCCCAAAAATCCAGCAAAGCCGCTGGGGGACTCACTAGGTTTGGGAAATTAGCCTTAACAGAGAATTCTCCCTAACACTAAACGTCGTGGTACAACTGATAGGGTCTACTACCCTTATTTCGGAAAGTAATTGTGGGTATATATAATGTGATAGTACTTATTTCCCCCAAGCTATATCTGGGCCTACTTGTATTTAAATTTATTTTTACAATACATAGTGTTTCAGTGTTTCTTTGGACAGTTTGTTTTACAATTTAATTTGTACTGATTCTACAGCCCCCTCTCCCTCGTAAGATGAGCCTGACTGCTCTGTCTACGCTACCATAAACTCAGGTGGGTACAGCCTTATACTGAGTGGAGTGGAGGCTTGCACTGTCTCAGTTGAATAGTTTTACTAAACCCTTAGTTGGACTTCAGAAAAGCTGTCATAACACTGAGATAGAGGACAGACTTCGACTGACACATCTGTGTCCCCTGCTGTCGCTGTGCATTGGTGGCCGTCGCTTAAACTGGCTTTTCCTGCATCCAGTAGAGTGCATAGAGGAGTCCTGCACTGGTGCCTGCTGAATTGTTCCAGGTTAAGAGGTTGCACTCAGCTCCTGGGCACAACTGGGACTCTTCTTCCACCCGCAACTCCCGGGCTTCTTTGACCGCAACCAACAGCAGGAAAACCTACCTCCGGTGCACCTACAATGACCTGCCTGATGAAAAACCACGGTACGGGAGGTGTGTGTGGTGTGTGTGGGGTGTGAGGGGGGCGAGGGGGCTATAAATTACAGCAGGTCTTATCTGCAACCCTATCTCCAAACTTTAAAAGGTTGCTAACTTTTAAATAGTTTTACAACTGTTTGGTTTTGGAAATAGTTGTTGGTTCATTTCTGTGTTATGATAAATACATTGATCTTTCATAAGCATAGAAAAAGAATAATAAACTATTTCATGAATACATTTTTTAATGAAAATATTTAAAATTACATTTTATCATTCGTAGAACATTAACATTCAAAATTTGAATTTCATCTTACAAACTGTTAACATACATTTTGGTGTTTCAACCATTTTCACTACCAAAATTTAAAACATATTAGCAATCGTCACAATTATACAAAAAGGTCAACCTTTCCTAAAACCATTCATCACGTAATTCTTTAATAAGACTTCTCGCCAAGCATTCTCACCACTTCCATAGTTAAAAACAATTAACTGCATTCACTCGATTCCATATATATTAAATACATTTTTCATTTCGTAATGTGAAGAAACGGCCCACAACACGTGTCCTAAGATCTTTTAGCATTGGGCATTCGACAACGTGTTTTTAGAGTTTGGGCCACTGTAGGGTCCTTACATTAACCACAATTGCGATTAATAAGACTAAGGTTTTTGTCGCGGACATCTGATTTCACCAATGGGTAAACAGTTTAAACTAAAGCGCAGAAATTGGTTTCTTACTTTCGAGCAAGGAAATTTGACAAAATGTTTAGGCATGGTTGCAAAGGCTTTATCGAACGATAATGTAGAATGAACCTTGTACCTTTTTGGTTTGTTTATCCGATTCATTTCCCTAACCCTTTTTGTAACCCCCTAATGGGTTAGAGACCCAGTCATTCCGTTGTTTCCCTCACTGTCCCAAAGTATTAACAGTATATATGTATTTAATGCACCCAAAAAACTGGACGACTTAACACCCAAGTCCTTGAGTACATTGTTTTACAAGGAACATTTGACTGGTGAAAATTGTTTACTTCCCAGTGATATCACACGCTGTTGGAACCAGTCTTGAAGTGAATGCAAACCAAGTTCATAGCAAATGGATGCCATTGGAACTGAATGTGGTAGATTAAAGACTTTCCTCCAAACACGGCCTCTAGCCTTTCCCGGTGTAGTCCAAACGACAATGGATTAATCTCGAGGCTCTACAAAATCGTGGGATTAACTTTTCCAACTTAAAATGTCATCAGTGGTTTGACAGAAAATGTTCTGTGCTTAAAGAATTGTCTTCATTTAAAAGTCCAATTGGTTAATCTTGCTTTCCATTCTCTTAATCATATCCCTATTTGTTTACACAGTAAGGTGTAACCCTAAATATGTAATCTCACGGAGCACATCAATTTCAATCCCATCAATGGTCCATTTAAATCTACATCTTTTAATTTTGTTCTCATCAAGGCAAATAATGCTACATTTCTTTTGCAATGGGGAAACTGATTTAGCCAACCAATCGAGAATCAAACTTGGACAACTATATGGGCCAGAAATTACACCTCCTACAGATGCACCACAAACCGATAATGTATGTTGAAATTGACATATAGATGGTAATATCCCCCCCCACTCCACATAACATTAAGCATTCTATAGATCCCATTGTTGGCGTAAATGTGATTTACAAGGCTTATACTTCCATATGTGATGGGACTGCCTGATCACTCAAATCTATTAGGAGGGGATCCTGGCAGCTATTGCAGCCATATCAAACAAAGCAAGTGAGCAAGGTCAGGAAAATCTACCTGCCGCAAATCGACCAATACATTCCTGGCTAGGTCACCCAATGTGTGGGTGGACAAAGAATTATCACAAAATCTGTATTCTGGAATTAGTTTTATTTTAAGTGCAGTTGGTGTAATAATACGCTGCAGTTTTCAAGAACATAAGACATTCAACATTTAAGACGTACAGAGTATAGTACCTGAGTTCTAACAATCAAATGGTCAATATTTGAACAACCAAATTCTCATGTTTTTACATTCTCTGCAAGTTCCTTGGGAAGGAAGCTAGAGAATTTAGTGGAGTCATAATCGGGTAAATCGCCCATTAAGTGTGGGCACAATCAAGAGTTGAACAATAACATATATAACATGTCAACACAACAGTGTTTCGGCCATTTTGTGAGGAGCTAGGTGAACTCTAGTGGTGTAGGCCTTCATCAGGACAAGAGTTTCTTGGGAGTAGAGTATCCTATGTCCTCTGTTGGAATGAAACAGACCGAATGTCAGGATATGGTTGGTCGAGAGAATCTAGCAGTAGATATGTAAATGAATACTAAAACAGGCGGATGCGGGTGTTACCGGCGCCAAAGAGCACATTGGCGGTAAAACACTAAATTGAATCTATCTTGGTGAAGTGGATTTGGACACTTCCTCGCCTTTAGCCAATGCGCTCTTCGGCGCCGGTAAGCACCGGCATCCGCCTGTTTTAGTATTCATTTACATATCTACTATTATGGACATAGCACTTCAGATCATTAACCTTGAACATTCCATCCATTAAGCAGCCCCAAGTGTATTCTTGGATGTGGCTGCTAATGGATTACTTTCGCATGTGCTCACTATCTAGGAGTGGCAGGGTGTGGCTGGTAAGCCGGCCCTAATGGGTGTGCCCACGATCTCGGCTATATAAACTGCCCGATCCTCAAGACAGAGGCTTTGCGTTATTCTGCACTTGCAAGCAGCGTAACGCTCACCGTGGCCTGAGGTCATACTTACCTTTGAAGATCCTGCTTCCTGGACATCCTGCTTCCTGCCAGCATATTTACCAACTGGGGAAAGCTGTTCTTACCCATCTCTTTGGCGAACCAGGTATTCATCTTTACACTTTCCGGAACGCCGAAATCTTCAGCTTGGCACCTCAGCACGACACGCTTCATTGTCGACAGCAGCGCCTGCAAGGTAAAACAGAACACAAGGTTAGACATCGCAAAAACAGTCAGTTTAAGGTTGCGCTTCGCCATACTTTGCGCTTTTCCTCAAACCATCACTTACCAGCTGTCGAACAATGCGGTAGCATCCATCTTCCATCCGGCCGTGTCTCGCGTCTCACAGCTGCATTGAGGCGGCATTTCCATCTAAGGAAAGAAAACAGAAGAGAGACATTATTGCGGGCATAAATAGGACCAACATTTAAAGACATTAAACAGAACGAACAGCATCACAAGAGCTCAAGAAAGACTTACCAATCATAAGGAGAAGCATAGTCGCAGCTGGACTGGACTAATCCTTATCAGGGTTCAGTGAAGGAACTAGATCCCATTCGATGCGCCCCTGCCAGAAGTAGCAGGATGGAGAGCTTATCTTCCATAATTCACAGGTGAGCTTTATGGGCCGGAGTATGCTCACGGACAGTACTTTGGGGTGACGGGTTCGAGAGGTACAACAATCACAGATTGGCACACTCACACTCTTATCTCCACGCAGGAACAGAATCACCACGTACCACTGCTCACAGCATTTCTACTGATGGAGAGGCCTGAAGGGGGGGATTAAAGTTCAGGGAGGGCTGCAACCGTGCCCCATTGGCTCCGCAGAGACCAGGTGAGCGTAACGGAGGGCGACTTTTTGTCGTTCGATTTAGAGGACGCATACTTCCACATCCTCATTCACGAAAAACATTGCAAGTTCCTGTGCTTCGTCGTGCCAGGGAAGCACTACCAGTTCAAGGCTCTCCCCTTTGGACTGAAGTCCGCACCCAGGGTCTTTACGAAGTGCCTGGCTCCGGTGGCGGCCCATTTGCGACTACAGGGGATTCACCTGTACCCATACCTCGACGACTGTCTTATCCGGGCCAAGTCAAGGGACATCGCTGTCAATCACACGGAGAGGACCGTACAGCTGCTGACGGATCTGGGGTTCTCTGTGAACTATGCAAAGTCCTGCTTGACTCCATCACAGGACACACTGTTCCTGGGAACAGGCTCAACACAGTATCCTGTCTGGTGGCTCCCTCGGAGGAGAGGATGGTGGCCATTTTGGGCACGGTGCAACAGCTCTTAGCACTGAAGATCACCACGGTGAGGACCATCGAGTCGCTTTTCGGCATTATGTCGTCATGATATCTACCTGATCTGGCTCTGCAGGTTGCAGATGTGACCGCTCCAGGAATTCCTGGATGCCTGTTGGAAGCTTTAAGGACAGGATAGTTCCTTTCGAGCGATAAGGTGGTGGGATGTGCACTCCAACATCGCTGGGGGCACAGACTTCCAGAGCCCCTGTACCAGAAGTCGGTCACGACGGACGCTTCCCTGGAGGTCTGGGGAGCCCTCACCGGAAGTCTCCACATCAGAGTGCTGTGGCTGCCGGTGGGGAGGACGCTAGACATCGTCCTGGAAGTAAGGGCAGTGTTTTGGGTCTTTGTCACTTCTTCCGTCCCTCAAGGGCAAATTGGTGAGGGTCTTCACAGACAATACCACCACAATGTTTTACATCTGGGAGCAGGGGGCACCAGGACCCCCGGTACTCTCCCAGAGTGGCGCAGGAATTGTGGCACTGGGCCGTTGCCCAGGGGATGTTTCTCATTCCTTTTCACCTGGCGGGTGTCAAAACACTGTTGCAGACTCCATCAGCAGGCAGCTGCGCTCTTGCCACTAGTGGGAGCTTCGGCAGGATCAAGTGAACAACTTCTTCCTCAGGTGGGGTAGTCCCTAGATTGATTTGTTTGCGACTGCGACGAACACCAAGTGCCGGAGGTTCGCCAGTAGGTTCCTGCAGCCGGGAGGCATGGGGGGGGGGTACACATTCTCCTTCCTTTGGGAAGGCATGTTCCTGTACACGTTCCCGCTGTTGCCACTACTACTACGAGTCATCAGTTAACTCGGACAATGCCGGTGCAGGATGATGCTAGTCGCTCCAGCGTGGCCGAGGCAAATCTGGTAACCGGACTTTCTCAGCATGCAAGCGTCCCCTCCAGTCAAGCTACCAGTGGTCTTCTCCTGCAGCATTAGAGTTCATTGGTTACGAGCTGCCTGCGGACTGCAGGGAGGTCCTCGCCAAGACCAGGGCGTTGTTGTCTCTGAAGTGTTACGGACACAAATGGAAAGCGTTTCGCAACTTGGTGCCAGTCGCAGAAGATTAACCCTCTGAGGGTCACGGGCACTCAAGTCCTGCCGTACTTGTTGTTAGCTAAGTCAGTGCTGGCGCACGCCTCCATCAAGGTGCATCGGGCGGCTATCTCTCGCTACACCAGGTCTCCGGGGCGGTCTTCTTTGGTTGCACTGTCTAGTCAAGGAGTTCATCAAGGGACTGTTCCGATCGTTCCCACCGGTGAAGGTGACTGCCCCGGCATTGGGAACTCAATGTGGTGCTGACTAGGCTCATGGGGGTTCCATTCGAGCCTATGCATCAAGGTCTGCTCAAGTTCCTGTCTTGGAAGACCGCTTTCCTCGTGGCCATCACCTCTGCTAGGAAAGTAGGTGATATCCCAGTCCTGTCCTGCAAGCAGCCTTATTTGACTTTCCACGAGACGAAGGTGGTGCTGCGGACGCACCCCCTCCTTCATGCCCAAGATTCCATCAGACTTTCATCTCAACGAACCCTTGCTGTTGCCTGTGTTTTTTCAGATTCCTTCGTCGTCAGCTGAAAGGACTTCGCACTCTCTGGATGTGGCTCGAGCACTGACGTTTTGTCACCCGCACAATGTTTCCGGAAGACTTCTCAGCTTTTTGTGAACTTTGGTGCTGTGAACCATGGAAAGGCCTTGTCCAAGGCTTCCTTCTCCAGGTGACTCAACGGTTGGCAAACGGCCGCTGCCTGGCCATCCGAGAGCCCGTTCTACCAGAGCGATTGCTGCACCGACAGCATTCCTGTCTGGTTTCCCCCTGCTGGACATATGCAGGGCCGCTAAGTGGAGGTCGACGCACACCTTCACGAAATTCTACTGCATAGATGGGGTGTCCATGGAGGAGTGCAGTCGGCCAAGCAGTGCTACGCAACCTGTTCGCTTGAAGGTGAGCCTGGTGAGGAAGTAAGAGTAATTGCTCCTGTTGAGCCTTGCCACCTCCTGGGGTTGTGTATGTATGTACTGCTATGTATTCTTTATTCATGAGCATGTGAATCCATGCCAGACCCCATGCTGGAGAAGAACAATTTACCAAACTAACTGTTCTCCAGCATGGGTCTGGCATGGATTCACATGCAAACCCTCCCTCTGCAGCTCTCCTTGGTCATACTGCCACTTTACGTGCTACCAAATCTGAAGATGGCTGTCAGGAGAGGGGCTTAGGGAGAGGGCAGTCATTAGTTGGGGCAGTATGACCTAGAACTCGGTGATTGGTTTATAGGAGAAAGACAGTTTATAAATGAAAGTGAAACTGTTTTTTCTTTTACTGAGTATTCCCAGCCTAATGATGGGGAATATTCATGAGCATGTGAATCCATGCCAGACCCATGCTGGAGAACAACAGTTACAGGTAAGTAACTTGTTCCTTATCCAACATAGTCAAACACCTGAAATTTCCCCTTGAATTTCATCCTACGATCATTCAGGGCTTTGTAATATAGGAGCAAGTGCTAAATAATTTCACCCGGGGCATTACAGAATCTGCACCCACTATTATTAACAGAGATGAGCATTCGCCTGAGGTAGATCTCACTTGTTGGAAGCAAATTCCAGCGGAATCTCATCAATATAGACCTGTAGATTTGAGATGGAAACAAAGTAAACATGGAAGAAAGCGACCCCTGGTTTTTGTGCTCATGGGCCAAGTGGTTCATCGATAGGTAAGAATGGAAGTTTGGTCGTGGTAATCCAATCGTGATCCAGCAGTGTCCTCTTCACTTTAGATGGATTTGCCACAAGTATACCTACATCCATAGATAATTCAGATAATGTTTCACATTTGCTGCCAAAATCAGCCAGCAAGGGCGAGTAGGAAGGGGAACTAGACTCATTCGTAAGTGCCTGGCCCACAACTTCATATGCCGTTCCAGAGTTCGGGGAGCTCAACTTTGCAAATAATGTAAGTGTACATCATTCAACTTGGGCTCTTGAGGAGATTATTCCCAAGTCAAATCTGATGGTTGCAAAGGGGATTGGGAACCCTCAGTACTTTACGCCAGAATCAAGCCTCATTAAGATTCAGAGCTTTAAAAATGGACTTCCCATAAAGTTCAAGACCATAGGAAAGCTTAAGGATTATTTTACCTTCATGAAATGTAAGTACAGGTTTTAAAGAGAATCGTCCATATTTACGATCACGCTTAATAGCTTGGTTCTGCAGTGAGGAGACTTTTCGGAACAGTAACTCCTGGATGTTCTTTGAACCTGGTTGGGCGCTGAAGTGGAAGCATAGATGGGCGAGACTAGAGCAGCACGTAATCATTGCATTTCCAATAGACCATGTAGGGCTGCACTTTTTTTTCTTTCCTTTACAGAAGGCCAAAATCTTCGTTTTACTGGGATTCTTGAGTAGCCCATTCTCTTTAGCATAGATTGAAAAAGCGTTCACTAATCTCTGGAGGCCAACCTTAGATTTATCAAAAAGAATAAAATCGTCAGCATAGGCTATCCATGATATTTTACACAAACCAGTGGTCGAAGTGAGCGGGAGCGGTGCTCCTATACTTTTTTTAATTACGATTTACAGCTCCTATACTTTTATTTTAAAACGAAACCGTTCCGGAATGATTTCGTTTTAAAATAAAAGTGTAAGAATGAGTTGAAACGTGCACTTTCAGTGCACTGCGCTGAATGTTCCCTTAAACAGCAGGCCCATGTGTTTGGGGGTTTGTATTGTGCGTTGGAGGGGTTTGGTGAAGGGGTTTATGGGGATTGGGGGCAGGCCAGCAGGGAACATAGTTCCACTACTTCCCTTTGTACACTTGACCACTGACACAAACCTACTTTAGATGTAATTAGACCTGCTTTCTCAAGCCGCTCGGGCGAGTCTGACAGATACTGATTGAACCACCAAGGGGCTAAGACACAACCCTCTCTCAGCCCCACGTAGGAGCTAATTCTCTCGGATAGGTCTCCCTCAAAGTTCAATCGGATTTGGACCTCAGAGTTTATACCTGCCCATTAATAATTGAAGGCCATTAGGCAGCCCCCAGTTAGCTAGCTTAGACCCCTGTCTGTTCCGATCAACCCAGTCAAAGGCTGCGGTTAAGTCTATTGAATACAAGTAGGTCCACCCGCCAGAATCCGACCATGCCGAGTATTAAAGGGTTTTCATTATTAGGCTGTTATTGTTTGTTGAATGGCCCTTAGGGACCCCGGTCTTAAATGTATTGAGGCAGTGCGTACTTGTAGCCCATTTCTCCAGATGGGTCAGTAAGAGAGAGCAGAATATCTTAGTCGGCATCAATTAATGCAGTGGGATGAACATTTTTTGGTTCAGACCTGCAACCCCTTTTGGAAATACGGGCAACGTGAGCCCGGCTTAAAGAGGCTGGCAGCTTTCCAGTATTGAGGATACTCCCAAACTGCAGGAATAATAAGTTTACCCATTCGAGGGTTGGGAGTCAGCCCTAAAGGTATTATTACTATGGCCGTTAAGACCTGGAACTCTAGACTTCTTACATTTAGTTAGTAAATTAAAGATGTTTTCCAAATCCACTGGCCAAGTATAGTCAAAATTTGGAACAGGGAGAATTAGTTAATTATGGGTATTACCAGGAGGGATATAGTAGATGTCTTTGAAATTCTTTGTCCACTGTTGTTCCGGGACTGCATAAATTTGGGAAATCTTGATAAGAGGGTCTTGATTATTAAAGACCAAAATAACCTAGCATTGGAGGAGACAAGAGTCTGGAGCATGGTTTTGGCATCACGTTGCATCATGGAGGCTTGCTTTCACTTACAAAAGTTTTTATGTTGCTTGTTTTTTTTTTTAATGACCTTCAGTTTTATGACCCAGTCCAAAAATGTCTTCAGCTGCCTAACCTCCTTTTGCATAACAGCCTTTGCTTTGGCTATTGCTTCATTAAAAATATGGGGATTCCTCTTTGGCTTCACTGGTCTGTACCTAGTGTTCTTTTTCACACGGTTAACCATTTCACACATAAAACCACCTAAGTTATTTACGTTGTACACCTCCATTTTCCACTCCAGGGTAGTCGCTATCATTGTGCATTGCAGTTCCTAATTCAAAATCGCAATATTTGGATTATACCAGCAAATCGCACTGCACGAAAACATTCGTTTTTAGATTAGACAACCGGGAGAGTTCCCTGGTGTTCCGTACCATTTTGAACTCTGCTTTTTTAAATACTCTGGTCACTCCAATCATTCTGAAACACACAAAAGGAGGTACAACAATTAAACATAATCCAGTGTGGAAGCACTATCTGCTCTAAACCATGTTTGCATATTACATTTCTTTCTGAAATCAAACCCCACCCTCTGGGGCCATGCACCAACATTTACCCATTTGTGATGTGTAATTCATGAGGAACATATCAGAGGACATATCTACCAGCTTATTATCCAAATCCTGAAAGACACAGTTCGCACTGAAATCCACAGCGTGAATGACCCTGCCATCGGGTTAGATGTTGACCACAGTGAGATGCATTCCAAGATCGCTTGTAGAAAGTGATCAAGGTCTGCAATCGCCTTGTGCGAGTAAATGTTAACCAGAATGATCTTATGAGACACATCGACAGAAGACAGGGAGACTGCCATAGCCCCAAATGGAAGATCATCCGTGGCTACATCATTCATACCCAAAGAGGAATACACAGCAGTAATAAACTGACCAGATGCCCGGCCTCTTGCCCTGGCTGCTTGAAAAAAAGATCTGGAAACGATCTAGCACCGGGGGCATCAGCCAACCAAGTCTCCTGTAATAGGATACAGTTGGACTCTTTTAAAGCCCCCACAGTGGCAGGGTTGGCAACCCGATGGTGACGCCCCCTAGGATTCAATACATAAATGCATAGATACAAAGCTCTTTTAACAGGGGGTGGTCACACGGAAGATGGCTATGCATCTGTTTTTCGAGAGTGTTGATGCGAGTAATGGCCATTCAATATTGTTACCATCCGCCTGAATTTCAGCATTCACAACTGTTCGCACCCCCTGCTGAGATGGATGAACCATAATTTGGAAGCCCCCTGTGGGTCTTCAGCTCCACCATCTTGAACATGCAAATTGAAAATGTCCAAGCCAAGGGCTTGTAGACATAACCTTCTAGAATGAACCAGATCCTTCATCAGATTTGAATTGAAATCAATTATGGTAGTTTCAGGTTGGTTCCTGTCCGGTCAATGTCGGTAGAAGGGCCAGAGCTGGAATCTCTCCAAAAATCAGCAATATATTGCTTCTATTTAGGCATATCGGGATTCAGAGCCCATTAATCTAGATAACTTTAGTAGGTGCTTGGGGTTTACCCGGAGCAGATTCTCTCTTCAAGGCTGCTTGGTTCATAGCTTTCCTGCCCCATATTTCTCACTGCCCTGAGGCTTCCAATATGCTGTAGGGTTTGGTATGCTCTAAGCAACTCAGATTAGCCCTATTTTCTGGAAAAGATGAGGGCATTTGGAGTTTTCTCTAAGAGGTTTCTCACTCTGGCTATTTTTGGGTACATGCTAGTAGGCACACTCCCCTCAGGGCCTATACCTGGTCTAATAAATTTAAGTGAGCCGGGTTCTAGGGAGTCCAAACAATTTGGTGTATTCTGCCAGAGCACATGACTATTGGGTACAGGAGGAAATATGTCATGGACCTGTGGCATTAGCAAACAACTATGGTTGGTGGGAACATGCTTCAGAGATTCAGGACGATAAAAGGAATGCAGCAAGTGTTCCTGTTTGTTTGAAATGGGAGGTATTCTAGCATCCGGGGCCTGGGAGGAGGTGAGAGAACCAGCATTTCCCAAGACAGTTAGCCTTGGATCTGGTTTCCCACCACAGCTACTGAACCTGCCTGCCACAGTGAATTAGATCTGCACTCAGCATTGCTTACTAGCAGAAAAGTTGATCATTCTGCCCTTGCCAGGGAAATTGGTTCAGTATTCAGAGTTGTCTCGCAGGTCAGAACCCGCCTGAGAGGTGGAGTCTACAGTTATGGTATGCTGGAGAGACTATCACCTCTCCTTCAGTAACAGGGGCATAATGCTTGGCAAAAACCATTTGGCGTTCGGACAATGAACGCGTAGTGAATATTTCCTAGCCAACAGACATCGTTTCTTGACATTTCTAGCCATTTTTGTCTTGGATAACTTTTTCAGAGTAGGGAGATTGCGGCACGTCTCAGGACCACTTGGGTCAATTGTTTGGTCAGGCAAGATGGGAGCACTTGTAGATTTGCCAGTCAGATTAATAGATGATCCTGACATGACCGTTGGAGCCAACCCAGAAGCTTCTCTCAATTTATGACTTTGAATGTATGTCGGTGCTGGGGTATAACCCGCAATAATTTCAACGGAATGGTCTGCGATCTCAATTGCATCACTAGAGGAAGTGGGATTACCTAAGGAGGGCCTGCCTTCATTGAGAGGCGGACACAGCTCCAAATGCTGCTTGAGACCTAACTGGTCCTGTTTGCCATTCACCTCCAGTAATACTAAGGAGGTAGACTTTAGTTAATTCCGTATGTTGTCATTCAAGGCAACAAAGGAACTCGAGACCATATTTAAAGCTGAGACGGTCGAGTGAGTCAGTCAATTTATTTCATCAACATCCCGAAGAGTGTGGTGCATCGCTGCATTGCCAGACAGGTCAGCTGCATCGGTAAAGGACTCTGAACTAACGCGGACATGACGTTGCGGTTCGTTGGTGATTAGAGTATTTATCAATAATGTTAATTAGGTCAGTTGGAGAGTCCAGGTTAGATGCGGCATATGTTCATTGAATAACACTGCCCGGATGGACCAACGGTCTTTGCTTATTGCACACTGCAACCAGCCCCCATCCTGGAATATCCATTGAAAAAATGTGTATTGGGTTAATGCACCTTGGAGCCCTGCAGTGCAGGAGGACATGCACCAGCGTCTGTTTACACTGAAAATATATGCAAAACACCCGAGTGTTTCACAGAGTCCCATGGACAACAACCTTGAGCTTTGGAAAGGGCTGTATGTGTCTGCTGTTAACTGGCCTTTTTACACTTTTTCCTCTTTAAAATGGCCCCCACCTTTTCCTTTTCCTGCGAGTGAGCCCTGGGCCTCTGCCTGCTTTGACCTCATTGGCCATCACCACCTTAAGAGCCAATCACTGGCACCGGGAGGCGGGAGCCGGCCCGTTCATCAAAGGCCCACAGCAGATGCCCTGCCTGCTCGCTGGTCGGGTCTGGGTGGTCCTCCTGCACCTCTCACTATTGCATTGGGGCTGGCCCTCCTATACTCCTCTGAGAAGCTGAAACTATTGTCACTTCACCAAGGGTTAGTCACCTCTACCTATAAATGCCTCCTACCCCTCTGACTCTCCCACCCTCACTCAGTCTCACCTGGACTCCCACTCTTATTGCCTCCTGCTGTGCCCAGTGGCTGTACTGTTTTTCACACTGTTTGCTCATTTCAAATCTAGCTATGCCCATTGGCTGCATTGTGCTACTCTACCCTGCTGTTCCTGTCTTGTTCGCCTCTTCTACTTACACCCCCCCGCTCTCTCCCCCACTGTTGCCACCCCCTTCTACTCTTACCCACTCCCCCTACCCACCCCACTCTCTCTCCTCTTCCCCCTCCTCCACATCACCTATGGGGCTCTTTTTCTCCTATCTTCTCCAACTGTTTCTCCATTGACTATCCTTCCCTTCTCACTAAGTCTGGTAGGAGGAAGTTCAAAAAGGATATCTTGGTCTCTAACCCCTGCCTATGGCTGACGCCTACACCAGCGCTTCCTCCAGACATACCCTCACTGACATCCTCTTAGTCGTTCCTTCACCAGACCTATGGGACTCCGTTTATGGTCTCTGTGCGCTTTCCTTATCACATTAATGGTGGCCCCATTCCACGCCTCGCCAGGCCATCATTAATGTTCAACTTCCTTGCTTCTCCTGCCCTGCATTCTCTTATCCGGCTTCCTTGCCCCCAACCTCTGCCTTCTCCTCCTTCCTCTTTTGCCGCTCCTCGAGCTCTTTCTACACCTCCGCAGGGTGTACCTCAGATGTGTACCCCTCCCCGGAAGTTTTTCAAGGGTGGCAACCTTCTCCATATTGCCACACAACTCTCGCTCGGCCGTCAAACACTCCTCTTACATCTGCTGCCTCCAGAAAGAAATCGACCTCGATTTCCTCGGTCTCACCGAGACATGTTTCACGGACAGCTGTCACGAGTTTTGACACACTCTTCCCTGATGGCTACAAGATCCTCTGCGCCCAGATCCAAATGTCACGGTGGGGGTGTAGCCTTGATCTTCCCAGAGTGGATTCCTGCCTGTATTCCTATGCACGCCTCTACTCCTCCTTGACCTCGCCTCCTGCCTCCTGGCCTCGACAACTCAACTCCTCTTCCTTGGAGACCTCAAAATCCACCTGGATGCTTCCTGTCCCTCCTCTGGACTCTTTCTTGACCTCTGCGACTCTTTCTAGTGTTCCATCCGCAGGGCACACCATGGATGTCCTGATCTCCTCAGACCTCCCCCTTAACTCTCTCACTACCCCTCTCTCCTGGAGCGAACACTTTCTCCTTTCCTCCCATCTCTCCCTCTCTACCCCTCAGGCCAAGCCAACTCCAGCACTGCCACCTACCTTCTCGGTCATCCGGCCCATGAAGCGTGTCAGTTGAGGCTTTCGTTGCCACTTTCTCTTCCCCTCCGCCACTCTGGCTGACTCACATCCTGAGACAGCCCTTTCCGAGCTCCACTCTTCTCTCTGATACTCTCGATGTTATTGCGCCTGTCATGGCAATCCGCTTGAAGCCCAAAGCCAAGTGCTACTCGTGGTACGACTCTGCCCTAGTCACCCTTAAACGCAAGTGTAGGGTGGCTGAGAGGAACTGGCTGCTATCTTGTGCACCCTCTGACAAACTGGCCTGCTTTGAAGGCAATACCAGCTCTCTGTCCGCACTAAGAAGAGATACCTCTGTTTCAGCAGCATCTAACAACTCGCCCGAACTCTTTCAAATCTGCAAGGAGCTGGCCAATCCTGCTACAGTCTCTACTTCTCCTGTCCCCTCCCAGGCCCTCTGCACGGCTCTAGCTTATCATTTCATTTCTAAAACCCATGACCTCCTGTCCACCCTCTTGTCCTCTCGTCCTCTTTCCGTTTCTCTCCCCACTACCTCTGGCCCCCCTGCGGCTGCCCCTCATCCCCCTTTGCCTTCCTTTCCTCTGTTCTCCGCTGAAGAGATTTCTAGACAAGTCGGATCTATGAAAGTCTTGTCTAAACAGGTTCTCCCCTGTACTCTTACGTACCGTCCCCTTTCCTCCATGCTGCATGGCGCATCCCTTCCAAGGGATGGGAGACAGAACCTTTTTCACCAGAAAAACCTTCTTTAACTTTAAATTTAGAGGCGCGCAGGGGTGTGGCCCTACACCTCAGTCCCCTTGTCTGCGTCGACTGGAATGGGCTGAATTCACCAGCGCTCCTGGGTTTGGCTCCGGCCATGTAATTTCACGCGCGGATACTTCTTTGTCTTTTGTCTTTTTAACATTTAGGTACTCCGTCCTCGGGCGTGGTGCTCTTCCCTGGCTCATGTCGACTTCCACAGGGTTTAGCAGGTGTCCATCCTGCGACGGGCTCTTCCCAACTTTGGACCCCCACGCCCTCTGCCTTCGTTGCCTTGGCCCAGACCACGGTTGGCAAGCTTGTACTGCGTGCAACGCCCTGTCATCTAGATCTCTGAAGAACAGGCTAGCCAGGTGGAGGGAGCTTTTCCAAAGATCGCTTCCAGAGGACCTGAAGGACTTAGTCAAACATTGATCCCGGCCCATGGCAAGGCCTTTGTTCTCCATCATACCGCACAAGGGAGGTTCTTTCCCAAGGACTCACCCCCCCCCCCCGTGGTATGGACCTCCCAGGTTCTTTTACCAGCACGTGTACCGAGGCTTCCCCGGCTATCGGCCTATGGGTCGAGGGATCCTCAGATCCTCCCGGTGACAGTGTTGAGGGACCAGAAGGTTCTGGTACCTGGTCTTCACCCGAGGGGCTAAGCCCTTGTACCTGCAAGATGTCTGAGGGGCCACACCCTAATACCGGCATTACATCAGAGGGAGTGCCTAAACGTGGCTTTATCTGCCCCCAGGCCGAGGGAGTTCAGCCTACCAGGCCTCAGCCTGAGGAGCAGGCCAGGCCTCATGATCCACACTCGAGAGTCCTGGAGGAGGCTGGGCCCAGCGAGCCAAGCAACATGACGCAAACACGCCAATGCTTCCAGCACCTCAGGCTCCTATGCCAGAGCCCCCGGTCTCGGCACAGCCTTTGCCACCTGCTCAGTCCCCCACCCCCCCAACCAATTTTTCAGGCGACTCAGTACCAGCCCTAATCCTACGGCTCCGGGCCTAGTACCCCAGCCTCCGGCTCCCGTTACTACCCCCACCAGTGCAGGATCCTCTGGACCCCATGTGGACACGGACGAGGAGAACCCAAACACGCAATCGTCTACCAAAGCCTACTATGAATGTCTTTTAGGGCTAGCTCAGTACCTGGGCCTTCCTCAACCCGAGGTCGAGCAGCTAGCGGAGGGGGTCCTCGCAGAGGCCCTCATGTGACGCCCCTCTGCTAAAACAGGTATTCCACTGCAGACCGATGTAGCCTCCCTTGCCAAGAAGGGTTGGCTCAAGCCCCACTCTGTCCAGCCGATCAATCGACGCGTGGATGCCAAGAATCGCAGACCATTCCGTTGAAATTATTGCGGGTTATACCCCAGCACCGACATACATTCAAAGTCATAAATTGAGAGAAGCTTCTGGAGGGGGATACACTCTTATCGGCCCTCTCTCAGCCGCAGTCCTCAGTGATCTCTGCAGCATCACTATACTCCAAAGCCTCAGTCGTCCTCAGTCTCCTCCTCTGCGGCGCTGCTAGGCTATGCTCTCCCCCCTATCCCCTCTCCCCTCCGTGTGTGTTGGTCTGTTTTGTGTAAATGGGGATTGGGACTGTCAGGTCCCAATCTAAATCCATGCTGGAGCTTGCCTGTTGCTGGTCAGCAGATGTTTGTGGATGTTAATCTTTGGGCATCCCTTACCTGTTTGAATTGTTAAGGTCCTTGCCATTGATTGGCTGTGGTTGGCTCCAGCTGTTTGGGATAATATTTGCAGGCTTTCCTCAGTTTGTTAACTAAAGCCAAGACCCTGGGGAAGGAAAGCATGCTTTGATGTCCCAGAAGGCTGATGCAATTGACAACCATCATTGCCAAAGCCATCTCCCTGTGAAGCCTGCTGCTTTTGTAAAGATTCTAGATGACCCTTGCAGTCCTTCGACCCTTGAACTTGTGGGACCAGCCAGTCTTGAACTCTGCATGAGAAGCTTGCCATCAGAAACTGTCGGCGGTATCCTGGGACCATCCTGTGGTTTAGCTAGCCTCGTAAAGGGCCACTGAACTGTCATCGTCCTGTGCTGGAGTTTGGGACCCCAGAGGTTATAAACTTGTTGCGTAAAACAATCGTGCTGTTGCTCCCCTCCTTTGTGAAAAGGGGCCTTCCTGCAGCTGGTCCATCTTCATAACCACGATTCACCCTCTGACAACTTTTTTTTACTCCTGCTTTGCCTTGCCATGTCCTTAAGGTCTCTTCACAGTGTCCAACCTATGGTGGCTCCTGTCGTGAAGTACCGGAGTTGTCAAGCTTGAAGTCTGTTGGAGCTGTCTCACTGAAGCTCAGAACTGCTGCCTAGCTGGTCTCCATCCCATAGCCAACTTGAGCCACTGCACCTGCAAAACTTGTGCCTCCATAGATTGGACAAATGGTAGACTTAAGTGTTCCCAGCGTTTGATTACTCTAGGGATGGTGAGTCAGAAAACTGCAGTCCGGGCTTTGGGTGTACTTGCTTGTTTGTGTGTCCCCCTCCTGCTATAGGTATTGTATGGATGTAAATTGCACTTCTTAACTCTTTACTGGCTGTAATTGCTTGCGTTCTGTTCAAGGATGTCATCACCACCAGAGGATATTCCCTAGTGTAGTGGGATTGAGAGACTACCCCTAACAATTCTACTTAACTGTTATCTTGGGAAGTGCTTTTGATTTTCAACCTACTAACAACCAATTGTCTGAGTTAGAGCTTGTGCTAGCTTGACTTTTAAGACTTCCATCTCTCCGCTCTAAGGTACTTATTCTGGAAATTTTACTATGAGGCATTAGGCTTACTTGCCTACTAGGGCGGTATTTGTTGAAGCTGTAGGTCTTATGATCAGAAGGCAGAGAATATGATTATTGATTTTAAATGGATTGTTCTTACACTTATTTACTGTTTCTCTTGTTTCATGGATTTATGCCCCTTAACTGGGTTTAAGTTTAAAGTGTAGGTAGTCTCACTTTGAGGCTACAAACTGCACCAATATGGGCGGTTTGGGTGTTATGTGAATTGATTCGAGTAGAGTCCAGTCTCCACTTGCTTTTTCCCCCCAAGAGGAGCTGCAGCAACGTTTTCTGCCACTGCACAAGCACTGAGAGTGACCCAGGCGTGTTTTTGCGGTGTGTTTTGTCCGAGGAACTGGAACCCTGCACCAGCCCCTCCTATAAGAACTGACTCCGGGCGCGGAGTGCCGCACCGATTCCCGAGGAGAGTCTAGTCTTCTCCAGTCTTCTCCAGTCTTCTCCAGTCTTCTCCAGTCTTCTCCAGTCTTCTCCAGTCTTCTCCAGTCTTCTCCAGTCTTCTCCAGTCTTCTCCAGTCTTCTCCAGTCTTCTCCAGTCTTCTCCAGTCTTCTCCAGTCTTCTCCAGTCTTCTCCAGTCTTCTCCAGTCTTCTCCACGGGCGAGAACGGTGAGACAAGGTAAGAACTGTGCAAGTCGACCTGCTTCACCTCCTCCCCCGTGTTTTGTCCGCATCATTTACTTCAAAGGACATTCTGCTAACACTGTTCAGATCACGAACGCTGGTCCACCCTTTCATGCTGTGAACACTGATTACGACACGAGAAGCGGGCAAGCTGACGCCATTACAGACGATCTAACGTGTGTAACATCAACAACTAAACACATTTACTCTGGGAGATCCCACAAACGCCACGTGAATGATGGTAAACACGATAATCCCAACCCAAAAGGGACTGCTGACGAGACAAAGACTCAAAACACTTTCAGCCACCTATATCTTAATGTCCCTTGATGACAACCGAGACAACGAAACAGATTCAAATACTGTTGCTCCCATTACTCACATGGCATCCCAGAAGGTCGAATCCGTGTCTGAGCGAGACGAAGCCGCACTTGCTGTACTTAGTGACTTGGCGAGAGAGGGAGCTTCCCCCGACTGCGCCCGCCTCACGGCAGACCAGCCGCAGTGGAGAGCCGAGGTACGACAGTCTGTCCTGACATATATTACCTGAATGCATCGACTTCAAACAAAGTCGATCCGAAACAGTTGCCAGGCGATGCAAGGCGCCAGGGCAACAAACCTGAAATGGAACAAATATCTCTAGATCAATCCGACCGCCCCACATCAAAAGAAGATGCAGTTGGCTCCAAGCGAACTATCAAAACTTTGATGGAAAAGGAGATGCCTATAATCAGCAAGATGAGTCAATACCACAGATAGTCTCCAGACATATGAGCAATGGCTGATAATTCACCGGCACCATCAAACTTTGCTCTGACTGGCCAAAAGAACTCTATTGCTGGCAGGATCCTGTTGGGGAATGAGTCTTGCGCAGAGCCCAATACAGACGACCCAGACTTGAGCTATTCACTCTCGCCGGTTCAATGGGAACCTTCCCAAAAAAAGAAAGCACTCTTGGCAAAACAACGTTGGCAGTGGCCAATGAATTAAATCTGATACAAGATCCTCTGCTTTCCATACACCGAGCGCGCGTGTCCCCCGACTCTCACTTGACATCACGGAAAAAGAGCTACTCATGTCAAATCACGAAAAAACGAAGTCTTCCTGGAGACTGGGAGAAAAGACACAAAAACGTATCATCCTACGTCAACCCCATGTAATACAAATGCTGTATGTTCGCAACCAATCCCAATGCAAAATAGGGATATGCCTATGCCAATAAAGCAAGAGAGACCAGCGATTAGTGACCGGGAAACTGTACCATCATTGGAAAAACCTACCGGAAAATGCAAATGCACACCCCCAAATGAACACCAACCGAATCCAATCCCAACCACAATGCTGGATCTCCAAAATATGCTGATTGCAACCCCATCACAGGCATTGCTCCCCCTCTGGAAATTATGAGACAAATGTGGATGCATTGAAGGACCAAGCCACTCTACTGGCTCTTGTTCATTCTAAACGATCTATATTGAAGCCTTCATAGACAAACTACCAGAAAGGAAGAACATTGAAGCGTAAACAAGTATCCGTTGGTAGAACAGATTGTTTGATGTCATGAGAAACGATCATATCGACAAAATTAAATTGAACAAAATACTAATAACTATGCTGACTTCTAACTCCATAACTGACGAACTGGCTTCGATAAAACAATGCATTGTTCAACTTAACGATCAAGTTTCTAATCGCCCACTGAAGTGCCTACACTCCCCAAGACTGCTCCGAAGACCTGCAATTCTACTGCACATCTTCAAAGAAATGAGAACAAGGAACAAATGATGCCTACACAGACCATCTCGTTTGAACCACTAAATGAAAAAGCAATGCAAATCAATTCTGGCAAGACCGATAAAGTCCCTTGATCACACCAAGATGCACACCAAGTTGCTGAACAGAGTATTTCCCTGAAAGAAAATCATGACATTTGTCTTAAACCCTGCACACAAAAATAAAGAGTCCCAAAAACAAGTACCTAAACTAAAAAAGAACCAGAAAGGCTTGAGGGCTTTTTTGAGAAACTTGTCCTTACCGGCGAATCTCTGCAAGAAACAAAAAAGTAAAATAAACCCTTGGAAATTGCAAACAATCCACTTCCGAATCTAACGAAATCGATTATATATAAAAAAAAAAAAAAAAAAAAAAAAACTGCAGACAATGCCGTAAACGGTATCAACTGCACAGAATGTTTCACCTCAACAGAAACAAGACAACGATACATCTCGGCCATCAACGAACAGAAACGAGCCAAACCTGAGTTCACTGATAGTCCTCGACCAGTACGACGAGAACAACCCAGAAGAACATAGTGCAGGTATTTTATCCTGCGGAAAAATATCAGATGATGAATTCCGAAATTTCACGGCAGACTATTCATGTGAAGAAGTGTCTACCGACACCCTACTAAGCATTTACGAAAATCAATCTGAACTCAATGTATAACGATCAAAATTCAACATTGGAGTCCACTACAGATAACACCCCAACTTGAACTAATCTGAGAAAAAAAGTAAAGGGGACAGTTCTGACTCGACCAATATTAATTGATCCCAGGAAGAAGCATCTGGAGAACAGAATCCAGATAAGAGTATCTGAAGAACAGGAAGGGCTGATTCTAAACCGAGCCAACATATGTTTGCTTTGTGCGATTCCACAGCTGACTTCTATATCTTCTGAAGAAATAAAACTAGTACACTTTCATGACGTCAATGTGCTAGATGTATGGGTGGATTTTTGTGATCCAATAGTAATGACAAACGTCCTGAAACACAATAGCTTACTACACCAGCTTTTTCTTTTTGTGTACAGTACTTTGAGAACTCTGCAGCCGCAACGGAGTTGAGCAGGAGATGGAAATCTGAACAAACTCCGGACTCAACTGAAGAAACAAATATTGACGAAGACGCAACTCAGCAGTCCTCATATATTGAAGACGAGAGAACATGGAGTAAGCACCCACATGCAAGAAAAGCGAGCATTCGGTCTCCAAAGCACCCAATTTGGAGAGACATGAATTACATCGAAATGCCACAATCTGAACCAGTCCCCTCTAACTATTAACAATCAAATCATCAAAAGAGCTAGGAGATTTCTTTATGCTCATGGAATACTCGAGGCCACTCTCACTACCCCAGAGCATCACAACACTCAACTGTTGCCATGTCATTTGTCTTCAAGAGACATGGCTCACTCAACAACTGGCGTCTGAAAACTATCTCACTTACATGAATCCAGTGATACAAGGACAAAAAGGTCACCCGCCTGCTGGCCTTTTGACTCTGATAAGAGTCGATGCAAATTTTGAAATGTTGGAATCCGAAAATGAAAATCCTTGGATCCAAATTACTACTTTGAGCTACCAACCAAATGGTCCCTCTATTGAAACAGATGGATGATCACCAACTGGCATAAAGATCCTGACAATTGTGAATCTCTACTGGAATCCGGTAGCATTAAACTAAGTGTTTATAGATGCTGTATTCACAGCTATCGATAAAACCATTGATCGCTATCAAAAAACAGAATTTATAATATGTGGAGATCTAAATTTGCATTTATACGATCCCCAAGGAACATTTCTAGGCCCATGCTCTCACCCACAGAGCAAGACGCTGGACTAAAGAGATGGACTGCCGACATCTCTAGCTCATAACCAAACCGTTGAACAACAAAGGGGAAATCCAGCCGACCTGGTCAAGAGGCCCCGCGTGGGCAATCATTGACCACATGTATGCTTCTCAAGAAATAACGCAAACTTTGAGACTTGATACTATTTATTCCAACAACAGCGACCATTGGATGCAACCTCTAACCTGGGCATCAAAGCATCAAACAAGACCAAAACTGACGCTACCAAAGACGAATGAGCTTGCGTCTAAATACAAAAAACATAAGCTACCTACTACCTAACTAACTACCTGAAACTTTCCAACAAAAACGTGGAAGACTACTCGACCGACACAACATCTTCATACTTTGAATCTGCAACAAAAAGAGAAAAAAAAGCAGAGATGCGCAAGAATATCAAAACCATCATTAAATGTCATGAAGCAAATAACCAACTTTTGATCAAAAAGTTGAAACATAAATACGCAAACTGGAGCAAAAACAATAGATACTTGTTAGTCCAACGGGACTCAGAAAGAATGCTTGAAGCCCTGTGCCATTAAAAACACCAGGAATGCATGGAACATCCTAAACCAACACGACAGTTCGAAAGACAGATTAATCTCGGATGTACCCGAATCCAGTTGGATTTCACAGAACTATATAAAACACGCGACTCAAACACAAAGGTAGAACTGGAGAAACATCCTGACAGATGGTCACTCGAGTTCAACCAAGAGGACATTGCTGAAATAATATCCAAATTAAATGTGTCTCATGCCCCTGGCGGGCTATCTAACGCACTCATTAGACAGCAATGGACAAACCTTTGTAGCCAGCTGTTCAGCCTTATTTCGGAACTAAATGCTGTACCATGTACATGGCAATCGGCAGTTCTGGTTCCTATTTTCAAGCAGGGAGATAGAAAACAAAGTAACTATCGCCCCATTGCCCTGCTTGGCCCGCTTGGGAAAGTGTTTGCCGCATACCTACTGCAAAAACTATCTAACTGGGCTGCCAACAACCACAGACCAGCAAAAACACTGACTGGATTTGTCAAAAGGGTCGGGACCAACCTCAACTTGTTCTTATTAAATCTTCTTGGCGGCGATACTCTTCAACCTTTTCCTCTTTGATTTTGAAGAGTATATGAATATTCCGACCCGAGATCCACCGAAACTCAACGCTACAGCCCTACCGCAGATGATGTACGCAGATGACCTTGTGATCTTCGACAAAACCCAGAGAGGCCTTCAGACCTGTTTAGATCGACTCGAAGACTATATGACGCTGAATGAATTAAAGATCAATATTAAGAAAACTCAGATCATGCTGTTGACCAAGAAACAATCTAAGTCGAAGCCTTCATGGTTCTTACAACATAAAAACCTTGTCCGGGTGAACTCTGAAATACTTGGGGGATGGGGGGTGTATGGATTAATCAATCCAAATCTGAGACAGAATGGCGTCTTCACCTGAAATCTAAAGCACATGCCAAGGCGAGACAAGGCAGCTTTATCCATAGAAAATATGCGAAATTTTCTTTGAAACCGGTGCTAACTTTCTTTTGACAGAAAGTAGTGGCGATACTTACCTATGGAGCTGAAGCAATGATTAACCTTGACCCACATTTATGGCAACACCACGAGGCCATATTCTGGCGTAAGGTGTTATCATTGCCTCCATCATTCCCCATGGCTAGGATTCGTTACGAGGATGCAACCCAATCACTTCAATCCACTGTACTATGGAAAAACCTTGACATTTTCCAGAAAACTCAGAACGTAGATCAAGTTCCAGCTATGGAAATTCTTTCAAGTAAACCAACTGCTTAATACAACTACCTTAAACAACTGGAAAAAGATTATGGAATTTGCACTTGTGAAATCCGAAATCTCAAACAAAATGCTGATTCAACGCCCACAGCCCGCGAAAAAAAGATCATGCTCAATAACTGGATTCACACTATTGAAACCTAAACACAATAACGCATGAATCTCAACTGTATTCCAGAGACTAGGGCGATTTAATCAGCTTCCAAACTATTTGAAACTGTTCCCCGACAAAGACATACGTGATCTATTCCTGCGATTACGTCTTAATCTGTTGCCAACACGCGAACCATTGACGAAAATAAAACTACGGACAGGCCAGGCATATTGCAGATTCTGTAAAGACCCTGACCGTCCTGAATCCCTCTTCCATCTAATAATGGAATGTGAAAATCTGTCGGACCTGAGAAACGCCTACAGAGAGATGTATGTGAAACTTAAGGCACAGTTGGATGCAAAAGATCGATGGGATCAAATTCTCCTAGGCAACAACAACAAAATGATATTTACGATCATTCAATATTGGAGACGAATACTGAAGAAAGATTCATAATCAGAGGACACAACTCCTTAGACTCTGTATCAATGTTGTTTTAACGTGATCAAAGAAATTAAGAATTGTATATAAATGAAAAGTTTAGAAATGAACTAGATAATTTTAAATTTTAAAAAAATGATTCTGCTTACTGTGCTAAAGGTTTAATAAACTAATAGATATATGTACTTCTGTGTAGACTCTTAATATTTGATTGCTTTGTGTGCGGACAACTGTACTTGTGCATGTCCTCACATCTCCATTTGTCTGCCTTACTGCTTAGTCTGATTTACCTTGATAGAGTTTAGCTAGACTAATTGTTAAATCCCATGTTCACTAAATTGGTTCGCCACTCAGAAATCTCACAGGGTTGGTTCCGAAAATCCATCTAAACAATACTCTTAAGTCTTAGGTCACTGCTGCGGAAGTTATAATCTGCTGCAGTTACTTCCAGATGAACATTAAGTGACCACACATGGAAAATGTTAGGTTAAGGGGTCAAACACCTGATAAGAGAACAAAGGGCAGTAACCATTCCCTTTGACAAACTTTGACACAACCAGGAGAAAACCCACTGGCCTGTTACTGAAAAATGAAGTCTAACATGAGTACTATGAAAGAGCCCAGGGCTCAAGTTGCAGACCAGTTTCCGAGACTGGGATGAGAAGGAACTCTAACTGCAGAGCTGAATCCAGGCAGTCTGAGGGAGATGTGCAAGGGTTAACAAAACATAAACCCTTTCACATCATATGCCTCTCGCTTATAACTGACCCGGGATGGGAGGGTGTGAATCCAGGTCTACCTATTGCTGACACCTACGTCCGTGCTACTTCTATGCAGATTACCGACATCCTCTTTTCTGTCCCCTCCCTGGACCTTTGGACTACCCACATGGTTTCTGGCATCTCCCCTTTCTCCCCTTCAGCTATTAACTGTGGTACTAGATGGGATCACAACAGCACTATCATGGCCCAAAGCTCACAACTTACTCTTCACCTTCTTGAGCGATGCCTACCTCTTCCATTAAATTCCTTCCTTCTCCTGCTACTCCCTCCCTCTTCCGCCTCCCTTCTCCTGCTGCCCCCTTCCATTAGGTAGGTGCACTTTCTGTGCATTACTGCACCTCCAGGGGAATTATTGAACCTGAAAAATCAAAAATTGAAAAAAAAAACCAAATTTGCTTGAAATTGTTGGAAAAGCACTGTTTTACTGCGCATTTTCATTGTGCTGCCGTTTTGTGAACTTTTTAATACCTGAAGCTGCCTTGTTATTTTGAAAGCACAAGTCTTCCCACTGTTGCCTGCCTACTTGACTGATTTTTGGCCCTTCCAAGATGGCCGCCATTGCTTTCTTTGTTGTAAAGGCAGGCTGGCTGAGCTGCCTTTCCTTGTGCAGCACTCCCATTGGTTGCTGAGTGTTTTCTTCCATCCAACCAGGGACAGGCAGGCTTTAGCCGGCCTTCTCAGCAAGGTCCCCTTCTTAGGCCCCTGTCTGCTCCCTGTCCAACTCCGGAACTCTAATTGGGGTTCTGCCTGTTCCTTAACAACAATGATGCTGCCACCTCACTCCTCTAAAAAATCAGGACTGCCTTGACATTGTCACCTCCAGAACTATTGGATAGTTCCCTCCTTCTGGACTCACTCCTACCACCTTTGACTATCACAATTCTTTCTGCTTGTTTCTCCCATGTTGTCATTCTGATGTGCAGTGCTTCTTGGAACCCTTCCCTAACATCTGAATCCCTGATTGTAAAGTCAAATCTTGATGTTTTTGCATTTTTTTTTTAACTTTTGTTTATTGGCAGAAGGTTGAGACAGGTACATATCGACAAGCAAACATAACAGCTTTTATATGCATCACATCACAACAATTATTACCAGCACGTATTGGGCGGGTTGGGATTGTTGGAGAGCACGGGTGAGTCATTCATTATGATGAGTTAGACTGGGCTAATGGGGGCAGGGGTGGAGGCGCACTCGACCTAGTCTTTGTTCAGATAACTGCAAAATTCCGACCACACATTTTTGGGCCGGGAAGGCATGGGTAAGGATCCGATGTACTCTTCCTCGCACATTTGTACCAAAGTGAGGGCTTTCAGCCACATGGTAAGGGCGGGGGGGGGGGGGGAGTGCGGCGCTTCCAACATTGTAGTATGCATCTTATGGCAACAATAGCACTTACTTTTAAGAATTTTGACATCTTTCTTTCATTTTCCCCCGTCCAAATTCCAAACAGCAAGGCTAGGGGGTCCAGCTCCACCGGGGAGCCAATCACTTCTGAGAGCGCCCCTGTCGCCTCAACCCAAAACGTGTTAACCCCAGCACAGGACCAAAACATATGAACATGATCTGCCTCGCCGATTTACATTTCGGGCATGTATGTGTCGAAGTGAGCGTGAACTTCGATACTCTGTGCGGAGTGTAATAAAGCCTGTTGAGAAGTTTGTATTGTATGCAGCGAAACCTAGCGTTCAGTGAGACTTTGCGCGTGTGTGCACACATTGTGTGCACACATTTCCTCAGTGATCACCGTTTCGAGCTCCCTGGCCCATGCTTCCCGTGGTTCCAGGGATATATTCTCTAGTTTCCCCAACTGCATTTTGTACATGGAGGATATTATGCCCCTACAGCCTGTGGAGTTTGCTATGTATTGGAGTTCAGGCGAATCTGGAGGCTCCTCTGGGAAGGAGGGCCACATTTCCTGTATCGCCGCTCTCAGGCTGTAGTATTGCAGCAAGTCAAGCGCAGAGTTGGAGTGCCCGGGGCGCCATGTTTGAGGGGTGATAAATGTGCCATCAGGGTATAGGTCAGTCAAGGCCCGATAGCCCAGGTTTTCCCAGCGTTGAGAGAGATGTTGGTCGTATGTAGGGGGGAGGCCGGGAAATTGCCACAAGGGGAGCCACTTATAATATGGCCGTTGCTCTTGGCTAGAGTGAAGATTATTCCACGCCCTGATCGTGGTGGCCACCGTGTCAACTGCGGTACCCGCATGGAATGTACAGTGTAGCAGTAAGGACATGATGTGGGTGCCATCCCTGCCATTTTCTCTAATTTAACGTGTGGGGGCGGATTCAGGTGTGTGTACCAGTGGGTGGCGTGTTGGGCATGTGCAGCGTTCCAGTACAGTGTTGGATCTGGGGCCGTAAAACCTCCTTTTTCATAGGGCAGGGTCATATGTTGCCACTTCTTGCGGACCGCCCCAGAGTGCCAGAGAAATTGAGCGAACGCCATGTGAAGCCTCTTGAAATATTGCTTCCCTGGCCACACTGGTACATTAGCGAATATATAGAGGAGTTTAGGGACCGCAATCATTTTTATTAGGGAGAGTCTGCCTGCAAGGGATAGCAGGAGATTGCGCCACTTGAGCATCTTGGATTTGATAAGCTGTGTCGTTGCTTCGTAGTTGTGTGCCAGCAAGGAAGCTTTGGCTAGTGACACCTGCACCCCAAGGTACTTGATGCCGCCCGGGGTCCAACGTAGGGGGAATTCGCACGACGGTTGCTGAGTTGCTTTAGTTAGAGAGAAACTTTCGGATTTAGAGTAGTTGATGGTGAAGCCTGAGTACGTGCCTACTTTGGTTATGTCTTGAATGATAGGGTCCAAGTATGTGGAAGGTTGTTTGACGTATAGGAGTACGTCATTCGCGTACAGTAAAATGATTTCCGGTGCATCCTGTAGGCGAATTCCCTTTCGGGTGCTCCTATCCCTGACATGATCGGCCATGGGTTCAATGGCAAGCGCAGAAAGGATGGGGGAGAATGGGCAACCCTGTCGGGTATCCCTGTGTAATACGAAGGGGGAGGAGGGGACGGAGTTGACTAATACCCTAGCCGACGGTCCTGTGTATAACAGCTTGATATAGGAGATCATGTTTGATCCTATTCCCATTATTTCTAACGCGGCCCATAGATATTGCCATGAAACCATGTCGAATGCCTTTTGGGCGTCTAGTGTGACTGCCACAGCGTCGGCCTTTGGATCAATTCTAGACAGCACGTTGAAGAGACGGCGAATGTGAAGTGCCGTAGAATGACCAGGGACGAAACCACTTTGGTCGGCGTGGACCAGATGGGGCATGAACAAGAGGAACCTATTGGCAATTACCTTAGCAAAGATCTTCATGTCCGTGTTGATGAGCGACACGGGCCTGTAGGACCCACATTCGTCTGGGGGCTTCCAGGTTTGGGAAGGACTGCGATTAAAGCTTCTCTTAAGGAGGGTGTGGGAGGGTGTGTTATCGGAGTGATTCAGTCCAGATCCCATGCAGTATGGGTGCTAGGATGGCAACATGTTCTTGGTAGAACTCAGCTGTGAGCCCGTCGGGACGCGGAGCCTTGCCCTTGGGTAGATCCGAGATCACCTGGACTACTTCGTCTGAAGTGAACGGGGCATCGAGAAGTACCTTTGTGCTCTGGGAAATGAGGGTCATCGGGATGGATTCTAGCAGGTCATCGAGGTCACGGGCAATGTCTTCAGGCTGTGGACCGTATAGGTTGGCGTAAAAGTTGGCAAAAGTATCAAGGATGGCCTGGTCCGACCAATGTCTTAACCCCTTCTCATCAATAATACTATCTATCCGAGACCTACCACCCTCCGCCCGAACTAGTTTAGCCAAGGTTCTGCCCGGTCTATCCCCCTCGCTGTATCTGCGGGCAGCCATAGGGCGGGCGTAGTATCTCACCTCCCTTACTGCGTGTACCTCAAATTGTTCCAATTCTGTTCTAATCTTTGCCAGGGTTGCTGGGGCTGGTTTGGCAGCGTATTCCTGTTCTAGGGTTTTAAGCTTGGTTTCGGAGTCATGTAAGGCCTGCCGTATGGCTTTGAGGACCCCCGCTTCCCTAGAGATGCACATCCCCCTAATGTAGACCTTAAATGCCTTCCAGGGGGTCCCTTCGGGTGTGTCGGAGGTATTGTTGCTTTCGAAGAACAAGTTTATGTCCGCTAGTATATCAGCCTTAAAAACTATATCGGAGAGGGCGTCAGACTTGAAACGCCAGGCGGGACGGGCCCCAGGTGTATTACCTAGTTGATTCTGTAGCAGCACGGGAGATTGGTCAGAGAGCGTGCGCGCAAGGATCTCGACATCCGAAACCCTACCCATCCGGTCACCCGACAGGAGGAACAGATCAATTCTCGAGGAGCTATCGTGTACCGTAGAATAAAAGGTGTAGTCCCTCTCCTGGGGGTGGAGTGTTCTCCAAGCATCATGTAGGTTCAAAGTGCTCATGGAAGTATGGAGTCGCTTGGCAGCACGGGTTGTGGCTCTACTGGTAGTGGACGTTCTATCCATAGCATGGAGTATAAGGTTCATGTCTCCACCCCATATAATGGGGACTTCTACATATTTCATGAGGATGGCTGATACTGTCTATAAATTCGGTGGAATCAGGATTGGGAGCATAAGAATTCACAAGCAGGCATTATTCATTAGCTAAAGTACAATGTAGGATCACATATCTGCCTTCCGGATCAATGTGGGATGTGTGAAGTGCAAACTTTACTGATTTGTGGATGAGTGAGTACACCCCTGGCTTGAGTGGAGTATTGAGTATAATATCTGTTGGGGCCCCAAGACTGTGCAAGGTTTGAGGATAATCGTTTCATAGCGTGCGTCTCCTGTAGTAGGAGAACTTTGACCCCATTTCTCTGTGCATATGTCGTTATCTTTCGAGACTTAGTAAAATTGGTCAGCCCCGTACATTCCACGTCAACACTCTAATAGCCATCCTAAAGGTTTAAGGAACATCCCAGATGTGAAATCTGACTTCGAACATCACCATGAGTGCTGCAATGAGGCATACCTGCCATATTTTTATACCGGTCACAACCAGCCTGCCACTTTGAGTAGAACACCCAACTGGCCCCCGCCACCCCCCTCCCGCAACACCCCATCCAAGCAGGCAGTGTTACCCCCCTCCCCCCACCCGTAAATACAAACAAGTCCCACAATAAGGGGGGACGGCAGGCGGAGCCCAACGTGGACCCGCAAATATACTGGCCCAACTGGGGCCAGCACCCATTCCCAAAACAACAAAATGAAACATTGCAATCGCAGTGGGGTGCACTGTTGCCGTGTGGTGGACTCCAGAAAGAACATAAATGACCTCAGATTACCTTGCGCGACATGTATGAGCCATATGTAGGTGCACAGCAACGATGATCAATATGTGCTCACAAATGAGTCGAGAAGATCATATTCCCATCAACACATGAAGAACAAGCAGTAATAAACAAATAGCAAAGATACTGAGTGAGCCTTAGTCGTCTGCCAACGGGTTGGCGTTGGGGACAGGTAGCGGTATGTGTGACTCTATACATTTCACAGCCTCCTCAGGCACCGTGAAGAAAAACAACTTCCCTTTGAAGGTGATTTTGAGCCTGGCTGGCAAGAGGATGGCATATGGGACGTTGCGCTCCCGTAATAGTTTTGACTCCCAGGAATTGGCGTCTCTCCTGTTGCACCCCGACGGAGTAGTCAGGGAATATTCGAATAATGTTAGACTCAAGGCATAGGTCCCCTTTCTCGCGTGCCAGGCGTAGAATTGGGTCCCGATCCCTATAATTGAGTATCCTGGCGATGATGGGTCTAGGGAAATCTCCCGGCTTGGGATGTGGGGACAGGGCCTGGTGAGCTCTCTCCACTGTGAAGAAGGGGACAGTACAGGATTCCCCAGCAGGTCTTTCAGCAAGTTTTCCGATTGCCAGCTCCATGCGACCCTTCAGGGCATTTTCGGGGACCCCAATTATGCGAAGGTTGTTTCTGCGCGAGCGGGTCTCAAGATCATCGCACTTTGATTTCACTGACCTCATGTCGCGGGACAGGGTGGCCACAGTATCCTGCAGGGTGCAGAGTTGGTCTTCGTTAGCCCCAATTCTGTTTTCTGCCTCGGTTATCCGCGTTGCCGCCTGGTCGACCCGGGATTTAAGAGAGGCGACATTGGCATTTATGTCGTCTAATTTTTCGTGGAAGGAGGCAAAGTTTTTGGCCATCGACTCCATCATGGCAGTGAGATCTGGGGCCGCTGCTCCGGGGGGGGGGCTCAGAGATAGGATCTTCCTGGAAGGAAGCTGTAGCACCCTGATCAGGTCGTGGGGCCGCTCTTGCGTATTTATCCATGGCGTCTACCTTGTTCTTCCCCTTGGATTTGTTAGGCATAGCACGTGTGATGAGAGATGCCCAGGCAGGCAGACGCAGTGCGGAGTAGGATGTCGGGACGGAGTGGGAGGGATCGCCCCTCAGTTGCAGCAGGTCACTGTGATCCAACAGGGGTAGGGATGGGTGGGGGCCCCACAAGTATATTTACAGTCCAGATGGCCCCTGGGTGGACGTGCGAACCGAACTGCCCAGTGTAGATAGCCCAGCCATCGAAAGCACTACCAATGTGATGCCGTCCCAGGCGGGATGCACAGGCCGCGCCAGGGGAGTGAAAGGGGTGGCGAGAGGCGCACCAAGACCGCCCAGCAAGCAAGCCAATGTTAAGGGAGGGGCTTTTGGTGTGAGCCCCTTAGGTGACAACAGAAACACAGTCAGAAACCACCGACCTGCAGGTACAGCCAGGCTTATATGATCATGAATTTACAGTGCCAGTAACAGGACCGTTGAGGGGGGAAGCGGTGTTGTGCCCTCCAAGGGAATGTACGGTGGCCAAGGTGTGGCACAGGTTGTGGCAGTCCTGGGAAAGGAGAATGGGCCGCGCGCAGCCTGCGGCTCAGCAGGTTCCCAAAGGCTCAGGGATCATCTGAGGGGCAGGGGCCAGGAACACCCAGATCCGCCTTCCAGTAAGTGAATGGGGAGGACCGGGGGGCACCCGCACTGGAGCAGTGGCGCAGGGTTATAGGCAAGCTCCACAGGTGTCAGTCCTCCCCTCCCCCGGCTCCTCACCTGTCCATTGATCGCGGGCCTCCGCCCACGGGGTGCACCGCCGGGACCCGCGGCCTCAGCCACGCACAGGGGCCGGGCGCCTCCAGGCAGCGGGGGGCTGATACGGCTCCAGCCGTCCGCCGCAGCGCCCTCCAGCACGGACCCCTGCCGGCGCAGCCCGCCTCCACGGGGCCGGCAGGATCGAAGTGCAGTGCTGCGGGAAGAGGAGGAGGAGGGGCGGCCACGGGGTGCCAAGCAGGCACAACCTCTGCCCCCGGCGCAGCGCGGCCAGTCCGCGGGGACACAGCCGCACACGAGGAGGGAAGGAAAGGGCCGCGCCGAGCCCAGCGTGGATCTTTGTTGGCAGGAACAGGGGGGGGATAGCCCCCAGGCGCCGCGGGGCGCAGCGTGGTCAGCCCACGAGGGCAGCTCACAGCTGGGCCCACGGCAGCAGCGCCGGGGTCCGGGTCGGTGTACGGGCCCAAAACCTCAGATGGCCACAGCAGGTCGCCAGATTCAAGATCCCGGCCAGAATCAGGTCAAGACGACCAGCAGAGTGTCAGGAGCAATCCGATGTGGGTAGAGGGTGGCGGGTGCAACACGTACCGCTGATGTGGACGGACATGTGCCCAAGCCTCACAGAGCTGCAAAGCGAGGCAACCATTTTTCAGGCTGCTCAACAGCGCCCCGTTTTTGCTTTTTGCTAGAAAGTCCAAGCTTTCTGCCTATTGCTAAATTCTCTATTTTGCTTGTATACTGTTGCTTCTCTGTAACTTGGCAGCCCAGTGACCTCACCACTCTTTTGTTCCACACCTACCTGCCTTAGCCCCCCCCAGCTTCTCCATCCTCTCCTCCACCCCCATGTCGCTTTCTGTTTTTCCCATCTTTTCCAACTGCTTCTCCGTTGGCTATCCTTCCCTTCTCACTAAGTCTAGCAGGAAGAAGTTCAAAAAGGATATCTTGGCCTCTAACCCTGGTCTTCCTATTGCTGACGCCTACTCCAATGCTTCCTTCAGATAGACCCTCACCGACATCCTCTGTCGTTCCTTCGCCAGATCTATGGACTCTTCATATGATCTCTGTACGCTGTCCTATCGCTTCCTCTCCCATTAATGGTGGTACTCGCTGGGAAGTTCTCATGGCTTCCTTCGACTCCTCTAAAGTCATTATTAATGTCTACATTAATGGCACTGTCATGGTCCTAGCCCCTCAGGTCAATCTTCTCCACTTTGATAGGCGCTTCCCTCGCCTCTTCAATTTCCTCTCATCTCCTGCTGTTCCACCTCACCCCCATCCCCGCCCCTTCTTTGGCTACCTTGCCCTCGTTCTCCGCAGGGCGTACCTCTGATCTGTACCCCTCCCCGGAAGGTCTTTAAGGTTGGCAACCTTCTTCATATTGCCACTCTCTACTCTCGCTCTGCTGTCAAACACTCCTCTGACATCTACTACCTCCTTGAAGAACTAAACCTTGATGTCCTTGGTCTTACTGAGACATGGTTTACGGCCAGTTCTGTCACGAGTTTTGACACTCTCCTCCCCGATGGCTACAAGATCCTCTCTGCACCCAGATCCTCCTGGTCCAGTGGGGGCGGTATAGCCCTGAACTTTCCTGAGTGAATTTCTACCTCTATCATTCCCATTCAGACTTACTCCTCATTTGAATGCCTTGTCTGTAGGCTGTCTCCTACCCATTATCTTTCTGTGGCTACCATCTACCGGCCTTCTGGTCAAATCACCTCATTTCTCTGAGTGGACGGACCTCTCCTTGTCCTTCCTGGCCTCTACCACTCAACTCCTCCTCCCTCCTGGCCTCTACCACTCAACTCCTCCTCGGTGACCTCAATATCCATTTAGACTCCTTGTTCCTCCTCTGTACTCTTCCGTGACCTCTGCGACTCCCTCTCCCTATCCATCCTCTCCTCCTCGATGTCTTGATCTCCTCTGGCTTCCCCCTCTCCATCCCTCTGACCACTCCTCTGTCCTGGAGAGATCATTCCCTCCCCTCCTCTCCTCTTATCTCCCCCCCCCCCCCAACGCCAAGCCAAACCTACCCCAACATTGCCACCTACCTTCTCGGACATCCGGCCCATGAAGCGTGTCTCAGTTGAGGCTTTCGCCACCACCTTCCCCCCGCCCCTCCACCTCTGGCTGTCTCACATCCTGACACAGCCCTGTCTCTGCTCTACTCTTCAATTTCTGATACTCTTGCACCTGTCATGAGGATCCGTTTGAAGTCCAAACCTAAGTGCAATTCCTGTTATGACTCCGACCTAGCGACACTTAAACGCAAGTGTAGGGCGGCTGAGAGAAAATTAGGTCGTCTTGTTCATCCTCTGACAAACTGGCCCGTCGCCTGCTCCAAAGGCAATACCGACTTTGTCCTCACCAAGACTTCAAGCCTGTGCCTCTGCGGCATCTAACAACTCGCTGTGCTCTTTAAAATCTGCAAGGAGCTGGCCAACACTGCTGCAGTCTACCCCTCCTGTTACCTCCCAAGCTCTTTTCAGTGCCCTTGCCTATCACTTTATCTCAAAAACCCAGGACAACCTGCCCACCCTCTCCTCCCCTGCCCCCTCCTCTCCATCTGTGCTTGCTGACCCTCCTTCAGCCACCCCCACCCTCCTTCTCGTTCTTTCCTCTTTTCTCCCCTGATGAGGTCGCTAGACAAGTCCGATCTATGAAAGCCTTGTCAAAACAGGTTCATCCCTGTTGCCCTAAAATCATCAAGGACCACATTGCCACCCTCGTTCCGGCCCTTGCATATTTTTGCAACCACTCTTTAGATACCTTCCCCTCCCCTCTGAAGCACTACCTTGTGCATCCTCTTATCAAGAGACCCACAGCGGATCCTTCTGGTCCGGCTAACTATCGCCCAATTTCCATTACTCCCGTTCTGGGCAAACTCCTGGAAAAGCTGGCCATCTCTCAGCTTAACCTTCATTCCGATTCTGTTGGCTGTCTCCATGAACACCAGTCTGGCTTCAGAGCTGCCAGAAGCATGGAAACTGCTCTCCTGAACATCCATGAAGATCCGCTCTCCAACCTTGACTCTAGCAATCCCTCTGTCCTCATCCTACTCGATCTCTCTTCTGCCTTCGACACGGTCAATAATACCAACCTGCTCAACCGTCTCCGTGATGACATGGCTATCACTGATCAGGCTTTGGCCTGGCTGACCTCTTTCCTCTCTGATCGGCCCTCCCAGATCCAACTTAGGTCCTTATTATCATCTCTTTCGCCCTCTCCCTGTGGTGTTCCCCAGGAGTCGAACCTCTCGCCCTGGCTTTTCAACGAATACCTGGCAACTCTCGCCCACTGCATTGCCATTTTCTGCTCAAATTTCCAGTGCTACGCTGACAACACTCAACTCATTTTCAGGCTGCCTTCGGCCACCTCCTCTCCCATCTCTGATTGCCTAACTGACATTCAGAATTGGTGTGCCGCCAATGATCTTTGTCTGAATGCCAGCAAGACGGAGATCCTCCTCATCGGCACACCTTCACCATCCTTTCTTCTCACTCTGGCCGGCCTCCCTTGGCCCTCCTCCTACCCCCACCTGTGAGGCTAAGAACCTTGGGGTCATCTACACTTTCCTTCTCCGCCCACATCTCTGATGTCTCTAAAAAGCTAAACTTCCTACTGTACTTCCTAAGAGGTACTCTCTTTCCTCTCCTTCCCCCAGAAGCTCAGTCTCTCCCAAGCTCTGGTTCTCTCTAGGTTGGACTATTGTAACGGCCTCTTTCTAAATCTACCTGCCTCTACTAATCCACAACAGGACTGCGAGACTTGTTCTTGGCCTCGAGCCCTATGATCGTATCTCCCCAGCTCGGAAATCTCTCCCTTGGCTCCCAGTGGATGCAAGGATTACATTCAAAACCCTCTGCATTGTCCACAAGGTTTTTTGGGGCCTGGATCCAAAATACCTTCAGCTATCCCTCCGCAAATGCCTCCCCTCTCAAGCTCTTCGCTCCTCTACATCAAACTCCCTCAGGGTCTGTTGTTTTTCAAAGAAACAAGCTGGGGGTAGATCTCGGTCTTCGGCTTGGACCTCCCGCTGGAACAGCCTCCATGCCACTCTAAAACTTTAGAACCATCTCTGGTTCTGGTAGCACCTCAAGACCTTTCTCTTTGCTAATGCCTTCGCTCCTCCTCTCCCCTGCTGATCTGTTCTCTCTTGGCACTGTGCACCTGGCCACCCTCTGACCTCCGGGCCCAGGTACAGTCCACCCCCCCCCCCTTTCCTCCTGCACTTATCAGACCTACCCTGTCTGCTGCCTTAAACCCAGCACTTGCCACTTGCTGGTTGCACTACCACAGGGTTTTGCCTTTATTTATTATCTGTTTCTCCTTTGCTCACCCCCCCTTTCCTGCACTCCCCCCCCCCCCACCCCTCTCTCCCATGTACTTGCGTGTTCTCAATGTCACTGGGCCTAGTAAGTAGTAAGATCGTTGTTTTGTTCTCCCCTATTCCCCTCATCTCCCTTGCCTTGTCGTGCTCTAAGACACTTGTGTACGAGCGCTAAAGAAATAAAATAACAATTTAATTCCACCACCGACGAGATTACCCCGCACCTGTACTCCATGGAAAACCTTCAAAGGTGGTAATCAGCTTCACTTAGCTACTTTGAACGCTCGTTCTGCTGTCAAACATTCCTCTGACATCCGTCTCCTTCCTGAAGAAGCTGACCTCAGCGTCCTCGCCCTTACCGAGACGTGGTTCATCACCAGCTCTTTCACTGCTCTTGACACACTCCTTCCTGAGGGCTACAAACTCCTCTCCAAACCCAGGTCCAACCGGTCTGGAGGTGGAGTGGCCCTGATTTTCCCTTAATGGGCCCCTGCTTCCATCATTCTTCCTAAAACCTACACCTCCTTTGAATGCCTCGTTTGTAAGCTAGAGGTCACTCACCCTCGCTACCATCTACAGGCCCCCTAGCCCTATCCCTCTCACTCTGAATGGACCGACCTCACCTCCTCCCTCTTGACCCCTCTTCCTAACTCTTCTTGACTCCTTCAGTGACTTTAATATCCATCTTGGCTCCCCTGAAACAGCCGCTTCACGGTTCCGTGACCTCTGTGACTCCATCTCTCACTGTTCTTCCTTCCGGTCCGACCCACTCAGCCCGTCACTCTCTGGTTGCCTTCATCTCTGGAGACATCCATATTGCTAACCCTATTGCTAACCCAGTCACCACCCACCTCTCCTGGTCTGAACACTCTCTCCTTTCTTCCCACCTGGAGCCCCTCAGCCTGAGCCACACACCCCCTGGCCCCCCCCACGGCCAGTCACCTTTGCCGTTATTCGACAGATTAAGCGAGTGCCAGTCGCTTCTTTCACCTCCACTTTCACACTCCCACCCCGGCCCCTGACTCCTCCTCTGACTCTGTCCTCGCTAACGTTCACCTCTCCATCTCCAACACCCTCGACATCCTAGCCCCTGTCATGAGGATCTAGATGAAGCCTGCCTTCAAGAGCAACGGCTGGTATGATTCCAATGTAGCTACTCCCAAACGTAAGTGCAGAGTTTCCGAACGGAAGTAGTGGACCTCAGGTTAATCCTCTGACAAACTGGCCTGCCACCTGCTATAAAGGCAATATCGCTTCTCTATCCTCTCCAAGAAGAGGAGCCACTAACATGGCTGAACTCTTCAAAATCTGCAAGGAACGCTCCAATCCAACTACAGTCTCCACTTCTCTCCCTCCTTCCCAGGCCCTCTGTTCTGCTTTGGCCTCCTATTTCACATCCAAACCTCAGGACATTCTGTCCTCATTCTCTACCGCCTCCTTCTTCACTCCCCTGCCTCGCTTGGCTCCCCTCCCTCTGCCCTTCCCCTCCTCCCTCCTGCCTATAACCCCTTATGTGGTTTTCAAAGTTGTCCACTCTATGCAGGTCTCATCCAAAAGGTGCTCCCCTGCTCTTGTAGAACCATGAAGGACAACATCTGTCTCATCCTGGCTCTCGCTGCCTCTGTACCCACTACTTCGCCACTGGCACCTTCCCTCTATCCCCCAAGCACGCCCTTGTGCACCCTCTTTTAAAAAAGCTGTCTGCTGAACCCTTCTGCCCAGCAAACTGTTACCCTATCTCCACCATCACCTTCCTGCGTAAACTCTTGACAAAGTTGGCTCTATTCCCCCCCCAATTGATCCTTCACACCAAACTTGCTGGCTGCCTTTATGACTTGTATTCGAGGCATCCAGAGGCACGGAAACTGTTCCCCTGAACACTTGTCAAGACATGCTTGCAAATCTGGACTCTCAGCTCCCTCCGGAGTGCAATAAAACCTATGCCTCGATAGTGACACCGATGCTGCATGAGGTGTACAAGGAAGCCTATGATAAAGGGGTGCTCCCAGCTAGCATGAGAGACACTAGTGTTTCCAATACCCAAACCAGTGAAACCCACAGATGCATGCGACTCCTACAGGCCCCTGGCAATGTTGAATTATGACATGAAGATCCTGACCACCATTTTGGCCTGGCGGCTTAGCAGGGTGATTGGCGGTCTAATACACGGAGACCAAAACGGTTTCATTCCGGGTTGCAGTACAACCATAAATTTACGCCGGCTACAACACGTCATTGCACAAACCGTAGACTCCCTGGAGCAATACGCCATAATCTCACTTGATGGGATAGAGGCCTTTGATTCAATATATTGGGAACGGCTACTCGCTGTATTGAAGGAGTTTGGGTTCGGTACAAGATTTATTAAATGGGTACAAAGTTCATACCCCACACTGGTAGCGAGGGTCAAATCTGGAAAGCTGGGGTCATCTGCATGGGACATACAAAGGGGCACAAGAAGTGTGCCTGCTGTCACCCATGTTATACGTGCTGGGGTTGGAGCCTATCGCGATCTACCTTCGCAAACAACTCCTGGAGGTCAGTACATGGGTGGGTGGGGAGACTCACCTGATCTCATTGTATGCGGACGATGTGTTCTTGTACTTGGTCAAAATTGCCACTGTCACTGATGGGCAGGATAGCTATAACTAAAACGATTGTTCTGCCACGATTTTTGTACTTTTTCAGTAATGTTTACTATCATATTAAGACCTCCTTTTTCTGCCTATTTGACGTACTACTATGGGGATTCCTGTGGGGCGCTGCCTGTCACAAGTTTGCGCTGGTGATTCTTTGCCTCCCCCACAAGGAGGGAGGGACACAATTACTTGACTTTGAGAGGTATTACTTAGCGGCCCAGCTCAGCC
Source organism: Ambystoma mexicanum (assembly GCF_040938575.1). Taxonomy (NCBI): domain Eukaryota; kingdom Metazoa; phylum Chordata; class Amphibia; order Caudata; family Ambystomatidae; genus Ambystoma; species Ambystoma mexicanum. The sequence continues at coordinate 381,337,489 of NC_090934.1, read as the reverse complement.
ACTAAGTAAGTGGCTCTCAGGTGAAGCTACATCTGAATTGGTTCTGTTGTGCAACCTGGTGGCCCCTGCACGCCAAGAAGAAATCTTATGGTTACCCTTGAGTTGCCTGGGAGACACACCTATGTTAGTAATACTAGGACGAAGAGTGTGGCAGAGGGCGCTCTCGCTGTTGAAACTGAAACACCCCATCTTGCACGAGACCCCGATAGCAGTGGACGCTTGTAGAAACGGGGAGGAGTTAGTGTTGAGGGGCATATAAACATGGGGAGATTTGTATGGGGATGGTCTATTCAGAGAGTTTGTCGCTGATGGAACAGGAAGGGCTTCCCTGTGGATAGTTCCTGTGGTATCAGTGGGTGAGGTGCATTGCCAAAGGTAAGAGCGGAATGGCCGGAGGAATCGGTGATAGAGCCACTATTGACCCTAATGTATGGCCTGGGAGATGGCTGGAGACCAGTTTACAGGATATATGCGCACCTAGTGGACAAGCCCAATCCCAATCCCTAGAGCGCAGCGCTTAAGGGAAGATGGGAGGCGGACCAAGGGGTGGATATAGGTGAGAGAGAATGGAAATGCATATTGCTGCATCCCCGGAAAGTGTCCAGAAACTCTCGCTTTCGACTGATTCAGATGAACGTACTGTACCACACCTATTTGATGCTTCAGAGTGGCTCAATTTAACATATATAAGCAATCTAATTGTCCCTGGTGTGGCACAGATGTGCGGATCTAATTTATTTGTTCTGGGAATGCGTGCATTTGCAAGGGTTCTAGGAGAGGATAGAAAGAGCCTGTAGAAGAGCGGGGATTGTGAGGTATGCTTAGAGTCTGTAGAAATGTTTACTGGGGGCCTATACTAGAGATGGTAAATTCAAACATGTCGCGAAATTCATGGACACCTTATTTTGTGTGAAAAGATAATTCTGGCAAATTCCAAAATGAAGAGTTCTATAAATTAAGGGTGCACAGTAGAATTACGTGACTCTGGCATAACAAATCACTCTCCAAAGTGGCAGCAAAAAGTGTCCACAATTTATGGACACTCCCGTCCCATGCACACCTACTCAATTCTGATTGTGACTTTTCAATGATACATAATTCAAATACACTCTTGTATATTGCTCTTGTGTGAAGTCAGTGATTTCTTTACTAGTGCCAGCATTAGCAAATTGTTCATTCAATAATGTATCATGTTATTAGTGCAACATCATATTCAATGCAATTCAAATAAAACAATTTGAACCAAACAATTTATAAAGTGAGCTCTATGCGAGAACAGTGGTAAAAAATGGTTTCACTTTAACTTACAATTGTCTTTCTCCTCTAAACCATTCACTGAGCTCTGGTCATACTGCCCCAGCAAATGACTTCCCTCTCCCTAAACCCCTCCTCTGGCAGCCATCTTCAGATTTTTAGCACACGTTCATGTGTTGGGAGTCCTTGTGTTTTGCTCAAAGCTTTTCTACGTTTTCATACTTTTTCGATAACAAGTTCTTATTTTTGTCAAATAGCCTACACCGCACACCGGACCATGTCGGAGGAGAAGGAGGGAGACTCCCTCTTCAAGATCTGCTCCATCTTCGGATTGAGGAACTTATTTGTGGAGGACAAACACTCCCAGTGCTTCTACTGTCCCCATCCGGACCACAGGTGAGCGGATTGCGAAATCTGCCTTGGTTTCTCCAAGCGCGCCGTCAATGATCATCACATGGCCTCTACCACATGCAAGCACTGGCATGCCTCACCCAGGTCCGGCTGGTCCGAGGAGCGGGCTTCTAAGCCCTTTGAGGGCGCTCCATCCGTGGGGCCCCAAGACAAGGCCGAGCACCGCACGTCGGTTTCCATCGGGGACACCGCGCAAGCGGGTCCCACTAGGTGAAGGGTGCTCTTATCTTCACAGTCTGCCTCCCAGTGAACTCCTCCTCGAAGAGGAAATTGGCTAACCCAGGGAAGCTGCACAAGAAGCCGGAGAAGACCGAGGCGCACAGAAAATGTCCGACCTGCCCCTGAAGGCCCAGGTGATCCAGGCAAATTCATTCTTGACGATCGAGCTGGTGGCGACTGCCCCCTCGAAGGCGAATGGGGCTGACCCCGACAGCACCCACAGTGGCCTCCCCCTCTCACCCCCTCCCCCTCTCGCCCCCTCCGGTGCAGGAGGCCTCAGCCAACTCGGTGTAGAAAATGTCAGAGAAGAGGATGCCATCCCTAAGCCGGAGACCGACACCTCAGGACGCAGAAAAGGGGGTGGAGGCCTCCATTGTGCTCCAGGGCACAGTTATTTCTTCCTCAGACAGGGAGGACCTGGTGTCTGTTTACACGGTCCCAGAGGATGTGAGGGAATGGGCCTCTTTGTACCGTCAACCCTCCCGGTCTACAGCCCAAGAGGCCTACAGGGGCTGTTCCAAGGCTTTCAGCAGAGGTGGCTGATGTCGCTCCCAAGGCGGAATGCAGGCCCCGAAGCAAGTTGAACTGCACAGGACGTCGGGCCCCCACTCATGCACCCGGTGGGAGGCCGGCTGGCGAACTTCGTCAGCAAGTGGGGAAAAAAATCGCCACCGACCGATATGTGCTATCGCCCACGCACAGACTCTAGAGTTCCAGCAGAAGTGTCCACTTATACCACCGGTGGCCCGGCAGGAGCAGCCCATCCCTCAGCTCCTGCAGAAGGTACGGGCCATGCTAAAAAAAAAGGGGGCAATAGTTAGTTCTGAGGCTCCGGACACTACTCTCGATACTTCTTGGTAAAGAAGACAGGGGGGCTGGAGGCCCATTCTAGACCTGCAGCATCTCAACAAACAATACTCAAGTCCCAAAAATTCAGGATGGTCACGTTGCAGCATGTGCTCGGTCAACTGGAGGAAGGAGACTTCTTGATGTTGCTGGATCTGGAGGACACGTACGTCCACGTCCCAATTCACGTGAAGCATCGAAAGTTCCTGGGCTTCGTAGTTCAAGGAAGGTACTACCCATTCAAGGCCCTTCCATTCGGGCTGAAGTCGGCGCCCAGGGTGTTTGGGAAGTGCCTGGCACCAGTGGCGGCCCATCTGTGCCTACAAGGGATACATGTGTACCCGTACTTGACTGGCTCATCCGGCCCAAGTCAAGGGACACACCAGTCGAACACACAAGTAGGACCGTCTGGCTGGGATTCTCCGAACTATCCAAAGTCCTGCATGATTCCATCACTGAATGCACTGTTCCTGGGGGCCAGGCACAACACTGTCTCCTGGCTGCCGCCCCCCTCGGAGCAAAGGATGACAGCCATGCTGGGCAAGGTGCAACAGCTGTTGGTACTGAAGACCGCTACGGTGCGGACCATCAAGTCGCTGCTCAGCATGTAGTCGTGCATTTACCTGATGGAACTCGGCAAGTTGCAGATGTAAACTTTTCAGGAATTCCTGGACGCTCTGTGGATCCAGATGTCCAAAAGCTTTGCAGACAAGATTGTTCTCGAAGAGGATTTCCGTTGAGCTATAATGTGTTGGGGTGTGTGCTACAATGTCACCGGTGGCACAGACTTTGAAAGCATTCCGTACCAGGAGACAGTCACCACAGACACTTCCCACGGGGTTGGGGAGCCCACAACGGACGTGTCCACGACGGACCTGTGGCTGCTGGAGGAGAGGGATCTCCATATCAAGGTCCTGGAGGTGCGGGCAGCGTTCTGGGCCCTAAAGTCTTTCCTTCCATCCCTCAAGAGCAAGGTGGTGAGGGTCTTCACGGACAATAACACCATGATTTTCTACATCAGGAAGCAGTGGGCACCAGATTCCCAGCACTCTCCAGAGAGGCGCAGGACTTCTGGCACTGGGCCATCGCCCAAGGGATGTTCCTCCATTCCTCTTCATCTGGCGTGAATCAAGATCACCTTTGCCGACTCCCTCAGCAGGGAGCGATGCTCTTACCACGATTGGGAACTTCGACAGGATCAAGTAGACAGCCTCTTCCTCAGTTGGGGCAGACCCTGGATCGATCTGTTTCCGACAGCGACGAACGGCAAGTGCCAGTGATTCACCAGCAGGTTCCACAAGCTGAGCAGCATGGGGGTCGCATTTTCCTTACCGTTGGAAGGCCTGTTCCTCTGCGCTTTTGACGACGTTGCCTCTCCTGCTGCGAGTCATCAATCAACTCAGACGGTGGCGAAGCAGGCTGATCCTTGTCACCCCGGCGTGGTCGAGACAGATTTGGTATCCGGATCTTCTAAGCCTGTCAACGTCGTCCCCAGTCAATCTGCCGGTGGTCACGGAACTGCTTGCCATAGGAGTCGCAATCGTACATCATGACCCAGGGTCGCTGAACCTGAAGGATTGGCTCCTGCAGCCTTAGAGTTCGGAGGGTATGAGCTGCCGGCAGACTGCAGGTAGGTCCTTGCCAGGGCCAGAGCATTGTCGACTCTTAAGTGCTACGGGCACATTTGGAAATGTTTGGCAATGTGGCGCCAGACGCCGAAGATCAACCATCTGAGGGTCACAGCCCCGCAGATTCTTCTGTACTTGTCCTTGGCCAACGCGGGGCTGGCACACTCCTCTATCAAAGTGCATCTGGTAGCGATCTCCCGCTACACCAGGTCTCCAACGCGATCTTCTCTTTGGTCCCATCGTCTTGTCAAGGAGTTTGTCAAAGGGCTGTTTTTGATCGTTGCCGCGGGTGAAGGCCTCTGCCCAGCGTGGGAACTCCGTGTTGCTGACAAGGCTCATGGGGGGGGCCTTTGAGCCTATGCATCAGGCCCCTCTCGAGCTCTTCTCATGGACGACCGCTCTCCTCATGGCCATCAACTTTGACGTGAGGTTAGGTGAGATCCAGGCCCTATCTTTCAGTCTTATCTGGCTTTTCACAACACTAGGGTCAGCTGCAGACGCACCTCTACTTCAGCCAAAGTTTCTGTTGGAATTCCACCTCAACAAGCCTTTGGTGTTACCTGTGTTCTTTCCGAAACCTTTGTCACCGGCTGAAAGGACTTTGCACTTGCTGGATTTGGCTTGTGCTCTGAAGTTCTATGTGACACACATGAGGAGTTTCAGAAAGATGACTCAAATGTTTGTGAACTTTGGTCCTGTGAACCATGGGAAGGCCTTGTCCAAGGCTTCCATCTCCAGGTGGCTCTCCGGCTGTATCACACACTGTCATCTGTTGGCAACCAACCACTGCCCGGCTGTCCGAGAGCCCATTCCACCACAATGATGGCTGTTACGAAGGCGTTCCTGTCTGGTTTGCCCCTGCTGGACATCTGCAGGGCTGCTACATGGAGGTCCACGCACACCTTCACAAGATTCTACTGCATTGACAAGGATGCCAGAGAGGAGTCCAGTGTCGGCCAAGCAGTGCTACGCAACCTCTTTGCTTGAAGGTGAGCCTGTTCCGGAGATGAGAGTAATTGCTTCTGTTGAGCCTTGGCACCTCCCGTGGTTGTGTAATGTTGTACTGCTATGTATTCATGTGCATGTAACTATTGTTCTCCAGCATCGGTCTGGCATGTATTCACGTGCGAACCCTCCTGCCGTCCCCTCTGCAGCTCTTCTTGGTCATACTGCCACCAAATCTGAAGATGACTGCCAGAGGGAGGGGCCTTGGGAGAGGGCAGTCATTGGCTGGGGGCAGTATGACCCAGAGCTCAGTGATTGGTTTAGAGGAGAAAGACAGTTTATAAGTGAAAGTGAAACTGTTTTTCTTTTGCCGAGAATTCCCAGGCTGATGATGGGGAATATTCACGAGCATGTGAATCCATGCCAGACCCATGCTGTAGAACAATAGGTAGAGGTAAGTGTTGGGGAGAATGCTCATTCATGGCTAATTTCCCTCACCTAGTGAGTCCCCCAGCAGCTTTGCTGGACTTCTGGAGTTTATTTTTTTTCCACTTGGTAAGAGTGAGAGCTTTTCCCCCACTCTTACCTGGGTTTTGCTATGTGTTTCTACCTGTTTTTGTGATTGTGGACTCTGAAGTACACCACTTCAGTAGCCCCCTTCTTTTTGTCTGTCACACAGCACCTTCAGTGCCGTGGCACAGAGTTGTCTTTGAGACTTCCCTCGACTCCATTTCTGAGGCGACTACTGTCCCCCAGAAAAGGGTAAAGTTACCATTAACTAGTCAATCTACCACAGATCCAGTACACTCCATCTTCCATGGAGTACTGGAAAGGGTTAACTTGTATCTCCTAGAGCATTGTTTCGCTCTTTTAACATTTAGACTTAGCTGGTGGCAGTGTTATCTACCGTAACTTTTCTACCGCAATTATATTAGATAAACGTGGTACTGTTCTTGGCTATTATATTAGCCTCGAACATAAACCCGCTTGACCAAATTGTCTTTCTCTTGGCTCCGGTTGGGTTTATTTGCCATTTCTTTTTGTTAAAGTCCTTCTTGTGTTTTACTTTGCACGGCAAACTAGGTTTGCCTTCTTTGTTCACTGTCTTTTGGCGGGCTTCTGCCCAGAAGCCGCCCTCAAGGCGCCTGGGTGTCTAGGTGGGCTGAATATGAGGGAGGGGTGTAGTCACTCCCTGCACAGGGTATCCTAGGAAACCCAAGTTGCACTTTGTCATGATTTTCCAGGGTAGTTGTCACGGCTGGACAACCCCCCTGCTGGGAGATTGACAGCCAGGCTGCGTGAATGGGGTTATTTCGCATAAAAGGCAGGTCTCTTGGGCTAGAAGTCAGAGAGTCGCCACTGGAACTACAAGGAACCGAAGAGAAGCGGACAGATCGACGTCTGCTGCAAGTATCCCGTCCCGGTGAAGCCCTGCTGCAGTCCTGAGCTATCTACTCTTCAACGACTAAGAGAAGATCCAGTCCGGAGTCTTCTTCCCTTGAGCTTGGTGGGGATAACCAGCTCATCTTCTACAGCCAGAGGATCCTCTTCCATGGTCGAAATCGCTGCACATTGCTGTAGTGGTTCCGGATAGCCACCTGAAGAGCCTCTCTTGTTTTTAAGGAGCACACCTTGTATTCCTGGTCGCTGCTGCCGGCTTCTTCCCTGTGTGGTGCCGACCCCCTTTAGACAACGTCCTTCACGACGAAGCTCCAGGAATCGTGGGTCTGCGGGAAACCAACAGGAACAACTGCCAGGGCACCAGCTGCACCATTGGAACAAGGTACTGTGTTCTGTTGAGGAAACTGGGTGAATCCCTTTTTTCTTCATTTCCAAGGCCTGCCCTTGTCCTCCCTCCTAACTTTTGCTTCCGAACATTGACAATATCGAAGTACTTTTGGCTACATTGAATCGTGAACTGTCTGACCGTGTGATCTTCGGCAACTGGCCCCGTTGTCTTTCAACCCTGGATCCGGCCCTTTGACTTTTGAACTCCCTCTGGGTATCTCAGGTGCTAAGTGTGTTTTTTGCCCCGGTAGCATTTCATGTCACAGATACGCGTTTGTTTAGTAGACCGAACTGTCAAAAAGTGATCGCAATCGTATTCGAGGTAACGTGTTTTTGTGCCTAACACCGGTTCATTCCAACACAGGGTACTTGCCTTGAGACTTGCTGTACAAAGTGAATTGGTTAGTTGTAGTATATTTAACGTGTGGTTTGTATTGAAGTTTAATAGAAGTGTTGTGTTTATAACAAATGGTTCAAAAAATATATGTACTTATTTTTCTACCTGAAACCTTGAGTCAGTATTTGCTTGAGTCACAGTAATTGTGGTCCCTTTGTGTAATCTCTGCTACTGCTCATATACTCTTGAGATAAGCCTGGCTGCTCCGCCACTGCTACCACTCTGACATTGTAGTACAGGCTTGTACCAAAGGTAAAACTTTTATCACCACCTGTAGTCTTAATTGTGTGTAGTGGTCCCTAAGGGCACTGCACAGGATTCTGCCTAACAGTAAGTAACTTGTTCCATATACTGCGTCACTATGCCCCTGTACCTCAGTTCCTTTTTTCCGCACCATACTCGTGAGCAGCACTGTGATCATTCAGTATCGAATTAACGTTTCGTGAATTTCTTTCGCTCGTTTGTTGAATTCATTTTCACTCAACGTTTGTAAAATTGTTAAAGCAAGCGACCATGTCTGTGCCCTGGATCTCAGGCTTTCAAGTGCTGCGCAGGCTGCGGCTTGACGATGTCTGTTACTGGACCACATTATAATGCTTGTGGTGGCTTTGCTCCAGTCGCGACACTGAGATTTGCATGTCTGACGTGGAGAAAAATTTGAAGTTGTTGAGGGACCGGGCAGCAGAGCTCACACACGGTTGGCCACCTTCCAAATCATCGGTGCAGTCGACCATTCGGTGCTCGGAGTCCGAAATGAAGGGGCAGACCCCAGAGAAGGAAGAAAGGCATCTGCGGACTGTGAAATGGTTGTATTCCCGGAGCCACTCGTCTTCCTCTCACTTAGAAGCGATGCCACTGATACCAGCGCAAGTCTGACTCTGAATCCGAATTTGCTAAGTCGTCAGCAAGGCTGGCCCCCAGAGCCGAATTGGAGGACTACAAGTCCCAAATATTGGAAATGTTTAAGGAGGCGACTGTGGATGCAGGCGAACCCCTGATACAGCTGGCCCCACAACTAGTATAGATGCTGTCGGCAGAGCCTTTGGGCTCAGCGCCAAACAGAGCGATGCCGCCTGCCACGCCGGGACCATGCTGCTGTACCGATTGACTTCCCCCTCGAGATCCAAGACTTTGTCAGCGCTGTCTGACTTGACGTTGACTGTGGTCTTAAATTCCGAAATCGAGACCTGATTTTTTTCGGCCCTATGGGGGACATCTTCGGTGTTGATGACCATGAGCAGGGTGATATCGACCCCATATTTTCTCAAGCTGGTGATAACGACTTTGTAGTCGACGAAACAGACCTCATGGCTTTGGCTGAGGGACTGTACGACGCCAGCGGGCTGGAAATGTCTCTGTATGTTGAAATGAAACATGCCGTTCCTTATGCCCATACCAATGAAAGGTTCAGGGCGTTCGTCGATAGGGTTGTGGATACCCTGGGATGGAAAACCCCACCCCAACCCAGCCTGTGCAATGTTAATACCTGACCGACATCTTCGATGAGCGTTTGGCCACAGGGCTATGGCTTTCAATGCGGCAATCGCTGATCCCATTGTCACCTTGTAAAAAATACCCTTGCACCATACATCCAGTCATCTCAGCCCTTACAAAGAAATATAGGCAGAAAAGAGGCGATCCCTCATTCCTCTCTTCTCACCCGTCACCAGAGGGATTGGTTTTACAGGCAGCCACAGTGTTCACCAGACCAGCCACTTCCATATCCAACTCGCCAACCGATGGGGATGGCAATAAAGTAGATGCCTTAGCGAAGAAAATGTTCATCTGGTAGCATAGCCTTGAAGGCAGTCAATGTTTTCTGTGGTTTCGCTACATACTCCTTTGGATTGTGGAAGGCGATTGAGCAGGCTGCCCAGTACATCCTTGAGGGGGAGGTGCGGGAAGGTTTTCTGCAGTTTGGCAGACGACTGGAAGGAGGTGGCCAGGAAGTCCTTGCACATGGGCCTGGAAGTGGCAGGCTGTGTTGGACGCTCAATGGGCTCGGCCACGGTTCTCAGGAGGCTGGCTTACCTGGACTCCTCAGGGTTTTCACCCAATGTGAAAAATAAACCTCTCAACATTGCTTTTGACTGTCAGAATCTCTTCGGCCCAAAGGTGTAACGCTCACCTGATTCCCACGGATGCGCTGGTCTTGGCAGGAAGATGTCTGTGACTCAAAGTGATGTGCAGGACTCGATTGGCTTCTGGGGTCGAACCTCTTCGCACTGTGTGTCGAACTCGTAGGGTGAGGTTTCTGCAGGTGAAAGAATATGGGGGTTAATGGTCTGGGTTGTTGAATGTCCCTCTCTCTTCCTAGCTTCTCCGTAGAGCCCCCCAGGTCAACGTGCTCACCTTAGATAGGTGAATGCTAGACTCTCCATCTGCGTCTGGTGCAGGGTGCTGTTGCCAGTTCCTTCACTGGTGAAACATACGCCTCTCGAACTCAGAGGATCGTGACCGTCGTTAACTGCACGAGCGGTGAGTTTACAGACACCTTTTTAGTCTTTATACTCTTTAGGTGCGTGGCACGTTAATATTGAACAGGACTCTGTATAATGCTTTTCCCTTTTTGTCTTGCAGGACTCTTGAGATGGAAGATGGAGTGAGCACCTGGAAATGCGTAAGTAAATGCAAGCGCTCTAACTGTCTTTTTCCTTGCAGCTTAATTCGTGCTGAAGAGACGCCAGAGTATTTGCAGGCGTTCTATTGCGACGAGCGTGATGGGCGTAAGTAAATACCTGTCTAATGTCTCCTTTTTTCTTTCAGAAGTTGGGTTGCAGCGCCGGAGTCCGCAGAATGCCCGTAAGTAATAACAATGCTTTTGTCTTCACAGGCGGCGATGCAGCGTGAAGAAATCCGGAATTCGCGGAGTGCCGGTAAGTAATAACAATTCTTTTGTCTTCACAGGCGGAGGTGCAGCGTGAAGAAATGGCCGCAGCCGATGGATCAGGTGAGTAAGCACTGCGAGTAAAGGTTGCCTTGCTAACCTGTTGTTTCTTGTCTTTGCAGGTGCTGCTGTTGACTGGATACAGGAATGGTAAGTATAATTCTTGCAGGTTCAGGATCGAAAGAAGAAAGGCTGGAACAGACTCTGTGAGCGTTCTGCTACAGATGCAGAATAACGCGAAGCACGTTTCTTTTATCGGGTGTGGTTTAAATAGCCTTGGAGTGATGAGGCGTCTTCCTCCACGGCCCCGCCTAGGTAAGAAAAGAGTTCCAGTTCCAGAAGAGTTCCAGTGCTGTATCCAGGGAGTGGATCTTGCCCCACCCAGGTAAGAAAGTAGTTCCTGTTCACAGAGGACTTCTAAGTGGCTGGTAAGTAAGCTGCATGGTCTGCTGCAGGTAAGTCCACCCAAGCATCTTCACACATATTATAAGCCCGGCGCTTCCAGTGCCGGGACCGATGGTTTTGATGAGCCTGGTGCCACCGCGCCGACGACTCTTCAGAGTCTAAGCTTGCTGCAAAGTCGCTAGGTCTAGCTGTGCAACAACCGGCCAAGCCTGCTTTTTAGTTTCTCATCAAGGGGCAGAGGCTACCGGTGCTACGTTCCCTACGGCAGGAAAGCTCAGCTCCCGCAAGCCAGGCAGGGGCAGAGGCATTTCCTGCATGAGGCAAGGGAGCCTCTAGAGGCCAGCAGACAACGGCAGCAGCGCCTTGGGCGGCCATGCTCTCTAAGCCGCTTTGATTTCTCCTCCCACGATTGACCTGGTTGGAATACGGCTGACTGAGCATTGGCCCCAGTGGCAGGAGATTACCTTCGATGCCTCGCACTTCAGCTTGTGTAGTGGGGTTACTGTCTGCCTTTCTTAAAAAGGCCACTGACCAGACCACAACCACCTCCTTGCCAACCAAAGCAGGAGCTCCAGGAAGTACTGCGAGACCTGCTGCTGAAGGGTGCCATGGAAGAGGTTACTCCGAGCGGAGAGGGGTGGGTTGGTATTCCCGGTATTTCCTGGTACCCAAGAAAGGAGGTCTCCGTCCCATCCTAAACCTTAGGGCTTTGAAAATATTACCGATGAAACACCAATTCAAGGTGGTGACTTTGAGATTCTCCACGCTCCCGAGTTACAAGACTGACTGGTGTGCATAGAACTTCAGGGCGCATACTTTCATGTGCCAATCCATCAGAAACACAGGAAGTTCCTGTCATTCCTCATAGGGGACAGGCACTACCAATTCAAAGTGCTCCCTTTTGGGTTGATCTACGCTCCAAGGGTCTTCACCATCTCATGGCGCTAGTCGCGGCTCACATCAGGAGATTTGCCGTCAGTATGTTTCCGTACCTGGATGACTGGCTGATCCAAGTAGTCGGTGGAGCAGGTTTTGTCCCATCTCGAGGGCACCTGTTGTCTACTCCAGGGAGAAGTCCAGTCTATGAACTTGCAGAAGTCATACACAACACTGGCACAGAGGCTCCAGTTCATCGGAGCAGTCTGTCACTTCGATTGGGAAGACCTTTCCTCCCGTTGAGAGACGCCAGTGCAACACAGATGGTCCAACTCTTTAGAACCACAGCAACTTACCAACGGCTTGCTTCCTTCACCTCTTGGGTCTCATGACCACCTGCATTGTTCAGAGGCCAGGCTTTGAAATGGCTCCTGCGAGGTCAGGTGTCAAAGTACTTCAGCACTTTGAGGGATGTGATCAGTGTGTCCTGGTCTGTGGTCAACGACCTTTATTGGTTGGCCAGCAGCAGCAAGATGCTAGTGGGGGAACCCTACTGGCCTTTGTGGCCTCAGGCCCGAGTCGTTACGGATGCGTTTTTGAAGGGGTGGGGTGCTCACTGCGAAGACTTGCAGGTGACCGGCCTTCAGCGATGGTGGCCAGATGGCACAACAGGCTGGAGTTGTGCGCCGTCGGGTTAGCCCTGAAAGTGTTGGCACCTTCTCGGAAAGGGAAGCATGTCATGATAATGATGGACAATATAGTGATAATGCACTACCTGAACAAGCAGATTCGCATGCGCTCCGTACCCCTTTGCAGAGAAGCAGTGCAGCTGTGGTTCTGGTTGTTGAAGAACCGGATCTCTGTATCGGCATTCCATCTGGCGGGGACAGAGAACGGCTTGGCGGATGCTCTGAGCAGGCAGAGCACGGTCTCACACGAGTGAAAAGTGTACCAGAAAGTCCTAGAGGAGGTCCTCTCTCTCTCTGCCGGGTACCCCAGCGGTGGATCTGTTTGCCACAAAGTCCAACAGGAAGTGCAGACCTTTGCTTGAGGGAATTCCTAGAGAACAGCACACACGAAGAAACATTTCTAGTGGACTGAACCTCCCCCCCCTCATCTATGCTATCCCTCCGATTCCTGTCTTTCCGTGGGTGCTCAGAAGGGTGAAGGTGTTAAGCATACCTGATCTTGATGGCCCAGGAATGGGTGAGGAAGAAATGGTACTCAGACCTTTACACACCTCTCTGGTTGCCTCGTTGTCCCCGATCTCTCCCAGTCGGATGGTCTGGTGCTCTACCCGAACCAGGAATCACTCAACCTACATGCGTGGCTTTTGAGAGGATGAGATCTGACTAGGACCTCTCTGAGGAGGGACTCGAGGTGCGCTGACTGCACTCAGGCTGTCAACAAGATCACTGTCTGCGTGCAGGTGAAGATGATTTGAGGCGTGGCGCAGGGAACGCAATATTGACCCCATCTCTTGCCCTACCACTACAGTGGTGAAGTTCCTTCTGTCATAAAGTCAAAGGATACTTGGCGACTGGTTGAAAAGGTCTCTGGATCAAGGCTCCTTCTTCACGATTACGGTTATGGGTCATTTCCTGAATAAGTGTCCGCCTGTTCCATTTGTTCCTGATTGGGACCTGAATTTGGTCCTCACATTTCTGATGGCAGCTCCGTTTCAGCCATTGCATTCTTGTTCTCTGCGGTTAATAACTCTCAAAACCGTTTTCTTGGTGGCCATCACTTCGGCCAGGCGCGTTAGCGAGCTGCAGGCCCTTTCCTGTAAACACAATTTTTTTCGCATCTTTCACGAACAGCTTTTGCTGTAGGTGAGGCCCAGTTTCTTGCCTAAAATAGTGTCTGAATTCCACTTTTCCCAAGCAATTCATCTCCCTGTATTTTATCCACTGCTGCACCCCTCTGAAGAGGAGCGCTTTCTCAGGCTGGACCCTAAGAGGATGTTGAGATTTTATGTAGCCAGGACCGCTGAGTTCAGATTAGTGGACCAATTATTTGTGGCTTTCTCTGTAGCTAGAAAAGGTCTGGCAGTTTTTAAGCAAGGATCTCATTGTGCGTCTCGGAGTGGTATGATAGCGCAGGGAAGGAGTTGCCTCAGGACATTAGGGTCCATTCCACCAGACGGGTTTCCACCTTTATGGCACTACAAAGGGGAATACTGGTTAATGACAATTGCCAGGCTGCGTCATGGTCTTCTCTCCACACTTTCACCGGATATTACAGCCTTGATTTTGCCTGATTTCCTATCTTCTTCTCGCTGTTAGCCCATATTTTTCTCCCTAGTTTTCATCTGCAGTGGCTGAGCTTGGGGAGGGTGGGGGTGAAGGTGTGAACTGAGGTACGGGGCGTAGTGACGCAATATATATGTAAGAAGACCAACGTCAGGTCCTTCGCCGCCGACTGAGCATCAAGTCAAGGTGGATCAACGGCAGAGTTGAGACCACTACGCCCCCTGTCAGTTTTCTGAGCAGCTCAATCAGATATCTAATGAGGAATCTGCAGGAGAAAAATCCATAGAAAAAATATTACTGTAATTACTCATTTTCTGGACTTCTCCTCTTAAGCCATTAAGTGTTGGCTGTCCAGATGAGGACAAAACTGAATTTTGAGTGCTACTATTTTCTCCTGACCCGGGCATTGGGTATGGACTTGTGAGGAGTGTCTCTCAGTGAGCACCAGGCATAACACAGGACCCCACTCGAAGGTACCCACCAGAGCACATTCCAAGGTGCCATCTGAGGTGGAACACCGGAGTGTTCACACAGGTTATCACACTGTGGACATTCCCCAGTGTTGGGTAGATTTGAGTTTTTATGTGCAATCATCTTCACATGCAAGTCTCCCTGCACTTTATGCTGGACTTCTGGTTTTTGTTTGGGATACTTTTCTGTTTCTTGTTAAACCTTTTTCTTGGAGACATGCTTTCCTCCAAGCATCTGGCTTTGACTTTTGCGGCACACAGCACTCTGTGCAGTGTTGCTGGGAGAACTTTGGTCTTCCCTTTCTATTTTCTGTTCTTTCCCTTGTCGAGCACGTTGCCCAGGGAAGTTGGATATTCAGTATCCTTCCGATCTTTTCTATTGTGAGATTAGCACACATCTCCTTATGTGGAGTGCTGAGGGGCTACACTGTATCCTCTTTCTCACGGTTCCTGTAACTTTTTGGTTAAATTTACAAGCTAATCTGAATGGCTGATGGCAGTGGTTTTATCCTACCTACTTTTGTGCAGGTGTTACTCCCAGCCTTACGCTCAGACGCAGTAGTGCACTGAAGGGTCACCATTGACTCAAAATGGTGACGATGTTCTTTGTTTGCCAATTCAGGATAGCTTTTCCCTTCTTGGTCCTCATTCTGCCGTGCTGGATGGAGTAGGTTTGACTTCTGTCTTCAGCGGGATCCCTTTGTGAAGCCCACCAAGGCGTCAGTGTGTCTGTGAGTACATGGAACAGGGGAGGACTCAAACTCTGTTGTTCTTTGTCTTCTGCTATGCCTTCCTGGAATCATTTCGCACTGGGAGGCTGGCTGTCCTGAAAGGACTGCCACCACCCACAATTTGGTGCAATGTGTGTTGATTGGCTGGGTTTCTGCATAAGAGACATGGATCCTGAAGCTGAAGATAAGCTGAACCACTGGAACTGAAGAAATGACGAGGAGGAAGAGAAGAGGATGCCACAGCCAGTTCCAGATGACCAGAGTTGCCTTCTGAGTAATTGCTGCTGTCGGCCCCCTTCTTCCAAATATCAGGGGAGCCCTGGAAAGGGCTCTGCCTTAGACTGATGGATCCAATCAGTATCAAGACGACCTGAATTTCGAGCCATCTCACAAGGAGCTATGACCTTCACCTGCTGCAAACTGCCAATACCCTGGGACCTTTGGCCATTGTGTAGTGCATCGCCTTCCGAAGATCTAATCCTCCTGAAACTTTGGTGGACTCCTTCCGGACCTCCAGCGGCAAGATTCCCCTCCTTGAAATCCCCTCACCAGAGTGCTGGACCGAGAAAGTTCGATGAATCGACCGTGCAGTAACTGTTCTTCACTGGTGTCTTGAAAAGGGTGCCTAAATCGCAGAACCATAAAGAATCATTTGCCTGGAGCCTCTTTACTCGACTGCTGGTGCAAGACCCATTTCAGTGTCCCTTCTTTCGTCTGCCTAATCAAAAGTCAAGTGGCCAGGTCTGCTGCTGCTACTGCATCGTGGAGGCCTTGTGCTGCATCGTTTTCTACACTTGTAAGGTACTGTGAGAATCTTGGTACCACTTACCTAGAGATGCTTTATTTCTCCTGTGTTACTGGAGTGGTGATTTGTGTGTTAGTTTGCCTCTCCAGGCCTAATACCGGTGTGCCTTCGGGGAGCCTTTCCTGAGGTCCCTGAAACTTTTCCACAACAAAGTATGTTACTTACTTGCTACTGAAGACTTCTTCTTGACCTTTTGACTTTGTACAGCTTGCGCCTTACTTGTTTGAACTTCCAATCTGACCCTGAGACACTCATAACGGAATAGGGATGGACTACTAAATCCTAAACCCTTTGTGAAATTATGGCATAATATTTGCTCCCTTATGTTGGTCTTGTTTCATTTATTTCACCTCAAACAGTTATTTAAAAAGTATTTTATTAACCTGTTGAATTTCATACTGCCATTCTCCATGTATTCCAAAAGTGTTTTACTTACTGTAAGTACTGCATTGGTTTTTCTAAGTTACTTATTGTCTATTCTAGCCATAGCACCTTGGTTCTTTACAAGCCTTTAGAAAGTGGAAAATATCACTTGCTCTGAACCTTGCTGGTGCTTGAAAACAAAACTACTTCCAAATACTCCATAGTTAGGGACACATCATTGAGCCTAAAAAATTTTGAACTGTGACACCCATTTAGATTTCCCCCCTGCGTGTGGGTGGCAGTCCACCATGAGATTCAATGTGAGGTTTCTTTAAGCCAAAAAAAGTCATCTGTGTTGATTAATTTCTCGAGTCATCCTTACAAATGGACACTGGTTCCCTTGTGCATAGGTTTGCCATAATAATTGGTGGCCTCCTTCCTTCACAGGAAAGAATCCCAACATTTTGACATTCAACAGATTGAAATGTTATCTGTCCGTAGAGTAATTCAGTGAGGACAGCAAAATGCTGTGCACTGGGGTAACCCCCTCTGTGTCTAGACACTTTGACACTTTGAGGCTCCTCCTCCTCCACGTCTGTCATATATTTCTTTTATCACTTGGCATATCTAAGCAGCTCTCTATACCTTGTTCAGTTATTCCACTTAAGTAAAGTGTCTTACAGATGTGATTGTGAGCAGGGTGTAAGCTCTGCATTCAATCAGCCTCTGTCTTTCTTTGACCTGTGGGGGGTGGGAAGCGATAGTTGGAGGGCGGTAAGGCACAGCAGGCATACACGCTGCCTGCCAAGTTTCTCCTGCTTCCATGTTGCTTCCTGTCCAGCATGGCTTCACATAAAGAGTTTGGGCCATCTGCAAGGGCTAGTAACAGCTGTTAGGCAGAAACCTGTGCAGTTCCCTTAGGGACCACTGCAAAATGTTTAAGACTACAGGAGTAAGCAGTAAACCCAATTGGTAGCAGTCTGTACCACCTAGATTTACCTGGTAGCTGTGGCTGAGCAGTCAGACTTCTCTCGAGAAGAGTTAGGCCGTATATAGAGTATACACAATAGGGCTAAAAATACAGTAGCACAAGCAAACACTGACCAGAGCTTTGGTATAAAAGTATATAATTATTTATTTAAAAACACACTTGTAAAAATACACTGGCACTAATATGTCAAGCAAGTTCAAACTCAGTCACTAGAAATATATACACCTCCCTAATTAATCATTCGACAAGTCTAGGTTAAGACACCACTTATTTAGCAAAAAGAGGTGAGCGCGTAACCGTAGATGCCACTCCAATACTTTGTTTAAAAAGGGAGAGACAAGGCAGAAATAGGAAAAACACACAGTACCAACACTTTTAAGAAACCACAGCAAGTCAAAAAAGGCAGGGTCTACTGTAGAGCAAAACGTTCATAGGCCAGACTCTCTCTTGGAGAGAGCAAGGCGGAATGTGCCCAAGATCACACAGTGGAAATGCACTAAAAGTCTTTGCAGAAAAGTCAAGAGGTTGGATCAAGCTAGAAAGGTAATGTTAACAGGTCCGAGGTCACCCCAGGATAGAGTCAAGGATTTACGGGTCACCTTGGACAGTCTGTTGCAAGGGAGACCAGGCGGGACACAGTACCTGAAATGGTGAGAAAGCTCCAGCGGGGGCAGTTGTTCCTGGCAGCGGGTGCAAGTCGGAGCATCGCCCAGGGGAAGAGATCTCGACGTGGAGGAAAGCTGGAGGTCGTTGCACTGCCAGGGAAGAAACCAGCCGCAGTTTTTCCCCGTTAAAAGATACTACCCTTTTATTCGCGGTAGTGGTGAAGCGTGGCTATCCAGCCACCGGGGTGCTTGGCACGGGCGATTCGACCACAAGACTATCCAGGAAGGTGAAAAAGGCAAACTGGTTGGTCCCACCAGCTCAAAGGGAAGAAGATTCTCCTGGAAGAAGATCTTCTTTGTCGTCGTGGGAAGTGGTGAGTTCGTACAGCAGGGCTCCACCGGTGGTGTCGCCGTTGTAGATGGCTCAGCTTCTCCCCTCTTCGGATTCTTTAGGTCCTGTGACGACTTCGGAAGTTCCAGTCCCCAAAGCCCTGCTTTTATGCAGCAAAACCCCCATTCATCAGCCTAGCTGCACTCAAACATGCTAAGTGGTGCGCCGGGCGGCTCACCACTGGGCCAATCACACAAGAGTGCGACTTGAGTTGCCAGGGCAACTCAGTCCAGGGTGCCTAACCCCCCTCCCACACATCCGGTTGACCCCAGAGTGGCACCATTGGGAGGGCTTCTGTGGAGAAGCCCGCCAAAAAGTGTAACAAAGGGCTCGACTTGGGTCAGAGTTTCAGAGGCGAACACAAACGCCATTTTAAAACCGAGTCCTGGCAAAAAGACCCAACCGGGGAATAAATCTTAAATAACCCGGCGGTATCTTTAACATTGCACCAAAAAGTGGTGCATTTAAAATGAATGGGAAAATCCCATATGAAATATTACGGTGTAATATTTCGCGTGGTATCCACTGCCACCAGCCAGAAACTCGACAAGGGGGGGGTACTGGACAGTGCCCCCTTGGAAAACAGACCCAGGGGTAATCTAATGAACCCCTTCCAGGACTTCCACAATATGATGGTTTGTACTGGTTTTGTTCACAATTTTGGACTAGTAAAGCCAATGGTGACTTTACATGCCCTGGGAGACAGTAGTCAGTCCCAGGGTATGGAGTCTATGTTTGGGGGTCACAATGACACCCCTGTGTTACTGCACTGAGGGTGCTGTGTAACACACATACCAAACACACATACCAAACACACATGAAACCCTATGGAGTAAAAGACCCCATAGCCCATAAAACACATTACAAAGTCAAAGGACACTCTCAAATCAAGTCTAAGAGTGGGAGAAAAGAGTCTCACTCTTAGCAGGAGAAAAAAAAAACAAAAATCCAGCAAAGCTGCTGGGGGACTCACTAGGTTTGGGAAATTAGCCTTTACAGAGAATTCTCCCTAACAACATCTACGACAGGGGACTATTGTTAAGAAAACTATTTACAATAAAAAGAGCATTTAACACAAGACCCCTGTAACTCATAGGAACCCAGAGATTCATTCTCTTCAATTTCTGGTTACGTTAGCTGTGTTGTTGGCTACTTCGCAGCTGCACCATTCCCTAACATCAGGTCACCTAGTCTCCGGACCATCATCTGCAGCGCCTCCCAAGTTGACCTGCATGTGCTCAAGTTGTGTGTTTTTTTTATTTTTTATTTTTAATCACCAAAATCATGGAAGACAAACAGGAGAGACTTTGCTGTTGGTGAACTTCCTTATTTTATTTTAAACTTTCTTTATTGGCATTTTCAAATAAAACAAAAATAAGGCCATGCGCCGGCCCCTTCGCAAGTGCCCATCTCTCCCGCCGCCCTCTGCCCCACCCATTGCAGTGGCATTGTGAGCAGTTATCATTGTGCCGTCTCCATGGCCTCGACGTTGTGCGTCTAGCTGGTGTTAGAGTTCTGTGAAGGGGATTGGTATTGCGAATCTAGTATGTCCGTTGTTGAAAGCAGGAATGCTATATATGGGCCCCAAATGTCTGGCGGGGCGTGAATGGAGCGGTAGCGTCTTGATGAAATTAGTTTCCACGTCTTGGCAATACGTGATGTCTTTAAGCCAGAGTTGCGGGCTTGGTGGGATTCCCCTACCCCAGTTGTATGCGACCCTTCTTCGTGCCAGGACTAGAAGTAGGTTTGTTAGTTTTCTAACTGTGCTAGGCAGTGATTGGGTCAGTCCCAGCATTGTTATTTTCGGGTCGGGGTCGAGGACTGTTCCTATTATGGCCAATGTCTTCTCCAGCACTGCCCTCCAAAAGGTGGCTACCGGTGGGCATGACCACGTCATGTGTATGAAGTCCGCTTCCGGCTCTCTGCATTTGTCACACTCAACCGATATTGTCTCTTTGGGCATGGAGTTTCGCTCGTGTAGGGTATGTTTGATGTAGGAAGTTAAAGTGGATCAGCTTACATCTTGAATTAATCGCTACTTTTTGAGTGAGATTTAGCATGCAGGCCCATTCCCCCTCTGGGATTATGCTTCCAAGTGTTTTTTCCCCGTCTCCTTTTGGCGCCGGAGCAGGGTGGGATTGATTCACTGAGGAGGGCTCTGTAGATGTTTGCTACCAAATGCCCCTCTCCTTGGGCCTGTATTATGTTGTGGAGTAGTGGCTAGACTGGCGGTTGTTGTGGAAAAGTCGGGATTGCTGGTTGCAGTGAGTGTCGCAGTCTGAAATAGATGAAGGTATCGAGGGCGTTATTGCTTCCTCTGTCTTGGGCTTGTTGGAGGGACAGGAATGTACCTTCTGGGAAGAGATCCTTCATGATGCTTAGCTGTAGTTTCCGTCCAAAGCAGGAAGACCTTTTCTGTTGTAATGCAGATTCCTGGGATGTGTTTAATTGGGAGAAGAGGGAGAATCTGGATGTGACGTTACTTTTCTTGGCTATCTTTTTACAGATTGATTACGTGGTAGTGACAGTGTTCATGGATGATTGAGTGACCGGGAATTGGCCAAAGATAATGGAACAGAGGAGATGTGGTGTTGCCAGCGCTCTCTCTATCCTCACGTTCAGATAGAGAGAGCGCTGGCAACTTATTGCGTTGTATACCAATGGCTAAGGAAGTGGGCTTGGGTTGCCCAGTAGTAGCGTTCCATGTCGGGGAGAGCTAATCCGCCTTGTCGCGTTGGTAGAGTTCTCCAGCATGGGGTCTGGCATGGATTCACATGCTCATGAATATTCCCCGTCGTCAAGCTGGGAATCCTCGGTAAAGAAAAAACCAGTATCAGTTTTGTTTCTGATCTGTCTTTCGTAGTAGTAACCAATCGCTGGTCTCTGCGTCATACTGACCACAGCCAATGACTGCCCTCTACCTAAGCACCGCCTCTGGCAGCCATCTTCAGATTTTTACCGCACGTTCATGTGTTGGGATCCTCGTGCTATTGCTCTCGAGCGTTAGTGCTATTTTTTCACGTTTTTTTCTCAAAAAACTTCGTTTTTTTCGGTCAAAAGAGCCTCAAGCTCCACCGACTCTCCATCCGATCAACGGGGACCCGTGTCGGATTTGTCTACGCCCCTCAAGGGTGAAGATTCGTCGAGCTACGCTTTTGGAGGACTCCAGAAGTTTCTCAGGCCCGGTCATGGCCCAGGAGAAGGGAAGCTCGACGCCCGGAAAGCTGTTCAGGGTCTGCCCTGGATGCCAGCTGCAAAACGTCTTCAAGGAGGACGAACATTCTTTTTGTCTTTACTGCCTACATGAGGACAAGACGCACGTGGAGAAGGACTGTGCGTTTTGCGGCAACATGTCGGAGCGGAACATGAAGGACCGCCATCAACGTCTCGCCAACTGGCTGGAAGGGAAGAGCCCGTCCGGCGAGAAGAAGAGGAAGAAATCCGAGCGGTCTTCTAAGACCTTTGAGGACGCCCCGGCGACGGGGGTCCAACATAAGGCCAAGCACCGCGAGTCCGCTGGCACCGGGAGCGCCGAACGGTCGGGCTCTACGGGCGCCAGGCTGGGCGCACCCTCCCCGGCACCATCAACCGCGAGCCAACGCTCCGGGTCGGGTAAGAGGAAGGCCGAGCACCCGGCGAGGCTCATAGAGAGGCCCCGGTCGAGCTCGAAGGCGGAGGGGGAGCGAGGCACTGCCCCCCCCCCTCAAGGATAAGGCGGTGAGCGCACCTAAGGTGGTGAAGGCCTTAATCCATCCGGCCAAGCCCTCTATCGAGTCTGTCGCGGCGGCCCTGGCTCAGCCTGTGGAGGCTACGCCAGTGGTGGCAACCTCGGGGCTCAGAGTCTCCCTGCCCCCTCGGAGGGAGTCCTCTTTTGTGCCCATCGATAGGACCCCCGTGAAATCCCCCGTGGGGAAGAAAAAGGGGGGGCAGGGCGTCGTCGTAGATTCGGCCTCAACCTCGGAGGAGGAGCTGGTCGAAGTCTTAAGCCACGGCCTCGGCGTGGAAGAAGACCGGCCCGTCGGGATGGATCCCGACGCAGGTGACGACGACATCGTCGAGGGTACCGACGGGGCCCCTGATCGCCCGTCGGATTCCCCTCTGCCAGCGCCGCGAGACAGCTCGGCGGCCATTTTGTTGGCTATACAGTCCTTATGCTCAGAGATAAGGACGAGACTACCGTTGCCGACGGAACCTCTCCCGTCGGGAGAACCGGGACCTTCTGGGGTTCCCCCTACCAAGAAAAGAAGGATCCACCCTCCTCCTCCTTTTCAGCCGTCGCGCCCCTTCCAGCCCTCCTCCCCGTCCACCCGAGGGGATGATACGGGGACTGACACGGCAGCGACGGGTACGGACGACTAGGTATACGATGAGGATGTACCGTCGTCGCCTCCCACCAGGGCTTCTCCGCCCGACGAGATTGGATCGTTCCACTCCATGATCGCCAGGGCATCCGAGCTTTTCCAACTCTGCCCTGAGGAGAAGGAAGGTTTCCTTTATCAGCGGCGCGAGGCCAAGAGGAAGACGGTCCTCGCAGTGCCTCTATTGGACGACATTTGGGATGAGGGCCTCACCCTCCTCAAGAACCCTTCCACGACGCCAGCTAGAAGAGACCGGTACGAGAAAAATTACCGGGTCCCGGACACGGCCCCCCTCTGCCTCCGGGCGCCGCCTACCCCGGACTCCGTCGTCTCCGCGGCGGCCAGGAAAAAAGCGGGGGGGGGTGCGGCCTCGACATCGACTTCCCCACCGGACGGCGAGGGAAAGAAATTGGACGCTGTGGGACGCAGAGTCATCTCGTCTGCAGCGACGACGATTAAAGCTGCCAACGCCTTGGCTATCGTGGCCCGATACGACAGGGAGCTCTGGTACAAACTGGCTCCCCTGCTGGACTTCTTGCCGGACGACAAGAGGGCAGAGGCCCTGGAGATCCTGCAGGAAGGTGAGGTGGCTTCGGACCACGCCATTACCGTTGCGACGGACATCGCCGACACTGGGTTCCGCCAGTTGGGCAACGGCGTTTGCCTTAGGCGGCGTGGATGGCTCAAGGCTACGGACTTCCGTCAAGACGTTCAGACCAGAGTCCTGGACATGCCCTTCGATGGGAACAACCTGTTTCGGAAAACAGTGGACGATTCCCTTGCGTGGCCGAGGCAGATATGGTTCCCGGACCTTCTGGACTTGTCAGCGTCCCCGCCAATCAAGCTGCCGGTGGACGCGGATCTGCTCTCCAGGGAAGGAGGCGCCATCCTCCACCACGACCCGAAATCGCTGAACTTGCAGGCCTGGCTCCTGCAGCGCTAGAGTTTGGAGGATACGACATACCGGCCGACTGCAGAGAGGTTCTTGCAAAGGCCAGGGCGTCCTCGACTCTTAAATGCTACGGACACAAATGGAAGAGGTTTTCTGTCTGGTGCCACGCACAGAAGATTAACCCTCTACGGATTACGGCTCCCCAAGTACTGCCGTACCTGCTGACGCTGGCCAAAGCTGGACTGGCACACGCGTCCATCAAGATTCATCTTGCTGCGATCTCCCGATACACCAGAACCACGGGCCGGTCGTCCCTGTGGTCTCATCGTCTGGTGAAAGAGTTCATGAAGGGACTGTTCAGATCGTTCCCGCCGGTGAAGGCGCCGGCCCGGGCGTCGGAGCTCAACGTGGTGCTGACCAAGCTCATGGGACCTCCGTTCGAGCCTCTGCACTCGGCCCCGTTGAAGTTTCTGTCATGGAAAACAGCGTTTCTTGTGGCCATCACCTCCGCACGACGGGTGGGAGAGATCCAGGCCCTTTCCTGCAAGGCCCCGTACTTGACTTTTCACGACACGAGGGTAGTGCTCAGGACGCACCCCTCCTTCATGCCCAAGGTACCGCCGGACTTCCATCTCAACGAACCCTTGGTGTTGCCTGTGTTCTTCCCGTCGCCTTCGTCGCCGGCTGAGAGGACTTTGCACTCGCTGGATGTGGCTAGAGCGCTGAAGTTCTACGTGGACCGCACGAAGTGTTTTCGGAAGACGTCACAACTCTTTGTGAACTTTGGACCTGTCAATCAGGGGAAGGCTCTCTCGAAGGCTTCCATTTCCAGATGGCTCTCCGGCTGTATCATGTACTGTCATCGGTTGGCAAACCGACCGCTACCTGGCCGTCCGAGAGCCCATTCCACCAGAGCGATCGCAGCTACCACGGCGTTCCTTTCTGGTGTGCCCCTGCTGGACATATGCAGGGCTGCTACGTGGAGGTCGACGCACACCTTCACGAAATTCTACTGCGTCGATCGGGATTCCAGGGAGGAGTCCAGGGTCGGCCAAGCAGTGCTGCGCAACCTGTTCGCCTGAGGTGAGCCTGGTGAGGAGGTAAGATGCTTAATGTTGAGTTTGATGTAATGCTTAATGTTGAGCCTTTGCCACCTCCCGTGGTTGTGCATGTGTGTACTGCTATGTATTCTTTATTCATGAGCATGTGAATCCATGCCAGACCCCATGCTGGAGAAGGAACAAGTTACTTACCTGTAACTGTTGTTCTCCAGCATGGGTCTGGCATGGATTCACATGCGAACCCTCCCGCCTACCCCTCTGCGGCTCTTCACTTGGTCATACTGCCACTTCACATGCTCCCAAATCTGAAGATGGCTGCCAGAGGCGGTGCTTAGGTAGAGGGCAGTCATTGGCTGTGGTCAGTATGACGCAGAGACCAGTGATTGGTTACTACTACGAAAGACAGATCAGAAACGAAACTGATACTGGTTTTTTCTTTACCGAGGATTCCCAGCCTGACGATGGGGAATATTCATGAGCATGTGAATCCATGCCAGACCCATGCTGGAGAACAACAGTTACAGGTAAGTAACGTGTTCCTTCTCTGAACATGTAACTAGTTAACTTAGATAACTGTGCTGTGCAAGGGGCTTCCCATGCTGCACAGCCTCGGAGTGCATATCGCCTGTGGTTATTCCGGTGTAAAAGCTGTTCTGTATCTGTTTGTGGGATTTTGTCCGGGGCAGCCAGTACGGTCCAGGAAATCGTTGGCCTCCTCAGGTGTCCAGGGGGGTGGGGGGGAAGAGTGCGCCCTACCTCCGTGCTGCACCCTCAGCCGGGCAGGGAAGATCATGGAGTAGGGCATTTGATTATCTTTGAGCCTTTGTCTAACCGTCGCGAAGGATCTCCTTTGTGTCTGGACTGCAGGGGAGAAGTCGGGTGGGTGGGAGTGGTGTGGGGGGGAAGTGTATCTTGTCTCCATCGTGTTGTATTTCCCCTTTTTCTCTGGCCAAACAAAGGGTGGTGTAGCGATCCCTATAATTAAGCATTTTGTCTATTATCGGCCTCGAGGGCGCACCTGGAGCGGGTTTGGCGGATGGGACTCTGTGGGCTCCCTCCACTACGAACATGTGCGAGAATGCTTCTCTGCCAAACAGAGTGGTGCAGAGTGACTCAATGAAGTCTTCCATTTTGGGTTGCGTCGTCTGCTCTCGGACCCCGACGATTCTAATGTTACTCCTTCCCGACCGACCTTCCAGGTCCTCGAATTTAGCGATGGTTGCTTTCATCTGTGTTTCTAGTTGGGGCCACTTTTGCCATCAGGGTTGCAGCCCCATCGTCTAGATTGGACACTCGCTGCTCCACTTCATTCAGGCGTTTGGTGTGGGTGTCCATGCGGTGCTGTAGGAGATCTACTTTGGAGGCGAGGCCGTCCATCTTGTTTAGGTTTCCAATGCCAGCTTTCAGATCGAGGAGGAGTGCCCGAGGAGGAGTGCCTTGATGTTGGTAGCAGAGGTTTCCTTGTCCATTAGGTATGAGCTGGCCATCGAGAGTTCAGGGTCTTCTTGGAGCCTGGGGGTCTTGGGGACTGCTCCAGTTTCAAAGTTTAACTTCCTTTCGGATCTGTCTGTTTTACCCATTGGATCTGGGTGATTGGGGTGACCCTGTGTGATCAGTGGGTTTCACTGCTGAAAATCGGGGCTCCAGCGGTGCCTTTATGTTGGAGTGGGGCGTGGACTGGTTGAAAGGTTGTTGCTTGTTGAGCCGGGGTCCTTTGGGGATCTCTGGCAGGGTGGAGCGTGCTAATCTGGCTTGTCTCACAGGTCTGCTTTTCTCAAAGAGGCTCAGGGCCCCAGAGTACGATTCTAGGCAGGGAGTTCACCGTTGTCTGGTGAGGGAGAGGCTCAGAGGGCTTTTCCCTGCGGCTGAGGAGGGAGGCTGGGGGCCAAGTGAGTCTCTTAGCTACGCCCGCTATGGGCAAGGATAACTCAGCGTTGGCTTTATGTCTGAGCTCGCAGGTGGCCTTGGAGATATGGGTGCTGCGGCAACTGTGCAGGAGCGCGGGGCGCTATGCCCGTGTAGCATGGGCTCCCGCTGTACCTGTGCGCCCCTCTGCAGGGTGGGTGTCTTATCAGGTTCCCTCGGTCTTCTTACGGCTGGTGCTTGATGGTTTTGGTCTGGGGGGGGCGGCGATCACAGCTCCGAGCACCTTTCTGCGCACTCTCGCTCTCATGCGTGGGGTGCGGGAGAGCGCCGCGGCCAGCCCGGCTCTGCAGGCTGGGGGAGCGCAGAGGGAGGTGAGGCCCCGGGGAGGAGCGCACCGCTGCGACACGACTCCTGCCTCCCTCCGCTTCAGTTGTTGGGGGGGGTTCTGCTCCACTTGGCCTCAATCCGCGGCCCGCCTCTGGAGGGTCTGCCAGTCAGGTCCCCCGCTCGGCTCGGGACTGCAGCACGGCACCATACAGCTTGTTGGCCTCCCCCGCCTCCGGATGGCGTCGGAGCTGGACACTCGCGTTGGGGGTCTTCGCTTCCCCGTTTTGATTCAGGATTCCGTGCAGTAGTGGGCCAGCGATTTCCCAGCTGGGATATTGATCGTCAAGGCGACAGGTTACCGAATTACAGCCGGATTTGACCGGATTTATTGTGGCCGTGCGGGAGCTCGCTAAGCAGCAGCTATCTTTGGTCGCCCTCTAGAGCCCTCTGCGGTGAACTTCCTTATAATCTCAAAGGACAGACCTGTTGACCTTGACTCATTGCATTCTGTCAAGCCTTTATTCTTTTTAAAACCAACTTGCCTTGGGGATCTCTAAAAGGTCAGGCTTGGCGCCTGCAAGCCTCTGAACACGCTTGGTGACACTTATTGGAAGGGTCATATACCAAGGATGCCTAGGGAGTCCATCTTGCACATTTACCTTCCTGTAAACCAGAAATGCCATATTTCCTGCACAGTTAATGGCTTATTCTGGACAAGAGTAGTACAAGAGGGAACGAAGGCTTCTATGCTTTGTGTCCAAACTTGTGCTGCAACTTGGCCCAGAAGTTTTTCATTCACATAAATGTAAATACACTGCTGCTTTAGTTTGCTCAGAGTGCAAGCTATACTTTACAGAGAAGTAGGCAATTAGCAGAAGCTTCCAAACAATGTGCTGCACACTAAAATAAAAGAAATTGTGCAATCAATGCACTATATACATTGCAAGTTCTACAATCTAGGTCCAAGTTCTTAACTCTTCAAATGGTATGGTTGGGCAGTCAAGACCACTTCAAAGGAGAGTGCTGGTTTTAAGCTACAGTTAACGCTATTGAAGAATGCACAGTAAGAGAATGTTTGCGCAAAAGATCTTTACAAATATGTTCTTTATAAAAGTTGTGCAGAAGAAATGCAAGTAAATATTTTGGTGTTGAGCAAATTAAAGCAACTTTTCAGAATTTAGGACAAGCACATAATGGTGATCTCGCAATAACTACTCACTAACTTACCTCTAAAATGTGACACTCGCAGCCCTCCTCTTTCCCCCTCGCCGAAGCTTCTTCTGTTCCCCAACCACTTCATCTACTACTCCTCTACCGAATGGCACCCATTCTTTGCTGTGCCAGCCCATCTTGCTCCTCAAGCTGTCAATCAACTTCCCTTATAATAATAATTTGGCATTTATATAGTGCTACGACCCCTCAGGTATCTGAGTGCTGCTTATTACCCATGGTGTGTGGTGCTCATTTATCGACCTCGGAAGGAGTGAAGGCTGAGTTTGGCCCTACCAGGATTTCGAACCTGCATTAGCAAGCTCTGCACGGAGGTCAAAGCGAGCGCTCTACTCGCTGTGCCACTTGACCGGTATTATCTGATCGCTTTTCCTCTCTCCCGCTGCTGGACACTTCCCTTTCAAATCAGCTACTGTCCAAAGCCTTTTGAAGACACCTTCTACTGGCCCAAACGGCCCAGGGAAATATCGCACAGTTTCCTTTCTCCATCATTATTCAATGGTCCTTGAGTTTGTGGTCTTCAGCCGCATCAATTAGTACCATGGAGATCCACTTCAATCTGGCTTCTGTAGTAAACACAGAGAGGGCACTCGTGCATGTCTTTAAATTATCACCACTTCAAACTCTTATATACATTTCTCCTCTCTGCAAATTGCTGACCCAACTCCTCTCCCTGGATGGATTTCCATAATCAGCCCAGGTAGGCAGGTTTTAGGAGGCCACCCTAGCTATGGTGAGCCAAAACCCAATCAAGGTAGCAATAGAGAGCAGTCAAGGCTTAGTCTCAGGAGACTAACAAGGTGAAACCGTTAAGTACTGATATGTAGGTTAAATGATTAGAACCATTCACAAGTACAATTTGTTACTCTTCAGAAGTCCAACCCTAGTGCACAGTGCACAGGTTCCAATGCATTTCTCCCAGGATGCTGTTCTCTGAAGGGATGCAATGGACTTGTGGTGGTGGGCCAAACGGTTCCCAACTATTTCAAATTTCAGCAACAATTTATCAGAAGACATGAGGGCTCTCTTCTCTCATCCAGACAGAAGGCTAACCAAGGGCAGGATACTTGACATAGGTTCATCAATCAAGGTTATGTTTAGAAGGTAGATGGGAAACAAAAGGCTTTGCACCCAATGTTCTCCTATGAAGAGTTGGGCGGGGGACAGGCATAGGTAGGCTTACTTACCCCCCTGACTCTGATTTTCTTGGGGGTCACTGGGAACACAGTGTTCTGTCCTTTGTTCAGGTGAGAGGTGCCCAGGTCTTCCGATCGGGTGCGACTGCAAGATGCAGGCCAAGTTAATGAACAACTGCAGACTTTCCGGATGCAGACCTCTTCAGGCGACTTCGCGGGATGGAGGAAAGCGAGTCTAATTGATTATCAATGTTTGCAGGAGGTGACAGGCGACCCACCAGTCGCTGTTAAAGAAGCTCCAGGACAGGTTTCCTCCCTGATGGGAAGCTGGAAATGTCAGAGGAGGCAACTTATGGCACAAGCTGGCGACCATCAAAGTTCCGGGCTTATGATTGTGCCGTACTTTTCTTTTAATGGTTTGTTACCAGCCTTTACAAAAATACATAAAAGAAAATGAAATCTCCCGAATTCTTCATGTGTCTTAAATGGAAAAGCACAAGTACATTCATATTGTTAAAAAAAAAGTCCTCCCTATTCATCCCAATATAGTAATAATTTACATACATGCGTAACGTAATCCATGTTGTACAAAAGCTGAATGTGTTATATAGTCTCATTTTCAAACATACATTTATCCAAAACAAGTTTATTCGTGTTGGGAGAGATTTTCTCTATTGAACTTCCCTGTCCTTATTGCACTTCCTGTACATACTGGACAGCAGCGATAAGAGGATTGTAAGTCCCATTTAGAATCCTTCGCAATACCTGATCGGCCAGTATAAAGTTGGGACTATGTGCATATTTCGATAAATACTTTTCTCTTATACACAACAGTTTAGGCCATTCTATAATTAAATGTTTGCGCCTCTACTATCCCATCCATGTTGCAAACCTGACACCTTCTAAAAATAATCAGCCACTTATTTCTCGCTCCGATGTATTTCCCTGGTCGAAGTTAGGTTGAAACAATTACTGGTTTCCCAACCTCCCCAGCGGCAGACTTTCTGGCACCAGGGATGTAGACTGGGACTACAGTCCGAGCCTGCTTCCTGGGCCATACCCAAATGCTCACTAGCCCGCGAAAGCAGCAGCTTTCCCAGGCAAGTGCATGATCTTATAGGTGATCCTGATGCTTGTGGATCTGCTTAGAATTACATGCTGTGCTTATAGTCCGACATCTAGTGGTCATTGCAGAGTATTCAATCTTTTTTCGAAGATCGAAAGGGACGTTGTTGTGGGCGTGACTGTAACATTATCCCTAACATGACGTGGAGTGTACCCAAAATCCCTCGCGCGTCGAGGTCCCGCCAGATTGATTTTTTCCATCAACCTAGTTGGTCTCTTATGCGGAGCTCGTAAGATTTTATATTGCTATGCCTATCCCCACGGCCTACGGTAGTTTAGTCAACTTCGACTTTCTTCTCACCAACTTTATCGTGGGTTTCCTGCCGCCGCCGACTACACCTACTACTGCTCGGTGACCACATGACCTCAGCCCTCAGGCCCGGCCTTCACAGTAGGGAGAGTGGGGCCCTGTTTCTCTCTTCTCTGAGAATGCATTTTCTTCACCCCTCTATTTCTCTTCTCAGTCTGGCTGTCACTCTGCTATGGAGAAGACTCCTTTTAAACTCTACCCGTTTTGTAACATCAAATTTCCCTGGAAAGACACCCATCGCCAATGCAATAAGGGTCTTCCTCGTGACTACGACGAGCGCTCGTGAACTTTTTCGGCCTAAAACGCTGAAAGACAAGCGGACTAAGCGGTGGGCGACCTATGCTATGGAGGCCGAAAAACTTTCCTGCGCCGTCGCTTCGGATGAGGAATCCGTCAGCAGCCAGGGCTCAGATTTGGAAGCCATCAACCTTTCTGCAGAGCCTACGCACTCCCATGTGCCCGTCCCTGATGGGCATGCCGTCAGCACTGCTATGGGGAAGTCACACCCTGGCGACAAGGGCACCCACGCACAACATGTACTTAAGCACACAACCCCTAAGGCCTCTTCGGGGTCGTCGAAGAAGTCCTCAACGCACATTGGGCTGCCGAAAATGTGGACTGTACCTTTTGTACCTCACGCAAAGCATAAAATAAGCAGTGTCGCATAGCAATTTACTATGCAATTCTGTAGGTTTGCTAATCAAATTAACATTTGTGTAGTAAAGTTAGATATTTAAGTTGCCCTCTTCAATGAAAGCACAGCCCACCCTGCTCTTGCCCTCAGTGCTCTTTGCCCTCTTTTCTCTGTTCACTTCCAAGTGCTAATGGAGAGAAAGTGAACAAGTAATCATCTCTTCCACTCTTAAGTGCCAAAGGCTTGTGTAGTGCTAAAATTGCAAACCAGAAGTAATCGGGATGATACTTTTATTAAGCTTCCTATATTCTGTCTGGTAAAGACCAGTATGTCATGCAGTATGTGTCTTAAAAAGACAGTCCTGCAATTCCATTCCTAAAATGAAAGTTGTTACATGATGCATAATTACCTTATTGATACTCTAAAACACTGCATCATCTCCATGATTTACAGTAAAGTTTAAGTTGGCGTATCTGAATTTCATAGTGTCAACTATATTTCATTTTGTTGGGTACGATGCATCTTGTTGACTAGTGAACTTTTGAAAATGTACATAATGAAATACTTTTGATGGCAAAACTAGTTCTGTAACCTGCAGGTTGTATACATCTTGCAACTGGTGCTCAACCCATGACCAAACTCATACTTCGTGACATTCTATATCATCACTCAGTTGCTTTATACCAGGTACCCTAAAAGTGAGATGACCACAAACTACAATATTCCACCTAGTTTGGCCAGTTTTCTGCCTGCTACTCAATCCAATCTTAATCTTTCTTCACTCTTACATAATGAATACACAAAGCAAACTAAATACTTACGCAAATTAGTGATCAATAGTTCCATCCAGTCTGTACATTTACAGATCTACTGCAATACCAAACACTGTTGTTTGCCTCTAGAGCTCGATTTGCTTTTTGATTGTATTATATATTACCACCTGCAGAAGACAGCTGGTCAAAATGTTTTCAGAGCCTTTTTACCATATCTATTTGTTTCCATTCATGCAGCAAACCTTTTATATTTTACTGACACTCATCTATGGCTCGCAAAGTCTTTTCCTTCAGTCGCACAGTTGAGTAGATTTTATGAAGCATTTACAAGAGAGGTTTGAATTTGCAAGGCCTGACTCCTCTCACTAATGTCTTACTTTAGCGGTACGCAAAACTGCTGTATTGCTCATTTCAAGTCTTTGGTACAAATAACTTCTGTTGACATTAACAATATTAGTACAAAATTGCTAATCAAATGGGCCTGTTTGCTAATCAAAAATATTTTAATTAGCCAACTCTGCTAATCCATTTTTGAAAGCGAATGTATGCCTTGCTCGCGGTCTGGCGCACTCTCCGCATCCGCGGCATGCGAATGGGCATAAAACTCTTTCCGGAACTGGCGATTCTCATAAAACGTCCACTACCGTTGATCTGCCGTCCAAAGGCACTCAACGGACGAAGGACTAGGTGGTGTCGACGACTGCGGCAGTGCCCACAGGCGCGTCAAAACCCTCTACGCAAGAAGCTTTCGGTTACCATTTTGCCGGCCAGGGACTCCAAAAAGACCCTTCTCTCCCCAAGAGGACTATTCTGAGGCCCACCAGCATCTTTCTCACCCCTTCTAGGCAGCCCGTCCCACCTCCTGACCCTTCAGCTTCATCAGAATTGACTAGGGTGAGGTTTGAACAGTGCATGGCTAGGATGTTCGACTTTTCAGACCAGTATGACCGAGCCTTGAAGAGCCCTAGTGACGTGGACTCTTGCCCCATCCCCTCTAAAGTTTAGTCCCTTCCCTCCCCCGGTGGCCCAGTTTCCCTCTTTTGGAGGAACCACAGGGACACCACGTTAATATCTTTGGGGACGACCCCGAGGACCCAACCAAGGATGTTTCTTACGAAGGGTTTACCCTTTATCACCAGGACCCAGTTTATGAAGACCAGACTGGAATCGGGCGGAGGACCAGAGCTCATGGTGGCGCACACCGCCACATAGCACTGACCCAGATGTCATCTGCCCGGATCCTCCTCCTCCTCCTCCTCCTCCTCCTACTTCTGCTCCTCCTCCTCCGCAGAGAGATTTGTCGCTAGTTGATGACCAAATGCTGTTCAACTCCCTCTTAAAAAGAGCAGCCAACCATTTTAAAATTGCTGTGCATGAAGCTGCTCCTGACTCGGACTTTGTGAAGGACATCCTCAAGGAAAAGACTCCAGTTAGCCAAGCCAAAATTCTGTTAAGACGCCTGGCTCCTGCTCTACTGTCACTGTCACTTACATGGGACGTTAATCCCTGTGTGGAAAGATTTTCGCCCAGTCCCCTCACATTAGGGGTCACGCCACACCAGGCTCCTTGGTCTTAACAACCACTGGCAAAAGGCAGGGGTACCGCTGTCCTCAGCAGAATCCCCTCCAGACTAGGACTGCAAAAAACATTAAGTCCTTGGTAAGCGTCTCCCGCCTCTGCAGCCTACTCCACGAGGATTGCCAACAACACCACACTCCTTGCGAGCTACAGTGATGTTCAGTGGGGCCTAGTACAGGATGGTCTTCAGGAAGTTCCAGAGACTCCATGATCGCGCCGGCTGGCGGTCGTGGCAGAAGGCATTCAAGTGACCCAGAATATCCTGAAAAACATTCTGGACTCGGCCGAAACTGCTATATGCACCCTTGCCCAGGTAACTCTACTCAAGATGCATACCTGGTTAAAGAACTCTGGGTTCAAACCCGAAACACAAGCTTCTTTAATTAACAAGTCTGTGGAGGAATCCAACCTATTTGGAAAGGTGGTTGACGACACTCTGGAAATGGCGAAAAAGGGCACAAGACTTCAAAGTCTGTTAACCAGATTGCGGCTAAACATTTTCCTCCAGGGTGGTGGCCCGAACGCCCACCGGTCCTTTCGTGGCAAATCCTTCTCCCACTCGCCCCAAGATCAATACGGCTTGGGGGGGGGGTTTCCTCTGGTCAGTGCTCCTCTGGCAACTTTCATTACCTGAAGAGGCTTTCGTAGGGACAAGGGCAAACGTAGAAACTCTAATCGCAGAGGCTCCCCGACTCCACCTCCAAGTGACTCGCCAGTACGGGTTCCCTTCCACGGTCAGGGGTTGCTTGTCTTCATTTATCCATGCCTGGGAGGGGATCACTTCAGATCAGTGGGTACTAAAGACCGTTGCCACACTTTTATTTGAGTTTCACCCCCCACCTCGCTACCACCCACGAAGAAGCAGACGCCTGTCGCCAAAACACCTCCGCATCATCCTGCGTG
Source organism: Ambystoma mexicanum (assembly GCF_040938575.1). Classification (NCBI taxonomy): domain Eukaryota; kingdom Metazoa; phylum Chordata; class Amphibia; order Caudata; family Ambystomatidae; genus Ambystoma; species Ambystoma mexicanum. The sequence goes on along the minus strand of NC_090934.1, from coordinate 381,303,032 downwards.
AAGAAGTTAAGGTCCTGCTGAAAAAGGGCACCATCAAAGTAGTCCCCCTTCTCCAAGTAAACAAGGGTATTTATTCAGTGTACTTCCTTGTACCCAAAAAGGATCTCACCATGTGCCCTGTTTTAGACCTGCGCCCTGCGAACTAGTATGTCAAACCTCAAAAATTCAGGGTGACAACACTTCAGGGGGACTACATGGCCAGATTAGACATAAAAGATGCTTACTTTCATATTTCAATGTTGCCAGCACACAGACTGTACCTCAGGGTCATGATTGAGGACACGATCCGTTTAAGGTTTTCTCTTTCGGCATTGCCTCACCCCCAAGGGTGTTCACATAGGTAGTGGCGGCTCACCTGCGCAGGCAGTCTATCCCAGTCCATCCCTACCTCGACGACTGGCATAACAGGGGATTTGTACAGATCCTGCCAGACAAATACCCAGAAGATGGTAGATCTCTTCAACCTAGGAATCTTTTCAATTAAAAGAAATCCAGTCTAACACCCAGCAAGGTGAAACAGTTGCTGGGGGCTCTAATTCAGACAGAGGAGATGCTTGTCTTCCCGTCCAATGAGAGGGTCCAAAACATGCTGTTCCAGATCCCTCACTATGCAGCCATTCACCAGGTGACCGTACACAAAGCCATGCAACTACTGGGGATGATGACTTCCTGCGTCCCTTCCTAGTTCCTCCCGTGCGTCTGCGTCCCGTGCAAGTGTGGCTCTCAAGCCAATGGTGTCAGGCCAGGGGCCAGTCGGACAATATAGTAGTTGTCTCGGCAGTCCTCATTCAGTCTCCGCAGTGACGGTCATGGGAAAACCTTCAGGGGAAAACCTTCACCACCCCCGCTGTACAAGCCACTCTCACCATAGACGCTTCTCTGTCGTGCTGAGAGGCTCACCTCCAACAGTCAGCGCACAGCGTGTGGTCTCCAGCAGTAGCGTCCAATCACATCAACCTGTTGGAACTGCAAGCAGTGTTTAAGGCCCAGAAGGCTTTCCAGACACACCTCCGGGGGAAGACAGTTCGAGTCATCAAGGACAGTACCACGGCCATGTACTACTTGAACAAACAAGGGTGCACTCAGTCTCTAAGGCTATCCAGACTGTCCCAGAACATTTGGAAGAGGGCACTCAAACATAACATTTTCCTCATCTCACAAAATGGGGTACTCCATCTTCTGGCAGACGTACTAAGCAGAAACCTTCCCCTACCCGTAGAGCATGAGTGGCGGCTACAAGAGGACATTTTATTCAACGTCTTTGCAGAATGGGGCTTCCCAGAGATATACTAATTTGCCACCCTGGAAAACACCTAATGCCCAGACTACGCCTCCAGATACCCACAGAACCTCTCCAAGGGGAACGATCTCTGGATAACCTGGTCCGGGAGCTTTGCCAATGCTTTTCCCCCCAGTTTCCCTTCTCAATAGAATAGTGCACAAGATGCACCAGGAATCAGTCACAATGATCCTGGTGGACCCTATGTGGGCCTGCCAGCCTTGGTTCTCCCATCTCGTGGCAATGTCAGTCTCCCCTCCCAGGAAGCTGCCATGCCCATACAACATGGTGTCTCAAGATCAGGGAGAGACACTAGATCCATGCCCCCAAACACTCAACTTAGCAGTCTGATTCCTGAAGTCCTAGAGTTCGTGCACCTTGTACTCCATCAGAGATGCATGCACATACTCAGAGAGGCACGGAAAGCTACCACCGGACATTGCTACTCCAGTAAGTGGAAGTGCTTTGTTACCTAAATAAATCATATATACCTGGTGTAATACCAAGGGCATCAATCCTATTGATTGCTCCCCTAAAGATATTGTCCTGTACCTAACTCACCTGTTTGATTCAGGACTGGTTTTCAATTCTCTAAAGGTCCACTTAGCCGCTCTTTCGACGTACACCATGTCCCAGAGCAGGGTTTTGTGTTGGAAGATTCCTGTGATTCAGAGCTGCCAGAAGCACGGAAACTGCTCTCCTGAACATCCGTGAGGACCTGCTCTCGAACCTCGACTCCAACACTCCGTGTGTTCTCATTCTGCTCGATCTCTCTTCTGCCTTTGACACTGTCAACCATGCCATCCTGCTCAACCGTCTCTGTGATAACCTGGGTATCACTGGTCAGGCTCTGGCGTGGCTGACCTCTTTCCTTTCCAATCGACCCTCCCAGGTCCAACTGGGGTCCTTCCTCTCTGACATCTTCTTCTCTACCTGTGGTGTCCCCCAGGGATCTAATCTCTCTCCCTGGCTGTTCAACCAGTATCTGGCACTCCTTGCCCACCGCATCGCCACTCTCTGCCCCAACTTTCAGTGCTATGCGGACGATACCCAGCTCATTTTCAGGCTACCCTCTGCCTCCTCCTCTCCTTCCCTCATCTCCGACTGTCTGTCTGCTATCCAGGAATGGTGTGCCGCCAATGACCTCTGCCTTAATGCCAGTAAGACTGAGATTCTACTCATCGGCACACCCACTTCCTCCTTCCCTGCAGCGCTCTGGCCAGCCTCTCTTGGCCCGCTTCCTGCTCCTACTTGCAAGGCAAAAAACCTTGGGGTCATCTTCGACTCCACACTCTCCTTCTCTCCTCATATAACTGACGTCTCTAAGAAGTCTCACTACCAGCTGCACTTCCTCAGAGGTATTCTTCCCTTCCTCTCCTTCCCCCAGAAGCTCACGGTCTCCAGAGCACTGGTTCTCTCGAAGCTGGACTACTGTAACAGCCTCTATCTTAATCTGCCTGCCTCTACTCTCCGCCCTCTGCAACTCATCCAGAACAGGACTGCGAGACTTGTCCTTGGCCTCAAGCCCAGGGACTGTATCTCTCCAGGACTGAAATCTCTACACTGGCTCCCTGTGGCTGCGAGGATTAAGTTCAAAACCCTCTGCATTGTCCACAAGGCCTTCTGGGGCCTGGGGCCTAAATACCTTCAACTCTCTTCCTAAATATCTTCCTTCCCGAGCCCTTCGCTCATCTGTCTCCAACTCCCTCAGGGTCAGCCGCTTCTCGAAGCAACGAGCTGGGGGTAGATCTCTCTCTGCGGCAGGGGCCTCCCTCTGGAACAGCCTTCCTGCCTCCCTGAAACTTGAGGAGAACCATCTTCGGTTCCGGAAGCACCTCAAAACCTTCCTCTTTGCTTCTGCTTTTTCTCTCCCTCTCCCCTGCTAATTCTTCATTGAAACTGCACTGAACCTGTACCTGGGCCACTCTCACCGACCTCGGTCCTTGGCCCAGCCACTCTCCACTTGCACTGCCTCCCTGGCAACCCCTGCACTGCGGGACTGTCTCTGCATCCCTTACAGCCCCCCCCCTCCCAGCACTTGTCTGCACTTACCTTGCACTTGCCACCAGCTGGCCCCTATTTATTATATATCTTTTATTCTACTTACCCGGTTCAGCACTTCCCCCTCTCCCCTTCCCCTTGCACTTTTTCCCTTCCCCCTACCCCTGCACTTGCGCGATCTGAATGACACCTGGCCTAGTAGGATCGTTGTCTGTCTTTCCCCCCTGTTCCCCCCTCCCAGCCTCGTCGCGCCTTGAAACACTTGTGTATAGGCGCGTTACAAATGCCATATCATATCATATATCAAAGCCTTTATGGAGGGGTTAATGAGACTTCTTCCTCCTTTTTCTAACCCAGCTCCCGGATGTGACCTGAATGTTTTTACCAGACTAATGGGACCTCCCTTTGAACCATTGCACAAGGCTAGCCTTACGGCACTCGCCTACAAGACGCCTTCCTAGTGGCAATCACCGCAAGAAGGAGAGTTGGTGAACTGCAGGCCCTTTCATTTCAGGACCCCTTTGGCACGATTCATGAAGCCAAGGTGGCTTTGTACACACATCCACGCTTTGCGCCCAAAATGTAAACCAGTCCATAGAACTACCCACATTTTTCCAGAACCCCACCAATGTGGCAGCAAGGAGCCTCCAACCACTAGAGGTGAGGAGAGCAGTTATTTACTATCTTGAAAAGACAAAACCACTAAGAAAGACAAACCAGTTCTTTGTATCATTTGCAGGCGGTAGAGAAGGGGACCATGTCTCTACGTCAGATATTTCCAAGTGGATTGGAAACTGCATCACACTGTTTCTCTCTTGCCAAGAGAAATCTACCCTTCACGCCTAGAGCTCATTTGACTCTGGCAAAGGGGCTACCATAGCATTTGTTGCTAATGTTTCTCTAGATTGCATTTGCAAAGAAGCAACCTGGAGTTCTGTACACACCTTTACCCAACACTACTACCTAGATACACACTCTAGGTCTGATTCTCAGGTGGGGCAATCAGTGCTAAGACATCTCTTTACTACGTTTCCTTCCCACATCCCTGTTGGGGAGAATTCTCATTTCTGTGTCAATTCCTTCAATCGTAGAGACCCCCAGCTCTTTTTCTGGAATTAGGACTTTTTAATATTACCCCTAGAGTGAGTGGGACCTTTTTCTCACTCATGTGTTTTGACCTGATTTGGATTGTTTCCTTTGTTTTTGGAGTCTGGTAAACTCCATAGGCATCTACTTTTTGTATGGTGACACACTGCACCTTTAGTGCAGTGTCACAGAGAAATCCTTTAGATTTCTCACAAGGTTTAAATACCTTTTCTTGTGGGCAATACCTTTCCCAAGAATAGTTAAGTGGAATTGACTTTATTTACCTTTTCTCTTTTGTAGGTCCAGCACACACCATCTTAAGTGGAGTTCTCGGGGGGGGAGGGGGGTGTACTTAGTAGCCCCTTATCCTACCTACTCATGTGACATGTTTTGTTACCCTCGCTACTTTAAATGGCTGGTGGAAGTGGTTTAATTTTCCTACCATCTTGCTTTTCTACCGCAGGGTGAATCCTCAGCTGCAGTGTAACACCCATGGGTAACTGTTTTGTCAAAATGGCCCGGTCTTCTTATTTTGCCATTTTCTGTTTGATATATTTTTGGGGCTTACTCTGCACGCCAAGCCATGTTTGAGCATTTTGTTTGTTTTGCCTTTGGCAGGCTTCAGTCTTGAAACCCGCCTCTGGCTCCAGTGTGTCGAAGGGCAGGAACTGAGGGAGGTTCCTGAAACTCCCCTGTCCTTTGTCTCTAGAAGTGCCTGAATGCAACCAGTCCAGATTGGCTGGATGGCTGTCCTTTCAGGACAGCCACCCCCATTGTGATTGACAGCCTAGGCTGTGCATGAATGGGAGAAAGCTGCTTAAAAGGTGAGGGTTTTGGGACTAGAGGCAGAGTCGACCACTGGGAAGAACACCTGACGACAAAACCGTGAACAAAGCTTGCTGCATCCTCCTGGACCTTTGAATTGCCCGGTGAAGCCCTGCTGCTGTGCTGAAACAGAAGCTCCGGAAGCGTAAACTTCTTCCCTTGGGTTAGTAGGACCGGCTATGCTACTTTGCTGCTGCAGGAACCGAGTGAAAAATCTGTAGTAGAGTGCAACATCTGTAATACGGCTAGAAGCTTCAGGAGTCTCTTAAGGACCCTCCAGAAACAGGACAACCATAGCTTGAGTCCCCTCACTCGAGTGCAGGACTCGAGGAGTGAAGGAAGCCCAACCGGTATCCAAGATCTGCGGTGGTGCTGTTTACTGCACAAAGAAACCACGAAGTGCCGCTGATCCGAAAAGAGCCCTTAGCTGCTGACGACCTCCAAATTGCTGCCGCAGTAGTCCTCCAGACGTCCTCCCTCTTGCCTCCACAACAGAGGTTCAGGAACCCAGGATCTGCAGCACTGAAACAGGACAGAATCCAGCTGGACCACTCTTCTTCAAACCAGAGGTACTGTTCAGACTTTGGGCTTACCTCAGTGTCTTTAGCTTTGCTCTTCTCAGTTGAGACTTGCAGTGGCTACTTTTGTTGGAGTTGGTTACAACTCTTTCCACAAGTGTTACTGCTTGTGACCCTACAGAGATTTTCTACAAAACTCTCAAATTTTGTGCAAGACTTTTATTAACTACGAAGTGCCTCAACTCCATAGATTCTGCTCCAATTCACCTTGGCTGTCTTGGCTCCCTGCAGACTCTTCTAGTCAATTGACTTTGCTATTTTCTGTCCCACAGGGGTGATAACTTGTGTTTGGACTGTTATTGCTGGGAAAGGTTTTGTCTAAACTTCATTGGAAGATTCGAGTATACTTACATGCCCTGAGAACCTGTTTAACCTTTTTACTTCCTTTAACCTTTCCTTTCTGCAACCACAGAATCTGCAAAGTATGCTCGTGATATATAAATGCCATTACTCTCCTTGCGAATTAAGTCTCCTCCAGATATAGGAAGTGTAAAAACCATCTCTAAAGAGAATCTACTAAACGTATGCTGATTCTGGAAAAATTTGATTGTTTCATATATTGCCCTTTTTAAAGAAGGCTTATTTAAAAACGAATGTTAAATAACTATAACTGAAAACTTGAGTGTTACTTATCTACTTGTATTTGCAAATTTCATTGCTACTGCTCCACAGCTAGACGCATGAGGGATTTTGGGTACACTCCACGTCACGTTAGGGATAGTGTTAGTCACGCCCATGTCGATGTCCCTTTCGATCTTCGAAAAAAAGATGCAATACTCGGCGAATACCACTAGATGTCGGACTACATGCACAGCACGCAAATCTAAGCAGATACAATAATCTAAAATAGGATTACGGTGAATAATGTATGTCTTTTCTGACCCCTGCGAAGGCAGGAAGAAGGCCAAACTACAATTTTGCCAAAGAACAACCGAAAATCTTGTGGCACAGCCATTTTAGGGCAGTAGCCATACACAGTAAACGCAAATGTGTACATTCGAAATAACGCAACAATTTCAAAATAGTTTGCTGCCACTAGCTTTTCTTTAGCAAACCTAAAAGCAACAAAAAATCCCCAAGTGTAAAAGACTAGGGTGATACTAAAGTGTATCGCCACTGCACTGCATTGTAAGATGCTGGGTGCACTGGTAAACAGTTAGCTAAAAGGGAAAAAGACAAAAGCGAAAGTTTCCCAGTACTGGTAGTTTGAAGGGCTGATCATTTCCCCATAACAAAATGAGCAAAAGGCCACAGGAGTGAATCTGACGGCGTCTCTTTCCTGTAGAAATTCAGGACCGGTTCAAAAACAGACATTTTTCGGCTTCCATAGAACTATGGAGGTGAAGTTTCTAAAGGAGAAATCTTTCCTAGCAGTTTCTCTGAAAGTCAGTGACATTTTTGCCTAAAATTCTTTGTTTTCCACATTTCTCAGACGGAGCATGGAATTGCCACCATTTGATCTGCCTCCATCCAAGGAGGAAGAGACGCTAGATTACCTTGCCCCACCCCCAATGAGTTTTTACGTGGCCAAAACTGCTTCCTTCAGACGAGACAATCAGTTGTTAATCGTTCTTTTTCCCAATCTAGGATAGGGCAAGCCAAGCAGTGACTAAGCAGACAATATCTAATTGGATAATGTAATGTATTGCTGAATGTTATGAGAAGGCTTGGAAAGAGGTGCCATCAGGCATAAGAGCTCACTCTACTCTGGGTGTGGCGGCTTCCTCTTTGCTACAGAGGCGGGTGCCAGTGATAGAGCACTTCCAGGCTGCAACTTGAAGCGCTCGTCACACGTTTGCCAAACATTATAGTCTGTATTTTGTCTGGGGTACAGATGCCCGATTTGAGAGAGCAGTGTTGCAGACCTTCTAGGTGTAAATTTTCATCCCGCCACCACAAATCGGTACTGGTTTGGTGGTCTATCAAGATGAGGTATCTGTGGGAGAATGCAATCCATTGAAGGAGAAATTACTTACAGGTAATGTTCTTTCCATGGATTCTTCTCCCACAGAATCCTCATATCACCCCAGCCTACCCCGCTATGAAAGGTTTCTCGGCTTGCACTGCTCTGAATGAGTTGTCTTTTCTTCTGTGGGGATGAGTCTTGAAGAAAGGGTTGACGCTTCCCCTAGTCCAAAAAAATTAGTAGAGGCTGATGCATTGTTTGGTTGGTTGGACCATTAGTCTTCGGTGCCTGATCTTCACCAAAATAATAAGGCTTTTTTTTTTTGATTAGTGGAGTGCCTCTCCTTCATTTTTTGATTGTGTATGGGAGTCCTTCCCTTGGTTGATGTGCATGGGCAAAGGTGTGGAACTGAGGTATGGGGATGTATATTTACTGTAAATCGTGGCGAGAGATGCAGAGGTAGAGCGACTGTGTCGTACCGCACTATGCCCTCTGTTGAAAATGTGAGCAGCTGGCACTGAGGGAAGGATTTCCAAAGATGAGGCATCTGTGGGAGAAGAATCCATAGAAAACATTACCTGTAAGTAATTTCTGTTTATTTAATGAAAACTGTATAGGGGCATTTAACAATGATCCGCTACACAAAGGCAATAAGAGTGTGTTCCTATGTGTTCTCCTGGTAGGTCCCCGGCTATTTTACTGACTAATACTAAATCTGTCACGTGCTAACCTGCCGTACAGTGCAGAGATCGACTCGCTGAAACCCAGCATCAGGTATAGAAATATTCTCTGCTGCGAAAAGTACCACAATTCCAGAAATGCACTGTCACTTACACTAGGGTAGAGGTTGTGCTCTGGTAAAAGGTAGGTGTGTATTATGACTCTGGGATAGAAGCTGGGCTCTGGTAAGGGAGGCACGTATTGTGTGAAACATGACCATGCTACCTTTGACAGCAATCCATAGATTTGCCATGCATTATTAACTCGTAACATGCTCAATATAAAGGTTTTCAGATTGCTGTTTCCTCAAAATAGGATTTTGAGAGTGGAATGTTGGCGGGGTTATGTGTAGCTGCTGTTACTGATGTCCATGTGATTCATGGCCCTGTTTTTGCTGATCTTTGCAGAGAAAACATAATGCAAGATATACACAACAAATTGCAGGATATCAAGACTCCAACACAAGCCATTGGAGCCTTGCTTCGGGAAATGGATTATCAGACTGATACAGAGCTTGAAAAGACGCTTGACCCAGGTACTACAGCTATGATGTGTTTTAATATTTTACGATAATCTTGGTTCCTGTAGTATCTAATCATTTGGAATGTGGGGTCCTGCTCATGAACCTTTATCATCTAGTGGGTCACCAAGCCAAATTAAGACCTCAAGCTAAGCGTTGGACAAATCAGACGAGATGCAAAAGAAGTATAAATGAACAGATTCATACTGTTGAGGGTCTCCGTCAGGAATACATTTTACCTCTAGCCCTATTTAAATGGTATACTTGGGATTTGGATGGGAGGTTTGAAAATGTGATCACCTTGCCACTGAAGGTGGGGCTTGTGCCTATTAAATGTCTGCCTTGCGCCGGCGATTTGGTGATTTTGGACCTGATGCAGGTTGGCCTCCAAAGGGCCTTCAGTGCGGTCGATGAGTACCTAATAGCCAACCGTCTCTCTGTGAATATGTAATGCTGATTTGTGGATCCTGTATAAAGGATCCTTTCCCTAGTATATTAGCAACAAGAAGATGGATATTGTTAAAGATTGGAGTACCTTGGCTGTAACATAACAACATTAAGAAGCACAAAAGCGACTTTTTACAATATCTGGAGGAAAGCTTTAATGTATGTATCACAAATAAAAAGAATGTTCGAAATATGGAAATATGTCCTTTTTGCCCGGTTTGCTTAATGGGGTTGAAGTAAACCCTTTAATGAAACCCCAGTATTAGTCTGTTGTGGAAGGTTTGATTTGGAGAAGAACCGTGGGGTTGCCTGGGGTTGTTCCTTTGTTCATTTTAAGATATGCGTGTGGGCTGCTATCCCTGGCAGGAATCTCTAGCTATCGCTGCTGATTTCTAGCTCTTTAGAACATTTTTGGATTACCCGATTAACTTGGATTTGTCTGTCCTGAATGCTGCCTTGCAAAATGGCCAAGTTCAGAGTGTATGGAGTCGAGCTTGAATGCAGTCTGGCAGTGAGTGTTTACATTGGAGAAGTTAACTTTGCTTTTTCAGCTTTTGAAAACCTGCTGCTTGCTTTGCCTGTGATAGGCAAGTTGCGCCAGATTGGAGGATTGCCGCTCCATTGCTATTCACTTGAAAGCATTTAAATACGGGGCTAGATACACAACGCACCGCTGGTTGCGGCAAAATACATCCAAAAGGACAGGGACAGACTGCAAAACAAAACTGTTCTTTCATCATATTATAAAATATAAGAATGTAAATGAGGATTCCCAGCCTGACGGCTGGGAATATTCAAAGCATGTGATTCCATGGAAGATACCAATGCCGGAGAACAGGAGTTACAGGTAAGCAACTTAACCCATCCCTGGCTTCTCTCCCAACTCCAATCCCTCTAACGATCGCACCACATCCTGTAGGACTAGTGGAGCACCAAGCGACTCACCCTGTGCATCACTAAGCCTTTAGAGCCCCCACCCTATAGAACCTCTGTCCCTCTTACTTCATCAAACCCAGCTCACTTGGCATACAGCAACTCATAAAAGGCCCAGAACTCTTTGTTCATGCCCACATGGTAGACAGACATTTTACTGGTTGAATCACATACTGTCGCATGTCACTTTGTCCCCTTCAGCGTGCTGCCGTGACACACATCCAACATAATCGAAAGCACTGAACTTCTCCCTTGCTTCAAGATCCTTCCCCACCTCAGTTCTCAGCGCTCGAACGTCTCCCCTTTACCCTCCCTATGATCCAGCCCAACCCTATCCCCCTCCAATTCGAGAGACCGTACTAGTGAGCGCTTGTTAATAAAGATTTCTCTATTGGACAACTTTCCATCCATATTCTGTGGACCCCCAAACTTTTAGTTTTTTAACGATTCCTGAATTTTTACAGAGAATTCCATGGCCTTTTTTCTCATTTGGTCACAGGGAAACTTATCAGTCCTTCAGTCTATCGTTACTGGGAAACTATTTCCCTTTTGCCTTGTTTGTTTTACTTCTGACCTGTTTGGTAACTTTTCTAACAGTGCATCCAGCATTTTACTATGCAGTGCATGAGGATACTTTTGCATCACCTTAGTCATTTACACTGGGGATTTTTGGCTACTTTTATATGTGCCTAAAGACTAGCTGGTGGCAGCAGTTATATTTTTACCATTTTTGCAGTGCTTTTAGTGTGCCCATTCGCATTTACTGCGTCTGGCTACCAAGCATGGCTGGTGCCCTAAATTGCCCATGCCACTACTTGGTTGTTTTTTGTCAATATTGTTTCTTGACTTTCTTCTTAGATCAGCATTTCAAAAATGGTAAAAATATAACTGCCACCAGCTAGTCTTTAGGCACGTATAAAAGTAGCCAAAAATCCCCAGTGTAAATGACTAAGGTGATGCAAAAGTATGCTTGTTTTTTGGCAATATTGTTTCTTGACTTTCTTCTCAGATCAGGAAATGCCTTGTATGGTCATGCATTTGCCCTGGAAAGCTGCTGTTTTCGCTGGCTAGTCCATGCCATTTTTATTTGTATTTGGTTGCAGGAAGTGGGTGGGACTGTCTGGTACCATTCTGCAAACATGGTGCTTGAAAGGATGGTGATGTGCATGCATGAGTGAAACCTACACTGGTATCTGAATGGGACCACTGTTGGCTGAGTGGGTGGTGCAGTTCCTTACCTTTGTTGTGCTGGTGTTTGCTCGGGTTTGCGATGGAAGATGACTCATGCAGCCATTCCAGTAGATCAGCATTGGTTTAAGTATCCTGTGTAGCCATGCAAAAGACTCCTGAAGAGGCCTGGGCACCTTTCCTGCAATTGCTCTGGTGAAGCACTACTGGAATACTTGGACTGAGGTGACCCTTTGCCATGCTTGGACCCTTGGCCTGGTGGGACCAACCAGTCTTCAAATGCTCCTGCAGTCCTGAGCCCTTGGATTTCGCCCCTGGTGCACCCAGTAGACTGACCATCCCTAAATTGGGATACAGCGCTAGAAGCGTTGCCGTGTCGTGTTTTCATCCAGAACTTCAGTGTTCGCAGGCGCATGCCACAGGTCACCACCTTGCCAAGTTTCAGCTCTCTAAAATCATGGGATCCAGCACTGGAAGGACTTCGACTGCAACTGTAGAGATGCCTATTGTCACCCATGTGCAGTGACTGTCACTGGAACCCGCTTTCTTCCGTCTGGTAGAGTGTCTTTCAGAGGCCTGCATCGGTGCCTGATGAATTTCTTCATCAGAAAGGGTTGCACTCGCTCCTGAACTAGACCACAATCCGCGTTGCATCCACAGCTCCTTGCCATCGTCTACTTGATCCAACTGCAGGAAATCCTACTGCCTGGTCACCTGTGAAAATCGGAGTCATGGTGATGAGTAATTGCAATACTTGCTGTTAGGGAGAATTCTCTCTTTAGGCTGAATTTCCTAACCTAGTGAGTCCCGCAGCAGCTTTGCTGGATTTCTGGAGTTTGTTTTTTTTCTCCTGCCAAGAGTGAGACTCTTTTTCTCCCACTCTTGGACATGATTTATGGTGTTCCTTTGACTGTTAATGTTTTTTATTCGCTATGGGGTCCTTTACTCCATAGGGTCTCATGTGTTTTTACTATGTGTGTTACACAGCACCCTCCGTGCAGTAACGCAGGGGTGTCATAGTGACACCCCACCACAGACTCCATACCCTCGGACTGTCTCTCTCCCAGGGCATGTAAAGTCACCATTGGCTTTACTAGTCCCAAATTATTAACATAAACCAGTACAAACCATCATATTGTGGACGTACTGGTCGGGGAAATTCGATTGCCCTGGGGTCTGTTAGTTGAGGGGGCACGTCTCCGTCCCCCCTGATCGAGTTTTGGCTGGTGGCAGTGGAAACTACTTTTTATATTCGACCGCGAATATTTCCCTATGAGATTTTCCCATTGTTCGAGGCTACCAACTTTAATTATTTAATTCTCATAGCCTCGAACATACCGCCGGTTTATTTAATTAATATTAATTCGCTGGTTGGTATTTTTTGCCAGGACTCTATTCTAAAATGGCGTTTGTGTTCTCTTCTGTGACTCCAACCCAAGTCGAGCCCTTTGTTCCACTTTTTGGCGGGCTTCTCCACAGAAGCCTCCAAAAGTGGTGCCACTCTGTCTGGGTACCACAGGGGTTGTGGGAGGGGGTTTAGGCACCCTAGACTGAGTTACCTTGGTAACTCAAGTCGCACTCTTGTGTGATTGGCCCAAGTGGTGAGCCGGCCGGCTCACCACTTAGCATGTTTGATTGACAGCTAGGCTGAGTGAATGGGGGTATGCTGCATAAAAGCAGGGCTTTGGGGACTGGAAATTCAGAAGTCGCCACAGGACCTGAGAATACGACGAGGGAGAAGCTGAGCCGACCTACCACGACACCACTGATGGAGCCCTGTGGAACCGACTCACCACTTCCCGACGATAGAGAAGATCTCCCGGCTGGAGAGGCTTCTTCCCCTGACTGGTGGGCACAACCAGTTTACCTTCTTTTCTTCGCACCCCAGACCGGTTTGTGGTCGAACTGCCCGTGCCAAGCTCCCTGGCGGCCGGATAGCCACTTACCACTCAACCCGAATTAACGGACCGCTCCTTGTACCTGAGAAACTCTGCAGCTGGTTTCTTCCCTGGCAGTGCAACGGACTCCTGTCTTCCTCCCCGCCAAGATCCTCTCTTCCCCCGGATGAAGCACCGACTTGCATCTGCTGCCAGGAACAACTGCCCCCGCTGGAGTATTCTCACCACATTAAGGTACCGTGTCCCCAGGCCTCCCTTTCTAAAGATTTCTACAAGGTAATAATAACCCCTCAACCTTCTGGACTGGGCTGGCCGCCTTGACCCTCTAACTGGTCCCTTTCTTTGGTCCAACTCCTTTTTGAACCGTTACAAGACTTTTGTGCACTGCAACCGTGTGACCTTGGACATATTTCGTTTTGATCCTCTTAAAGCGGATCCGGCCTACTGACTCCGAATTCACGGTGTTACTTTGCCTTCCTCTCTTGTTGTGTTCGTGAAAAAGTGTTGGGATCTGTTTCAATTTATTCTCTGCTTTTCTCTCCCTTTTTAAACGAATTATTAGAGTGCCATCTACGTTAAGCACTCACCGCTGTCTGAAAATAAGTGGGGCTTTACTTAAGACTCGTCTTACATTTAAGGGAGTGTATGTATTTTAGTGACCGTGTTTTTGAATTGCTTACTATTAGTCCCTGTGTGTTTTTCTAGATGTGGTTTTAAATAAATAATTCTCTTTTACACCAAGCCCTGGTCAGTGTTTACTTGTTCTATTGTGTTCTCTTGACCTATTGTGAATGCTCTGTATACTGCCTAACTCTTCTTGAGGGAAGTCTGACTGCTCAGCCACAGCTACCAAGTGAATCTGTGTGGTACAGACCACTACCAAGTGGGTTTACTGCCAAACACCTGTAGTCCTAAATCTTTTGTAGTGGTCCCAGAGGCAACTGCACAGGTTTTTGCCTAACACTTGCAGCCAGTACTCCAGATAAGATTTTAATGCCAGAGTATTTTACTCGCTTTTTTTAAGTTGGGAGTAAACACATTTTTTAGAGTAAAAATGGAAGTCCATATTCCTAATGCCATTATTTCATAAGCAAATAACACTATTTTAACTGGATAACGGAAATGTTTTTGATTATGATTCCTTTACACCTAATTATTCATAAACATAAAAAGATACATATTTTCTTTTTCCAATCATGCTTTAATAATAGTAGTTTTATCCTGTGGTAATGTGCACCATTGGTCCAAACATATCCATAGAGCTGTGTGGGTGAAAGTCTGTTTTATAATTTTTTGTTGCAAGTATTTTTACTCCCCATTTGTATTTTTTGGTAGCATTTGTCTATTTGTAGGCTGTAAAAGTGGCCGATACACCCCTTATCCATAGGGCTGTTTGCAGCCACCCCTGCCTGCCATATAATAAACCTTAGAATAATCTTTGTTCCGTTCCTTTGCTTTTTAAACATTTGTTATACAAGGTGTTCTAAAAGATAGAAAACGCATCTTACCTGTATTATTCTTGAAGTCTTCTGGAAAGATTTTCACCACCACAAGAACCTTTCCTACCTTTATCCCTCTCTCCTGAGAAGAATCTTTTTTATGACTTTTGGGCACAAGACCCCATTCAACATAGGGATTGGACTTATAAAGTTAGGATAATGTTATTGTGAACTAGTTTTCCTTACTGCATCATTACTTACCTTTCTTCAGGTGTTAAAGTGAATTGTATGCATTTCTACAACCCTAAGGTGACTGTATATATATTTGATACAGAGTGTTGTGTGATATTACCTGCTTGATATATTTTTATAGTGTTTTTTGGACCTATAACAAATGGAGCATTTTTGTACTTCACTATCTAAGCAGAATTATTGTTTGCTTCGCTGTGTGCGCTCATTGTGGACCCCTGACCACGATCACTAACGAGACTAAGCTTTGGCCACTCTACACTCTTAACTTGCTTGGGTTTGGCTAATCTCCGAGTTCCCCTGTTCACTATAAATAGGATGGCCTGTCCACATGGCCAGATTGTAATAATACATGTTAACAACGCTCTGGACCCCAACTTTGCTGATCTAGAGAGGCCCCTAAGAAAAACCTTCAGCAATTCGATTCTATGTGGCTGCATGCAGTTGTGCCCCAATTGCGTTCCAGAAATTGTCCGGTTTCCTCCCTGAGGGATGATCTAAATTCCACATCCAACAGCATGTTATTGAATATCCATAATGGAGAAAAGGCAGCCCACTTCTGCATTGCCAGTGCTTACCGGAGCTGAGCGTGGTCAAAAACTCCACCTCAATAATCATCATAGCTTCTTGAGCCCCCATTCTTCCAGCAAGGTGGTTCACAGAAGAACTGAGGGAACTCAGAAAATCAGACCTCAACCTGGAAAAACTATGGAGAAACTAGTATAATCAGTCTGACAAAATAAACAACCAACAACTACTCTGAAAATACAAATCAGCAGTCCTTAAAGAAAGAAAAACATAGTATGCCAATAGAATCCAGTCGGTTACAAACCCACAAAAATAACTTTCAAAATAATCAAAGAAATCAAAAACCTACGTCCTGCAACAAAGGCCTCATACAATCACTATGTGACAGTGGCGGGGCACCTCATGCAGGCCTCCCTGGGCCTCCTACAAACAGCTGCGTGGGGTATACCCCCCTCCATTTGGGGTGGGGGGAGAGGGCCCCCAAAAATTGTGGGACAGGCCCCCCGTGGGTGGGGAAGTAAGGTTTGGGCACCCCAGGGCCAGATTGGCACACCAATGTGCCCCTCTGCGCCAAGGCAAGTTTGGTAAACAAAGAAAATAATTCAACATGGGAGCCTGCCATTTAGCGGGGGCTGAGGGGCACCCTACACCGCTGGGGAATTTTCTAATGTGAAGTGGGGTGCACCTCTCCAACCCCACCCCAATTGGAGGGGCGGCGCATATCATGTAGCCCTCCCTGGGGGCAGATAAGGGGGAGGGGCTGTCCTGCCACTCCTCCCTGGGCTCAGGTGTCCCTTCCTAGGAGCAGATATCTGTTCCCAGGGAGGGCTGCATGATATGGCACCCACTCCATTGCGGTTGGGGGAGACGGGGTCCCCACCACGTCCCATAAAAAAATTCCCCGTCCCTTTGGGGTTCCCCACACCACCCTAAAATGCATTCCGCCATTTTCCATTTTTTCCTTTGGTAACCCAACTCCCCTTGGCACAGAGGGGCACATTGGTGTGCTAATCTGGCCCTAGGGTGCCCAACCCTTAATTGCCTGTTAGGGAGAATTCTCTTATAAGGCTGATTTCGCAAACCTAGTGTTAGGCAGAAACCTGTGCAGTTCCCTTAGGGACCACTGCAAAAGATTTAAGACTACAGGTGTTTGGCAGTAAACACACTTGGTAGCAGTCTGTACCACACAGATTCACTTGGTAGCTGTGGCTGAGCAGTCAGACTTCCCTCAAGAAGAGTTAGGCAGTATATAGAGTATACACAATACGTACAGAGACACAGTAGCACAAGCAAACACTGACCAGAGCTTTTGGTGTAAACGTATATAATTATTTATTTAAAGACACACTTGTAATTTACACTAGCAAAAAGAGGTAAGTAAATTCAGCACACAGTCACTATCATATATATACAACCCTAATTACTTATTAGACAAGTGAGAAACACCACTTATTTTCATACAGAGGTGAGCGCTTAACATAAGATGGCACTCTAATAAGTTATTAAAAAGGGAGGGAAAAAGGCAGAGTTATGGAAGCACACAAGTTTCAATACTTTTTAAAGAACCACAGTAAGGCAGGATAGGCAGAGTTATACTGGTGAGCAAGGAAGTCAATTGCAAGGCCCACTCTTGGAGAGAGCAAGCAGAAGGGGTCCAGGTTCACACAGTGGGGTTATGCCCAAAGAGTCTTGTAGATAGTTTGCACAAAAAGGATGAAATTAAAGTCAGGAAAAGTTAGCTAGGTTGTCCCAGGCCAGCCCAGGTTAGAAAGTCGAGGCTTTACTGTCACCCCGAACGATCTGTCGTAAGGGAGGCCAGGCGGGACACAGTACCTTAAGTGTGAAGGAAGCTCCAGCGGGGGCAATTGTTCCTGGCAGCGGGTGCAAGTCGGTGTTTCGTCCAGAGGAATAGGAGGTCTCGCCATGGAGGAAAGATGAAGGTCGTTGCTCTGCCAGGGAAGAAACCAGCCGCGGAGTTCTTCGGTTAAAAGGTTACTACCCTTCTCTTTGTGGTAGTGGTAAACCGTGGTATTCCGGTTGCCGGGGTGCTTGGCACGGGCAAGGCGGCCACGAGATGCTCCAGGAAGGTGAAAAGAAGGCAAAACTGGTTATCCCCACCAGTCAAAGGAAGAAGACTATCCGGACTGGAGATCTCCTCTGTCGTCGGGAAAAGTGGTGAGACGGTTCAGCAGGGCTCCACCGGTGGTGTCGCCGTTGCAGGTCGGCTCAGCTTCTCCCTCCTCGGATTCTTAGGTCCTGTGGCAACTTCTGAAGTTCCAGTCCCCAAAGCCCTGCTTTTATGCAGCAAACCCCCACTCATTCAGCCTAGCTTTCAATCAAACATGCTAAGTGGTGAGCCGGCCGGCTCACCACTTGGGCCAATCACACAAGAGTGCGACTTGAGTTACCAAGGTAACTCAGTCCAGGGTGCCTAAACCCCCTCCCACACCCCCTGTGGTACCCAGACAGAGTGGCACCACTTTTGGAGGCTTCTGTGGAGAAGCCCGCCAAAAAGTGGTACAAAGGGCTCGACTTGGGTTGGAGTCACAGAAGAGAACACAAACGCCATTTTTGAATCGAGTCCTGGCAAAAAATACCAACCGGCAAATTAATATTAATTAAATAAACCGGCGGTATGTTCGAGGCTATGAGAATTAAATAATTAAAGTTGGTAGCCTCGAACAATGGGAAAATCCTATAGGAAAATATTCGCGGTCGAATATAAAAAATAGTTTCCACTGCCACCATCCAAAACTCGATCAGGGGGGACGGAGACGTGCCCCCTCGACTAACAGACCCCGGGGCAATCGAATTGCCCCGACTAGTACGTCCACAATATGATGGTTTGTACTTGTTTCTGTTAATAATTTGGGACGACTAGTAAAGCCAATGGTGACTTTACATGCCCTGGGAGACAGTAGTCTGTCCCAGGGTATGGAGTCTATGGTGGGGTGTCACTATGACACCCCTGTGTTACTGCACGGAGGGTGCTGTGTAACACACATAGTAAAAACACATGAGACCCTATGGAGTAAAGGACCCCATAGGGTGTCCAGACATTTGGTCGACCTAAAACTGGTCGAATGACATTTGGTCGGCGCAATTTGGTCAAACCAAATGGTCGAATTTTTTTTTTAATTATATATTTATTTTTCGGGTTTTCGGTTTTTACAAAAATGGGTTTTTAGAAAAAAAAGGGGGTTGGGGGGGGACCCCCCCCCAAAAAAAAAAAAGGTGAAAATAAAAAAAAAAAAATCGACCATTTGGTTTTCGACCAAATTGGTTCGACCATTTGTCTGGTCGACCAATTCTTTTCGACCAAATGTCTGGTAACCACCCCATAGCCCATAAAACACATTACCAGTCAAAGGAATACCATAAATCATGTCCAAGAGTGGGAGAAAAAGAGTCTCACTCTTGGCCGGAGGAAAAAAACAAACTCCAGAAATCCAGCAAAGCTGCTGGGGGTGCCTAAACCCCCTCCCACACCCCCTGTGGTACCCAGTTTAGGAGGCTTCTGTGGAGAAGCCCGCCAAAATGTGGAACAAAGGGCTCGACTTGGGTTGGAGTCACAGAAGAGAACACAAGCGCGTTCTGGCAAAAAATACCAACCAGTGAATTAATATTAAATAAATAAACCAGTGGTATGTTTGAGGCTATAAGAATTAAATAATTAAAGTTGGTAGCCTCGAACAATGGGAAAATCCCGTAGAGATATATTTGCGGTCGAATATAAAAAGTAGTATCCACTGCCACCAGCCACAACTCGATCAGGGGGGGACGGAGACGTGCCCCCTCGAACAACAGCCCCCAGGGCAATCGAATTGCCCCGACCATTACGTCCACAATATGATGGTTTGTACTAGTTTCTGTTCATAATTTGGGACTAGTAAAGCCAATGGTGACTTTACATGCCCTGGGAGACAGTAGTCAGTCCAGGGTATGGAGTCTATGGTGGGGGGTCGCTACGACACACCTGGGTTACGGCACGGAGGGTGCTGTGTAACCCATATCAAAAACACATGAGACCCTATGGAGTAAAAGACCCCATAGCCCATAAAACACATGGAAAGATAAAGGAACACCTCAAATCGTGTCTAAGAGTGGGAGTAAAAAGAGTCTCACTCTTAGCAGGAGAAAAAATAAACCCCAAAAATCCAGCAAAGCTGCTGGGGGAACTCGCTAGGTTTGGGAAATTAGCCTTTTCAGAGAATTCTCCCTAACACCTAGTGAGTCCCCCAGCAGCTTTGCTGGATTTTTGGGGTTTGTTTTTTTCTCCTGCTAAGAGCGAGACTCTCTTCCTCCCACTCTTAGGCATGATTTGAGGTATGTCTTTGACTTTGTGTGCATATGGGCTATGGGGTTTTTTACTCCATAGGGTATCATCTGTTTTTCATGTGTGTTACACAGCACCCTCAGGCAGTAACACAGGGGTGTCATAGTGACCCCCAAACATAGACTCCATACCCTGGGACTGACTACTGTCTCCCAGGGCATGTAATGTCACCATTGACTTTACTAGTCCAAAATTGTGATTAGAACCAGTACAAACCATCATATTGTGGAAGTACTGGAAGGGGTTAAATCGATTGCCCCTGGGTCTGTTTTCAAGGGGGCACTGTCTAGTCTCCCCCCCCCCCCCCCCCCCCTTGTCGAGTTTCTGGCTGGTGGCAGTGGTTACCACACAAAACATTCCACCGTAATATTTCCTACGGGATTTTTCCATTGATTTTTAACGCACCACTTTTTGGTGCAATGGTAAAGATGCCGCTGGTTTATTTATTTAATATTAGGTTTGGTCTTTATGCCAAAACTCTTTTCTAAAATGGCGTTCGTGTCCTTCTCTGTAACTCTAACCAATGTCGAGTCCTTTGTTCCACTTTTTGGCGGGCTTCTCCACAGAATCCCTCCAAATGGTTCCACTCTGTCTGGGTTCCACAGGATGTGTGGGGAGGGGAATTGGCAGCCTGGACTGTGTTGCCTTCTGATTGGCCCGGTGGTGAGCCGCCGGCTCACCACTTAGCATGTGTGACTGACAGCTAGGCTGTTGAATGGGGGTTTTTCTGCTTAAAAGCAGGGCCTTTGGGACTGGAACATCAGAAGTCGCCACAGGACCTAAGAATCCGAAGAGGGAAGAAGCTGAGCCATCTGCAACGACAACACCACCGGTTGGGCCCTGCTGCAATGAACTTGACACTTTCCCAACGACAAGAGAAGATCTTCTGCTGGACGAGTCTTCTTCCTTAGAGCTGGTGGGATCAACCAGTTCGCCCCTTTTGCCTTCCAAAGACGGCTCTTGGTCGAATCGCCCGTGCCAAGCACCCCGGCGGCCGGATAGCCAAGCTTCACCACTTTGACCGCGAATAAAAGGAACGCACCTTTTAACCGACGAACTCCGCGGGTGGTTTCATCCCTGGGCAGTGCAACAACTCCAAGTTTCTTCGTTGACGAGATCCTCTCTTCCCCTGGTCGAAACAACGAACTGCAACCACTGCCAGGAACAACTGCCACAGCTGGTGCTTCCTCTCTTTAAGGTACTGTGTTCTGCCTGGCCCCCCTTTCTTCGGTTTGCCCAAGGTGACCCTTAAATCCTTGGCTTTCCAACTGAGTTGGCCCCAGACGTTCTAACTTTACTTCTTGAATCACCCCAACCTCTTTTGAACATTCTGCAAAGACTTTTAGTGCATTTTAAACTGTGTGATCTTGG
The DNA here is from genome assembly GCF_040938575.1 of Ambystoma mexicanum. Lineage (NCBI taxonomy): Eukaryota > Metazoa > Chordata > Amphibia > Caudata > Ambystomatidae > Ambystoma > Ambystoma mexicanum. The sequence goes on along the minus strand of NC_090934.1, from coordinate 381,281,728 downwards.
GCATATTTCGCTTTGCTCCATTTAAAAAGGGCCTGGCTTATGAACTTTGGCTCTACAGTGTATACTGCCTTTACTCCCTTGCTTTCAACTTCTAAAAGTGTTGGGAACTGTTTTATTTTTATGCCCTGCCTTTTTCCCCTCCCTTTAACTTAACTATTGGAGTGCCATCTAGGTTACGCGCTCACATCTGTTTGAACAAATAGTGGTTTCTTAACTCTGACTTGTCTAATAGTTATTAAGGGAGGTGTCTATACTTTACCTGACTGTGTTTTAACTTGCTTTTGATTTAGAGTGCTAGTGTATTTCCTAAAGTGTGTTTTTTAAATAAATAATTATTTACTTTCGATACAAAGCTCTGGTCAGTGTTTGTTTGCTCTGTGTTTTTAGCCCTATTGTGTATACTCTATATACTGCCCTACTCTTCTTGAGAGAAGTCTGACTGCTCAGCCACAGCTACCAGATAAATCTGGGTGGTACAGACTGCTACCAATTGGGTTTACTGCTTACTCCTGTAGTCTTAATCTTCTTGCAGTGGTCCCCAATGGAACTGCACAGGATTCTGCCTAACACTACCCCACCCATTGGGGGGCCTGTCCCACAATTTTTGATAGCCCTCTCCCCCCCTCACCCCAAATGGATGGCGGGGGCACCTCATGCAGGCTACCCGGGGCCTCCTACAAACGGCTGCATGAGGTACGCCCCCCCTCCATTTGGGGTGGGGGGGGAGAGGGCCACCAAAAATGGGTGGGACAGGCCCCCCGGTGGGTGGGGCAGTAAGGTTTGGGCACCCTGGAGCCAGATTGGCACACCAATGTGCCCCTCTGCGCCAAGTCAAGTTTCGTAAACAAAGAAAAAAATGGAAAACGGTACACTACACTTTAGGGCGGGCTCAGGGGGCACCCTAAACCGCCAGGTAATTTTCTAATGTAATAGGGGGTGACCCTCTACCCCCTCACACCAAATGCAGGGGGGGCATCTCATGCAGCCCTCCCTGGGGTCAGATGCCCCTTCCTAGGAGCAGATATCTGCCCCCAGGGAGGGCTACAAGGGGTGCCCCCATTTCCCCTTGGGGTGAGGGGGAGAGGGCTAACCCCCCTATCCGTAAAATAAATCCCTGGTGGCTAGTGGCCCCCCACTCCCACCCAAAACTCCCTTTTGTTTATTTTGTTTGTTTATTTTGCCTCTTCCCTGCGGGCAGATGATCCGCCATCTGTCCCCAAGGGGGGCTAACCGGCAAGTTCAATTCTTTGGGAGGCCTGTAGACTTATTCCCGGTGCCCCCCCTCCAATTGGATGGGGGGGCCACCTCATGTACTCCTGCCTGGGGGCATAAATCTTCCCCCAGAGAGGGCTACAAGGGGTGGCCCCCCTTTCCACTTGGTGTGGGAGGGCCACCACCCTTTCAGGGGGGCAAAATAAATCCCTGGAGTCTAGGGCCCCCCCACCCCAGTTGATTTAGTATTTTTTATTTTTTTATTTTGCCCCCCTTCCCTGGGGGCAGATCAGCCATCTGCCCCCAGGGTTCAGCACATATGTGCCCCCATGCTTTGGGGGATGGGGGGGAGAGGGCTGCTTACTGTAAGCAGCCCCCCCCCCCACATCACAAATGTATCCCTTGTGGGGTCCAGTTGGCTGGTCGCGAATCGAGCGATCTGAGCCCTCTCCGTGCCCCGCAATGCTGTCAAACAGGGTGTCGTTGGAAAGGGGAGAATCTCCCCTTTCCAACGACACCCTTTCCGAAATAATCCCTGGTGGCTAGGGCCCCCTCTACCCTTCCCATCCCGTTTTTTTTTCCCGAATTGGTTTATTTTTTTATGCCCCCACTCCTGGGGCCAGATGGTCGCCTGTCTGCCCCCAGGGGTCTTTATATATGGGCCCCCATGCTTTGGGGGCCGGGGGAGAGGGGGGCTGCTTACTGTAAGCAGCCCCCCTCTCCCCCCACGTCACAAACGTTTCCCTGGTGGTCCAGTGGGCATTGCTGCCCGTGCATCGAGCACCCTGTGCCCGATCCTCGGGCAGCAATGCTGTGTCACAGGGTGTCATTGGAAAGGGGAGAATCTCCCCTTTCCAACAACACCTCTCTCGATCTCCGGCTTGAAATACAGCCGGAGATTGAGGGGGAGAAAGGTGAACACTCACCACCTATTTTCGCCACAGCAGCCTGAAATGGCTGCTGCGGTGAAAATTACTTTTTCACGCCGACGTGCTTTACGCACGCCGATGTGAAACTGAAGGTAATCCAGCCCTCTGGCAGTGAGGGTGGACCTCCCCCTCACATAGCCCGCGGATTGGATTACAGTTTTGAGCGATCCCTGCTTTGCAGGGATCGCTCAAAAGAAGGTGCCAAAAAGGATGAGATACTTCGCCATTGGCACTTAAGCGGTTAAAGAGTAAGTATGTTTTGCATTTTTTGCATAGTGTATTGTGGGACTAACTGTATATTGATCCCAGCCACCTCCCAATTTGGGAGAAGCTATACTTCTTGATCACATTAACTTTTGCGAATGTTTGGACTATTTGGGGGACACATTGTGCGCACAATTTTGGTTTGGTATTCTGTACCCCTGAGCCGAAGCCTTAAAAAAAAGCTTCCCAAAAACAGTGAAAATCAAAAATACTTGGACCTTGCATCCAAGAATACCCTTCAGTCTTGCACCCAACCTGTGCCAATAGCACTCTCAACAGTGATCTGCATAGAACTGGTGAGGGGCATAGTACAATAGATTGCTTTTCTCCTGCAGATTCCTCATCAGATAGATATCATTCCAGCATCCGCTGCTCAGAAAACATTTAGACAGGGAGGCATAGTGCACCACGATTCGGCCGTGAAATACTCTTGACTCAATGCGGCGGTTGTCAACTCTGGACTGTACGTCTGTGGTCAGAGAATATAACACGTCAATGCGCCCCCGCACCTCAGTTTCTTTTTTCTGTGCGCTCAGCATGCTGCTCACTGGAACAACTCTTGCTAGAGGGCCTTCGATATTTTACTATAAAATTTGTTTTGGAATTATGCGTGATTTCTCCAGAATGTCCATTCCCAAGGTGTCCGGTTTCAAACGGGGCAAGGCCTGTAATCCTGAAATGTCTATTAAGGACCCACACAATGTCTGTGCGGTGTCAGTACCAATGGCCTTGGGCTCCGCACCGCCATTTGATGCAGTTATCGGCACCATCCACTTGTCCGTTGGCGCCGATCCCGGTGCACGATTGGTTTTTCATCATCATGACTTTTTTCGATGATTGCACCAAGTACCTTTTGGTCTCGAACTAGTGGGTATAGGGTATCGGGGCATGGATTTTTATTTTATCAGAAGTCGCCGATTTACTCTCATTGGCTGATGTGCTGCATGATGAAAGTTGCTTGGACACTTCCCCCAGACCTAGAAATTCAACAAGCCCACCCCTGTGGACATGCTAAGGCCCAGTACTGCACCTCAGTAGACTGGGTGGTTGATGCTCTGGGTTTGGGCTCTCCAACCAAACCTCTGTTAGGCTATGCACTCACTGACATCCTTGACCAAGGCCCCCCAACATAGTTAATTGCTGACACTCTTGTTGACATTTGACAAAAACCTTGTTCAACCCCTCCTGTGAATTCTGAATTCACAAAAAAATATAAGCCGGCAAGAGGAGATGCATCTTACTTCTCAACCCATCCGACTCCTGAGGTTGTCCAAGTTGCCATGGTCAATCCTAGACCGCCACATCCAATCTCCCTACTGATGTGTGACGCTCTTGTGAAGAAAGCTTTCGCATTCGTCAGTATGGCCCTAAAGGCTGTTAAATGCTTCCTGCGCATTTGCAATATATACATTTGGTCTTTGGACGACTATCAAGGAAACTTTAGAACATATTCCCGAAGGAGATATGCATGATGGGTTCTTGCAGATTGTGGATGATGGAAAGGAGGTGGCCCACCAGTCTTTGCAAATGACCTGGACGTTGCCGACTAAGCCGGAAGAGCAATGGGATCAGCTACAGTTCGGAGGAGGCAGGCATACCTGCACAATTCAGGTTTCGAGGGGATTGGGTCCTCCGACGTATTCCATATCTGACATATAATCACCACAGCTGTGCTGCTTCGGAAACTTTTTTCGGCGTCTGCGTCCTGCGTCGATGACGTCGATGCGCCGTCGTCGAGGACCTCCTCCGACGTCCGACGTCATCCGATGTGATAAGTAGGACGCAAGACGCCCATAGCCTAAGTTCCGTTTTTTCCGCGAACGTGTTGCTTCGTGTTTCTCGGTTTAAACGCCTCGACTCTTTGGAGTTCTGTTCTTCTCAGTTCTTCGAACCTGTTCGTTTGTGAAAATCCTTCTGAAGATGTCTACTTCGTCTTCGACCCCGCGTCCGGGTTTCAAGCAGTGCGGGGAGTGTGGGTCCAAGATGTCGGTGACGGACTCGCACGACGCCTGCCTCTGGTGCCTCGGGGAGGCCCACGACACGGATGACTGTATCGACTGCCAGTCGCTCACGTCCAAAGCCTTACGCGAACGTAATAAGAAGTTGTCGGTAGGTCGGGTGTCCAAGCCCCGGAAGTCGAAGTCTGCGGGGCTTTCGACGGATGATTCGAGGGGTGACTCTCCGTGTCATCGTCGGAAGTCTCGTGGGTCTCCTTCTAGGAATCGGTCTCGCCACTCCTCAGCCTCTTTGAGGCATTCTCGGAAGCGCCGACACCGGTCGTCTTCCAGGTCCTCTTCGGAGGGCTCTCCCTGGCACGTCGCTTACCCCTCCAGCCGTGCGACGCCGGAGGAATGGGCTTCCTTCGGGAAGAAGATGCTGGCGATTCTTGAGTCGCAGGGTACTCAACCGTCCGCGCCCCCGAGTGGGGTCGGTCGTGTGAGGTCGAGAGACACCGCTCGCAAGAGTGGTCGGCACGAGTCACGGGAGAGGTCCCGTTCAGACAAGGGGACTCGTTCTCGGCATACCCGTTCCAGGTCCCGGTCCTCGACGCGTTCGAGACCGTGTGCACCTGTGAGGTCTTCGAAGAAGGCATCGACGTCTGTGGCGTCGAGGGCGTCGACAGGCTTTCTGGAGGCTCTGGCTCCGAGGAAGTCGTCGATGCCGTCGACGCTCAGGTCGTCGAGGGACACGCTCGGGGCTCCGGCCTCGAGGGCTGTGTCGACGCCGCCGTGTCGGAGGTACCCCAGGGACCCCCTAGGAAGGCTCTGGTTAAGAGCAAGCACTCTCGAGTGTCTTCTTTTCGCCACCTGGACTATATTTCAGAGGCGGATGAGGATTCTGATGGCCTGGTTCCTTGTCAGGTTCCGGATGAAATTGTCTCAGGCCATAGTCAGTTTGACGAGTTGAGACAGTCACTGCATGATGCCAGTGGACTGGACACCTCTCCGGAGGTGGAGTTTTGTAGGCCTGAGCCTGGCTCTCATGCTGATTCCTCGTACCGGCGCCTTATGGCTAGGGTTTCTGAGTACTTGGGATGGTCTGCTCCCCCAGGGGAGTTTGTGCAGGATGATCTGACGGACATCCTTGATGTTGGTCCCCCAACTGACCCGGTTCTGCCGTTCCATATGGCTTTACAGAGAAGGGTGGCGGCGGCTTGGACTGCTCCGGAGAGTCTCCCGGCGGTGGGCAGATCCTTGTCGCGAAAATACCGTCCAGCCAGTGGCGACCCCTGCTACTTGACCAGGCACCCCACTCCGGAGAGTTTGGTGGTGCAGGCGGCCACGGCCCCGGCGAAGCAGGCGTCGTATCCTACCATCCCTCCTGATAGGGACGACAAATGTTTTGATGGTTGGGCGAAGAAAGTGTTTTCTTCTGGTGGTATGGCGCTTCAGGCGGCCAACTCCATTTGTGCCTTGTCTTGTTTCACGCACACTCTGTGGAACTGTGTTGCGTTAGCGGCTGAACATGTTCCCGAAGGGGACGAACGGGATGGTTTCCTTGCTATGGTCCAGGATGGTAAGGATGCCATGTGTGAGTCCGTTCAGTCGGGTTTGGACTTAGCTGAATGCGTCAGTAGGTCCATGGCGGCGAGCACCGTGATACGCAGGTTTGCGTGGTTGCGGAAGTCGGGGTTTGCTCCTGATGTGCAGTCCCGGCTCCTCATCAAGCCCTTTGACGGTGAACACCTTTTTGGCAGCAAGGCTGACGAGAGCCTTGAGAGGTTGCAGACCTCAAAAGCTGCAGCGAAGTCGTTGGGCGCTGCAGTTCGCCAACCTCTGCCTTTTTGTCCTAGGGGACTGTAGTGGAGGGGTGGTTCCTTTCGCTATTACTCATCCTTCAGTAAAGCGAGAGGAGCTGGCAGTCAAAGAGGCCAACGCAGGGGTACCAGAGGTGGACGACAGGGTACCCGTGGTGCCAAGGCCGCTCGGGCAGTTGCCTCTTTGCCCTCCGGTAACGCCGCAGCCGCTCCCACTCTGTCGTGAGGCCATGTCCCATGGTTCGCCGGTTGGGGGAAGGCTGGCGCAGCATCTTTTAGAGTGGCAAGCCATTACTTCAGATGTGTGGGTTCTGGAGATCATAACCCACGGCTACTGTCTTCCTTTTCGGCACAGGCCTCGCGACAATCCACCGGGGAACCTCTCTTTGCAGAGTCCGGATCCGCTTCTTGCGCAGGAAATTCAAGCCCTGCTGGAGAAAGGCGCCATAGAACTGGTGCCTGTAGCGGAGAGGAACAAGGGATGGTATTCCCCTTATTTTTTGATTTTGAAGAAAGACGGGGGATTGAGACCCATCATGGACTTGCGCGGTTTGAACAAACTCCTCAGGAAGGACAAGTTCAAGATGGTTACTCTCAAGTCCTCCAGGCCCTTCAGCTTCAGGACTGGTTGGTGTCACTCGACCTCAAGGATGCTTACTTCCATGTGCTGATCCATCCCAAGCACAAGAAGTACCTGAGGTTCGCGGTTGGCGACTCGCACTTTCAGTTTCGGGTCCTGCCGTTCGGATTGACCTCCGCCCTGAGGGTTTTCACCAAGCTCATGGTGGTGGTGGCAGCGCATCTCAGGCAAGGGGGGATTCACGTCTACCCCTACTTGGACGATTGGTTGATCAGGGGGAGCTCTCCCGAGCAAGTCCTGGATCATCTATCGGTTACCTGTCGCTCCCTTCACAGGCTGGGCTTCTCCCTCAATTTAAAGAAGTCCCATTTGACGCCAACGCAGCGGCTCCAGTACATCGGAGCAGTGCTCGACACTTCCCTGGGGCAGTGTTTTCCTCCCCAGGTGAGGGCTCTTCACATTCAGCAGATGGTGCACAAGTTTCAGCATGCCCAGACGCTCCCAGCGTTCGAGTTCTTGCGGTTGCTCGGCCTCATGGCATCCTGCATCCTTCTGGTGCCAGAGGCTCGCCTGCGGATGAGATCTTTGCAGTGGGCACTCAAGACGCAATGGTCGCAGTCCTCCGGCAGGATGTCGGACTCGATTCAGGTGCCGTCCTCGGTCGCCCGGGACCTTCTGTGGTGGGCCGTCGAAGGCAACTCTATGAAGGGGTCTCCATTTTGGCTTCCCTGGCCGGAGGTGACGATCGTGACGGATGCATCCCTCACGGGATGGGGAGCTCATGCCAACGGGCTGACAGTCAGCGGTCGTTGGTCTCCGTCGGAGTCCAGACTCCATATCAATCTGTTGGAGCTGAGGGCCGTCAGGCTAGCCCTGAAGGCTTTTCTGCCGTCTGTGCGAGGGAAGAATGTCCTGATCCTGACGGACAACACAGTGGCCATGCAATACATCAACAAAAAGGGGGGGGCAGGGTCACTTCCTCTGTGCAGGGAGGCGATGCAGCTCGAGTTCTGGGCCATCCAGCAGGAAGTTTCGATCTCGGCAGTTCATCTGGCCGGACCCGAAAACGTGACGGCGGACGCTCTGAGCAGGCAGAGCGCGATCTCTCACGAGTGGGAGTTGGCTCAGGAGATTCTCCTGGAGATCTTTGCCCTTTGGGGGACCCCTCAAGTGGATCTCTTCGCCTCCAGTGTCAACCGGAAGTGCGAAAGGTTTTGCTCGCGGGAATTTCCTCCAAAAGGAGCCTTAGGAGACGCGTTCGTGGTGGAGTGGTCATTCCCGCTGCTGTACGCGTTTCCTCCAGTCCCCGTCATCCCGCAAGTGCTGCGGAGGTTACGGAAGTTCGGTTCCCGGATGATCCTCATTGCCCCGGCGTGGGCTCGGAGGACGTGGTACCCGGACTTTCTCGACTTATCCATCTGCCCTCCACGTCGTCTTCCCTACCGAGACAATCTGCTCTCACAGGAGGGGGGTCGGGTTCTCCATCCAGAGGTCAGATCCCTCAACCTTCACGCTTGGCTTCTGAAAGGTTGAGGTATAAGGATTGGGACCTCCCTGAGGACGTGATGGAGGTGTTGCTTTCGGCCCGAAGGCCAGCAACAAAGTCTCTGTACCGTTGCCGTAAGTTCTGCGACTGGTGCAGAGTTCAGAATGTGGATCCTTTTGCATGTGACATCCCCATGGTTCTGTCCTTTTTACTTTCTTTGGCCCACAGGGGCTTGCAAGTGGGTACCGTTAAGGGTTACCTGGCGGCGCTGTCCATCTTTAAGCGCTCGTCTGAGGAGTGTTCTTACTTTAAAATCCCTTTGATTTCACAGTTCCTGAAAGGGCTCACTAATGTGTTCCCTCCGTCACCTTTCCTGGTGCCCGGTTGGGATTTGAACCTTGTTCTTAAGTTTCTTATGGGTGCTCCGTTTGAGCCTTTACATTCTTGCCCTTTGAGGCTGTTAACTCTGAAAACTGTGTTTTTAGTTGCGGTTACTTCCGCTCGCAGAGTGAGTGAGTTACAGGCACTTTCAGTTAAGCCTCCCTTCACTGTATTTCACAAGGACAGGGTTGTCCTTAGAGTTCGTCCTTCTTTTCTTCCGAAGGTAGTGACGGAATTTCATTTGGCCCAGAAGGTTGTTCTTCCGGCATTCTATCCTCCTCCGCATCCTGGTACGGAAGAGGAGAGGCTCCATAGGCTTGATCCTAGGAGAGCTTTAAGCTTTTATGTTTCACGCATGTCCCGGGTCAGAGTGGATGATCAACTCTTTATTGGTTACGCTGGAAAGCGTTTGGGGCAAGCTGTGACGAAACAGACTTTGTCTCGCTGGATTATTTTGGCCATCTCGTAGTGCTACCGCTTGGCGGGTAAGGACCCACCGGCTGGCTTGCGGGCCCATTCTACTAGGGGTATGGCTGCGTCTACTGCCCTGCAGAGGGGTGTTCCTATTCGCAACATCTGTGATGCAGCCACCTGGGCTTCAGTACATACATTTGTACGTCACTGTTCCCTCGATTCCATCCGAGCACAGGATCTGGCCTTTGGCAAGGCGGTCCTTTGCTCTGCTATTTGATTGGCTATTCTACATTTTGATTCTAAATTCTTTCCCTCCTCCTTGCTTTGGTACTGCTTTGGGAGTCTGTCATAGATATGGAACACGTCAGAGGACCCAATCCCCTCGAAGAACAAGTTACTTTCTTACCTGGTAACGTTCTTTCGATGGGATGGTCCGACGACGTATTCCATATCGCTCCCACCCTGCCTTCCCCGCTGCAGAATTTCTTTTGCGATTGCAGCTTACGTTCCGCAAGGCTTTGTGTCTGACTGGCAGTTGACTTCTGTCACACGTTCTGGGGGAAAAAACTACAACTGAGGCTATGGGCGTCGTGCGTCCTACTTATCACATCGGATGACGTCGGACGTCGGAGGAGGTCCTCGACGACGGCGCATCGACGTCATCGACGCAGGACACAGACGCCGAAAAAAGTTTCCGAAGCAGCACAGCTGTGGTGATTACATGTCATAGATATGGAATACGTCGTCGGACCATCCCATCGAAAGAACGTTACCAGGTAAGAAAATAACTTGTTCTTTTTCATCAAATGTCCAGGCCAAGGCTATTGGATATTGCCTTTGATTGCGGGAACCTGTTTAGCCCTTAGGCCAATGAGTTCTTTAGAAAAATAAAAGGACTCAAATGTTAGTTGCTAAACCACTGGGCCTAGCCGTGCAACAGCCGGCTAAACCTTCTTTCAGCTTCACGTCCAGAGGGCGCGGGTACAGAAGGTATTTCTTCTTTTGAAGGAAGGCACAGCTCCCGCAACTCAGTCAGGGGCAGAGGCATTTACCGCCCCAACCCCCCTGTTTTACTGGTTGAAGGAAGGATTGGCGAGCACTGTCCCCAGTGACAGATTACCTCAGAGGCCTGGGCCTTGCCTCTTGTTCAATGAGGTTACTGTCTGCCCTTTTTAAGAAGACCTCCAGAAGGACAACCCCCTCCACCTCAGAATCCACAACAGGAGCTCCAGGAAGAACGTGAGCCCTGATTTTGAAGGGTGTTGTGGAACAGATACCTCCCGAGCAGAGAGGATCGGGTTGGTAGTCCTGATATTTCCTGGTACTCAAGAAAGGGGAAGGACTCTGTCCCATTTTGGACCTCAGGGCCTCTAACATGTTCATGAGGAAAGACGAGTTCAAAATGGTGGTGATAAGATTCTCCACGCTCTTCAGTTTCAGGACTGGCGGGTGTCATTAGATCTCGAAGATGCTGAGTTCCACACACCTATCCATTAAAAGCAGAGGACATTCTTGAGATTCCGAATAGGAGACAAGCTTTACCAGTTCAAGGTGCTTACTTTTCGGTTGACCTCCACACCCAGGGTCTTTACAAAGCTGATGGCAGTAGTCGTGGCTCACCTCAGGAGATCTGGCGTACATGTGTTGCCATACCTGGATGATTGGCTGATCTGAGGGGGGTCAGCTAAGTGAGTTTCATATCATCTCGAAGTCACTTGCTCACTACTGCACAGACTGGGCCTCTCCTTAAACATTCAGAAGTCCCACACAACACCAACGCAAAAGCTCCAGCTCATCAGAGCAGTCCTGCACACTCTGGAAGAGAAAAGTCCCCCGACCCAAGGAGAGAGACGCCAGTGTCGGACAGATGGTTCATCTGTTCCAGAGCCGCACCACCTTGCCAGCAGTTTCATTCCTCCGCCTCGAAGGTCTCATGGCCTCCTGCATTTTTCTAGTGCCAGAGGCCAGACTGCGAATGCGGTCACTGCAGTGGTTGCTACAGGGGTCAATGGTCCCAGTACTTCGGCACTTTAAAGGACATAATAAAGGGTGTTTAAGTTGGAGGCTGATGACCTCTTTCGGTGGGCCAGCAGCAAGAACATGATGGCGGTGGAACTTTTTTATCCTGTGGCCCCAGGTCAGGGTGGTCACAAATGCATTTCTGAAAGGGTGGGGCGCTCGCTGCGAGAATTTGCAGGCGAGTGCTCTCAGGTCCACAATGGAAGCGCAGTGGCACAACAGGCTGGAGCTGCAAGCGATCAGGTTCGCCTTGAAAGCTTTTGCACCCTCTCTCAAAGGGAAATATGTCCTGATCATGACGGACAATACGGTGGCCATGCGCTACCTGAATAAGCAGGGAGGTGTGCAATCCCTTCCCCTTTTCAGGGAGGTTGATGCAGCTGTGGTTCTGGCTTTTGGAAAATCCGATCTGTCTCAGCAGTACATCTGGCGGGGAAAATCCGATTGGCAGACCCTATGAGTGGGCAGAGCACGGTCTCACATGAGTGGGAAGTGTGTCAAGAAGTCCTAGAAGAGATCTTTGCTCAGTTGGGTACCCCAATGGTAGATCTGTTTGCCACAGAGTCCAACGGGAAGTGCAAACTGTTTTGCTTGAGGGAATTCCCGGTGAGATGTGCTTCGGGGAGAATTTCCTAGTGTAGTAGGACTGCGACCTGCGCAATGCCTTCCCTCCAATCCGCGTCATTCAGTGGGTGCTCAGGTGGTTTCGAGCAACCCTGATCTTGGTCGTCCCAATTGTGCGAGGAGGACGTGGTACTCTGAACTTCTGGTCTTGACCATCTGCCCACCTCTCTGACTGCCTCAACGGCTGGACCTTCTTTCTTAGGCGGAGGCTCGGGTACTCCACTCAAACCCGGAATCTCTCAATCCACATGCGTGGTTCTTGAGAGGATGACTGGGACCTCTCAGAGGAGGTACCTGAGGAGCTAATGGCTTCATGCAGACCTTCAACAAGATTGCTGTATGCGGGCAGCAGGAGAAGATTGGAGGCGTGGTGCAGAGAACGCAAGATTGACCCCTTCGCGGGGATTGGGTCCTCCGACGTATTCCATATCTATGACAGTAATCACCACAGCTGTGCTGCTTCGGAAAATCTTTCTGCGTCCTGCGTCGATATGCCGCCCTCGAGGACCTCCTCCGATAGCCGACGTCACTGGATGTTATAAGTAGGACGCACGACGCCCGTAACCTCGGTTCCATTTTTTCCGCGAATGTGTTCGCTTCGGAGATCTTGCCACGCCTCGACTCTTTGGAGTTTCTGTTCTTTCTGTTATTCGAACCTGTTCGTTTGTGAAGTGAAAGTCCTTGGTGATGTCTACCTCTTCTTCCACCCCGCGTCCAGGCTTCAAGAAGTGCGGGTCCAAGATGTCGGTGACGGACTCGCACGACGCCTGCCTCTCGTGCCTCGGGGAGGCCCATGACAAGGATGATTGTGTCGACTGCCAGTTGCTTACCTTCAAAGCCTTGCGGGAGAGCAAGAAGAAACTGTCGGTCGGTAAGGTGTCCAAGGCCCAGAAGTCGAGGTCTGCGGGGCTTTCGACGGACGATTCGAGGGGCGACTCTGCATCGTCGTCGGAAGTCCAGTGGGTCTTGGTCCCGGAGTGGGTCCCGTCACTGCTGCCTCTTCGAGACACTCCCGGAAGCGCCGTCATCGGTTGCCTTCCCCGTCCTCATCCAAGGACTCCGTCTGTCAGCGGGTCACTTATCCCACCAAGCATGCGAAGCCGGAGGAATGGGCTTCCTTCGGTAAGAAAATGCTAGCGATTCTCGACTCGCAGGGCACTGGTCCGTCCGCGCCTCCGAGTGGGGTCGGTCGTGATCGGACTAGAGACACCGCTTGCACGCCTTTGGGCTTGGGTGGTCGGCACGATTCGCAGGAGCGGTCCCGCTCGAACAAGGGGAATCGTTCTAGTCATGTCCGTTCCAGGTCCCGGTCCTCGACGCGCTTGAGACCGTGTGAGCCTGTGATGTCTTCGAGGAAGACGTCGACGCCTGTGGCGCCGAGTTCGTCGAGGGACTCTCTCGATGCTCCGGCTCCGAGGAAGTCATCAGCGCCCAGGATGTCGAGGGACACGCTCGGGGCTCCACCCTAGAGGCCTGTGTCGACGCAGTCGATGCTGTCGGCACCCCGTTCGATGCCGATTCACTAGGCGCCTTTCGAGGCTGTTTCGACGGGGGTACCCCGGGGCACGGTGGAACCCCCTAGAAAGGCTCTGGCCAAGGTCAAGCATTGCTTTGTTCCCCATTGTGTGCCCTCTTTCCGCCATCTTGAGTACTTTTCGGAGGTGGATGAGGGCTCCGATGATGGCATGGTTCCTGATACGGTGACAGGTGAGATTCTCTCGAGCCATAGCCAGATTGAGGGCCTGCGTCAGTCCCTGCACGACGCCAGTGGTCTGGACACCTCTCCGGAGGTGGAGTTTTGTAGGCAGGAGCCTGGCACCCATGCCGACTCCTCGTACCCGCCGCTTTATGTCTAGGGTCACCGAGTACTTGGGGTGGTCTGCTCCCCCAGGGGATTTTCTTCAGGATGACCTCACGGATATCCTCGACCAAGGTCCACCAACTGACCCGGTACTGCTGTTCCATATGGCTCTACAGAGGAGGGTGGCGGCGGCGGCTTGGACTGCTCCAGAGAGTCTCCCGGCAGTTGGCAAGTCTTTGCTGTGAAAATACCGCCCAGCCAGTAGCGACCCCTGCTACTTGACCAAGCACCCCACCCTCAGAGAGTTTGGTGTAGGCGGCTATGGCCCCAGCAAAGGAGGCATTGTATCCTACCATCCCTCCTGATAGGTACGACAAGCGATTTGATGGTTGGGCGAAGAAAGTGTTTTCTTCAGGGGGTATGGCTCTTCAGGCAGCCAACTCTGTATGTTCTTTGTCACGTTTCATACACTCTGTGGAACTGTTTCCTTAGCGGCTGAAGATATTCCTGAAGGGGACGAACAGGATGGTTTTCTTGCTATGGTCCAGGATGGCAAAGATGCCATGTGTGAGGCCGTTCAGTCGGGTTTGGACATGGCAGATTGCGTCAGCCGGTCCATGGCGGCGAGAGCCGTAATACGTAGGTTTACGTGGTTGGGGAATTCTGTGTTTGCTCCTGATGTGCAGGCCCGGCTCCTCAACATGCCCTTTGACGGTGTACATCTTTTTGGCAGCAAGGCTGTTGAGAGCCTTGGAGGTTGCAGACCTCCAAAGCTGCAGCGAAGTTGTTGGGCGCTACAGTTCACCAACCTCCGCCTTTTCATCCTAGTGGACAGCAATGGAGGGGAGGTTCCTTTTTGTTATTACTCATCCTTTGGTAAAGCGAGAGGAGCTGCCAGTCAAAGGGGCCACCGTAGGAGTGCCAGAGGAGGAAAGCAGGGTACTCGAGGTGCCAAGGCCGCTTGGGCAGTTGCCTCTGCCCTCAGGCAACGCCGCAGCCGCTTCAGCTCAGTCATGATGCCATATCCCATGGTTTGCTGGTTGGGGGAAGGCTGGCACAGCATCTTGTCCAATGGCGTGCCATTACTTCAGATGTGTGGGTTCTGGAGATCATAGCCCACGGCTACTGTCTTCCCTTTCGGCAGACGCCTCACGACAATCCACCGGGGAATCTCTCGTTGCAGAGTCCGGATCCGCTCCTTGTGCAGGAGGTTCAAGCCCTGCTGGAGAAAGGTGCCATAGAACTGGTGCCTGTAGCGGAGAGGAACAAGGGATGGTATTCCCCCTTATTGTTTGATTTACAAGAAAGACGGGGGATTGAGACCCATCATAGACTTGCGCGATTTGAACAAACTCCTCAGGAAGGACAAGTTCAAGATGGTTACTCTTTCTCAAGTCCTCCAGGCCCTTTGACTTCAGGACAGGTTGGTGTCTCTCGACCTCAAGGGTGCTTATTTTCACGTGCCGATCCATCTAAAGCACAAGAAGTACCTGAGGTTTGCGGTTGGCGACTCGCATTTTCAGTTTTGGGTCCTGCCATTCGGATTGACCTCCGCCCCGAGGGTCTTCACTCATGATAGTGGTGGCAGTGCATCTCAGGAAAGGGGGGATTCACGTCTACCCCTACCTGGACGATTGGTTGATCAGGGCGCGCTCTCCCGAGCAAGTTCTGGATCATCTGTCCGTCACCTGCCACTCCCTCCACAAGCTGGGCTTCTCCCTCAACTTAAAGAAGTCGCACTTGACGCCAACTCAAAGGCTCCAGTACATCGGAACAGTGCTTCACACATCCCTGAGGCAATGTTGCCCTCCCCAGGTGAGGGCTCATCACATTCAGCAGATGGTGCACAAGTTTCAACATGCCCAGAGTCTCCCAGCGTTCGAGTTTGTGAGATTGCTCGGCCTCATGGCATCCTGCATTCTTCTGGTGCCAGAAGCCAGGTTGCGGATGAGATCTTTGCAATGGGCACTCAAGCTCCAGTGGTCTCAGTCCTCCGGCAGGATGTCGGACCCTGTTCAGGTGCTGTCCTCGGTCGCCCAGGACCTTCTGTGGTGGGCCGTCGAAGGCAATCTGATGAAGGGCTCCATTTTGGCTACTCTGGCCAGAGGTGACGATCATGACGGACGCATCCCTCACAGGATGGGGAGCTCATGCCAACGAGTTGACAGTCAGCGGTCGTTGGTCTCCGTTTTAGTCCACAGTCCATATCAATCTGTTGGAGCTGAGGGCTGTCAGGCTTGCCCTGAAGGCTTTTCTGCCGACTGTGCGAGGAAAGAATGTCCTGATCCTGATGGACAACACAGTGGCCATGCACTACCTCAACAAAAAGGGGGGGGGGCAGGGTCACTTCCTCTGTGCAGGGAGGCGATTCAGCTCTGGTTCTGGCCAATCCAGCAGGACGTTTCGATCTCGGCAGTTCATCTGGCCGGAGACGAAAACGAGATGGCGGACGCTCTGAGCAGGCAGAGCGCGATCTCTCACAAGTGGGAGTTGGCTCAGGAGATTCTCCTGGAGATCTTCGCCCTTTGGGGGACCCCTCGAGTGGATCTCTTCGCCTCCAGTGTCAAACGGAAGTGCAAAAGGTTCTGCTTGCGGGAATTTCCTCCAAGAGGAGCCTTAGGAGACGCGTTCGTGGTGGAGTGGTCATTCCCACTGCTGTACGTGTTTCCTCCAGTCCCAGTCATCCTGCAAGTGCTGTGGAGGTTACAAAGGTTCGGTTCCTGGATGATCCGCATTGCTCCGGCATGGGCCCAGAGGACGTGGTACGCGGACCTTCTCGACTTGACGATCTGCTCTCACCGGAGGGGGGGGGTCAGGTTCTCCATCCAGAGGTCAGATCACTCAACCTTCACGCTTGGTTTCTGAAAGGTTGAGGTATAAGGATTGGGACCTCCCTGAAGACGTGATGGAGGTTTTGCTTTCGGCCAGAAGGCCCGCAACAAAGTCCTTGTACCGTTGCCATTGGAGAAAGTTCTGCGACTGGTCCAGGGTTGAGAATGTGGATCCGTTTTCATGTGACATTCATGTGGTTCTGTCTTTTTTGCTTTCTTTAGCCCACACGGGCTTGCAAGTGGGTACCGTTAAAGGTTACCTGGCGGCGCTGTCCTTATTTCAGCGCTCGTCTGAAGAGTGTTCTTATTTTAAAATCCCTTTAATTTCTCAGTTTCTAAAAGGGCTCACTAATGTGTTCCCTCTGTCACCTTTCCAGGTGCCCAGTTGGGATTTGAACCTTGTCCTCAAGTTTCTGATGGATGCTCCGTTTCAGCCTTTGCATTCATGTCCTTTGAGACTGTTAACTCTTAAAACTGTATTTTTGGTTGCGGTCACTTCCGCTCGCAGAGTGAGTGAGTTAGTTACAGGCACTTTCAGTTAAGCCACCCTTCACTGTATTTCACAAGGACAGGGTTGTCCTTAGAATTCCTCCTTCCTTTCTTCCGAAGGTAGTGACGGAATTTCATTTAGGCCAGAAGGTTATTCTTCCGGCATTTTATCCTCCTCCACATTCTGGTAAGGAAGAGGAGAGGCTCCATAGGCTCGATCCTAGGAGAGCTTTAAGCTGTTATATTTCACGCATGTCCCGGGTCAGAGTGGACGATCAACTCTTCATTGGTTACGCTGGAAAGCGTTTGGGACAAGCTGTGACTAAGCAGACTTTGTCTTGCTGGATTATTCTGGCAATTTCTGAATGTTACTGCTTAGCGGGTAAGGACCCACTAGTCGGCTTGCGGGCCCATTCTACCAGGGGTATGGCTGCCTCTACTGCCCTACAGAGGAGTGTTCAGAAGACTCGTGCCACACATTCTGGGAAAAAACTACAACTGAGGCTACGGGCGTCGTGTGTCCTACTTATAACATCCAGTGACGTCGGCCGTCGGTGGAGGTCCTCGAGGGCGGCGTATCGACGTCATCGACGCAGGACGCAGACACAAAGATTTTCCGAAGCAGCACAGCTGTGGTGATTACCGTCATAGATATGGAATATGTCGTCGGACCATCCCATCGAAAGAACGTTACCAGGTAAGAGTAACTTGTTCATCTCTTGCCTCACCACTGCGGTGATGGAGTTCCTACTGTCACTGGCGTTGGCGGGCCTTCAGGTTACAACAGTCAAAGGGTACTTGGCGGCTTTCTTTTTTTTAAAAGGTCTCCGGGTCAAGGATCTTTGTTACGATGCTGGTTATGGCCTATTTCCTGAAGGGTCTTCTGAATACCTTCCCACCTGTTCCCACCTGTTCACTTTACGGTTCCAGGCTGGAACCTTAATTTGGTTCCAACCTTTCTTATGGTGGATCTGTTTGATCCTTTACACTCATGCTCCATCCATCTACTAATGCTGAAGACTGCTTTGTGGGTGGTGATTACATCAGCCAGGTGGGTTATCGAATTTGCAGACGCTGTCGTGCAAACCACCATTCCTTCCATTTCTCCTGGAGTAAGTGTCCATTAGGCTACGACCAGGGTTTTTACTCAAGGCCATCTTGGAGTTTTGTTTATACCACAGCATTAACCTGCCTGTATTCTTCCTGCCTCCTCACCCCTCTGAGGAAGAGAAGTTGCATAGTTGGATCCCAAGAGGGCCCTTAATTTATGTTGTGTGAACATCAGTCTTCAGAAAGGCTAACCAGCTATTTGTGGCTTTATCTCTATCCAGGAAAGATATGCCGGTGTCTAAACAAGCAATATCCAGATGGATTACACTCTGCATGTCAGAATTTTACCTCGACTCTGAGAAAGATATAACACCGGACATCAGAGCCCACTACTCTAGTTGTGTGGCTGTTTCTTTGGTATTGCAGAGATGTGTGCCAATAAGCGACATCTGCCGAGCAGATACATGGTGGCCCGTGGAGCTGATGCTGTTGGACAATATTTTCTGATGTAGGGACTTTCATTCCACCACCGCGAAAACAAACTGCTTTGGGAGTCTAGCTGATGAGGAATCTGTGAGAAAAGCAATCCATTGAAGGAGAAAGGACTTACCGGTAATGTTCTTTCTGTGGATTCTTCTCTCGCAGATTCCTTTATGAAAGTGCTGGTAGTTCTAAAACTGATATCTTTGTGAGAGTTGTCGTCGAGCTGACTCTTTCGAGGGGCTCCTATGTATTTAATGTCTGATCCTCTATACATTTATACGGTTCTGTTTGTCATCTTTGAGTTGTGGCTGTTTTCAAATGACTCAATTCTTTCTACGCAGCAGAAGCTGAGCTTGGGGGAAGGGGAGACAGAGTTACGGGGCATAGGGACGTGGTATATGTACGACAAACAATGTCACATCTGGAGTCGACGATTGCCCCATCATGTCAAGAGGGATCGACTGTCGATTCGATGTGTACTACTCCCCCTGGTCATAGTTTTCGGAGCAGATGCCGCTGGAAGGTTATCTGATGAATAATCTGCAGGAGAAGAATCCATACAAAGAACTTCACTGCTAAGTAATTTCTCCTGCCAGGGTGTTCAATGATTTCTTCACTCTACGATGACACCATGGATGATGGTGGTTGTGACACATGGTTATAGGTTAAAAAGAAACTCATTGAATGGGACTTGTGCAATAATAAAATGAAATTAAATAATTATAAATCTACAAGGAATATGATAGAATCCACACTGCGACTAACTCTGTAACAAAATATTATTTTAAATGTCCTTGCAGACGCTCTTGCACTTCATTTCTGTGTTTTAGATTAAACTGTTTACACACTTTGGAAACGTATGATCTGATACTGAGATGCCATATGCATGTTGATCTTCAGGTATTCTTCCCCTGATCCAGACTGAACAAGTTTGTTCCAAAGAGTTATAGTTCTAGACACATTTGTAAGATTCCTGCTGTTGAATGAAGAGCCAGCTGAGAAATGCCAATTAATACTTTTGGTGTTTTCTTGGAGGGGGTGGGGAAGCAGGCTGCCCATCATTTTGGGAGGACCCATCTGGGGCTTAAATATTACTGGGGGTGGGGGAGGTCTGTATGTGTTTCCCTGTTCTCTCAACTGTTAGTGAGGCTGTTTCTAAGTCTGTAATTATTGGTTTCTTACAGCACAACCTTTGAACGTGCGCATCAATATTTCGCAGCTATTTGGGAGTGGAACTGCAGCACACATAGTGTGTCAGGCTGTGTTCCAAATTGCCAGCACACGCTTCATGATTTGCCGTGACCTGCTGATCCTTCAGCAACTGCTGCTCAAACTGGGTGATAACGTAAGTTTTCGCACTTTGAAACATTTGTGTATAGGCATGTTATAAATGCCATATCATATCATACCCTTTCTGTCTCAGAAGCCTTCATTCATTACCAGTTGTGTACAAAGGTCCGTGTATGAGTGCTTCATGTTTTGTTCCTTTATAAAGGAAATTGCTGAGCTGTTTGCTCTCCATCTAGTAACCCCTGTTCACTGGCTTTAATTTTGAATCATTGACCTGCAGAGTCTTGGCTTCCTTTCAGGTATTTTAGACTGGGATGTGGTATCCTAGTGGCGGCTGCGCCCTCATTATGTAATGCATTCAAGTGGGGGAGATAATGGTCATCTGGATTCATCACTTTTAAGATTCATGTTTCCCAATAGCTTGTTTTATTTGCCTTTGTTAAAAATTAATCGGAGCGTTTGCTTGACCGTTTCCAGTCGAGCATTATGCACTTTGAACTTCTGTTACACAGCAATGCCTCTGTGACTGACCTTTTGTGCTTCTCCATTGCAGGTCTTCTCTGGAAGGTTACAACTTCTCCATTCCCAGCAGGACTTAGTGCCACGCACATCACATTTGCTCTCATCCTATTATGTCCTACGCTGGGCCAGTGAGTGCTTGGCTTCTGCAGTACCTGTTGATGCCTTGTAAGTGTTTGCCATTATCGGCTACCCTCTTCTGGTGCATGAGCTGATATTTCACTGTCCTGTGGTTGGAATGGTGTGGCAGAATGGAAGAAGTATGAACCATTGTTAGGTTCAATCAGAGCATAATCATTCGTGTAGGTTTCTGCAGTCTTCAGCTCGCCAGATGTTTTGGTCTGCACCTTCTTTGTTCTGTTGTTAACTGTTCCAACTACTATCTGGAGAGCCAAAGGATGTCACTGAGGTCCCTGTGATCCACTAACCTCTGTGTAAGTGTGTCAAAATGTTACCCTATTCTCTGTGCAAGTAACCATGCACGGTTCTTGCACAGTTTGCTGTATGAACTCTACTGGTGGCTGGCAGTAAAACATGTTTTACTATAGTAAAATGCAGCTTGCTGTGTCCCAGAACCAAAGCTGCCCAACGTGAGACTGGGACTGTCACTGTTGACCTTTTTGACTTCAAGTAAGTTTTCACCGCAGCAATGAGGACCAATTTGGTTTACCGAACTCCGAAAGCAGAAATATGGAGTGGAGCTTCTTTTTAAAATTGTGCCTTTATTTAACATTGTTGGTACCCCATAATCAGCTGTGTATCATTTGCTCTAATCAGAAGCAGGACTCCCTTTGCATTCATTCATAAAGGAGGCTAACTCCCAGTTGATACAGGTCCTGCCAGGGTAGCGTAAGGGTGCAGAAGTCAGAGGCTGGGAATCCAGAAACCTAGCCAGCCCTAAGCTAAGAGGGTTACCCTGCCTCAAGATAACGCTAAGGAGTCTGTCCGGATGTCCAAAAAAACAAAGTTCATTGTCCTTTGTCAAAAAGTCCCTAGCTCTTTCCCGTACACACAATTACATCTACAATCAACTAATGATGGCTCTTGGTTCAGAATAATTACTCCCTTCTTCTGGGCTTGAGAGGGGTCACTTGCTGGCGAACAGAAAGTCAAACAAGTTCTTGACAGTAGTTCCACAAAGCACATTGGATCAACTTTTCTTAAGGCAAGCGGGAATGTCACTCTTCAGCTGGCCTTTTTTTTTTTTTAGACGTTAGCAAATGCCAGAAGGAAATGTCTCCCTTCCCCTTGGCTTCTTGCACTTCCAATGTTCAGTTGCTTAATGCTGGGCAGAGTGCCTCCCTTTCCATGGCCTTGGTTTATGCTTTAGCAACTATCAGGAGTAGCTCTATACTTAGGGTGCCTGGTAGGCCTTGATCTTCTGGCTATGATCAGCATCATCAACAAAAGGTAATCAAGGGCTGTATGTCACATCGTCTCAACCCTGTTGGGTTTGTGTGTCTGTTGAATTGAATATAGGTTTACCTATGTAATATGTCTAATTGTCCATGAATTGTCTGTTCTAATATGTACATCACGTTGAACAAAGTTTTAAATCTTTGATATATTAATACAATTTATTTTAGCTAAAGCAAGTGATTAGATAATACTGGGTGGAGGGAGGCCGTGTGAAATGGAGGCCATGATCACCTTTTGTTGATGCTACTGTCAGGAGGAAATCACTCTTTCCCCTGGCCGATTGCACTTTCAATGTTCAGTTCTTTTTTTGTTCTCAACTCCTAGTCGGCCTGGTTTATTTTCCTTGTCAGGTACCGCAACAGAGTCCTTTAGCTATTTCGTATTGTGGTTGCGAGTCCTGGACCTGCAGATATGATTTTACTTCAATTTGTTAGACTTGGTCCACTCTCCTGCCAAGTACTATGTGGGTTGTAGTTTCCCACTGATGCACTTGATTGTTTCTCCTGCCAAGTACTCTCTAGCTCCTCTTGATAGCATATCAGTTCCTTGCTTGAGCACACAATGAGGTTCGCAGACCCAGGCTGCTATGCCTCATCTAATTTCTCTGCCTTGTGACCACTGGCTACAGGCCCTGGTGGCCTCCCAACCACCTCTGTATGTTTTTCGATTGTGTGCTGTGGTTCTCCTGGTCTCAGGATGCCTGCAGTCTGCTGTGGGCGTGCCTTGCCACTCCTGTTCTCCCTCTGGTTTTCTGCAGCTCTGCCACAGAAGCTGTTCTGGCGGTCGTGGAGCTTGTTCCCCACACTTGCCAGACCTTGGGTCGCCAGGTGCTTTCTTGCCTTGGTCGTCCGAGTGGTCTCTTCTATGACACTTCTCGCACCGGTTTGGTCCTGTGGTTTACCCAAGGAGGAGCTGCTTCCTAACTGAGATAGCCTTGCTGCTGTTTTTATGATTGACGTTCTAGTTGCGCCTCTGCGGAGGACTAGAATGCTCAATGTAGTTGGATGGAGCATTAGTCATTCCTCTGCTCCTTCGTCTCAGTACTTTTAGGTCCAAATTGACTAGAATACATGTGTTGGTTCCTCTGAGGGTTCTTCATTATTCTGTAGCTTCTTCATCCCAGTACTTCCAGAGTTACAATTCAGGGAGGCATCGTTCTTCCTAGTCTCCGTAGTTATGAGATTCCCTCAAATAGTTCCTGGTCTTTCTACAAGGTAGTGATGTGTGAGTCTACCTTCCATAAGTTCCTGGGAGCCTGGGGGCCAAAGTTGCCTTGCAGAGGTTAAGAGGGTGAAGGAGGTGGGAAAGTGTCGGTTGCATACTGTCTTTCCTGATTTCTCCAGCATGGGGTCTGGCATGGATTCACATGCTCATGATTATTCCCCGTCGTCAGGCTGGGAATCCTCGGTAAAGAAAAAATCAGTATCAGTTTCGTTTCTGATCTGTCTTTCTTAGTAGTAACCAATCATTGATCTCTGGGTCATACTGCCCCCAGCCAATGACTTACCTCTCCCTAAACCCCGCCTCTGGCAGCCATCCTCAGATTTTTACCGCAAGCTCAAGTGTTGGGAGTCCTTGTGCTCGAGTTTTTGCTGCATTTTTGTGCTTTTTCAGGAGATTTTTTTATTTTTTCGGTTTAATCGAGCCTCAAGCTCCACCGTTTCTACTTTCGATAATGGGGACCCGTTTCGGAATTCTTCTACACCCCTCAAGGTTGAAGTTTTCGTCGAGTTTACGCTTGTTGGAGGATTCCAGAAGATCTGCGGCCTACCTTTATGGACATGGCCCAGGACAAGGGAAGCTCGACGCCCGTATCCAAGCTGTTCAGGTGCTGTCCTGGATGCGGATTACAAAATGTTTTCAAGGACGAGTATTCGCGATGTCTCTACTGCCTTCATGAGGACAAAACGCACGTGGAGGAGGACTGTGCGTTCTGCAAGAACCTTTCGGAACGGACCAAACCAGATCGTCGTTCCCGCCTCGCCGCCTGGCTGGAGAAGGGCACAGCGGGTGAGAAGGCGAAGAAAAAGTCTGAGCGGGCTTCTAAGTCCTGTTAGGGCGCCCCGGTGACGGGGGTCCAACAGAAGGCCAAGCACTGCGAGTCCGCGGGCACTGGGAGCACCGAAAGGTCGGGCTCTTCGGCTGCCAGGCAGGGTGCGACTTCCCCGGCACGTTCAACCACGAGCCAGCGCTCTCTTGTTCGGGGAAGAGGAAGTCTGAGAACCTGGGTAAGCTGCTGGAGTGGCCCCGGTCGAACTTGAAGGGACCCGAGGGGGAGCGAGGCGCTGACTCCCCTCCCCCCCCCCAAATGCGAAAGCCCAGGACACACCTAAGGTGGTGAGGGCTTTGATCCAGCTGGCAAAGGCCTCTATCGAAGTGGTCGCTGCGACCCTGGCGAAGCCGGCCGAGACTACGCCAGTGGAAACGGCCTCTGGGCCCAGAGTATCCCTGCCACCGCGGAAGGAATCCTCTTTCCAGCCCATCGTTAAGACCCCCGTGAAGACCCCGGCGGAAAAAGAGGGGGGGGGGCGGTGGCCATTACAGACTCAGAATCAGCCTCTGATGTGGATCTGGTGGAAACTGGGAAGGGCCTCAACAAGAGGTTCATAGGCCTCAACGAGAAGTTCGAGAAGGTTCGATCCCAGGGGACGGTTCCCGCTGATGTGATCGAAGATGGCGACGAAGAGGGCCCAGTGGAGCAGCCATCCCGTCCGTCGCAGCCATTACCCGAGCCCCAGGATAGCTCGGCAGCCATTTTGTTGGCAATCCAATCCTTATGTACTGAGATATGGATGAGTTTACCACGGACCCCGACGGAGGATCCAGAACCAGGCCCGTCGGGAAGCCCTCCGAACAAGCAAAGGAGAGTCCACCCCGCTCCTCCCTTCGTGCCCGCGAGGCCTGTGGACCCCTCATCCCCCTCGCCAGACCCTAGAGAGGATACGGCGATGGATACAGCGACGGGGATGGACGACAGCGGCGATGACACAATGGACATCCCATAATCACCCCCCCACCTCCCGCTCGGGCTTCTCCACCCGACGAAATTGGCTCCTTTCACGCCATGATAACCAGGACATCCGAGCTCTTTCAGCTCTGCCCTGAGGAACGGAAAAAGGAAGGGTTTCTTTACCAACGACGAGTGGCCAAGAGGAAGACGATCCTCGCGGTGCCGTTGCTCGACGACATCTGGGACGAGGGACTGGCTATCCTCAAGAACCCTTCAACGACACCCGCCAAGAGGGACAGGTACGAGAAGAAGTACCAAGTCCCCGATGCCGCCCCCTTGTGCCTCAGGGCCCAGCCCACGCCGGACTCTGTCGTCTCGGCAGCGGCCAAGAAGAAAGCAGCGGGTGCGGCGACTTCAACTTCCACTTCCCCGCCGGACAGAGAGGGCAAGAAGTTGGACTCCATGGGACGACGAGTCATCCCGTTGGCGGCGGCAACGACGATTAAGGCGGCCAATGCCTTAGCGATCGTGGCCCGCTACGACAGGGAGCTTTGGTTCAAGATAGCTCCCCTGCTAGACTTCCTAGCGGACGACAAGAGGCCGAGGCCCTACAAATTGTGCAGGAAGGAGAGGTGGCGTCGGATCACTCCATAACGGTGGCAACGGACATTGCTGATACCGGATTTCGCCAACTAGGCAACGGGGTTTGCCTCCGACGACGAGAATGGCTCAAGGCGACTGACTTTCACCAGGACGTCCAGACCAGAGTGTTGGATATGCCGTTCGACGGCAACAACCTTTTTGGGAAGACGGTGGACAAGTTGCTCCAGGCCATCAAGACCGACTCGGAGACGGACCGCGCCCTATGGGTACTTTAACGACGACGGCCCTTTTGGAGCTCCGGAGGCAGACAGGGTGCCTCCAAGGGATCCAGCGGTGGCTCTTCTACATACCCCCAGGCGGCCCGCTCCTAGTCCCAGGAGGCCTACAGAGGTCGCTGTTAGGGAGAATTCTCTCTTTAGGCTGAATTTCCTAACCTAGTGAGTCCCCCAGCAGCTTTGCTGGATTTCTGGAGTTTGTTTTTTCTCCTGCCAAGAGTGAGACTCTTTTTCCTCACACTCTTGGACATGATTTGTGGTATTTCTTTGAATGTTAATGTGTTTTATGGGCTCCTTTACTCCATAGGGTCTCATGTGATTTTACTATGTGTGTTACACAGCAGCCTCCGTGCAGTAACACAGGGGTGTCATAGTGACACCCCACCATAGACTCCATACCCTGGGACTGACTACTGTCTCCCAGGGCATGTAAAGTCACCATTGGCTTTACTAGTCCCAAATTATTAACAGATACCAGTACAAACCATCATATTGTGGACGTACTGGTCAGGGCAATTCGATTGCCCCGGGGTCTGTTAGTCGAGGGGGCACGTCTCCGTCCCCCCTGATCGAGTTTTGGCTGGTGGCAGTGGAAACTACTTTTTATATTCGACCGCGAATATATTCCTATGGGATTTTCCCATTGTTCGAGGCAACTTTAATTATTTAATTCTCATAGCCTCGAACATACCGCCGGTTTATTTAATATTAATTCGCCGGTTGGTATTTTTTGCCAAGACTCGATTATAAAATGGCATTTGTGTTCTCTTCTGTGACTCCAACCCAAGTCGAGCCCTTTGTTGCACTTTTTGGCGGGCTTCTCCACAGAAGCCTCCAAAAGTGGTGCCACTCTGTTTGGGTACCACAGGGAGTGTGGGAGGGGGTTTAGGCACCCTGGACTGAGTTACCTTGGTAACTCAAGTCGCACTCTTGTGTGATTGGCCCAAGTGGTGAGCCGGCCGGCTCACCACTTAACATGTTTGATTGACAGCTAGGCTGAGTGGGGGTATGCTGCATAAAAGCAGGGCTTTGGGGACTGGAACTTGAGAAGTCGCCACAGGACCTGAGAATCCGACGAGGGAGAAGCTGAGCCGACCTACCACGGCAACACCACCTGTGGAGCCCTGTGGAACCGACTCACCACTTCCCGACGACAGAGAAGATCTCCCGGCTGGAGAGGCTTCTTCCCCTGACTGGTGGGCACAACCAGTTTACCTTCTTCTCTTCACACCCCAGACCGGCTTGTGGTCGAATTGCCCGTGCCAAGCACCCCGGCAACCGGATAGCCACTTACCACTGGACCGCAAACTAAAGGACCGCTCCTTTTACCTGAGAAACTCTGCGGCTGGTTTCTTCCCTGGCAGTGCAACGGACTCCTGTCTTCCTCCCCGACGAGATCCTCTCTTCCCCCGGACTTGCATCCGCTGCCAGGAACAACTGCCCCAGCTGGAGTATTCTCACCACTTTAAGGTACCGTGTCCGCCAGGCCTCCCTTTCTAAAGATTTCTACAAGGTGATAATAACCCCTTAACCTTCTGGACTGGGCTGGCCGCCTTGACCCTCTAACTGGTCTCTTTTCTTTGGTCCAACTCCTTTTTGAACCTTTACAAGACTCTTGTGCACTACACCGCGTGACCTTGGACAAATTTCGTTTTGATCCCCTTAAAGTGGATCTGGCCTACTGACTCTAAACTCACGGTGTTACTTTGCCTTCCTCTCTTGTTGTGTTCGTGAAAAAGTGTTGGGATCTGTTCCAATTTATTCTCTGCTTTTCTCTCCCTTTTGTAAATGAATTATTAGAGTGCCATCTACGTTAAGCGCTCACCGCTGTCTGATAATAAGTGGGGCTTTACTTAAGACTTGTCTAATATTCTTTTAAGGGAGTGTATATCTTTTAATGACCGTGTTTTTGAATTGCTTACTATTAGTGCCTGTGTGTTTTTCTAGATGTGGTTTTAAATAAATAATTATCTCTCTTTTACACCAAGCCCTGGTCAGTGTTTACTTGTTCTATTGTGTTCTTTTGACCTATTGTGAATACTCTGCATACTAACTCTTCTTAAGGGAAGTCTGACTGCTCAGCCACAGCTACCAAGTGAATCTGTGTGGTACAGACTGCTACCAAGTGGGTTTACTGCCAAACACCTGTAGTCCTAAATCTTTTGCAGTGGTCCCAGAGGGAACTGCACAGGTTTCTGCCTGACAGTCGCGGCAAGCAAGGGGGATCCCGCCATCGTCGTCAAGGAGGCCAAGGCAGCAAGGCCTCCTCCAAGTCGGGCCCCCACTGAAGCACCCCGGTGGGAGGCCGGCTGACGAAGTTCGTCAGCGTTTGGGCGTCCATCTCCACCGACCGTTGGGTGCTGGACACCCTGGCCAACGGGCACTCGCTGGAATTCCAAAAGAAGTGTCCTTGCATTCCTCCCGTGGCCAGGAAGGAGAATCGCGTCCCTAAACTGCTGTTGGAGGCAAGGGCGATGCTCAAGAAAGGTGCCATCGAGCTCGTCCCCAGGAGGCTCTGGGGCTCCGGAGTGTACTCAAGGTACTTCCTCGTCAGAAAGAAGACAGGCGGTTGGCGCCCCATCCTTGACCTGCGTCGGTTAAATAAGTACATCAAGGCGCAGAAATTCAGGATGGTCACCCTCCAGCACGTGCTGGGACAGCTGGAGGAGGGCGACTTCCTATCGTCGTCGGACCAGGATGATGCTTACTTCCACATCCCCATTCTAAAAGGACACAGTTTCTCAGGTTCGTGGTTCAGGGACGCCACTACCAATTCAGAGCCTTGCCGTTCGGATTAAAGTCGGCACCCAGGGTATTCACCAAGTGCCTGGCACCAGTGGGGCGTGGCTGCGCCTGCAGGGGATCCACGTCTACACCCATCTGGACGACTGGCTAATCCGGGCAAGGACAAGAGAACTTGCCATCGAACACACAGCGAGGACCGTCCGGCTGCTCATGGAACTGGGATTCGCCATCACTTCGGATGCGTCCGCTACAGGAGTTCCTCGACGCCCGCTGGTTTCAGGCGACGGGCTGCTTCGAAGACAGGATCCCTCTCGACTAGGAGTTCCGTCGGGCGATCCTATGGTGGGGTACCCGTGCGCACCTCACTACAGGCACGGACTTTCATACCCCGGCGTTTCAGGAGACGGTGACTACGGACGCCTCGCTGGAGGGTTGGGGGGCCCACACCGAGATCTCCACGCAAGAGGCCTTTGGCTCCCGGAGGAGAGGTCTCTCCACATCAACATTCTGGAGCTCCGAGCAGTGTTCTGGGCGCTCAAGTCATTCCTTCTGTCCCTCAAGGACAAAGTGGTGAGGATCTTCACCGACGACACCACCACAATGTTCTACATCCGGAAGCAGGGAGGCACCACATCCCCAGCCCTATCCAAGGAGGCCCAGGATCTGTGGCACTGGGCCGTCGCCCTGGGGATGTTTCTGGTTCCCTTCCACTTGGCAGGAAAAAAAACACCATCGCCGACTCACTCGGCAGGGAGCTGCGCTCGTGCCACGAGTGGGAACTACGTCAGGACCAGGTGGATCGGCTCTTTCAACGATGGGGCAAACCCCGGATCGACCTTTTCGCGATGGCGACGAAACCCAAGTGCCAGAGGTTCGCCAGCAGGTTCCCGCAGCCGAGGAGCATGGGCGATGATGCTTTCTCGTTCCCTTGGGACGGCCTGTTTCTATATGGGTTCCCTCCGTTGCCGCTCCGTCTCATCCACCAGCTAAAGAAGTCCAGGTGCAGAATGATCCTCGTCACACCGGTGTGGCCGAGGCAGATCTGGTTCCGGACCTTCTGGACTTGTCAACGTCTCCACCAGTCAAGCTGCCGGCGGACGTGGATCTTCCCTCCAGAGAAGGAGGCGCCATTCTTCATCCCGACCCGGAATCGCTGAACTTGCAGCCCTGGCTCCTGCAGCACTAGAGTTTGGAGGGTACGATATCCCGGCTGACTGCAGAGAGGTTCTTGCAAAAGCCAGGGCGTCCTCAACTCTCAAGTGTTACGGTCATAAGTGGAAGAGGTTCTCTGTCTGGTGCCGTGCACAGAAGATTAACCCTCTGCGGATTACGGCCCCTCAAGTACTGCCGTACCTACTGTCGCTGGCTAAAGCTGGACTGGCTCACGCCTCCATCAAAATACATCTGGCTGCCATCTCCTGATATACCAGGACTACCGGACGGGCGTCCTTGTGGTCTCATCGCCTGGTACAGGAATTTATGAAGGGACTATTCCGATCCTTCCCGCTGGTGAAGGCTCCTGCCCCGGCGTGGGAGCTTAATGTGGTGCTGACCAGGCTCTTGTGGGGGGGGGGCCCATTCGAGCCTATCCATTCGGCGCCTTTGAAGTTCCTGTCATGGAAGACTGCGTTCCTCGTGGCCCTCACCTCCACACGAGTGGGAGAGATCCAGGCCCTATCTTGCAAGCCTCCATTTTTTTTAAAATTTGTTTATTGGCATTTGTGGTTATATACATACCACATTTTCGTTGGTCAGGTCCTTAGCTCAGGCTGACTGACTTACTTGCAGGTAACATGCCATTACATTCACAAAGGTTAACAACATTAATACAACATAAAAACATTAACTGTCTCCTTATGGGGGGTAGCTGGAGGTTAGTCCGTCCTCGGAGGGGGGGGTGGGAGGTTGGCACGGCTTTGGGGGGGCCATCGGGAATCTTCCTGGGATGGCCTGGTTGGCGGGGGGCCGTATTCCAATGTTTATTCGTTCTAGTGGGTCGATAGGGTATTTGAGTTCATTGTTCAGGGGGGTTTATCATCGGAGGATCGAAATATTTTAGCCATAGTGTCTTTCCATGCCTCCAGTGCCATGCTTGATTCTTCGGTGGATCTGGCTATGCTGTCTTCCCAGGCTTTGGTTTCAGCATTTGCCCACCTTTCCAGTTCGGTGCGCCAGGCTTTACAGCTCGGACCCGCAGGTTTTTTCCATGCCATGGCGATGGTCCTCTTGGCTGCTATACACAACAGGTCCATCAATTTCACAGCGTGTTTAAGTTTGGCTAGCCTGGGGTAGCTACCCAGGAGGCATTCCGCTGGGGTCCATTTGTATCTCGTGACCTCAGCTACTTCGCAAGTCTGCTTCACTTTTGCCCAGAGAGTTTGTGTCTTAACGCAGTTCCATAGCATATGGATCAGATCTGCTCCTTCCGTCCCGCACCAGTTACACTGTGCTTGATTGTTCTTATTAAACTTTGCTAGTTTTCTTGGAGTCAGGTAGGTGCGGTAGAGCACATTGATTTGTATTAATCGGAATCTCTGGTTCCTTGACACCTCCTTCGGGAACGACAGTGCCCTGAGCCATTCGTTGTCAGACATTTCTTGCCTCATGTCCATTTGCCAGCGGGCCCTCATTGTTTCGCTTCGAGGGTTGGGGATGTTGCGCAAAATGCTGTATATCTGTGATACTACCTTCCCACCATCGTTCAGGTTGTATATCAATGTCAGGAAGGGATCTGCCTCCGGTTCCTCGGGCCAGGTGGCCCATCTCGATCGGGCTATGTTCCGGAGCTTTTGGTACCACAGGAATTGTCCGGCGTGGATATCCTCCTCCTCCCGTATGTCGGCAAATTCTCTAAATATGCCGTCCATGTAGAGGTCGCCCCAAGTATATAGCCCTTTCCTTTCCCACGATCTGATGTTGTGCAGGCTGACGTGTGTTTCGCCCAGGCCAGCCAATATCGGAACTTCTCGGTAGTATGGTTGTTTCAGATGCTGGATCGTCATAGCTCTGTGCCATATTCTCTTGCCCAGGTCTGCCAGGAATGGTGGTTTGCACACAAGGTTTTTAGGGGCCCAGGTCAATTCTTTCAGCCGAAGCGGCTTTATCAGCCCTTGCAGCAGGGGGGACTCGGAGGTGACATCGTCCGCTAGCCATTTGGATACATGGCTTAGTTGGGCCGCCAGGTAGTATTTTTCTAAGTTCGGTAGTTGAATTCCGCCCTGCTCATACGGCAGGACCAGCGTAGATAAGGCCACCCGGTGTCTGCCGTTTCCCCACAGGAATTCCTTGATTATTGCGTCAAGGAGTTGGAAAAAGGGTTTTGTAATGTAGAAGTGCACATTTTGAAATCCGTATAGGAATCTGGGGAGGATGATCATTTTAGCTATTGAGGCCCTGCCTAGCATAGACAATGGGAGCTTTGCCCAGAATTTTATGGATTTCCGAAGTATGGGAACCGCTGCCTTCGTGTTATCCTCATGCATCAGCTCCGGGGTATGCATTACTTGGATCCCAAGGTAACGGAAAGCCGTCGTCCGCCACTCGACGCCCACCTTGGGGAGTTCATCGGTGCTTCTATTTTTTTATCCTGCTAGTGGGAACAAGCAGGATTTGGTTTTGCTAAATTTAATGCCAGAGTATTTGGCATAGTTGTCAAGGACGTCCAATATTGTCGGGACATTTTTATGGGGATTATTTACGTATATCAGGACGTCGTCGGCATATAATGAGATGATGTGGTCTATTCCTGCCAGCCTGATCCCTGCATCAAAGAACTGGTTTCTAAGGTAAATTGCTATGGGTTCTAATCCCAGAACGTAAAGCATGGGAGAGAGTGGGCAGCCCTGCCTAGTGCCCCTTTGGATGTCCCAGGCTTCCGACACGTATTTCCCAGATTTGAGCCTAGCCCTCGGATTATTGTATAGGATCTTAACCCATTTGATGAACCTTTGGCCAATTCCAAATCCCTCCATAACCGCTATAAGCCACTCCCAGTATATGGAGTCAAACGCCTTAATGGCATCTAGAGATAGTAGTGCTAGTTGTTCGTCACATGCGTTGGTTTGGGCTATGATATGTTGAAGCCTTCGCAAGTTCAGGGACGTGCTTCGGCCGGGTATAAAACCATTCTGGTCTATGTGTATGACGTCTCCAATCACTTTAGAGAGTCGGTTTGCTAGGACCGTCGTCAATATTTTGACGTCATAATTTAGCATTGCGAGCGGTCGGTAGGAGTCACATTTATCGGGAGGTTTATCGGGCTTGAGCATTGGTATCACCAGGGTTTCGCTCATGCTGTCTGGTAGGATACCTTCTTCGTAGGCTTCTAAGAAGACCTGGTGTAGTAGGGGGGTCAGGGAGGGTTCAAATGCTTTGTAGAACTCGGGGGGGGGGGGGGGGGGGCCCATCTGTCCCCGGGCTTTTACATGTGGATAGGGAGCGAATGGCTTCTGATATGTCCTCTTGTGTGATGTCAGAGTCTAGGGTCTCGGATCGTGTTGGCGATAGTCTGGGTAGCCCTATTTCTTCTAAGGAGTCCAAGATTTGTTCTTGCGTGACTCTTTCTGTGTGGGAATATAGTCTGGCATAGTAAGCTTTAAAGGCATCATTGATGCCCTGTTGGGTACCATGCACTACACCATGTTCATCCTGTAGTGTCGTGGTTGTGTGTTTAGGGTGCTCTCTTTTACAAAGCCAGGCTAGTAACCGGCCAGGTTTGTCCGCTTCTGAGTGTGTTCATTTTGTTCTGGTTATGAAATCAAATTTGGCTAATCTGTCCCATGCCCCTGAGCAGTCCTCCCTGAGAGTTCTGAGGTCATTTTCCCTCCCGGGAGTATCCACTGAAGTGGATTCAAGTGTTAATATCTCACATTCTTTCTGTTCAAGGGCGGTTTTTAGGGTTCTCCTGATTCCTCCGGCTTTCGCTATAACTTCCCCTCTCGTAACTACTTTTAGGGCGTCCCATAATGTTCTGGCGTGTTCGACGCTACCTGAGTTTTCGGTTATGTAGTTCTCTATAACTTCATGTAGTTCCTCCCTGAAAGCTGGATCCATTAAGGCCTCGGTAGGCATTCTCCACATGGGGATGGGTGGTCTGGGGCTATTGTGTCGCCAGTCTAGCAGCAGGGGGGAGTGATCGGAGATAGTCCTCCCTAGGTATTGCGTATCTCTTACTTGGGGTAGGTGTTCTCTGCTTATGAAGAGGTAATCAAGCCTGGTGTGGAGTTTGTGGGGTGATGAGTAGTATGAGTAGGCCCTTTCGACTGGGTGTAATTCCCTCCACGTGTCGGTCAGATCTAGTTCCTTTAATAAGGTGACTAGGGATAGAGTGGCTGCGGAGGGACCCCTCTGTGGGGACCAGGATCTGTCCAGTTCTGGGTCATGAACACAGTTAAAGTCGCCTCCCCACAGAAAAAGGCCCTCCCTGTACTGCACCATCTTGGAACCCAGTGTTTTCAGGTGGTTGGGGATGTTGTTATTGGGGAAGTATGAGTTAACTATGCAAATCTCTTTGTGCTCAAGGGTGCCCCATATTATGAGGTATCTGCCCTCTGGGTCTATTTCCGTTTTATGCAGGTGGATTGGTGTTCGTGGGTTGATCCAAGTGTAGACCCCTCTGGCGTATTTAGAGTAGGGTGCTCCGAAGCCCTGTCCCCCCCAGTGCTCATCAAGCTTTGCGTTTGCTTCCTTGTCACAGTGTGTCTCTTGTATCAGGGCTATGTCCACTTTCTTCCTGCTTAGGTAGGATTTGATTCTATTTCTACGAAGGTAGGTGCCCAGGCCCCTTACGTTCCAGGTCAGTATCTTAATGTGCGTTGCCATCTAGGTTGCGTTGGAGGTACGAGAGGGTCTTGCTTCTCCCTGGTATGTCTGCGTTCTCATCTGGGGCCTCAAGATCATCCCTTGCTCGTGGACTCCCGCCCCTCCCAGCCACCGTTCCGGCCCCCTGGCCCTCCAGTTGTGCTTTTTCATTCGGAGACTGACTACTTCAACTACCATTCCGGGGAATGGATTAACACTACAAAACAACAAGAAGAAACTGCCCCCAGCAGTTGTTTCAAACTCACAACGCTCGGGGGCTCCCAAGCCTTCCATACCTCTCCAGGTCTTTGGGTTCGGGCAGTGTGTAGCTGCGTTGACTACACCTTGTCTGTTGGGGGGGGGTTCAGCAGCTGTCTTGTGATTGGGGCTCCTGTTTCCTGCCCAATCTTTCTGTTTCCTTGATGCGGATCTGGGTTCTATCGTTACGTTCGATTTCGCTTGCGTTGGACTCTTGCGGAGTCAGCTTTTGCTGCTTTTCGCCTGTTCCTCTGTGTCTTCCGCCAGGTTATTATGTTCGAGCCATAAGTTTGCCGCGTCCGGGGTTTCCAAGAAGATCGCCTTCCCTTTGTGTATTATTTTAAGTCTTGCTGGGTACAGCAGCATATATTTAAGATTCAGTTTGCGTAGTCTGGCCTTTATAGGTACAAAGGAATTTCTTGCCCGCTGCACCACCGGCGTGTAGTCAGGGTACATGACTACTAATGCATCATTTCTTTTGATCTCTCCCCCTTCTCTGGAGAACCTCAGTATGGTTTCTCGGTCCCTGAAATTCAAAATTTTTGCAATCATGGGTCTCGGGTGAGACCCTGGGGGTGGGCGTTTCTGGAGAGATCTGTGGGCACGTTCCACGGAGAACCCCTGGGTGAGGTTGCCTGCCCCAATTTCCTGTAGTAGCAATGTTTCTATGAATTCTGTGGGGTCTGAGCCCTCCATGCCCTCCGGGATTCCCAAGATTCGAACGTTGTTCCGTCGGGCCCGGCCTTCTGCTTCCTCGGACCTTGCTTCCAGTCTTGCCACCGTTGTTTCTAGCGCTTTGACCTTCGCTTGTAGTCCCTGCGTCGCCTCTGAGGTCTCACGTGTGGTGACTTCTGTGGCGGTGACTCTTTCAGCCAGGTTTCGGGCATCTTGCCTTATTAGTTGGTCTGATATTATCTCCCCCCTCATGTCCTCTACCGTTGTTCTCAGTGCTGCGATTGCCTGAAGGATCTGTGAGTCACGAGGGTCTGCCGCCGGTGTTGGTGCCTCGGCCATGTTGTTCTCCGCGTGTGGTATCTGTTTCGGTTTGGGAGTAGTGAATGCGTCCATCGTTATGTTTTTCGATCTGCCTTTGGGAGGAGACATTACACCGCCTGATGGTTCTGGTTTTGCCGGTGCCAGTTTATGGATAGTGGCCCCGTTGAGTTGTGAGGGTCTCTCCTCTGGGGATCGTTTCAGAGCTGAGTCACACCCTGGCTTGGTGCTCGTGTTCTCCCCTGTTGGCCGTGGGGGGTGGTTAGATGGTTCCACAGTCCCGCTGTAACCGCGTCATCGTCCGTCTGTGGCGCCCCCCCGGCACGACCCACAGCGGATTGTCCGTGGTCTTGCAGTTCGGGTAGCTGGGTGAGTGATGGCTCCCCCCGGGGTTTGGTGGTGTGGAGCAGTTCTGAGCGTTGGTCGCCGCCGCACCCTGCAATTGATGAGACGGACGGCGGCCTCCGCCGGTAGGTGGCGGCGTGGGGCCGTGTGTCCGCTCGTAATGGCAGGCACTTACTTCTAGTGTGCTGGTCGGGGATGCGGTTACCTCTCCTGATCCGGGCCTTGTCCCGGGCTGGGTGATCCGTGGGTTTCCAGCTGGGGCTCACACCGAAGCTCGGGTGTGTCGCTTCCGCGTGTGCTCGCGCCGGCGGGCCGGCAGGGGCAGCTATCGGCGGCGCAGGGTCCCCCCGCTTTCTGGCTGTCGCAAGGTTCTCCGCTTTCTCCCTCCGCGGGGCGATGCAGCAGGGGCCCGACAGTCGTCCGCTTCCTGTGCTTGGTGGAGGAGTGCGGTTATAGCCGCAGTCCGCTCTTCGATCCTACGCTCTCGGCAGGCCGTAGCGTTGTGGGTCCCATGGTCCGGCCGCCATCTTGGACGTCTTGGGGGGGAGTTTCAGGACGCTTCGTTCTCGGCGTTATCCGCTCCGATTTTCTCCGGTATTTTCGCCGGTCCCCCAGAGGTGGTTCACCTATGGCTCAGCTGAGTTTCAGCGTCAGAAGTGCATTATTTCGGCCGCGATTGTTCGCGCTTCAGGATCATGGGCAGGAGCTTCGTGGAGAGCAGTCCTCACTCCATGCGTGCTGGCCACGCCCCTTATCTTGCAAGCCTCCATACTTGACTTTTCATGACACGAGGGTGGTGCTGAGGACGCACCCCTCCTTCATGCCCAAGGTGCCGTCGGACTTCCACCTCAACGAGCCCTTGGTGTTGCCAGTTTTCTTCCCGTCGCCTTTGATGCCGGCCGAGAGGACTTTGCACTCGCTGGATGTAGCTAGAGCGCTGAAGTTCTACGTGGACCGCACAAAGAGTTTTCGGAAGACGTCACAGCTGTTTGTGAACTTTGGTTCTGTGAATCAAGGGAAGGCTCTCCCGAAGACTTCCATTTCCAGATGGCTCTCCGGCTGCATCATGCACTGTCACCGGTTGGCAAACCGACCACTGCCCGGCCGTCCGAGAGCCTATTCGACCAGAGCGATCGCTGCTACCACGGTGTTCCTGTCTGGTGTGCCCCTGCTGGACATCTGAAGGGCTGCTACGTGGAGGTCGACGCACACCTTCACAAGATTCTACTGCGTCGATCGGGACTCCAGGGAGGAGTCCAGGGTCGGCCAAGCAGTGCTGCGCAACCTGTTCATCTGTTCGCCTAAGGTGAGCCTGTTGAGGAGGTAAGAATTGCTTAATGTGAGTTTTGGATGTAATTCTTAATGTTGAGCCTTTGCCACCTCCCGTGGTTGTGCATGCGTATACTGCTATGTATTCTTTTATTCATGAGCATGTGAATCCATGCCAGACCCCATGCTGGAGAAGGAACAAGTTACTTACCTGTAACTGTTGTTCTCCAGCATGGGTCTGGCATGGATTCACATGCGAACCCTCCCGCCTACCCCTCTGCGGCTCTTCACTTGGTCATACTGCCACTTTGCATGCTACCAAATCTGAGGATGGCTGCCAGAGGCGGGGCTTGGGGAAAGGGCAGTCATTGGCTGGGGGCAGTATGACCCAGAGATCAGTGATTGGTTACTACTAAGAAAGACAGATCAGAAACGAAACTGATACTGATTCTTTCTTTACCGAGGATTCCCAGCCTGACTACGGGGAATATTCATGAGCATGTGAATCTATGCCAGACCCATGCTGGAGAACAACAGTTACAGGTAAGTAACTTGTTACTTACACACATTCATGGACTTTTTTGTTTACTTTATCTTTACTTATTGATGGGAAATTTAAGAGTTGAACAACCTATTTTTTGTGATTTTATTGACTCCGTTATATGATCTTTATTTAAATTTTTTCCACCGTACACATCATACTTTCTTGACTTACTAACGCTTGGGTACTACATCCAAATGTATGATTATACATTTGGGGAATTTCTCTTTGCTTTGACCATTTAACACTTAGTAAAATGTGCTCACTCATATAATATTTTTCACCATATATTTGTCTACTTACATTAACGCTATGATTTTGTATCTTAACGTCATCCTGTTTGCGTGATGACATCACGTCAAGTGGCAGCCATTTTGGTTATTCCCTCTAGCTAAGCACAATTTCTTTCGGACTTTGTCAATCTGTATCTGACAGATCGCCGTTTACCCCGGTGAGTGCTCTTAGAATTTGTTCTCCTTGGATGTCAATGATGTTATTCTTACCATTCTTTATACTGTTTTGTGATTTGGTTCCTTCATACCCTCTAGTTTCTTGGAGAAAGTTTGAAACTTTCTCGATTTGGTCAGGCTTCTTCAGGTAGCTTTGCACTTTATAAACTTGTGTTTTCTCTTTATCACTTGACTCCATTAGGTCATCAGGCTGGTTGCCTTAGTGTCTTGAATCCCTTTTTTCCTTTTTCAGTGACTGGAGACGTACTCTTTTGTATATTTTTCATCTGGATGTGACTTTATTCATGCCCCCCAGATACATCTATGTTCTTAATTGTTTACTGGATTACTAATATGCACTTGGTGGTGGGTGCACTCTTGATCTTTATTTACATACGATTGCAATTTCCATTGGAGCAGTCCTTTAACAATATTGTTTACATATAAATCTCCATTATTGGCATCATTAAGGAACTGTATGTGTGTGATTAATCTGGCAACACATTACAAAGTATGTATTAATTCACTTATGTAAATATAGTCCCACCATTTAGTGAGCATTGAGCTTGATATTGAATTGTTTCCATGAATTAATGTTATATTACATTGACAGAGTATAATGTGCTCCTGATGAAGGGATTAATATCCTGAAAGGTGGCGGTTTCTTCAATTGAATTGCCTCTTGGATAGTTTTTTTCTACAATATTTTTCTCCAATGTTTTCTCTAAATTCATATGTGAATTCCTAAACTTGAAAGAATTAATTTGGCTGGAATTTCCAGCATTAAGTTGTGTAGGGGACAGGGGTATCCAACTCTTGTGCATACCATTCAAATTTTGTGAATTGTTCAAACTTGTGTCATGGTTACCTCCCCAGCACCCAAATAGTTTACCTTTTGACTAACATATTAAGTTGGTATTTTATTTGGGGTGGGCACTGATATACATTTGTTAGTGTCCATCTCTTTTCAATGCAATCCTCCCTCTGTCATACCCATCCCCACTCCTGCCAACTATGCTGATCTGAAAGGCCCAATTTGTTCTCAAGCACTACTGCCATACATGCAGTAATAGGGGGATTCTGGTACCTTGTGTTAAAGGTTCAATGTCAAATTCCAAGTTTAAAACATATGCAACCTGCCCTTTTCATTCACATTATGGTCTTTTCAAAATGCATTCTCCCAACTGTTCCGTGCCCTAATTGCTTTAGGGAAAATCTGCCTCTAAGTAGATCTTGGAAGCATCTTTTCACAACGCTTAAAACATGGCTATTTAGAACAATTTGGCCTTTGCCTCCACGCTTTCAATCTCAGGGATCAGATGCCTTGTTGCCTTTTGACTCATTGCCACCGCCAGGCTCAAATCTGGCAAAAACTAAAGCCCTGGAAAGACCGAAATGTTATTTTCTCCCTGGAAATTTCAAGAGGTCCTTTATTTTGAAATATTATAAATAAACCAGCACTGTTTCAGATTATCCAGTTTATTATGTGATTATAATAGGATCCAAAGGATTCTTTGTCATTTAACCCTGCACATACTCCTGGATAATCTGTGTACAAATCAGTGCCTGCACAAATATAATTAATTCCTGCGCTGCTTCAGCCTTCTCCAGCATATCAAAGAATTGTAAATTAAATCAATAAATCTACTTTCTAACACCTGTTATTTAAAATTTGTTTGTTTGAAGCTAGGGGTTTACCTAAATAATGCTTTGAGTAAGCCTACGAGTAGTTTCCTTTCCAAAATAAATTGACTGGTGCCTGTAATCATTCGGGCGTGTACTGTTTATCCTTTGAAAGGACCATTAAACAAATGCTGCTTTCGCTTTTTTGATGGAATACAGACAGAGCAGAGGTGTGAAAGTGCAAAAAAAGTCTCAGCCCTTCCTGTGCTGGACAGACTTTCATTTGGTGGTTTGCTGGGGAGGGCGTGAGCTGAAGAAAAACAATTTTGAATGTGCATTGAGGTGTCTCTGGTCTCCCCTACATTTTGTAGTTCAAACCATTGAGCTGGAACAAGTTTACAAAGTCACTATTGGAAAATTGTATTTCTTTAGGGTCTAATTGATTTGCTAATGACCTGTGTGAGTAATCTGACAGTTACAGGTTCCAATCCCACCAATTCCCAATCCAAGTAATATCATTGAGTGAATTAATATAACTGCTGCAGATCTCCCAGAAAGTTTCAAATCCAGGTTCAAATAGGAGTTAGTGTCTCTGCAGCAAATAACTGTATTTAGCCTGTCGGCCAAGGTTATGCAGCAATTTAAAAGGCTCAGTGCAAAGTTTGCCTACCGCAGAGATGTGCTTGTAATTTTGAAACTGGTTACAATTACTGCCCTCCAACTTTCTCATGTTGCCTAAATGAGTCCTTTTGGATAACAATGAGAGATGTTACTGAAGAATTTGGCTATCCAATAGATTGGAAGTTTAAAAATAAATATTTTTAACCAAAATGCACCAGTCTGTGGCAGCAGGAATATTCCTCCCCACATTGGAGAGTTAAAAAAGAGGGATAATTATCTAATAAAGATGGGGCGGGATATAAGTTTAACATTTTGAAACATTTG
Source organism: Ambystoma mexicanum (assembly GCF_040938575.1). Taxonomy (NCBI): domain Eukaryota; kingdom Metazoa; phylum Chordata; class Amphibia; order Caudata; family Ambystomatidae; genus Ambystoma; species Ambystoma mexicanum. The sequence goes on along the minus strand of NC_090934.1, from coordinate 381,241,385 downwards.
ACCAAATGGATGTACAAGTGAAGCAAATAAGTAAAATAAACATGCACATGCCAAAGGTCTGAAAACCGGCACTGTCTCTTCCCTATGGGATCGATTGAGAACCATGGAGGACTTTGCATGACCTATATATTTAGCTGTCATCTTTTACCATGTCGCATAATCGCACAGAAAAATACTTTCTATTAATGAAAAGACATTTTCAAATGTCCCATCTCCTCTCGGTGCCACAGGCAGAAAGCATGGCTTTAGCATCCCAAAGATTTGTATTCAGAAGCACTTCAGCAGTAAGCAGGGTGCAAATTGATGTAATCACTCCTTTGGTGTTTCAGCGCTTGGCTGGAGCTAGAAGGCTAAAGATGAACAGGCCCAAAAGGAACACTTGAAATTAAAAGTAGACTCATCCCAGTCTCCCATCACAGCGAGGGTGTACTATATTTTGGCGCTGGTCTTGGTTACCTGGCAATGTCCATCTAGCGACACCTATGTCGCTAGACATACAAACTGTGGTGTTATTGAACTGTTTATTTTCTGATATTTATTTCCTTTCATGGTTTACACAAACATCTTTTGTAGACAAAGAAAATAAATGCAATAAAGAATGGAAGCACATATAAAGTGTTTTTAATTTACAAAGTGGCTCTCTGCTCTGCATAACTTATGCTTTAAAAAGGCAAATTCATCTCCGTATTCTACTACTCTGTACACCCCTAGTTAAAGCACTGCCATTCTATGAGATGCAGTATCTCAGATTTTGTTTAATACTCTTTCTGCACTTTACTGTGATCTTCCTCTTTGAGAATGTGAGTGGATGAAAAGATCTACGGTTTACAGACTAAATTAGCTGGTATAATGTCCATGGAGTACCGTTTTATTTGGGAGAATATCATTGGTCTAACTCCATATTGCCTTCTAATACACCTGTTCCTCCCACAGATTCCTCATCCAATATCTGTCACCCAGCGCAGCTGCTCTTCTGAGCTGTTGCGCTTTTAGGGTGCACATAGGACGGCTCCGCCCGATGCCTCTACGTGTCATGCGACGGACATAATGTTGGGGCCAGTATATATATATATAGTCCCATTCCACAACTGTAGTGCCTGAAAATCTGGTGTGCATGCATGAGTGAAAACCATTGTGGTCCCTGATTGGACCACTGCTGGCTGAGTGTGGTGCAGATCCTTACCCTTGGTGGGTTGGTTTCTGCCATGAGCCTGGATTGAGATAAGAAGAGGGCTACTGCAGCCATTCCAGTTGATCCGCATTGGAGCCAAGTGTCCTGTGTAGCCAAGGAGCCGACTGAAGACCTGTGGATAACTCCTGAAGAGGCCTGGCGGCTGTTCCTGCAACTGTACCGGTGAAGCCCTGCTGGATACCCTGATCTGATAAAGCCCTCTGTGGTACTTCGAACCTTGGACTGGTGGTACCAACCAATCTCAGTCTTCTCGCGTTTCTGCAGCTTTGAGCCTTCAGACTCGTCCTTGGACGACCCAGTGGACCGACCAGCTCTGAATTGGTCTACTACGCCAGAAGCGTTGCTGTGCCAGACAAAAACCAGAACTTCAGTGATTGCCAGCCCGTGCGGCAAGTCTCCTTCCTGCCAGGTTTCAGCTTCCCAGCATCGGCGGATCCTGCACGGGAAGGACTTCTTCGACTGTGTCTGGTGCGACACCTGCTGTAGCCCGTGTGCACAGACTGTCGCTGGAACCAGTCTACTCACTCTTGTAGAGTGTCCTGAATATGCCTGCATTGGTGCCTGCTGCATTTATTTATCAGAAAGGGTTGCACTCAGCTTTTAGACCTGACCGGAACCTTCCTTGCACCCGCAGCTCCTGGGCTTCCTCTACTGCATCCAATGGAGGGAAAACCTACCTCCAGCAACTCAGTCGACCTTCCTAGTCACTTGGTCAAATAGGAGTCAGGGTGGTGTCAGTAATCCTGATGGTTACAGCCACCCTGATCTCCCCTGTAATAAAACTTAGACTACACTTCTGTTTATTCCATTCTTTTGATTTTTAAACGTTTGATTTAAAAGCTGTTCTAAAAGATAGAACAATTATCTATCTTACCTGTAAAATCGTTGGAGTCTTCTGGAACATTTTTCACCAGCACAAGATCCTTTTCTTATGTTGTCCCCTATCCTAAAAGGAACTTTGTAACTTTTGGGCACAAAGCCCCATTCAACATAAGGATTGGACTTATAAAGTTAGGGTCTTTATTTTTGTAAACTGGTTTTCCTTACTGCATAATTACTTGACTTTCTTTAAGGTGTTTAAGTGACTTGTATGCATTTCTACAAACAAAAGGTGACTGAATATGTTTTATAACCGAGTGTTGTGTGATCGTATTACCTGCTTGATTTGTTTTATTTTTCTAGTATGTTTTTGGGCCTATAATAGAGTATTTTTGACTTGTCTGTTTAAGGAGAATCTTTGTGTATTTCACTGTGTGCACTCATTGTGGACCCCTGACCCCACTCGCCTCACCTCGGACTAAACCTTGACCACTCGCCACGCTTACCTTGATTGGGTTTGGCTAACCTCCCAGAGTTCCACTGTTTACTATAACCAGGGTGGTGAAGGCATGCCCCTGCATGCTCACACCAGAAGAAAAATACAACCTGCTAGGGAAAAAGACCCAAGTCACCGCTTGCAAGGATAACAAGTATTTATTTCTACGAATTATAAATGCATCAGCAAAGAACTCTGATGCTGCCGAACATTCTGCCAAATTGGGGATGTGTGCAGAAAGTTAAAAGGACACCTGGCATCATCACTGCTGTCATCATATACAGTAATAATCTGCGAGGCTGGTTGGAGTGACACGATACATGGGCGGCCCACTCCATAGGAGATAGTAGGCCATTTGTCCCAGCCTTCATGTTCGTCGGTCCGCATGGGTACTGCTGGGCTCTTGATCCACGATAAAACGGACCTAACAAGCAATTTCTTATTTCAAAAGCAATGCTACTCGATCACATAATGATGCACCTGACAGCCACAGAGATGGGACATGAGGTAGAACCAAGGTCATACACCCTTGCAAACCACTCACTCCCAGATGCGCCAACAGCCTCCAAAATCTGCAACCCTCATTTTGAGCAATAATCTCTTCCCTCCCTGAAACCTTGCAGCTCACTCACGTGACGCAAATGTGAATAGCCTTGATTTCTGATCTTTCCGATTGATTGGAAGTCTTGCAGCTTTATGGTCAGTGGTCCAGGCCTGGCTGGCGCTGTAGTATGCAGGGGTCTTGCGATCAAAGAATAGGACAGCTCTAACCATAACGTGTGGGGTGTTGGCGCTGAGCGTTCATGCTGTCTATATCGTGGAGTGCTAACTGCCAAGAGGTGCTCTGCCCCCTTCTCAGGGCCTTGCAGAGCACATTCTTTCTGCCGCGCTAAGACCTACAGCCTCTGAGACAATGGCAGGCTTGTAACTCGCCAAAGCTCACTCGTGATGGGCGGTTATGTCTGTGTTGGCCATGCAAATCTACTACTAACACGTTTCATGCTTTTTGCCACGCTTGGGCCTACATACAAAAATGGCTGCCAATAACTAAGATGGTGTTTTACCCTCGCCTCTATTATATAGCTCCTAATGCATGCACTACGCACTTATACACTCTCCTGTGTCCACCCTGCATTAGCCGTCTACAGTCTGTTTCTCATTCGCAATCGCTTAGGGGGTGGGAAGACCCACTCTCCTTCCCAAAATTACCCCCTTCGTTAATTCTACATTAACAAATTCCCCTGTATTGTTGCCTTCTTTTATCCCCCAAAAATCGTTCTCTTCCAGTGTCTGTGTCCTTTCTAACAGTACTACTGCCAAATATGGTGACAATCCATTTTTAGGAACCCATGCTCTACACACAGTGCGCAAACTTGCTCCAGTCTGGGAATACTCTTCAGGTGTGCAAGTCGTGTATATGTACACCCCATCCCCTGCTAAATTGGCCCAGTGCTCTTTATAATTCTCGGGATCTGGTGAGGGTGTATTGAGAATGCCATGGGGGTGCAACCTGTGTTCAATGCGAATCATGCAGGGTTTCTTTGGGTCATCTGTCTGGGTACCGTTGGGTGCATTGGATACCCCAATTGAGACCATCATCTTAGTGCTATTAGGCACTGCTTTGCCACAGCATCAGAGGACCAACTGGCAGGTGGAAAAGATGACCAGTACGAACACCATCGCGGGTACCAAGATCTTAACAATTACTCCCAGCCAGGAAGGGGCCCAAGTGAAAATGTTCTCAAACCAGTCCTCACTCTGCATTCCAGCTTCTTTTTTCATGCACACTCCTAGGGTGTGTACGGCACCTATTTTTTGCTTGAGGGAGCTGTTCTCCGCATCATTAGGAGGCACAAATGTACAACAGGAATCTCTGATCTTTTTGCACAAGCCTCCTTCCATCGCTGTGAGGAGGTGAAGAAGAGCGGTTTTGCATCAGGAATCTCTGATCTATTTGCACAAGCCTCCTTCCATCGCTGTGAGGAGGTGAAGAAGAGCGGTTTTCCATAATCAGTCTCCGCAACTCTAATTTTATGGCATTGAACCCTTATTCAGTGTCATTTTCCAGCTGTATCAGTTCCCAGTGTACGATTTGAAGCCCTTTGACATTAGCAGCTGCTTGGACCCGAGGCATTAACAGTGACGCAAAGAATCTTTACGCACCACTGACTAGCCTCTACTCATCAGGTATCTCGCTGAGAAGTTCAGATGAATCACAAGATAAATAGTTAGATCTTTTCTTTAGCAGCAACAGTTTTATTTCGCTTTCAGGAAGGATGTGGAAGTCCGAGGCCTGCAATGGGTTTCTGGTAGGCACATCTGAGGTGGGAACCGCCATTGGTGGGGATTAGTAGCGAGCGAACAGTAGCCCCTCCATGATGGTGGGAGGTGCAAGCACGCCTGCCGACCGCACACCCAGTAGTAGTCCATCACTGCGGTTGTGCCTTTCTTGAGGTCTGGGATAAGCAACGTCTTGTTACAATGTTCATTGGCCACCACAGAAACAGTCCCTTCATTGTAAAAGCAAAGTCCATGCATCTCCTCTGTGCACTTTCACAAGTTTCTCCATTGCCTCTATCCATGTCAGTTTTGCAATATGATGGGTCCAGAATGGTGCACATGCTGTATTCACTCGGGCCAGGACCTTGTCGTCCAACCCAATCAATCCTCCCGTCATGCAACTCAGCGTTGTTTCTTGCCAATTGTTTGCCACATATTTGAGTCCTTGTACCACCAAATGTGGCCTCGGCAGACACTGGATACTTTTGGAATTGTTGTTTCACTGCATTTGGTCTGTGTCCGATACTTGGAGACTTGCAATGTGTGCCTGGAAAGTGCCTTGTATCTTACATAGAGCTAGATGTATTAGACATTGAGCCTCTAGAATGGGTACTTCCTGTGGCACTAACACCTTGGGGGGCCCTGATGCAATCTAGTATCAACGAAGAAACAGAACAGCTCATTCACTTTCTCCCCACAGTGCTCGTGTCCGTATTCCGGCTATTGGATAGTTTTGGATGGCTCACATCCTCTTTCGCATCTAAGATGAGCCCATGATAGGCGTTATACTTTGCCCTTTTCATTTGTATGTTCATTTGTTTACTGTTTTTTATATAGCCATTAACAACCCTACAAGTACTAGTGTCGTTAGTGCAGCTGGTCTTGTAATATGTGAAAAAATAAGGACCTGACAATAGCGTCTAACAATCCTGCTTCAGTTTGTATGTTTGCAACAGGGACAGAGCTGGTACTATTGGCATGTAAGATAGCATTTCTACTAGTACTATTATATACATTATCAATAATGGTGTTTTTTCAAAGCTCCCCCAAACCCTTTTTTATATTCAGACCCCATATAAAAACAGCAACTAAACCAATGCCTAATGAAAACAAGCGTGCTATATAATGCAGGGCGCGTAACTAAGATTAACAAAATATAGACACAATAGCATCATTAAAATATTTTTGACATATAGGGAGTCGTTTGAGAATGCTGGTACCACTTTCTCTGTTTCAGAAAAGCAATCAAGTTATTGGAAGAAAAAGAAAAAGAAAAGGAGAGATGGAGAGAACGACAGAGGAAGGTAAAGAGAGAGCGATACAGAAAGAAAGATAGTGAGTTTGGGAGGGTGCAAGAGAGCACCCTCTGTGCAAAAGTGCTGTATAGTGCAAGTGTGTCGTGTCGACACTGGCGTAAATTGTCCTAACAGAAGGCAGTTAAAAGATCTCAATACAGTACTAATTACGGTTGTTGGGCATAGGAAGTCACTGGTGTTCAAGGGGGCTTTCCAGACATCTGATAAGTGTATCCAGTAGTACAGTTCCTTAACTTTGACAGCAAGGGGAGTGGAGAAGACAACTCGATTTGGCCTGTTACCTGGAGTCGCTCCACCTGTGGACAAAGTTCTGCACATAGATCAGGTCGCCTGGCAGCAACGATGGAGTGGGCGAGGAATCTGATGGTGCAGCAGCCTCAGCGCCTTGCGTTTCCTCAGATTGGGGTGGTGCAATCTGTCGAGATACAAGTTTAACTAACTGTGAAATTCTTCTCCTATCACAGATGCTGCCTTGTGTGTGTATGCTCTTCTAGCAGGGGACAGGGTTTTTTGCATACGATGATCAGTTACCACCTCATGAGGTGATAAATGGTGGTCTTTGCAGGGCTGTGTGCACAAACTGAAAAGTGCTAATGGCAAGCCGAGCACCCACTTTTTATTTAACTTGGTGCAAAGCTTGGACAATGTACTCCTTTAGAAGCTGTTTCCCCTCTCCACAACTCCATTGGCCTGTGGGTGGTAAATGGTGCACATTCGATGTCTAATGCCAAGCATTGCTGCAATCTCTTTAAACAGTTCGTTAAAGTGTGTGCCATTATCTGATTTTAATACATTGCACACACCCCATCGCGGTTAAACCTTGTGCACTATAAATGTAGTTGCACATTTTGCATCTGGATGTGCACAACGTCCCGCCTCCACCCATCGGGAGAAGGGGAAAACGACAACTATTAAATATCGGGAACCGTTCGCACCTTTCACCCATATCCCCGTAGTCTATATGCAACTCGCGAACTGCCCAGTAGGGCGGGGTAGAGTGCCTCTTTTTGTTCGCAATGTCATTGCAGTGCTGACACTTGGTGCAGTGGTAAAGTGCTCCTGGAGATTTGGAGAAAACCAGTCTTCCTGGATGTCTGCAGCGATCCGCTGCTTAGAGATAAGTAATGGATGATGAAGCTGGTCAAACGCTACTACTAATAACTTGTGGGGCTTAACTGCTTTACCTGTTTTTTCCTACCTCCATAAGAAGTCAGTAGGGGATTGTTTGCACCCTCTTTTTAACCAGTTATTTTTCCTCGTCAGGGGTCCGTCCCTGTGACTAAATTATTGGGAGAGCATATTAAGGGACAGGGAACTGCTCAATGTTGGGCGTCAGGACAGGATTTTCTGCTGTTTGTGGTACCGGAAGATATGCTGCTGCTTATGCGGCGGCGTATCTGAGAGAGACCTAGTCTGTGTTGTTGGTGTTGCATTGCGGATTGCTGTGAACCTATCTAGTAATTCAGCATGTGCGACTGGGGACCCGTCAGCGCTCCTGATCCTCCTCCTCTACCAACGCTCAAGACAGGTGTTCACTGTTGTAGTGACATACGCCAAAATGGAATAGATGGTCACGTGGCACCCTTGCGATACTTGTAGCTTCTCTGAGATATAAGCTCCAACGCCTGGGCAGAAAAGTACTTGGGTAATTGTTTTTGCACTAATATTTCATATTCACTGTCCATCAGGCGCACTAAAGCAGCCCCAGTGTGTCTTAAGCCCGTGCCCTGGTCAATTGTTGCCGACCCATTAACACAGAAAACTGCATGGCCTCGAGTGGGCTGTCTTTTACTTTGGGAATGTCGTCTTCTCCTTCATATGATACACAATCATGTTGGGTCATTTCTTCATCTGTTTATTTTTCAGCCGAATATGTAGCATGGTTTACTATTTTGCATCTTACAATGTGTATGTCTGGGCTAGACCAGATTCTCTCCTAAGCAGATGTTCTTTGTGTAGACAGGGGGGATTTTGATCATTCCAGGATAGCAAACACTGCATGCTCTACATATAAGGTAACGGAACACCCCATTACTATGGTGGAGCTTTTTTCAATTGCAAACGCTACAGTCGCAAGTGCATGCTCGCATGGAAATTGTCCTTGCATTACTGACTCTAATGTGCCGCTGTAGTAGGCCAGTGGCTTGTTGCCCATCATGCTTTTTGTGTCAGTACTGCAGTCACAAGTTGGCTGTTGGAGTGAGAAAATAAGTTAATTCCCGAGTGTGGTCTGGAGTTGTAGGTGGCACCGGTGCTGTTGATATTACCAATTTAAGTGCTTCGACCCAGTGAACATGTCCTCTGCCCGTACAATCTTGTCGGTCTTTTGGGCTTCTTGGAGGCTCTGCAGAATAGGGGTTGAGTGTACGTTGCATAGTCTAGTATCCAGGCCCTACAATAGTTAAACAGGCCCAAAGATTTTTGCATCTCCTTCAATGTGGTGGGACGTTGGGTATTTTTCTTTTTCCATTCACTGATATTAGTTGCCCCAAGTACAATACTTCTGCAGGCAATACTGTATCCCTTGTCGACCTTATATGCCTTGCGGGCCAAGAGTTGTAAAAATGTTATTGAATCTTTCCTGCACTGGTGTTCGCTGTCACTGCACACCAGCAGATCGTCCACGTATTGGATGATGATGTTAGGCACCTTCATGTTTCCTAAGTCTGCATGTGGTACTCTATTAAAAATCTGTGGGACTCATAGTACCTTTGAGGCAATCTAGTAGGTTCGAACCGCATCCCCCATGTGTAAACACAGTGAGGCATTGAGTTGGGGTGCAGTGTAATGTAGAAGGCGGCCTTTTGAGATTTACCACGGTAAAATGGGTTGCCTCCTTGGGATGTTGCATAGTATTGTCGCAAGGTTTGGAACCACAGGATATTCTTGTAGTACCACGTCATTTAGTGGGGCGCAAATCCTGGATCGTCTTCCAACTGCCGCCATTTGCCTTTTGTATAGGCTAGATGACCGTGTTGCATGGGGCGGTGGATGGCACTATTATCCCCTGGTTTAATAGTGCAGTGATGGTGTCCCTAATCCCCTCCTCTGCCTCCCCAGATAGGGGATACTGTTGCACTCTTGGCAGAACGGCAACCGGTTTCAGTGCTGTTCGCACTGGGGTCACTCCTTGTAACAGTCCTACTTAATGGGCATTTGTGGTCCAAAGTTGCTCAGGTTCCTGTTCTAGGTCTGCACCTATAAAGTGGGGTGCGGCTGCAAGGGCCATAAGGGGACATAATAATTTCTTCAAAAAACTCTGCATCGATTACCTCCCTCATCAGTGCGATCATGAGGTGATAAATGGTGGTCTTTGCAGGGCTGTGTGCACAAACTGAAAAGTGCTAATGGCAAGCCGAGCACCCACTTTTTATCAATGCAAATCCCTGTGCGCCACTCGCACCCTTCAGGGTCCTTCACTAAGAACGCAATACTTTTCGCCAAAATCACCATCTCTTGCAAATCTAGAGACTATCATTCCCGCCACCAGCTCAGGGACACCACAGGGCGGAAAATGAAATCAGCTGGCACTCGCCAGCAACCTCTGCCAGTCTGGGGTATAGTCTCAAGAAGCACGTCGATCCCATACATGAACATCTCTGGGTTCACAGGAATACTGCGAACCACCACCCTCCCCCCTCCTTGTGTTCATACAATCATCATCATCATCCTCCTGATGCGCATTCCTGGTTTGCCACATAATATCCCACTGTCTGTAAAGGAGATAGTCTTGTTCAGCTTGCTAATCAAGTCGCGTCCCAGCAAATTTATCTTTTCCCCCCTATTTTAATGTCAAGTTCTTTAGTGTATGGAAACGTGGCGACCGTCCCACCAGAGAAGCCCTGTATGTCTTGATTTTCAACCTATAGCTGGAAATTTCCCTCAGTGATGCACGATTTAGTGGCACCCGTGTCAACCATGAAGATGAAGTGTTTGTTTGCTTTCTCAGCGCACACCAAGGGTTCCTCGTCAGGGTAGACTGTCAAGCATAGTACTGGGCACGCGAGAGCTTTCTGTAGGCTGTCATAGTCGGGGTATGTGTTACTCCCTGGGAGCGTGAAAGCATTTATCCCCATCACACTTAGTCCTCCATAGGGTACGACTGTGCAGTTCGGCAGTTTTAGCTGTTGGCATGCTACTCCCATACATGGCATGCTACTCCCATACATGGCATGCTGTTGGGGGCATTGATGGCTACGCCCTTGTGCGCCGGGTGGTTGAGGTGGCAGTTGGGTATATGCTTGATGGATTTTATAAGGATTGTATGTCACCCTCTGTGTTGGTACCTGTGGCTGGGGCTCGTATGGTGGATGATAATTGGTAAAGGAGCCGTATCCTGCCCACTGTCTGCTTCTACACTCCCTTGCAAAATGTCCCTATTTTACAGCTCCAACATTTCCCCATGCCTGCTTCCTGGGGTACCATCCCGCCAAATCCTCAGTTCCTCCTCGGAAGCCACCTCTCCCATGCTGCTGACCTCCTTGCTGCCACTGTGAGTAGGGGTACTGAGGTCCACCTCCCCACTGTCCTTGTTCTCCTACTGGCCAGAATGGAGCTATCCTCATATCTGCGGGTGCTTCTGTGTTGCATATTTTTTCTATCGTTGCAGGTGCGGGTGCCGTCCCTTCTACAACTATCTTAGGTCGTTTTTTTGTACCAATCTCGCTTCTGTTGCCTGGTTCCGCTGCGCTGCTTCTTTTTCACTCTCCTTAATTTATTTACAATGGTGAATTATTGTCAGAATCTTCGCCCACCCTTTTGCTTCAATATCCACTTTCTCGTCGAGCGCTTTCTGCACCTCTTTGGGTAAACCCCTTTTGATAACAAAGTAGAAAAGAGAAAGTTATTGATCCCACTGTCCCCCGTTTTCACCCTCCACATCTCTTGCAGCTTAATAATGTACTGCACAGAGTCCTCACCCTCTCCCATATAGTGTATTGCATTATAGTCTGCAAGTCTGGGGTGTCGGGATATGTTCACTGTAGTGCATCCCATATTTGTGCCCTTATATTGTTGAAGGGTGCCCCGTCATGTGCATCGTCCAATTTCACTCTTGGGTATCCTGCCTTAACCCATATGTCTCTGGCCTGGTCACCAACAATTGTTACTAACAAACCTTTCATAGCCCCCAAACACAATAGAAAAAAGGAAATTGACCATCCAAGACCTGCAGGGATTCCTCAAAGACCAGTTGCTGCATGCCTAAAGACTTGCGTAATGTGTCAACCAAAAAGGCTGTCGATTCGACTCAATGACTGTCATTGAACCTGGCCTCTCTTCGACGTGTGCTGTGAGATTACCTTTCTTCGAAAGGATAATCTGTCAGGGGTGGTTCCGGTGTCAACCTAGATGTCCAGATACACCTCAGTCCAAAGGTGAACTCTTCCAGTTGATGCACACCATTTTCAACAAGGAAGGCAGCCCTATTCCTTTTGGATTTAAACTTTTATACAGCTCACAGATTGATTTCCGTGGGTAATTTATTTTCGCAGAAGCCATGATCTCCGACTAAAATTCAAGCTAGCTGGATACCTTTGCCAAACCTGATGTAATGCACCCAAGATGTATAGCACCAACTTGTTACGCTTCTAGAAAAATAAATACATTAATGCTTTGCAGTGATACCGTGTAACTAGGCATTCTTTACAGACCAGAGCGCGAAAGCAAGAATTTCAAATTTATTATAAAATCATTGCTAGTTACTAAAAATCGATTCTTTGACCAAAGACTACATGGAACCAAGGGGGACACAGGAAAAGGGACAGGCAGGTACCTCCAAAGACACTTTAGGGGAGTTCCAGCTAAGTTCAAAATGTTCCAAGAGGAATCAATGGGCCAAAGTCAATAGGCACTGCTGCAGTTATGGGAAAATGCATGGTAGGTTCGACTTCACCCCACGGGTGTGGGAAAGACTTCAACCGACCCAAGGGGGCCATGCTAGAGGAGACTATTGAAGAGCTCCAGTGTCCGGTTTGAGACCAGCGGCCCCAGGAATAGAAGCCAAGCAGGATTCTGATCATACAAGCAAGTGTAAATTAAGGTAGGAGACCTTCGGTGGCAGTGCCTACAGCCAACAAGACTAAACTATCTTCCTTGAACTTGACTTAACAGCCAGAAGTGAAAGTAATAGCGACAGTTACTCCATGTGGGTGGCAAAGCCCTACAAGGCAGGTTCTGGCAGTAGGACAAAAAAAGACGGCTCACCAGCAGAAACTGTTTCCACAATAAAAACTATGGTGGAGGAGACCCAGGACTGCCTAAACGAACAAGTGGGGAAAGGGTTTTGGTCTAGCAGTAACATTCTGGTCAACAGCAGCTTTCTGCACCAAGGCAAACCATGGTCGTGAAAAAAGAACACATCAGTAAAACGGTCCAGAGACTGTCCCAGAATGTAAGTCCCATTCCAGCCAACGCAATGAACCAGGTGGAGGACGACAGCCCTAGAATGCCAACAATTTAAACCAGAGCCAGTATGGCTAAAAATGATCCCAAAATTGCAGCAGCATTTCTTTGCTGACAACATCCTCCAGCAGGTAAGTAAACCTGAGAGCACAACAGAACTCTTGCAAACATCAAGCAGAACTGAGGTGTAGGGCTAGGGTGTCCTTGGATATATCCTTGCACTCATGAGCTTCCCTCCAATACCACATCAGGTCACCTAAGCAAAGGTTTTGGCGGTTAGGCAGTCATATTGACCTCAAAAACTCAGGTCCATATATGGGGCTAGGGACTGGTCTAAACTAGTATTAACAACATTAGAGGGTGCTGGTCTGTCTCAAATTGTGCCCATGTGTGCACAACAACCATATAAGACTTTCCTTCGTGTTTTCCTCGACACTTCGCCTGAGATTGAATTTGGTAGGCCGAATCTGGGGGATCATGTCGACTCCTCTTATAGGAGATTGATGTTGAGAGTTGTGGGCTGGGCCAGGCCTCCGGTGCAGTTTGTTCAAGATGATCTTACAGATATTCTGGATCAGGGTCTGTCCACAGACACTGTGTTGCCATTTCATATGGCATTGCAAAAGAAGGTGGCTGCTACTTGGAACACCCCAGAGAGTATTCCAGCGGTGAACAAGTCGTTGACTAAGAAATACCACCCAATCCTGTAGTGACCCCAGCTACCTGTCCACACACCTTACTCAGGAGAGTTTGGTGGTTCAGGCGGCTACGGCTACTTCGAAGCAGGCAGCGTACCCTACCATCCCTCCTGATAGGGATGATAAGCGCATGGATGGATGGGCACGCAAGATATTTTCTGCTGGGAGTATGGCGTTGAAGTCGGCCAACTCCACCTTTTGCCTTAGCAAAGTTTTTACACACACTGTGGAATTGCATCTCTTTAGCCGCCGAACATATTCCCAAAGGGGAAGAAAGGGATGGCTTTCTAGCTATTGTGAAAGATTGCAAGGATTCCATGTGTGAATCTCTTCAGTCTGGGTTGGACACTGCGGATAGTCAGCAGGTCCATGGCCATGAGCACCGTGATTCAGAGATTTGTGTGTGTGATGCTGGAAATGCATCGGAGGGACAGGGCCTCCGTATCCTTGTTCTTTACTGCTTTTCATCGTGTGTTCTGTCGTGTTTTCCACGCAGGAGTTCATGTGGGACTCCTGGCGGTGCAGCTCTTTCTTTTGGTTTGGTGAACAGACCTGTGGGATACCCTTATGGCACCCATGGGTGGGGGTACAACCCTGTGCCCCTAGTGTATGTTTTTGGGCACCTGTGGGTGGCCCACAGAGCAGGGTATGGGCTGGTGGCAGCTCCATGCTGAATTTGACAGGTGCGCAGAGTATCCTCCATTTTGGGATACCCCGGCCCTGCCATTGGGATCAGTTGATCCCTGATGGAAAACAAGATGGCCCCGGTGGCCTCTTGCTTTCTATTACCCATTACCTTGTTCTCCCAAAGTCCTGGGAAGCCCTGGCTCTGTCCCTTCCCCCTGACTGGCTGTTGGATGGAAGTGCCATATATGGTGGTGTTGTGAAGGCCCAGTCAGACTAGCTGGAGCCTTCCCGGTGATGTATGTTGTGGGTACCTCCTGTGGTTGGGACCTGGGTGAATAGAGTGTGTGACAAATATGCATTCTGTGTTGTGGTGTCTAGTATCTGGTGGTTGACACAATGACTGAGACAACCCTGCCCGAAACCGGTATGAATGCAGTTTGGAGTGTTGAATGGCTCGGTACTTGTCCCAATACACATAACTTGTTGTGAGTGTCTGGAGAGAAGTGAATGGCCTGAATACCTTGTGTGCCTGATTGGCTGGCTGCCTGCCTGCCTGCATGAATGCCCGTAGTCGTGATTGGATGCTTGAGTGTGACCCGGCGGAATGAGTGGGAGATCAACAGTATATCTGGGGACCTCTCACTGCTAGGAATCGTGTTCAGAAGCTGAAGTCCACTACGACGAGTAACTGGATTAACTGACGCTTGACCTTGAAGCCCTGCTGGACGAGAAGAATTGCTGTTGCTCTCCTTCACAATCTGAAAGCTTCTGTGCCTCCAATGACTGACCCAGAGAGGACCTGGTAAGGCGCCCTCTTCCTGAGCTACGAGGGACGATTGTGCACAGCTGATCTTTGCCCACGCTCCCTGGTAGATAGACCTTCGACAGGCTGCCGACCCGATACGGGGACTGCTGCGGAACTCCAAGGAGAAGCACCCGGACTGTTGTCCGCCACTGTCGCCGACCACCGCCGTCGCCGACCGGAGCTGCCGTGCTCCCGTTTGCCTAAGAACTTCATTGATGATCGGACGCTCTTGTCTGCATCGTCATCCGCTTGTCTCCCGCTGGAGAAGGCTCGACCGTCGACGCGCCGAGGGGCATCCACCGGTGGGTTTCCCGCCACCTACAGACCGCAGAGACGCCGACGACTCAACGCCCTTGCTGGGCCCACAGTTCTTCATCATGTCTTTTCGGTCCAGAACTATTGTCACCGAGGTGCCCCGCACGCCTCTTCCTTGCAGGACGCCAACGCTCTGTTGTCGACGAGCACCGCTAGGAACGAATCTGCCACTTCCCTGTCGTAGTTCACCCTGTTCACCGTCGGACGTTCGACGAACCCGTGACTCCTGCCTTAAAGGGAGGGCACTCAAGAAGGGGCGTCGATTCCCCGACACCGAACGCCAAGTTCCCCAACACCTCTCGACGATCCGTGGCTCCTGCCTGAAAGGGAGGCACTCAAGAAGGAATGGTCAGTGCATCGTCAGAGAACTCTACTCCACCAGGTACATTGTGGGGGGGGGGTAAAACCTTAATAGCAAGAAGTAAGACTATCGGACAATATATGGACTGGGCTTGTGCTATATATCTTTATTTACAAGTTTCCCATTGGGGGGGGGGGGGGATCTCCACACAGAACTGTGCCTAGTGGTAGAGGTCAGCATTCTGCCTTTTGTTTCAACCATCTTACGTTCCTGCCTATCTCTATTGCTGGTTTACTCGTTATTGATCTGTGTGACATTGTAACCGTACAGTTGATGCACTTTAATGAGATTTGATAACATTAGTGGTACCACTCTAGACGTGTATATATTTATAATTATTGACTTCCGAGTACAAAGTGCGTTATTGTGGTCGTGTACATACCTTTTGAATATTAATTATATAAAGACTGTGTTTTCAGTAATAGTTTGTGGACATTCCTTTGTGGGGGTTCGGGGACTACACTGTACTTATGAACCAGCCCGCATCACCTCCTGAGAAGCTAGATCTTGATTGCTCGTCCATTGCTACCTTATAGAGAATCTTGGCTGGGGTCCGCTGTGCCTCTCCTCTACCATATAGAGAGCGGAAGTACAGCCCCTACCGGTCTTTACAGTGTGGTTGCGGAAGTCAGGGTTTGCACCAAATGTAAAGGCTTGTCTTCTCAACATGCCCTTTGACGATCACATCTGTTTGGCAGCAAGGCTGACGAGAGCCTTGAGGTTGCAGACCTCCAATGCAGCTGCCAAATCTTTGGGCGCAGCTGTTTGTCAACCTACGCCTTTTCGTCCTATGGGGACCGCAATGGAGGGGTTCCTTTCACTACTACTACTCATTTGGAAGGGGCAAAGGATGGCCAGTCAGAGGTGCCAACGTAAGTTTCCTCGTGGTGGACGATTGAGAGGTGCCAAGACCGCTCAAGCAGCAGCCTCTTTGCTATCAGGCACTGCCGCAGCCACTTTAAAACCGATGTAAGGCCTTGTCTCATTGTTCACCGGTATGTGGCATGCTGTCTCAACATCTAGAAGTGGCGAGCCATTACTTCAGATGCGTGGGCTCTGGAAACACTAGCCCACGGCTACTACCTTTTCTAAGACTGCCTCACGACAATCCACTGGGGAAGCACTCTTTGAGGGTTTTGGATCCGCTCCTTGTGCAGGAGATTTTGACCCTGCTAGAGAAAGGCACTGTAGAACCGGTGTCTGTGGCGGAGAGGAACAAGGGTTGGTATTCCCCCTATTTTTTGATTACCCCGAAGGAAGGAGGACTGAGACCCATCTTGGACTTGAGATATTTGAACAAGTTCCTCAGAAGGACAATTTCAAGATGGTCGCTCTTTCTCAGATCTTTCAGGCCCTCCAACTTCAGGACTGGTTGGTGTCGTTGGACCTGCAGGATGCTTATTTTCATGTGCCGATCCATCTCCGGCACAGAAAATACCTGAGGTTTGCAGTTGGCGACTCGCACTATCAGTTTCGGGTCCTGCCATTCGGGTTGACCTCCGCCCTGAGGGTCTTCACCAAGCTCATTGTGGTGGCAGCATATCTCAGGAAAGGGGGGGATTCACGTCTACCCCTACCTGGACGATTGGCTGATCAGGGCGCGTTCTCCAAAAAAAGCCTTGGATCATCTCAGCATCACCGGCCACTCCCATCACAAACTGGGCTTCTTCCTCAATTTCAAGAAGTCACATATGACACCTTCCCAACAGCTCCAGTACATCGGGCTGTTTTGGACATGTCTTTGGGGATGTGCTCACCACCCAAGATGAGGGCTCAATACATTCTTCAGATGGCCTCCAAGTTTTAACAAGCCCCAGACTCTTCCGGCTTTCGAATTTTTAATGTTGCTCGGCCTCATGGCATCCTGCATTTTTATGGTGCCAGAGGCCCAACTGAGAAAGCGATTGCTTCAGTGGGCTGCCTGGGCTCAATGGTCCCAGTTTTCAGGCAAGATGTTGGATCTCCTTGTTCCTGTCGGGGTCTCCCAGGATCTTCTGTGGTGGACCAGCGAGGAAAATCTCATGAAGGGAAGCCTTTTTGCAACCATGGCCGGAGGAAGCGGTAGTTAGACGCTTCCCTCATGGGGTGGGGGGGCTCATGCGAACGATCTGACCATCAGCGGTCGTTGGTCTCCATCGGAGTCCAAACTACACATCAATCTTTTGGAGCTGAGAGCATTCAGACTAGCACTGAAGGCTTTCCTGCCGTCTGTACTGGGAAAGAATGTCCTGATAATGACGGACAACAAAGTGGCCATGCATTACCTCAACAAGAGATTAGGTGTAGGGTCACTCGCTCTGTGCAGGGAGGCAATGCAGCTCTGGTTTTGGGCAATTCAAGAAGGTATATCCCTAATGGCGATTCATCTGGCTGGAGCGGGGAACATGGCGGTGGACGCTCTGAGCAGGCAGAACGCAGTCTCCCACAAGTGGGAACTAGCTCAGCAAGTCCTTCAAGTGATCTTTGCCCTTTGGGGAACCCCGCAGGTTTACCTGTTGCAACCGGTGCCAACCGGAAATGCAAAAGGTTCTACTCGAGGGAATTTCCTCCGAGAGAAGCTCTAGGAGACCTGTTAATTGGTTGTTCCCGCTTCTGTACGCATTTACTCCGATCCCTGTCATTCCTCAAGTTCTCAGGAGGTTACGACGGTTCGGGACCCGCATGATCCACATTGCTGTGGATTGGTCCAGGAGAGCGTGGCACCCGGACCTTCTAGACATGTCCATCTGCCCTCCAATACTACTTCCCCAAAGAGAGGATCTTCTCTTGTGAGAGGAAGGTCGGGTTCTCCATCCAGAGGTCAAGACGCTCAACCTACACGCATGGTTTCTGAGCGGTTGAGATATAAGGATTGAGACCTCCCAGATGACGTGATGGAGGTGTTGCTTTCGGCCAGACAGCCGCAACAAAGTCCCTGTACCGTTGGCGTTAGTTTTGTGACTGGTGCAGAGGAAACAATGTTCCTTTCCAGTGCACAATTCCGGAGGTTCTCTCCTTCTTACTTTCTTTAGCCCACAGGGGTCTTCAGGTGGGAACCATTAAAGGTTACCTAGCAGCGCTTTCAATCTTTAAGCGCTCATCCGAGGACTACTCCTATTTTAAGATTCCACTAATCACTCAGTTTCTGAAAGGGCTCACAAATCTGTTCCTGTCGTCGCCTTTTCAGTGGCTAGTGTAGGACCTAAATTTGGCCTTAACATTTCTGATGGGTGCTCTGTTTGAACCTTTGCACTCTTGTCCGTTGAGATTGTTGACATTTCAGACTGTTTTCTTGGTTGCAGTTACCTCTGCTCGTAGAGTGAGCGAGTTGGAGGCACTTTCTTCTAAGCCACCTTTTACTTTGTTCCACAAGGACAGGGTTGTATTGCAAGTACGTCCGTCCCTCCTACCTAAGGTAGTGTCAGAATTTTATTTAAGTCAGAAGGTGATGCTCCCCATCTTCTATCCTCCTCCGCATCCTAGTAAGCACGGGGAGAGACTCCATAGGTTGGCTCCTTAGGAGGTCATGGAGCTTTTACCTTTCCAGAATATCCAAGGTCAGAGTGGACAACCAGCTCTTTGTGGGGTATACTGTACACTGATTAGGCCAGGCTGTTTCTAAACAGACCTTGTCTAGGTGGATCATCCTCACCATTTCAGAATGCTCCAGGTTGGCTGGCAAGGACCCTCCTGAGGGCTTGCAGGCTCATTACACCAGGGGCATGGCTACATAGACTGCCCTGCAGCGGTGGACTAGGGTCCTGGTTAAGAACATCTGTGATGCTGCAATGTGGTCTTCCATACCCACGTTTGTTAAGCATTATTACTGATGATACTTCCCATGCTCAGGATGTCTCCTTTGGTAAGGCAGTGCTTTATTCCGCTGTTTAATTTGGTATGTTTAAATTCTTCTCCTTCCACTCATGGATACTGTTTTGGGAGTCTGTCATAGATGAGGAATACGTTGGAGGACTCAATCCATTCGAAAAACAAGTTACTTACCAACTGGTAACGTTCTTCCGACTGGATGTTCCTCCAATGTATTCTTCATCACCCTCCCAGCCTACCCCTCTAGAGAATTCCCCATGCCATTGCAGCTTTCATTCCTACAAGGCTAAGTGCAGTCAATGCTGTATTATGGCACAAACTGAGGCTGTGGGTGCCGTGCATGCTACTTATAACATCTGATGACATCACCCTCGACAGAGGCCTTCCAGGGACATCGACCCGACACCATAGACGCAGGGCGCCCCTGCCAAAAAAAATGTCTGAAGCAGCACAGCTGTGGACATTACATGTCATAGATGAGGAATACGTTGGAGCAACATCCAGTCGAAAGAACGTTACCAGTTGATAAGTAACTAGTTCTTTTTTAGAGAGTAAAAATGTAAGTCCAGTTCCCAATGCGAGTATTGTATACGTGAGTAGTAATAATGGTGTAACAGAAAAACAGAAATGTCTGTAATTTCTTTTGCACCTAGTTATTAATGCATATTAAAAGATGCATGTTTACTTCTTCCAATCAGACAGTTAAAATATGTTTGTGCACTACTGGCCCAAACATATCCATGGAGTTGTGAGGGTGAAAGCAGGAGCCCAACGTTCTACAGGTCTTTTTCCTATTTATTTTAGGGAGTATTTTTACTCCTTATTTGTATTTTTCATGAGTATTTGACAATTTTTTGAGTAAAAGTTGCTGATACACCCCTTTTCTGTAGGGCTGCTCACAGGTGCCAGTTACAGGAGGGGATTTCAAGAAAGATGCAGTGTGCTGTGTTGGTGATTGCTAAAATCCGCTAAATACCCCTCTCTGTACTAGTCCCAAGGTTTGACGGCCAAAGGTCAGGCAATAGGGAGTTGGGGGACAAGGACCTTTTCTCCCAATATTACCCTATGGAAGGTAGGGTGGGTACTTCTTGCGTCTGGATAGCTTACAGGTGGAAGTCCAAAATGATGATCAAATGAAAACCTTTGCAGGACAAAGGCCTCCTTCGGACACCTCACAGGACGGGATGTAGACTGGTTCCAGCGACTGTCACCGCGATCAGACCGCGGAAGGCGATCCTTCAGCGACAAACACAAAAGCAGCACCATCGCAGCTTCCCTTGAAGATAGGCAGATGAGATTTCAGTAGCATGCGGCTTATGACACAATCCGAGGACCCACCAAATTCCAAGGCTTAACTAGAAGCAGTGATTGGTGCAGTGAGGTAGTTCATGAGGGAGGTGGCCAGTCCACTGGGCAATGCAGTGGCTCTTCCAAAGGCTCTGCAGTCACAGATCCTTGAGCAGGTTCTGAGACGAGTAGGACCTACTAGTCCAAGGGCCGAAGCACTGACCAGGATCATCTTAAATCAGGCAGAGGAGCATGGCTTCACTGGGCCAATCACTCGATTTGATGCTGGTCCGCTGCAGGAGCTGTCCTCTGGTGGTCAGCGGGCTGTTCTTCTTCACGGGAATCTTGGCTCCAACGTAGAACTGATCAATGGCTGCAGGAGTCCTCCTTTTATCCAGGTGTGTGGCTTAAAGGAAGTTCAAGATCACCAATGGTAAGAATCTGCCACATGTGGTGGGTCTGAAGAAGGCGCAGGACATATAATGGGCATTCCAATCATTTCTTGTTTTTTCAAAATTATTTTTTGTTTTTTTAACATACAAATGCGTAACGTATAACAATACAGAACAATTCATTCTCCTTCATAATTAATTCCCTGTCCATTTTACAATGACTTCTCCAATTTCATAAATTGATCAAATAGTCCTGAAACTCATTATTCAACAAAAATAGACAGTGGGACGATTAATTCACAGGTAGAAACATCGAGGAGGGGGGAAGAATAACCAGGAGAAAGAGGGGCAAACATAGCACAAGGGAACAGGGAAAAAAATAAATAAAAATAAACGGATCAGGTCATTAAGCAATCCATTCATAGAGTCGGCGTCAAGTATCAAGGAGTCATAAAGTGTCTCATCAGTTGCAGTTGAAAATACATATGCTCTCTGTCTGAAACATAGTCCAAGAATGGGCTTCAGGTTCTTATACATTTTGGGAGTTTCCCTTCAAGCATGGCTGTACGTTTTTCCAGGCCTAACTATTCCCACACCTTCACCCACCAGTATGCTATTTGTGGTCCTTCCACAGGTTTCCAAAATCAGGCTCTTGTGATTCGGGCAGCAATAAGTAATTGTGAAATCAAAGCAGCCCTGTGTCCCGTCATTGGAAAAGACCGATCCTCTGGTGCGTCGCGTAGTACCAGCACTCTTGGATCCATAGGGAGTAAAGAGCCCGTGATTTCTTTAATTTTAGACCTCACCTCCAGCTAAAATGTTTGGATAACTGAACAGTGCCACCACATGCGAGCTAAATCTCTCCGCTCCCCACAGCCATGCCAGCATGTCTGGATATTCTGGATTCATTGTGTAAAGCCTACTTGGGGGTAAGTACCGCCTGAAACAGACCTTAATGGCATTCTCCTTCACTATAGTGCATTGCGAACTCCTCTGGGCCCTATGCCAGATACGCTGCCATGACTCATCTGGAATTTCCAGGCCCAGTTCCCTCTCCTAAGCCAGCATATAAGGGAGTTTTTCCTCCAATGGAGCATGCTCCAAAAGTCTGTAGGATGTGGCTAATTTGTGAGATTTTTGTCCCTCTAGGATCTTGAGTTCTATACCGGCTGGGGTCCTTGAAGCGGCTTGGCGGGTGCCCTTATTTGTCAGCCAGTGCCGGAGCTGTATGTACCTAAATTGTTCCGTCTCTGGGGCCCCAAATTTTTCTTTACATTTTTGAAAGGTCAGGGGTTCCTGGCCTGCATATAAATCCCTCAGCCTCGGAGGTCTATCTAAACTCCAGTTTTGGTAAAACCTGGCATTCAAGCCCAGCGTGAATGCAGGATTCTGAGTGATGGGGGATAACGGGCCTAACCCTGACACAATACCCCTCTCGGAACATGCCCTGTCCCAACTTCGAAGTGTGGCTAGGGTAGTGGGTAGCAATTCGCCTTGGCATCTCCAAGGTTCCTTGGTATGAAATGGAAAATGAGCCAGGGGGAATGGAGTCTAACGCCTGTTCAATCTCCCGCCACCTGGGAGGTTCCGGTGAGTTCCCCCACGATAACATTGCTGCTACCTGGGCTGCTCTAAAGTAGCACGAAACCGAAGGAAGGCCCAGCCCCCGTCATGTTCCCTCTTGTGAGGAGCTTGCAAGGAACCTGTGTTTTTTTTTTTCGTTTTCCACATAAACTGGCCATTCTCCTTTTGCATAGCTGTGAGTTAGTTCTCGGGGATAAATACTGGCAGGGAATGAAAAGTATAAAGATGTTTCGGGATAAGAGACATCTTGAACGTGCTAACCCGGCCCAGCCACGAGATCTCTTGAGAAACCCAGCGATGAAGGCACTCTTTGGCTTCCTTGAATAAAGCAGGGATATTCGCCTTATAAAGGCCAGCATAAGTCCGAGTCAATTTTATTCCTAGATATGAGATCTCAGTAGAGCACCATGGAATTTGTGATGTTGCCTGTATGCCACTTAATCTTGATTGATCTTCAGTTAGGGCCATTCCTACAGATTTAGTTGGGTTCACCTTAAAGCCAGAGATAGAGGCGAACCGAGCCAGGAGATCCATAAGAGTCGGAACTGAGCTGGCAGCGTCATTTAAAAAACAAAGCAAATTTTCCGGACATAGAGCGATCTTATGACATTGCCCAGCTACCTCAAAGCCAAGAATTTCAGGATGGAGTCTGATATGTTGGGCCAGCGGCTCCATTGGTAAAGCAAAGACCAGAGGCGACAGAGGGCAACCCTGTCTGGTGCCTTGACCAAAAACAATCAGTGGAGTCCAATTCTTGTTCAGTCTGACCCTGATCGAAGGAATCTGGAAATTTGAGAGAATCCATTTTGAGAACCCAGAGCCAAATCCAAACCCCTCTAATACAGCTTCTAAATATCCCCAGGACATGCTGTCAAACGACCTATGGACATCCAAAGACAACAAGGACAGTCTCCCCGGGATCTTCGGGGCCAAGGCTATCCGATCTATAGCTCAACGAACATGGTATGTTGAGCGGTTGTTGCGTATGAACACTGTTTGATCATTTCCTACAAGCAAAGGGAGAATTCTTCCTAACCGTCCTGCAATTATTTTACTTAGCAGTTTTGCCTCTGTATTTAACAGCGCGATTGGCCAATAGGAGGCACAGTTCATAGGGTCCCTCCCGAGCTTCAGCAGCAATGTTGTGGCCGATTCGGCCTTTGATTTAGTTACTAGACCCTTTTCCCAGACAACATTGAACAGTTTTGTTAAATAGGAGGAAAGCACGGTCCTAAAGGTTTTATAAAATGTATTTGTGAAGCTGTACATACGGGGAGGGATCGAATAGCTGCATCTGTCTCTTCCGGCGAGATCGGTTCTTCTAAAAGTTCACAAAGCTCCAAAGAAATCTGCAGGAGATGCGCCTCCTGTATAATTTTACAGGCTAGATGTGGGGAGCACTTGAGGAGCCGAGTGTTCTCTAAAGAATTTCTCGACTAACCAGAGTTTCTCTTTCTCTGAATAGACTTGCCTCCCATCTATATCCCTTAGGGATTCTATATGATTCGCCTCGCTTTTTTTTTTTTTAGCTACTAATAGCCAGTTGGCTTTGTTTCCCTTCGAATAATGTTGTTTAATACGCATTAGACCATAAGCCGCCCGACTCGTATGATGAGCTTCGAGCGCTTTCTAAGCCACCCGTACATACCTAAGTGCTCGTCGAGAAGCCCTACTTTTATGTGCCTCTTCTTTCTTTTGCAGTTCCAGTTCCAATTGGGCTTGGGTTTGTCTCCTGGCCCTCCCCCTTTCCACTGTCTGAGCTATAATCTGACCCCGATTACCTCTTTCGCTGCATCCCACACTACAGCGTAGTCCATCCCCTCCCTAACGTTGTCAGCGAAATAGTGAGTTAAAATGAATGAAATATAGAAGCAGAACTGGGAATCCCCTAAGAGGAGTTCATTCAAACGCCACGTACGTGCGGGCTACGGGGTATCATCTAAGGGAGCTATTGATAACATCACAGGGGCATGATCCGACAAAGCCTTCGGGAGGATCTCTATTTAAATTGCTGTTCTCTGAGGAGTGTTGTGAGAGCTAAGAAATGTTTTTTCGTCTGTCGGAGTTGGTGGCAGAGACTTGTCTTGCAGCGGGTTAATCACTGCGTTGAAATCCCCTCCCATAATCAGTTGCCCATCTACTTGTTCAGGTCAAAATAAAGGGCACCTGGCTGAACCCTGATGTGCCCAGGGGGTAGCTTATGTGATACAAAAAAGTAATCCGGGTGTGAGATCCAGCAGCAAGTTTTCTCTAGGTGTAGATGTACACCTGGACTACTGATAGTCTCAGGGTTATAGAACATACAACACAACATCATGTGGGACAAGAAATAATAGAACAAGACGTTGTGTCATAGATCGAGACTAGTGTTTCGGCCAACAGTAGTAGTTGATAGATGCTTGTTAGTGGGGTGGCCTTCTTCAGGATAGTGGGTGAGGGATACTCTGTCCGTTAAGAATCATCTATAAATACGGTGGTGACTTTGTGGGTGATTCTCCGACTTCTGTGGATAATCGTCAATGAGGTAGTGTGATGAGTACAGTCTCAAAGGATGTCCAAGGATCCCACTTGGTAGCCTGGGCCCTGAGTGGCGGCTAGGCGGTGGCATCGTCAAAGAATGGCAGATTGAGGCCACTAATATTGAAAGAGCTGCGCGAGTCTGAGGCTCTTCAACAATCCACAGGGGATCCACGGGGATCATTCGATTGTTGGAAGAGCCTCAGACTCGCGCAGCTCTTTCAATATTAGTAGCAGGCTTGCATCAAGGTGTTGTCGGATCTGGTACGGTCTGAATCTCAGGGGCAAACAACGTGCTTCTTCAGGGAGCATAGAGTCTGGGAACGAAGAGCCATCTGCACAGGGTTAGTGTTTAGGGTGAAATAAGACTGTCTTCCCCACACCCTCCTATGAAGCCATTCACTGTACTAATTTCCACAGGTCATGTGGGGTCTGCACTGCTCTTCAGCGTGTCAGAAGTCCCCTTCGTTGCGTGCCAGTTTTTGGATTTCCTTGCATCTTTCGGCGTGGGGCTATGAGACCGTTCTTCTGCTCTCGTCCCGACATCACTCCCATTACAGTCATCTCCCTGCATTAATTTCGCTGCTTCTTCCTCAGAGCAATTTGCATAAGAGCGGTTGTGAAATTCAAAAAGCAGTTTGCACGGATACCCCTATCGGTAGCGGATCTTCTTCTCCCGGAGCCAGGCTGTCACCCTCTGAAGCCGTCTACGATTTGCCAAAGTAAAAGGAGAGAGATCTTGGAACAGAGTTAGCACAGAGCCCCGAAACTTCACAGGTTCAGTATTCTTTCTTGCCGCTGCCATGATTTCCTCTTTTGAATTGAAAAAAAATTAACTCTCGTGAGAACATCAGGCAAAAGATCTCTTCTCTTTTGGATTGAAGAGTAGACTCGATGGGTCCTGTCTAGAATCAGATTGGCCGATTCTTCCAGCTCTATAAGGGACTTGTGAGGGCTCCAACATATTCCTGAAGGTCATGGTCTAACACATTCCTCGGAATTCCACGGAAACGAAAATGATTTCTTCTAGACCGATTTTCCAAATCTGTTTGTTTTGCCCATAGCTCTTCCAGTCGGTTCTCCACATTTTGCTTTCTTTTAGAGAGTTCCTCATAGTCGTGCCCCTGCTTGCAAGCCGCATTCTCCAACTCGTTGACCCTGTCTTCCAGATCTTTTGGGTGAGCGTCTAATTCTGCAATAGATTGTGCAAGAGATTCCTTGTAAGATTTTTTTTTTTTTTTTGGTCAATCTTTTTATTGAAACATTGTTCAAACATTAAAGTCATCAAATGTCATTACAAGTGGTAGCATAGTTAATTTCAAAGGCTATGAATCCTCAATCTAGTCCGATAGCTTTTACAATTCATCAATACTATCAATTCCGGCAGCATTTGTGAGACTATTGAGTTCATAGTTTCTCTGCAATTATGACAACAATTTCTCAGATCAACATTTAATTTTAACATCTTTTCCAGTTCATCGCGGAGCCCCGTGAAGGGCTCTCTCATTGCGAGATGACCATTTGATGGTCATTTTCCCCGTTCTAAAGGCGTGTCAGGGTTGAGAGAGGTACTTAATCATTCTCAGTTGGAAGAACATATGTTTTTTCTGCGACGTGGTCTAGGAATGGGTCCCATATGTTTGTGAATTTGAGTGTCTGACCTTCTATTGCAGCCGTTAATTTATCCATCCACAGGAGTTCCCATACCTTTACCCACCAGTATGCTATATGCAGACCCTCTTTTTCCTTCCAAAAGCGTGCTCGTGTAAGGCAGGCCGCCATAAGTAGTTGGGTGATCAAACGGGCAGTAGGGCCAGAGCGGGGATAGGACCCGTCCTCGGGTGAATCGCCTAATAGCATTACTAATGGGTTCATGGGGAGAAGGATCCTGCATATGTCCTTGATTTTTGACCTAATCTCTAGCCAGTAAGTTTGAATGATCAGGCAGTACCACCAGAGGTGTCCCAGGTCTCCCTTCGCCCGCAGCCGTGCCAAAACGTGGCCGGATATTTCGGGTTTATCGCATGTAACTGGCCCTTCTACTTCTACTGGACCTATCCGCGGCCTTCGATTTGGTCAATCACCAAATACTATGTCGGCATCTGAAATCCGCCGCCCACTTCTCTGATAGGCACATGAGTTTTCCCCCCATCCTCATCGGCTGATCCCATACCAGTCCCTTGTGGAGTGCCTCAAGGGTCGTGTGTCTCCCCAACTCTCTACAATGTCTTCACCAAACCACTATTTGATGTGCTTGACTATCTGGGCGTCACCTACACAAATTGCGCCGATGACACCCAGCTACTCATACCCATCACTGGTGACTACATTGCCGACTGCAAAGCCCTCAACGACATCTACCTTGTCATCCAAGCATGGATGGCCCAACACGAGTTGTGCCTCAACGATGACAAGACTGAGCTTCTCATCTTAGGTACGCAACAGAGACTCAACAAACTGAGCTCTCTGTTCGGTTCCTTTTAACATTGACGGTAACCTAATTAAAGTTTCCAAAGCTACTAAAACTTTGGGTATTTATCTGGACTCCTCCTTGACTCTCACTAGGCAAACCAATGCGGTAGCTTCCGCATCTGCTTACACTTGCAAATTGATCTCAGCTTGTCGCCCATTCCTTACTGCTCAGAATTGCATCACCTTGGCCAGGACCTTGGTTATGTCCAAACTGGACTATTGCAATGCTCTGTACCAAAGCACTAACCAGGGTAATCTTAATAAACTTCAGATTACCCAAAATAATGCCATCAGAGTGGCCCTCAACATTCCTCGTTCTGCTCACATCTCAGAAACCAGGAAGAACCTCAATTGCCTTTCAGTCGCCCAAAGAATCACACTTAAAGTACTAGCCCTCACATACAAATGCGTAAACCATCAGGCCCCAACGTACCTTGCCTCACGATTTACACAGCATATTCCATCGCGAGTACTCAGATCCTCACAATCCCAAGGCCTTGCGATCCCTAGATTCAAGCTCCAATCTGCTGGGGGCGCCAGTTTCCCAGTCCTGGCGGCCAACCTTTGGAACACTGTAACTCTCCCTATCAGAACCTTACCTTCATTCAACCTATTTAAACACAAAGCCAAGCTCTGGCTGGTCACATCTCACTAACAACCGTTCCTCTGATCATGACTGGCCCACTTTGCCCCTGTTCTGCTTTGCTCCTTCACTACTGCTCTGTTCGTTACCTTGAATTGTAACGTCAATTGTATTTTGTTCACAATTTACTGTAACCATGCCATGCCTGTAACGTTCTTCGAAGATATGCGCCTGGTTGCCCTTGGGCCTGGTCTGCGCTATATAAATAAAACAAATACAAATAAAAATGTAGTCTCTGCGGTGAGAATACCAGCGGTAACAGATCTTGAGTGCACATTCCTTCACAGACGTGCATCTAGAGGACTTATGTGCTCTATCCCAAATTCTCTGCCAAGCTTCTGGAGATATCTCAATTCCTAATTCTCTCTCCCAAGCCATTATATACGGGAGTTTCTCATCTTCTGGGACATTTTCTGGGAGGCAATAGCAACTTGTTACTCTCTGTGAGCGTTGGCCTTCCACAGCTGTCCGCTATAGGCCTGACCGGGCCTAGTAGCAGCTTTCTTAATGGTTGGGTTGGTAGTCCAATGCCGTAATTGTATGTACCGAAACCTCTCGGTCTCAGGGAGGTTAAACCTTTCTTTGCATTGGGCAAATGTCAGTGGGATATTATCGTTAGAGCTCTTGCAGTCTCCTGGGGCCCTCTTGACCAGTGTCGGTAGGAGTTAGCCTGAAGCCCGGGGGTAAAGGCCGGATCTTGCGTAATTTGGGTGAGGGGTGCCAGTCCTGGGAGGATTCCCCTTAGTTTATACTGTCTATCCCAACACTGGAGCGTTGCCTTCGTGGATGGGAGAAGGGGCTTCTGGGAAGTTCGCATTTCCCTCAGGAGGAAGGGAAGATGAGAGAGGGGGGCTTGAGAGAACAGTTGTACAATGTCAGTGCCACTTGGGTGAGGGGGTTGGGTGGGTTGGTCCAGCTCAGGATGGTGGCAATTTGTGTTGCCCGATAATATATTATTATGGATGGGAGTCCGAGGCCACCCAACTGTTTGCCTCGAGTGAGGATCTTGCGCTGAATTTCGGGTGTTTTCTGCTGCCAGATGAAGCGACTTATCTCTTTCTGTAGGTTTAATAAGTCTCGCTCTGAGATGAACAGTGGGCGCTCCTGTAGCGTGTAAAGAAGCCTCGGGAGCAAAGTCATTTTGACTGCGCTTATGCGCCCTAACCACGATCTCTCTTGAAGGGCCCATTCCTGTAGAGATTCTTTAGCTTCTTTTAGTAAAGGGGGAATGTTGGCTTTCCATATGCCTGGGTAGGTCGTGGTCAGGTGCACCCCAAGGTAGGTGATTTTGGAGCTTTCCCATCTGAGGGAGTATGTGTTATGAAGGGCGTTTATCACGTGTAGTGGTTCAGATAAATTCAGGCCTATCGATTTTGTCATGTTTATCGTGAATCCCGATATTACTGCAAATTGATCAAGCAGGTCCATGAGCGGGGGGACTGAAGCCCTCAGGAAACAGAGTACATCGTCTGCATAAAGTGCGATTTTGTGACATTGCTCTTCTATTTCAAATCCCTGGATGTCAGGGCGGAGACGGATGTGTTGTGCCAGGGGTTCCATAGCTAGTGCAAATACGAGCAGCGATAGGGGACACCCTTGCCTGGTTCCCCTATTAAGGGGTATCTGAGGTGTCCACCGAGAGTTGATTCGTATTTGGGTAGAGGGGATCCGGAAGTTTGATAATGTCAGTTTAGTGAATTGGGGGCCAAAGCCTCTTAGGACCAATTGCAAGTATTCCCAGGACATGCTATCAAATGCTCTGTGGGCATCTAAAGATAGTAGGGATAGAGGCCCCGGCATTGATGGGGACAGGGCTATCGGGCCAATCGCTCTACAGATGTTGTCATGGGCAGATCAACCTTGAATAAAGCCGGTTTGATCTCTGTCTATTAGTGTGGGCAAAAACTCCCCCCAATCGCCGCGCTATAATCTTACTATATAGTTTGGCTTCCGTATTGAGCAAGACTATGGGCCGGTAAGAGGAGCATTCTGCTGGGTCCTTTCCTAGCTTCAGGATTAGGGTTGTGTTCGACTCTGCCATGGACTGTGTAACATTTCCAGTTTCCCAACATTCGTTGAATAACTTCGTGAGATGTGGTATGAGGTCTTTACAGAAGGTTTTGTAAAACTTATTTGTCAAGCCATCTGGGCCTGGGGCCTTGCCATTAGGGAGTGATTTTATAGCTGATTCCACTTCCTCAGGGGATATTGGATCTTCTAAGGGTTCCTGAAGGGCTTGTGGGAGCTGTGGTAGAGTCGCTGTGTTTATAAACTCTCTAGTGGATTGTAAGTCCCCTCTATGGGGGGCTGCGTGTTCCTTAAAGAATTCCTCAATAATGAGGGATTTCCCCTCTTCAGAGTTGATGCTCTTGCGATGTTTATCTCGCAAGTGGTCTATCCTGTTCTGCCGTGTCTGCTTCCCTAGCTTAGCCGCTAGCAGTTCATTAGCCTTGTTGCCTTTGGTATAAAAGAATTGTTTGGTGCGCACCATGCAGTAAGCCGCCTTCCCCATATGGTGTGCCTCGAGCGCTTTTTTCGCCATTTGTAAGTCCCTTAATGCGCGCCGTGAGGGTTTCATTTTATGTATCTCCTCTAGCGTATGGGCTTCTCCCTCTAGTTGCTCTTCGAGCAATCTCCTAGCCTTTCTTCGTTGTGCCGCTTGCTCAATGAAATGCCTCCTGATCACTGCCTTACTAACATCCCAGACCGTGCCCCAGCTCACATCGTTAGTGTCGTTCTCATTGAAGTATAGGTCTATGGATTTTCTAATATGGGCACAGGTCACCAGGTCTTCTAGAAGGAAGTCGTTTAGCTTCCAAGAGGGTCTTGTGTGGGGGTAGTTCGAGGGGGGGCTATAGTTAATTGGACTGGGGCATGGTCTGCGAGCGCCTCAGGAAGAATCTGTTTTCTCTACCTCAGGGATGAGCGAATCTGATATGAAAAACATATCAAGTCTGAAGAATCCCCCATGAACGGCTGAAAAGTAGGTGTAGCCCCTCTCATCTTGATGATAGTACCTCCACACTTCAATCAGGGAGTGTTCTTTAAGCAGGGAGGTAAGGGCTCCGAAGTTATTCCTGTCATTTACTGTGGGTGGGAGGGTCTTGTCAACTAGGGGGTTAACCACCGCATTGAAGTCTCCGCCCATGATCACTTCCCCCTCTGCATGGTCGGATAGGGCTTTTGACAATTTCATAAAGAAACTTATCTTGGTTAGTGTTGGGGGTGTATATAGAGACCAGTGTGATTTTGCAACCATCCAGCATGGCATTAACCAACAAGAACCTCCCTTCGTCATCCCGCACCACCCCTACAGTTTTAAAGGAAATCCCTCTGCGCCCCAAAATGGCAACCCCTTGTTTCTTCGAGCAACTTGAGGCAAAGAACTTAGTGGGATAGAGCTTGTCATTAAGGCGGAATTCATCTGCTGGCCGTAAATGAGTCCCCTGAAGAAATAGGAATGCTGCGTCTAAGGACCCTAATCTATGGAGTGCTTTTTGTTTCAGAGGGGAGTTTAGGCCCTGCACATTAAGGGAAATGCATCTATAACTCGGGGTTGCCATATTTCAGTCATATAGGCTTTCGCTTCGCATATCTTCCCTCGGAAGGGCTAAAAACAAGGCATCTGGTCAAGGAGGTCAGTGCAGTGTGGTCTATTTGAGGTCCATGGTGAGAGGGGTGATAACGCCAACTTAAGAGTTTTGGGTTGAACTCAGGTAATCAAAGTGAAAACAAACAAAACAAAATAACCAAGTTGTTTCTATCTCGGAATGTACTAATCTCATCCCCAGAATTAACTTTAACCAAGTGTGAAGTAAATCGGGCACCATCCACTCAGGCGCCCAAGCCGATTATCATGTGGACATTTTTGAGTTCAGGGCCCCCAAGTACAGGTAACAGGCATATAATGGCAATTGGGAGCTGTTAAATTACAAATTTGTGTTTGGACCATCCAGTTTCTCCCCGGTCTCTCGCCCGAAATAGGGTGTTCCTGGGTGTGTCCCCAGGGAGGGAGGAAGAAGACATCTTCAGAGGTCCAAGACTCTGTTGGGCACAGGGGATTTGTTTTGACCAAGAGGCATCAGTGATGCAGCAGGGAATCCCTGGGTGGCAGTGTCCCCCCGGGACAGAATTTTAAGTTCCTTGCGGTTGGGTCAGTGTTAAGGCTAATTTCCCAAACCTAGTGAGTCCCCCGGCAGCTTTGCTGGATTTTTGGGGTTTATTTTTTCTCCTGCTAAGAGTGAGACTCTTTTTTTCCTCCCACTCTTAGACATGATTTGAGATATCATTTGACTTTGAAATGCTTTTTATGGGCTATGGGGTCTTTTACTCCATAGGGTTTCATGTGGTTTTTGGTAAGTGTGTTACACAGCACCCTCAGTGCAGTAACACAGGGGTGTCATAGTGACCCCCAAACATAGACTCCATACCCTGGGACTGACTACTGTCTCCCAGGGCATGTAAAGTCAGCATTGGCTTTATTAGTCCAAATTTGTGAACAGAACCATTACAAACCATCATATTGTGTAAGTACTGGAAGGGGTTAATTAGATTACCCCTGGGTCTGTTTTCGAGGGGGCACTGTGCAGTCCCCCCTCGTCGAGTTTCTGGCTGGTGGCAGTGGTTACCACGCGAAATATTCCTTAAGAATATTTACTATGGGATTTTCCCATTCATTTTAAACGCACCACTTTTTGGTGCAATGTTAAAGATACCACCGCATTATTTATTTAATATTTATTCCCCGGTTGGGTCTTTTCGCCAGGACTCGGTTTTAAAATGGCGTTTGTGTTCGCCTCTGTAACTCCAACCCAAGTCGAGCCCTTTGTTCCACTTTTTGTCGGGCTTCTACACAGAAGCCTCCAAAAGTGGTGGCACTCTGTCTGGGTCTACAGGATGTGTGGGAGGGGGGGGGTTTAGGCACCCTGGACTGAGTTGCCTCGGCAACTCAAGTCGCAGTCTTGTGTGATTGGCCCAGTGGTGAGCCGCCCGGTTCACCACTTAGCATGTTTGAGCGACAGCTAGGACTGATGAATGGGGGTTTTCTGCATAAAAGCAGGGCTTTGGGGACTGGTACTTCAGACGTCGCCACAGGACCAAAGAATCCGAAGAGGGAGAAGCTGAGCCGACCTGCAACGACGACATCACCGGTGGAGCCCTGCTGAACCGACTCACCACTTCTTCCAACGACAGAGATCTTCATCCCGAAGAGTCTTCTTCCTTTGACTGGTGGGGATAACCAGTTTGCCCGCCTTTTCGCCTCCCCGGCTCTTCTCGTGGCCACCTTACCTGTGCCAAGCACCCCCGCAACCGGGATACCACGTTTTACCACTACCGCGAATAAAAGGGTAGTACCTTTTAACCGGAGAACTCCGCGGCTGGTTTCTTCCCTGGCAGTACAACGACCTTCAGCTTTCCTCCACTTCTAGATCTTCTGTTCCTCTGGACGACGCCACAACTTGCACCCACTACCAGGAACAACTGCCCCCGCTGGAGGATTCTCTCCACTTTCAAGGTACTGTTACCGCCTGGCCTCCCTCGCACCGGTCTGTGTGGGGTGTCTCGTAAATTCTCAACTTACCACTTGGGTTGGCCCTAGGCTGGCTAACTGAACTTTTCTGAGCTGAACTGATTCCTTTTTAAACTCTTTGCAAGACTTAGCAAGCCTTTCAAACTGTGTGATCTTGGGCGCATTGGTGTTCTACTCTCTCTAAGAGGGAGCCGGGCCTCTAAACTTTTTGCTCACAAGTAGACTGACTTTCCTGCCTTGCTGAGTGCTTCTAAAGTATTGTGTTGTGTGCTTTTCTAATTTCTGCCTTTTCCCTCCCTTTTTTGATAACGTATTGGAGTGCCATCTTTAGTTAAGCGCTCACCTCTGTCTGAAAATAAGTGGTGTTAACTAAGACTTGTCTAATAAGGAATAAGGGATGTATATATATGAATAGTGACTGTGTTTTGAACTTGCTTACAATAATAGTGCTGAGTGTTTCTAAGTGTGTCTTTAAATAAATAATTCTATACTTTGATACCAAAGCTTTGGTCAGTGTTTGCTTGTGCTACTGTATTTTGGTACCTATCTTGTATACTCTATATACTCTCTAACTCTTCTTGAGAGAAGTCTGGCTTCTCAGCCACAGCTACCAGGTAAATCTAGGTGGTACAGACTGCTACCAATTGGGTTTACTGCCAACACCTGTACTCTTAAGCCTTTTGCAGTGGTCCCTAAGGGAACTGCACAGGTTTCTGCCTAACAGTGGCCGCCCAGTCTTTCTGCTCTATCGGTTCCAGGACAGTCGTCTCCTCCGGAGTAGTGGATGCTTTCTCTGGGCCAGATCCCTGGCGGGGATTTGTCACGGATTGGTGTCGCCGTCGAAATTTCCCTCAACCAGTTTTTGGCAAGGGAGGTGAAGTAGGCCCCTCCATATTCTGCGCATGTGGGTTAGGCACGCCATTATCCGGGTCCTCCGACATCAGAGATCTCGCTTCTAATTTAGAGGTGATTTTGTAGTGTTGGCTTTGAAAGTCAAAGATCAGTTTACAGGGGAATCCCCAACGATAGCGGACCTTTTGGGTTCTCAGCCAAGAGGTTACTTTCTGTAGGCTCCGTCTGCATGCTAGAGTGTAGGGAGCCATGTCCTGGATGAGTTGGATCTTCGTGCCTTGAAATTGTATAAAGTACGAATTCCTGGCTGCCGCCATAATCGCTTCTTTCTGTCGGAAGTAGTGAACTCGAGTAAGCACGTCTGGTGCCAGGTTTCTTTTGAGTTGGACAGAAGAATATACTCAGTGGGTTCTATCTAATGGTAATTCTTCATTTGGCGAGAGGTCGAGGAGGGACCTGTACAATGTCTCCACATATTCGGTTAGGCCCTGATCTGGAATCTGGCGGGGAACTCCACGGAGGCGCACATTATTCCGTCTAGACCTGTTTTCTAGGTCGGTCTGTTTTGCCCATATGTCGTCTAGTTGGTCTTCGATAATCTTCACCCTTGCTGCCAGTCCCTTGTTGTTATGGGATTGTTCGCATGCTGTGTTTTCCAGGTCATTGACCCTGGATTATGTCCCTTTGAGGTGGGAAGTCCGGTCTGCAAGGGACTGGGCAAAGGAGTCTTTGGAGGTCTTGATCTCTTATTTAATCTCTTGGGTAATGTCTTGTTTGAAGGATCTGAGCATTCGCTCTAATTCTTCTTTGGACATCGCCATGCTTTGGGACAGGGTTGAAAACGGAACCGGATGAATCTCGGCCGGTACTGTGTGTATGGAAGGTGAGTTCGCAGGTTGTGGCGCCAGGTAGGCCTGTATGCCGTGTCCCATCTTTTTTTTTATCCCTGTTTTGGGCGTCCCTCAGAGTGGTTGATGCAATCTCTTACCCCTTAGTCCCAATGCAGCTGAGGGAGTATGGGCCGCCAGATGTAGATAACCAGCTTCTGGTGTTTTGGTGTAGAACAAGCAGTTAGAGTAAAGGGCTCTCTCCCCGTTCTGCAGGGGTCTTATTTCGGGGCTCCTGGGAGGTTTGGGAGGTCCCTCGGGGAGCTGTAGTGCTAAAATAGTTCCTTCAGTGAAGGAGAGTGTCTCAAAATCCCACCCCGAGACGATGCTGCACTCATCAACATTCGATGATTCTGCTCCCAGTAGATTTATATCTTGAGGGCATCAGGCGCTCCTCCCTGGTGTCCCAGCACCTCTCCGTCAGGGACAAGAGGACAAGAGGGTCACGTCGCCAAGCCGCATTAATATAAGCTTACCACCTCCTGGCAGTCCATGTCCGCCTCAGGTGGCAATTTGCCACGTCGGTTCCTGAGCCCGATTAAGGCCCTCAGCTGATAAATGGTGTATGGTGGCTACAGCAGTCCTCTCCTTCTCGCTGTGGCTTCAGACATTTTTTTAATAAGAAACATTCACCTCTCCGTCGGTTTCCATCCCCGGCTGTCCCTGCGTCCTCACCCGAGGCAGACGTTTCTTGGGGTTCAGTGTTTGTTGTGTGGGCCCCCAAGTGCGGGACCGAGCAGGGGAACCCAGCAGGACATATTCACCGCCCAGCCCTGCTCGCCGGACGCCCTGCAGCTCTGTTTCTCCCTGCGTGGTCGTTTCAGGGAGTGGGTTAGTCTGCAGGGCCCTCGGGGCGCAAGGCTAATCTTTTGCGCCGCCCCGAGCGGGTCTCCAGGGGCGGCGATGTGTCACGGTGTCCGGGAGGGCCGGGTCTCTACCCTGCTCCAGCTCATTCAGGGCTCCGCAGTCTCAGCCTCCCGATCCCCGCCACTTCGGCAAGGGGGGGTGCTTTGCTTCCAGGCAGGCCAGCAGGCGATCCTCGTCCACGGTACCCCACTCCCCCACTGCCGCCACCTCCGTCGAGGGGGGGCTCCTCCGGTCTCGCCGGGCCGTCGTTTTTTCGTGCTGTTCCCAGCGGAGGAAACGGGGAGCCTCGGCTGTGGTTTGTCCTCTAGCACCTGAGAAGGTGCCGCTCCAGTATATGGGTGACCGAGTCCTTGGGTCCCTCACTCAGGGCTTGCTTCAGATGGCGTGCGCCGCCATTTTCCTCCCCGTTGCCACCGGAGTCCACATTCCAAGCTCGGGTAACTGGCTTCATGGGACGCGGTTCTGCTCGGAAATCTAGCCGCTACATCAGGGTCCCATCGTAGACCTCTGATCAAAATCGGGCCGAAATTTTCCACCTAAAAGCGTTTAAACTATGTTGCTTGGGCACCTTGAAGTGGAGCTCACGGGAAGCACAGCCGCATGGCGTGCAGCCTAGCCATGCCCCCCTTGGAAGATTTTATTTCGGATGTTATCTCCTGCATAATATCTTGTTTGAGGGCCCTCATCACTTCCTCAAAATATTGCTTAGAGAGCGCAGGTTCCATGGTGGATTCACCTTCTTGCAGGGAATGAACATCTGCTTTTGTTGATTGCATCTTCTGTTTCCCGTGACTTCCAGACATCAGATACGCTGTAATTTCACCGCCTCTGTGCTTCTGTGTGGACCTGGGCATTGCAACACTAAATAGTTATGCCAGTCCCTCCTAGGCTTCTTCTGTGTTCTCCGCCAATGCGCTCTTAGCTGAAGTGGGTGTATTAAGGCCCCCGTGTGCAATGGCCTGTACATTTCTAGTACAAGCCCTGTTTCAAGTCCAGCTATCTGCGAGCGATTTCCCCAATTAGGAGAAAAAGTTCTCAGTTGGCCTGCTCGCTTATGGGGGTCGTGGGTGGGTCAGGGCTGCACTGTGGCTGTGTTTTTATGTCGGAGGGGCGTCATTCATCGCCACGCTGCATGTGAAGGATGAGAAGGCCAGACGGGGCTCAACAACCCAGCAGCCAAATCCAACTAGGTTTTTCCCCAGTCAGCTTTTGCCCCATACCTCGTCAGGCCTCGTCCCCTACCTCCTCCATCCGAGTTTCAGCAGGCAGTCCGCGTAATCCTTAGGATCCCGGCGTCTGCTCGCAGTCCGTTTGCCTTTGCTGTGCATCCGCTATTTCAGCCGGGAAGGCAGCGGGAGGCACGCCACCGCACACCGGGGCTTCTTACATCGGCCCGCACTCTCTTCGCCGCATCCGCTAGTCTATGTCTTCACACAGCGCCACCTTAGAGAGACAGCGAGTGCGCCCACAGGCAGTCCCGAGGAGCAGGGGGCCGCCCAGCCACCAACCCGGCCTCCGCCACAGTGTCTCTTCTCCCTTGGTCGGCAGACGGGGGCCCCTGGCACCTCTCCGCCCGCTGCACAACACCGACAGGCACCTTCACGTCGCTGCTCGTTCTTCTAGCATCTGATTTCCACCAAATCCGAGGCGCTCCATTGCAACACCTTCTGCTATCAATGTTTCTCCAGGTTTTCCCAAGTTGCGCATGTCTTCTCCTACTCTCGCCTTCTCAGTTCCACAGCTTCGGGTAGGTGCCCGCCATTTTGTTTGCGGCGGGCTCACACGAGCAAGCCGAAATGCTCGCGTTCTGCTGTCCAAACAAGCTCCAGGTCGAGCACAGTAGGGTCCCGGCACCTTCCGACCATCATTCCAGTTAATCTTTCTTTTAGGGCGCCATAAATATCTCTGATGGGCACCTCAATACAGAGTTTACAGCAGCTGCTGCCGCATGGCACGCTGCCTAGCCACGCCCCCATTTTTATTTTTTATAAATATCGCTATAGGGGGAATTCCCTGCTTAACTAAATTACACTAAAGGTGCTGGTCTGTCATCATGAAATCCAAACTCAAAATGTCCTCCGTACTAAGTTAAATTTACCTGACACTACCACTAAAAGTAACAACAAAGTGACCAGAAGAAGGTTTCTCTACTGGCTGTCTACCCTTGGCTATTTGTCTTTAGCCTTTCTCTCAGGGTTTTCTTGTTCTTCACCAATCTTAAATATGCAAATGTCTCTTTTTAGAAAATCTGTTCCTTATGGTAATTTCTTCTCATTCTTTTCTCCAGTTTTATTCATGAGCTCATGTAGCCAAATTGTTTAAAGACCTTCGCTTCCTGATATGACACTTATCTTTGTTCTTTTTGAGATGCTTTCTTTTACGCCTTCCTTTTATTTTCGTCGTTCCCTTGTTGAGAGTTGAGACCAGGGTTGAGAGTTTCCCGCTCTTGGTGTCTTTTATATCCACTCTCTTGTTGCTTGGTTCACTCTGCACTCTTAGCTCATAACACTTAGGACAGTTTCCCCTTAAGTGGTCTCCCCACTCTTTGATTGACAATAGTCACTCGTGGAATTTTTTTCCTTTGCATTTCTCCTTTTGGTTCAAGGATATTTGTCTCCATTTGATTCACAATCATTCTTATTCTTCAGGTTCTTGAATAGTCCTCAGATATCATGTTTTAGTGGTTTAATGCTTCGTTATCGCTCTGATCGCAATCCTAATCACTTCTTTCTCCCGTATTGCCCCACGCTTCTGCAGTTAACTCCTGTACCTTTGTTTGCTATGGGAGACCTTGCATGTCTCAGTGCTCACTAGAATATGATGGTTTGCTTTCTCGCTTCTTCGTTCCCAGCTTCACACGAGTACCGGTCTCAGCGTCTCTGCAGCTGGTCACATCCAGCAAAGGATGCCGGTTGGGAGCTGTCCACACTCAATCGTCCAGGTCCCAGTGCTGTTAGACGGGCGCTTGCCCACAACAGTACTTCTGCGGTCATGCCACCACATCAGAACGTTCCTCGAACTCTGTTCTGATAATGGCTTTGCTGTTGTCTGCTCCGCCTTGCCATGGCGTTCTGATATTATCAGGCAGTTTCCTCTGCATACAGCTCTCTCCTACCTTCTGGTCTACTCGTCCCACCTTCTTCTTAAAGGGATATTCCTTTTTTCTTTCAGACATCCTGCTGTATTCAACTTTGACTATAGTCAAACAGAAGGACACAGTGTTTTTGATGGAAGGCAGTCCCATATACACAAAGTGTCCTGCATAGGGAGTTTGCTTTGGGAATGGTAGTCCTTGTCCCCTAAGAGGAAGTCATGCCCAGTGAGGTCCCACTTGAAACCTAGGGAGGGTCTTTCGGAGCGGACTCGGCTCCCTAGCCTGAAAGAAGGTGGATGCCCCTCGGGAAAAGTGATGAATACTACCGATTCGTCACACACCTTACGAACACAAACAGCCAGTGGTTGTCCAATTCTGAACAACCATTCATTTCTACATCTGCCCAGAACCAGGGGATAGGGACTGGAACCCCTCCCTGGGCTCACGCATACAAAGGGTCACTGCCCGCAAATGCAGAACCTTTCTGGGGCAAGTGCAATACCTTCTATGGTTTTTCATGACCTGAGGGCGAGAATAAGGCCAAAGAAAAAGTGGCAAGAGTGCTGTGCGCGAGTGATGTCTCACTGTTTAACGCTCTCCAATCTGGTAAACCTCTTGGGCTGGACTTCATTCTACAAGATCTGAGAAAAGCGACTTTGATTCTTCCGGCTGCTGCTTCCTCTAATGAGAACTTTGAGTTTGCTGATTGGCTGCCAGGAATGAAATTATTTCATCCTATTGGACAGTAGGCCAAGACCCGCCTACTAGTCCCAGAAGTCTACAAAGCCTGCGGGCCGCACGTGCAATTGGCAAGAGTGCAGTGCAAGAGTGCTGTCTGCTAGTCCGTGAGTGTGATGCTGAAAATGCATCGGAGGGACAGGGCCGCCGTATCCTTGTTCTTTACTGCTGTTCATGTGGGACTCCTGGCGGTGCAGCTCTCTTTTGGTTTGGTGTACAGACCCATGGGATACCCTTATGGCACCCATGGGTGGGGTTACAACCCTGTGCCCCTAGTGTATGTTTTTGGGCACCTGTGTTTGGCCAACAGAGCAGGGTACGGGCTGGTGGCAGCTCCATGCTGAATTTGACAGGTGCTCTGAGTATCCTCCATTTTGGGATGCCCAGGCCCTGCCATTGGAATCAGTTGATTCCTGATAGGAAACAAAATGGCCCCTGTGGCCTCTTGCTTTCTATTGCCTGTTACCTTGTTTTCCCAAAGTCCTGGGAAGCCCTGACTCTGACTGGCTGTAGGGTGGAAGTTCCATATATGGTGTTAGGGAGAATTCTCATTCTATGGCTAATTTCCCTTACCTATAGAGTCCCCCAGCAGCTTTGCTGGATTTGAAGGGTTTGTTTCTTTTTACCTGCTAAGAGTGAGACTCTTTTTCCCACCCTTAGGCATTTTTGCTATGTGTGTTCTAGGCTATTTTTGTGTTCAATGTGTATGGGATTTTCTCAACCCGATAGGAACTATCTTTATTCACATGTGTTACACAGCACCCTCCGTGCAGTGACACAGGGGTTTCGTAGCGACCCCCAAACATAGACTCCATACCCTGGGACTGACTACTGTCTCCCAGGGCATGTAAAGTCCCAATTGACTTTACTAGTCAATTTTTATGAACTAAACCAGTATAACCCATCTTACTATGGAGGTACTGGAAAGGGTTAATAGTTTTTTCCTTATGTTCATTTTCGAGGGGGTACCGTACAGTCCCCCTCTCAAAAGTTTCTGGCTGGTGGCAGTGCTTACTACCATAAATGTTCGACCGCAAATATTTTCCTATTGGATTTTCCCATTGTTCGAGGCTAGTAGGACCCCTGGACAGGGTTGCCTCTGCAACCCATGTCGCACTCTATCCTGATAGGCAGGAGGGTCTCCTGCCAAGATGACCACTCCACTGTGTGAGTGACAGCTAGGCTGTAAGAATGGGGATCTTTTTGCATAAAAGCAGGGTCCTGCGGACTGGAAGAGCAAGACGTTGCCACTGGAACTAAGAACCCGAAGAGGAGAGAAGCCAAAGACATTTGCAACGACTGAACCACCGGTGAAGCCCTGCTGTAGCGCCTCACCACTTTTCTCCACACGACGAGAGAAGATCTTCTTCTGCAAGAGCCTTCTTCCCTTGAGCTGGTGGGGCCAACCAGTTTGCCAATCGCCTTCCTGGACCTGCCTTGGTCGAATCGCCAGTACCCTGTACTCGGAGGCCGGGTAGCCAGGCACCAGTCCACCCGGACTGCGATTTAAAGGAGCGTACCTTTTATTCGTCAGGCAGCACCGCGGCTGGTTTCATCCCTGGGTAGTGCAGTAACTCGAACCTTCCTCCACGATGAGAGCCTCTCTTCCTCTGCTGGATCCCCCGAACGGCAGGAACTACCAGGAACAACAGTCACCGCAGGAGCCACTTCTACATTTTAAAGGTACATTGTTCCACCAGGCTGCCCTTTCTTCGCGGTAGCACTAAAGGTGTTTTTAATTCTTTACCTACCTGTTGGATTGGCCGCCCCTCTCTCAACAGTGTCTTTCGCTTTCTGTATCCACCTTTGCAAAATCGTTAACCAAAGACTTGACTGCTGCTACAAGAACATTTTGCTCCTGGGCCCTGTACGACTGACTCCGGCACAGGCCTATTGACTCTGGCTACATTTGTTAGATCTGCCTTCTTTAGATTGATTCTCAACTCGAACTGTGTTGGTGTGCCTGCTTCTGTAACGACCCTTTTCTTCCCATTGCTAAATCTTGTGAAATGCCATTTTGCTCAATTTTTATTTACGTATATTCTATACTGATGAACTGTCTTGCTTAAACTGGTTCACAAAGTTAAGGGAAGTGTTGCTAGGGTGTGTAAGAACCTATTTCTATATAACGTGTGCTTTCCCTCCCTTTTGAGAAATTGTTAGAGCATCCCTTGTGTGTGGTTTTCACTGTGCAGTTTTGCTCAGTTTTCACTTTGGTTCATTTGGTCTACAATTTAACTAAGCGAGTGTGTATTTTTCTTTGACTTATTTTAACTTGCTTGATGACTGTGATACATGTGTTTTACTAGAAGTGTATAAAATAAATGTATATCTACTTTTTAATACAAAGCTTAGGTCCGTGTTTCCTTGTGCCATACTACTGTAGGCCTAATGTGTAAACCCTGAATACTGCTCATCTCTCTTGATATAGGTCTGACTGCTCAGCCACAGCTACCAACTAAATATTTGTGGTACAGATTGATACCAAAGGGGATTTATTGCTCTCACCTGTAGTCTTAATATTCTGTAGTGCTCCCTAAGGGAACTGCACAAGATTCTGCCTAACATATGTGGGGGGAAGTACTGACCAGACTGGCTGTAGCCTTCCCAACGACCGTATGTTGTGGGTACGCCTGTGGGTGGGACCTGGGTGAATGGAGTGTGTAATGAATACGCATTCTATGTTGTGGGTGTCTAGTATCTGGTGTTTGACTGTTAGGCAGAAACCTGTGCAGTTCCCTTAGGGACCACTGCAAAAAGTTTAAGACTACAGGAGTAGGCAGTAAACCCAATTGGTAGCAGTCTGCACCACCCAGATTTACCTGGTAGCTGTGGCTGAGCAGTCAGACTTCTCTCAAGAAGAGTTAGGCAGTATATAGAGTATACACAATAGGGAAAAGATACAGTTGCACAAGCAAACACTGACCAGAGCTTTGGTATAAAAGTATATAATTATTTATTTAAAAACACACTTGTAAAAATACACTGGCACTAATATGTCAAGCAAGTTCAAACACAGGCACTATACGTATATACACCTCCCTAGTTAGTTATTCGACAAGTCTAGGTTAAGACACCACTTATTTAGCAAAACCGAGGTGAGCGTGTAACCGTAGATGGCACTCCAATAATTTGTTAAAAAGGGAGAGAAAAGGCAGAATAGGAAAAACACATTGTACCAACACTTTTAAGAAACCACAGCAAGTCAAGAAAGGCAGCGTCTACTGTAGAGCAAAAAGTTCATAGGCCAGGCCCACTCTTGGAGAGAGCCAGGCGGAATGTGCCCAAGATCACACAGTGGAAATGCACTAAAAGTCTTTGCAGAAAAGTCAAGAGGTTGGATCAAGTTAGAAAGGTAATGTTAGCAGGTCCGAGGTCACCCCAGGATAGAGAGTCAAGGATTTACGGGACACCTTGGACAGTCTATTGCAAGGGAGACCAGGTGGGACACAGTACCTGAAATGGTGAGAAAGCTCCAGCGGGGGAAGTTGTTCCTGGCAGCGGGTGCACGTGGGGCTTAGTCCAGAGGAAGAGAGGATCTCGACGTGGAGGAAAGCTGGTGGTCGTTGCCCTGCCAGGGAAGAAACCAGCCGCGGAGTTTCCCGGTTAAAAGGTATGACCCTTTTATTTGCGGTAGTGGTGAAGCGTGGCTATCAGGCCGCCGTGGTACTTGGCACGGGCGATTCGACCACGAGACGATCCAGGAAGGCGAAAAAGGCGAACTGGTTGGTCCCACCAGCTCAAGGGGAAGAAGACTCTCCTGGAAGAAGATCTCTGTCGTCGGGGAAGTGGTGAGTTTCGTACAGCAGGGCTCCACCCCTCTTCGGATTCTTTAGGTCCTGTGCCGACTTATGAAGTTCCAGTCCCCAAAGCCCTGCTTTTATGCAGCAGAACCCCCACTTAACAGCCTAGCTGTAACTCAAACATGCTAAGTGGTGAGCCGGCCAGCTCACCACTTGGCCGATCACACAAGAGTGCGACTAGAGTTGCCAAGGCAACTCAGTCCAGGGTGCCTAATCCCCCTCCCACACATCCTGTTGACCCCAGACAGGGTGGCACCAGTTGGAGGGCTTCTGTGGAGAAGCCCGCCAAAAAGTGGAACAAAGGGCTCGACTTGGGTTAGAGTTTCAGGGGCGAACACAAACGCCATTTTAAAACCAAGTCCTGGCAAAAAAACCCAACCGGGAAATAAATATTAAATAACCCGGCGGTATCTTTAACATTGCACCAAAAAGTGGTGCGTTTAAAATGAATGGGAAAATCCCATAGGAAATATTCCGGTGGAATATTTTGCGTGGTATCCACCGCCACCAGCCAGAAACTCGACAAGGGGGGGCTGGAGAGGGCCCCCTTGGAAAACAGACCCAGGGGCAATCAAATTACCCCTACCAGTACTTCCACAAGGTGATGGTTTGTACTGGTTCTGTTCACAATTTGAGACTAGTAAACCCAATGGTGACTTTACATGCCCTGGGAGATAGTAGTCCGTCCCAGGGTATGGAGTCTATGTTTGGGGTTACTATGACACCCCTGTGTTACTGCACTGAGAGTGCTGTGTAACACATATACCAAAAACACATGAAGCCCTATGGAGTAAAAGACCCCATAGCCCATAAAACACATTACA
Source organism: Ambystoma mexicanum (assembly GCF_040938575.1). Taxonomy (NCBI): domain Eukaryota; kingdom Metazoa; phylum Chordata; class Amphibia; order Caudata; family Ambystomatidae; genus Ambystoma; species Ambystoma mexicanum. The sequence goes on along the minus strand of NC_090934.1, from coordinate 381,196,777 downwards.
TAGTCAAAGGACATTCTCAAATCCTGCCCAAGAGTGGGAGAAAGAGTCTCACTCTTAGCAGGAGAAAAAAATAAACCCCAAAAATCCAGCAAAGCTGCTGGAGGACTCACTAGGTTTGGGAAATTAGCCTTAACAGATAATTCTCCCTAACATTGACAAAATGACTGAGACAGCCCTGTCCGAAACCGATATGACTGCAGTGTGGAGTGTTGAATGGCTGGGTACTTGTCCCAATACACATAACTTGTTGTGAGTGTCTGGAGAGAAGTGAATGGCCTGAATGCACTATGCACCCGATTGCCTGCCTGCCTGCATGAATGCCCTTCTGACCGATTGGTTGCCTGAGTGTGACCCAGCAGAATGAATGGGAGATCAACTAGTATATCTGGGGGCCTTTCACTGCTAGAATTCGTGTTCAGAAGCTGAAGAGAAACTGGAGTTCAAACTGAAGCGTAACCTTGAAGCCCTGCTGGAAGAGAAGAATTGCTGTTGCTCTCCTTCACAATCTGAAAGCTGCTGTGTCTCCAAGGACTGACCCAGAGAGGACCTGGTAAGGCGCCCTCTTCCCGAGCTATGAGGGACCATCGTGCACCAGCTGATCTTTGCCAAAGCTCCCTGGTAGACAGACCTACGACAGGCTGCCGACCCGAGATGGGGACTGCCGCGGAATCGCAAAGAGAAGCGCCCGGACTGTTGTCTGCAACTGTCGACGACTGGAGCTGCTGTGCTCCCGTTTACCTAAGAACTTCATTTGAGCCAAGGACGCTCTTGTCTGCCTCACCGCCCGCTTTATCCCGCTGGAGAAGGCCCGACTGTCGGCGTTCCGAGGTTTTCCTGCCATCTAAATTCCACAGAGACGCCGACGACTCGACGCCCTTGCTGGGCCACAGTTCTTCATCTCTTTGCGATCCAGAGCTATCGTGACTGAGGTGCCATGCACGCCTCTTCCTTGCAGGACGCCAATGCTCTGTCATCGACGAGCACCTTTAGGAAAGAAGCTGTCACTTCACTGCCGTAGTTCACCCTGTTCTCCGTCGGACCTGTGACTCCTGCCTTAAAGGGAGGGCACTCAAGAAGGGACGTCGATTTCCCGTCGACTAACGCTACAATTCCAGGTACATTGGGGCTGTAGAACTATTGTGGAAGGAAATAAGACTTATAGAACAATATATGGACTGGGCTTGTGATACATCTTTGCTTTACAGGTTGCCCAGGTTGGGGGGGGGGGGGGATCTCCACACAGAACTGTGTCTAGGTAGCGGTGCCAGTATTCTGCCAATTGTTCCAAACAACCGTTTTCCTCCTATTTTCTATTGTTGATTTCCTTATCAATTTGATCTGTGTGACATTTAACTTGAGTACAGTTGATGCACTTTAATGAGATCTGCTAATAATTGTGGAAGCACTTAGAACTGTATATATTTACCATTGTTGATTTTCTGAGCACAAAGTGAGTTATTGTGATAGTGTACATAACCTTGTATATTATATAAAGACTGTTTTAACTAATAGTGTGTGGACATTCCTTTGTGTGGGGCTTGGCACTACACTGTACTTAAGAAGCAGCCTGCATCACCTCCTGAAAAGCTAGGCCTTGATTGCTCGACCACACACCAATAATAGAGATTCTTGGTTGGGATCTTCTGTGCCTGTCCTCTGCCATATAGAGAGCAGAAGTACAGACACCCCCTTCCAGTCTTTACAGTGAGCTGTAGAGCAAGAGCTACGGTCGTCTTAGCACCCATGAGAGACCCGCCCTCCAACTCACTATGCTTCTTCCCGATGCCGCGGACACGCCAACGGGCGAAAACCCAGGTGAGCACAACCCCCATGGCCTTAACTAAACTGCCTAAATCTAATACTTTCCTGGTGGGTTCCCCGAGAGAACAGCAGAAGCGCATAGCTGCATCGGGGGGGCGGCACATTAACCGCATGGCTACATGGTTCAAACCCAGGGGTAGAATGCAATGACCTGGCCGGAGTGCTTAAAAAGAAAAAAACACCCGCCGGTGGGGCAAAGTGAATGGGCGGCCTTGAATCACTTACCTCAGGCATCTATTACAACATTGGTCCCTCCCCTTGAAAATCTCAAGCTGGATCTTAGAGGTGCAGAAATTCTCCAGTCTGATTTTGTCTGAGCTGGTTCCTAGATATACTTCCCCTGCAAAGATTCAGTCCCTTAACATCTTGGCGAAGGCCTCCTGGCTAACCAGGTTAAAAATCTAGAACACAGGCGGAAGGTGGGTATCTCACCTTGAACCTATTTTACAACCACACAGACGGAAAAGGCGTGGATGCGGCCCCTCCGAATTTGCGCCCTTCTACGTGCCTCTTGGCTCCAATACAGGCTCTGTTGGCTTGGCCTATACCTTATCCCCCTCTCCTTGACACTTCACGATGTATGACTTGTCCAGAGATCAAAGCCCCATGGATAGTCCTGGCCACCCAAATGTCCCAACCTGCTTACCACATCCTGATAGACCCTTTCCGGCTGACGAGACGAACATGGAAGGTGACAGTAGGCCGGCTACTTCGCACTTTGTGGAGCTATGATATGATATTTTATTTGTATCGTGCTCGTCCACAAGTGTTTCTGACAAACGCAAATCCTAACCGGATATCCTCCAATACAAATGTTAACAAATCTGATCTTCCGGCACTAAAGGAAAGCCAGCGGTTGATTGCGTTCTCGTCTGAGCAGGAAGGATGTTTCCTGGATCCAAAAACAATGGCACTCTCCTCATCAGAACCTCAGACTGACGTAAGGATGTTTCCCCAAAATTATTGAACCCAGCACACCAAGATCCAAACGCTCTTCTGTTCCAAATGCAATGCAACGTAATGGCTGCCATTACTATAGATTTGACACCCTTTCTTAAACTTGACGAAGCCATGCACGAAAACTGCAAAGACCAAGCAACCCTATAGGCTCTAATCCATTCCATGGTGATCTACATATGCCAAGGTAATTTGTGGTCAACTCGAAGAGGCGCTTGACCTTGCGAGGACTGACAAACGCCTCTTAAATTCCATTTTGTACTGGCTACATCTTAAACTGTTGATTCAACAAAAAATTCTATGTCTTTACCGGAGGAGCTGGAGCCTCCATGGGTCAGCCTAGATCAGCCGCAACCTCCATCTGGCTTTGACCAATCTTTTATCGAAGTCAGACCTGCTCCGGTGGCAGACGCCGTTCTTGTTGCGCCGGTTTTTTGAACTCTTCCGACTGATGTGAATTCTTTTCAGCCGATAATGGCAGGTCCCACAAAGTTGCATCCACCTGCTAAATATGGCTTGCCAAATAAAGTTCGATTGGATTCAACTCCCTCTGGTGACGCCCATCCTTTCTTTTATGGCTTAAGAGGGAACAAAAGGAGACTGTCCCTACAGTCGAAGGGGCCATCGCCGGGAAAAACCCTAAGAACCAAAAGTTGACAAAAAACACTCTTAACAGATCTTTCCTCGGCTAACTTGGATATAATCTACCTCCAGGAGATCTGGCTGATGGCAGCCCCCTCCCTTGATGGATACACTTCATTCTGAATCTGGCTTAGAGAGGTGTCCGAGGGCGTCCAACCTCTGGCCTACTGACCCTGGTCAAAAACTTAAAAGTAGTGACAGCCGAAGAACTGGAGAATGAATGCTTTTATACAGGGGAATGCCATCACCTTCTCAGACACAAAGGAAGTAAAGGCCCAACGTCGTCTTTTGCTGAACGTTAATTGGAACCCCTCGGCCATTTCTACCGAAGATCTTATGAATTAGACTATCACTGCCCTGGATAGATGGATCCTAAGCTTCACTCGAGATGCCATAATAGGAGGTGGCCTAAATTGCCTGTGTATTAACAAAACACACCTGTGGAATCTAACGGAGCGAAAATAGGACAGTGGAATGGGTTTTTCATGGCTGTAAGAGACCTGCACATGTTGAACGGCCAAACCAATGGTGACTGCCCTCCAAAAGCCACCTGGACCAATGGCTCTTTTGGACTATGTCTTTGTCTCAAGCATAATGCTCCACGACATCGCTCGACTAGAAGTCTTGCCCAAAACCACAAGTGATCACGCCCTACTAAAACTATATTGGAAATTCAAACCATTTGAGATCCAATGTCTGGGCCCTATGAAAATTGAACTGAACATGGGAGCAAATCACCTTAGGATTTCCCGACAAGACGTCCAGTCTGACAGAAATTCATGAGACAGGCCCGTTCTTGTGGAAGTGTTAACTATATCCCGCAGCTGATTGTAGATTCTGTAAAAAGGTTGGTGAAACAAACACTAAAGCATATAACCTTGTTCTTTCCGGCCCCACCTGCCCCACGTACCAACTGCCTGGGTGAATGGATGGCAGCTTTACACACAAACAACGCAGATTCATTTTGGGAGCTCCTTCTCCAAGGCAAAAGCTTCCCTAGAACAATATTTCAGATACTTTATGGAAATAACCTGACAACTATGCAAAGACCCAAAACTATACCTCAAAGTTGCTGGATGGCTGATTTGAGTTAAAAGAAGGAAAGAACTGAGCATGATGTTGAAGTACTTTCCTTTTCTGATTGTCTTTCTGTCTGTTCCGAATTACAAAGGTTTGTAATAAACCATATATTTCATTACATTTTTATTTTTTAAACAAACCTTTCTGGGACAAGTGCAATACCTTCTCTGGTTTTTCCTGACCTGAGACGAGAAGAAAGCCAAACTACAATATGGACAAAAGACACTTGAAAAACCTTGTGGCACCGCCATCTTTGGGTGCTAGCCACCTTAAGTAGCCAATCGCGGTAAACTCTAAAGTGCACATGTAAAATGGTACAAATATCGCTGCTTCCACCAGCTTGTCTTGGACACACATAAAAAGTAACCAAAACAACCAAAAGGTAAAAAGTTAGAAGGATAAGTTTCCCTGGAAGGTGATGTGTGCATAGTGTAAAAATACAAGTGTTAGAAAGGTTTTCTCTTTTTAGCAACTTTCCCTCCATTTCTATGGACCCCTAAACGTTTTGCTTTTTTGTTAACTCTGCCCTGACTTTTTCCAGTGAAGTGAAGCCTTCAGTTTCACTCCACTGTACTTTGGCTGATTGGTATGGGGAAACTGACTAGTCCCTAAGGCTGTCAGTATTGGGAAATTGTTTCCCTTTTCTTTATGCATGTTATCTATTTTGTGGTTAACTTTTTATCATTGCACTATGCATCTTACAATGCAGTGCAGTATGGTTACTTTAGATGTGCCTAAACAGAAGCTGGTGCCAGCAGTTGCAGTTTCACTATTTGTGCAATACTTTTCGTTGGCCTTACCGCATTTAACACATTTTGCTACTAACTGTGGTTAGTGTCCTCACAAGGTTCTTGCTTGTTCTTTTGGCTAACTTGTCCGGTGGCCTCCTTCCTGCCCTGCCAGGAAAATCCTTTTATGGTCATGCATTGCCCGGGAAAGCCTTGGTTTGTGTGTGTGTGTGTGTCTGTCTGTCTGTCTGTCTCCAGAAAGTGGGCTGTGACTGTCTCGTCTCAATCCACAAACCGGTTTCTGTATGTCTAGGGAGTATGCATGAGTTCACCATCAGTGGTCCTGATTGGATGACTGCTGGTGTCTGTATGTGGCAGATCTTCCATTGGGTGAGCTGGGTTTGTCTCGCGTGCGTTTCTGGGTACGAGAAGTCCTGCAGCCATGCCTCAGAGATCCTGGAGAAATCCTGCATGGAGCTAAGTATCTTACCCAGCTGTGAATACCATAGAAGACAGTTGACCCATCTTAAGCAGACTTGGTGACCAACTTTTGATGTAGTCCCGGTGGATCCCTGTCTGGCTGATGATCTTCAGACAGTCTTTGGTGGTGCTTCATTCCTTGAAGTGGTGGGACCAACCATTCCTGGCATCTGCTCAGTGCCTAGCCATCTGGAATCTTCGGAAGTGTTCCAGGAACCATCCTGTGGTCTGACCATCTCCAGTTTGGGTTTCCGCGGTAGACGTGTATTGATTCTGTGTATCGGCTCTGAACTTTTGGGGACCCTCGGTTTATGTTACAAGATTCTCACCTGTGGAATTTCGGCATTCCGGCTTCATCGGAACCGAAGATAGGCAGATTCCGACTGCACCAGCTGTGTACCTTTGAGTCACTGTGCATGGGTGACAATCGTCAAAACCGGTTTCTCTGTGTATGGTACACTTCCTAGAGGAATGCTGCATCAGTGTGAGTTGCATTCACCGACCGGTACAGGTTGCCCCAGCTTCTGTGTACAACCGGGACATCTCTTGCACCCTCAACTGCTGGGCTCTGGCGACCAGAACCAACAGCGGGAAAACCGACCTGCCAAGTCTGAAGAGAAACCGGAGTATGGGGGTAAGTTACAGTAATACCTTCCTTTCCCCCCCGTCTCCACCTGTAAAAGTTTGAACTTGTTTAAAATTGTTACCTTTATTTGGCTTTAGCAATACTTGTTGCCGAAAGCTGGAGACAGTTTTATTTACTGGAATAGATACTTATATGAATTTTGGAACTGATTTCCCATCCACAAGACCCTACACCTAACTTTTTCTTGGCTCACAAAACTCCTGGAAACTTTGAACTTTCAGGGCACAAGACCCCAGTCAAGTTAGCGTTGTATGTGTATGCACTGCCACTCCAAATGTAACCATTACCTTTCCTTTACGTATTGTGGGGTGGAAGTATTGCGGTTTTATTGCACTGGCTACTTGGACTGTATATATGCATTTTATTATGAGTGTTGTGTGATAGTATTACTTGCATCGTCTTTTTTATTGTGCTTGCTTGGCCATAAATATAGCATTTTTATAACTACTTGTCGAAGTGTATACCTTGTAAACTCATTGTGGACCTTTGACCAGGCGCACCTGTTCCTGAGACTTAGCCTTTTATTCTCCATGTTACTGTGATTGGTTTGGCTACAGCTCCCAGAGTTGTCCCTCTTCACTAACTAGGTTTGCCTCCTATACATCTCTCCACCAGGCCAGAGTATAGAAGACAAGTCTAACAACACGAATTCCAAAAAAAAGAAACTAGCTTTCTCAGTACTTGACAGTCTCTGGGACTAGTCAGTTTCCCCAAAACAGTGAGAAAAAGGGAAGTGAAGCAGAGGGCTTTACATCCCTTCAAAAGGTCAGGGCCGGTTTAAGAAACAAAGCAAAAAGGATGGTCTACCATAGAACAATAGCGCACACCAGCGCCTGGTTTTCAGCAGACTTGCAAACCTTACGGGCAGCTAAAAGGTCAACCGAATGTAACTGGAGAAAAACACTTAACGACAAAAAATGCCCACTTCCTTGCCCTAGCCAACAAATACAAGGCAGCAACCATTAAAGCCAAAGCAGATTCTTACAATCAGAGAGTTGTGAATGCCCAATCTAGCTCCTGAGAACTCTTTGCCATAATTCGCGATTTGGAATCGCCTGCCCCTACATTGGACCACGGCATTAAGGACCAGCAATGGTGCTCCAACATCCAAAATGCATTGGCGGACAAAGTTACCCCTCTTCAAAACAAATTTGAAGCCAAGAAAATACTTAATCATGACCGGACCCATGATGATGCCCCACCAATAAGGCAGCAAGCCTCACCTTACATTTGCCTTCAACCCTCTGACCATACCAGAAACTATCAAATATATCAAAGGACTTAAACCCTGAAGGTGTAAAGGGGACATATGCCCTGGCAACCTCATTAAAAGACTGTGCTATTGAGCTGGTCCACTTCATTAATTCACTTATCAACAGTTCTTTTACCTCCTGCGAAGTACTTAACGACCTAAAAGAAGCTTGGGTACTACCACTGCTAAAAAAAAACAACGCTGGATCCTAACATCCCAACTAATTTCTGACCTATCGCCACGGTGCCATTTCTATTAAAAATCTTAGACCGACAGCCTACCTGCAGATTCAAAAGTTTCTTGAATCAAATAATCTCAGGCCTTAGACAGTCCGGCTTCCGCTCAGGCCACGGTACGGAAACAGCACTCCTAGATCTAAAAACACAAATGGATCAGATTAAGGACGAAGGGGACCTGTGCATCCTCCTCCTGCTTGACCTGTCCGCAGCATTCGATCTGGTCAACAAAAACCTTTGCCATCATCTAGCAACAGTTGCTCAATTCTCCCCTGAAGCCTTAATAGCACTATGTGGGTCTTTACTGCCTCTTCATCTACCTGATCATCCAAGCCTGGATGGCACAAATTAACTATGTCTCAACGATAAGAAAACAAAACTACTCTTCATAGGGAGCAAAGCAAAACTAAACAATTTACCACAATAATATAAATCCTTCAGCATCGATGCTAATACTATTAATCTTACCAAAGAAATAAAAACATTAGGTGTCTACATTGATTCAACGCTGACCTTAACAAGACAGGTCAATGCCATTGTTTCTTCGTCAGCATACACCGCCAAACTAATTAGAAGCAGTAGACCTTTCCTCTCGTCTGACAACTGCATTTCCTTGGCAAGAGCATTGATCTTCTACAGGATTGATTACTGTAACTCACTCTTCGCAGTATCCAATGCCAGAAATATTAGTAAACTTCAAATCGTGCAAAATAATGCAATCAGAGCTGCACTTGACATACCCAAATATGAACTTATATCCTCTACAAGACGCAACATCCACTGGCTCCCTGTACGAGACAGAATTACATTTAAAGTTCTCTCGCTGACTCATAAATGTTTACCGAACAATGCCCCAGCATACCTCAGTAATCAAATTACCGAAACCCAATCCAACAGACCTACTCGGTCGACCTACACTAGCCAAATCTCTACACCGAGATTTAGGAGACAGCAAGTGGGTGGATATACCTTCCCAATGATTGCTGCCAAACTCTGGAACACCCTGCCACCATCTAAAAACGGACACATCCTTATGGTCTTTCCGTAAAATCCTTAAAACTCTGTTGTTCAAACAAGATGCCTGCTAGACCTGTAACAAACTCAAAGTTTGACTACCTGTGCAATCTGTGTAAATTCAAAGCTTGACCATCTGCGCAATCTGTGTAAATGGTGTATATAGTGCAAAATTGCTTAATGTAGGATTATGTCTGATACTGTATGCTGCAAGTTAAGAATGTAAGGTAAAATGACATCTCCCACTGTACCTGCCTGGTAACCGTTCAATGACTATGCTGGGAGTATTTCTCCCTGGTGTTGTGAAGAAAGCCTGAGAACGGCCAGGGGAAGGGAGACGCTCCCCCTGGTGGTGTGAACTGAGAGCAAAAAAAAATGGGGACAGGAGAAGGAAGTCCTTTTCCTGGCAGTTGAACACACAGAGGATGAAATCAGTGATACAGGGGAAGGGAGCCATTCCCTTTGTTAAGGAACTTGCAACGAGAACTGTCACCCAGTCCTGAAGGAGGCAGTCATTCTACTCGACCAAGAACTTTGGTACAAATTATTGGTTTAGTTATAAGTGTAAGGGACAGCGATGGGAACATTTTGACACGGGGGGTGGACTCTTTAAATTGCTAAGACATCCTGACAGACCCATTAGCACTTTAGTGAGGCTGGGAAATACCTCATAGGTATAGGAAAAGATAGTTTTTCGTTTTATTTTTTATACCAAGTAAGTGTATAGCAATCACTATGCCACCTGCGTGTTGCCTCCTTTTGCACCCTTGCATAGGCCTGTTCAATAGCAGACCTGACTTGGCTAGGTAAGGGGCCAGAGAGCCATGTTTGAATTTGTTTTTTGGGAAGTGGAGCGAGTGGTTGTATAGGGGGCTCATGGATACTGAAGTGTAGGTTTCAGTGGTCAGAAGGGAGGGTTCAATAGTGAGATTATTATTGGGAAAGTGATAAGGAGGGGCCGATTAGGTCAGAGGGCTTTGCTTAGGAGTGTGTGAGTGGGTAGATTGTGACGGTAAATGAGTGTTCTCCAGCATGGGGTCTGGCATGAATTCACATGCTCATGAATATTCCCCGTTGTCAGGCTGGGAATCCTCGGTAAAGAAGAAATCGGTTTCAGTTTCGTTTCTGAACTGTCTTTCTACTAATAACCAGTCACTGGTCTCTGGGTCATACTGCCCCCCAGCCAATGGCTGCCCTCGACCTAAGCCCCTCCTCTGGCAGCCATCTTCAGATTATTTTTTTTTTAAACTTTGTTTTTATTGGACAGGTTTAAACATTACAACAAAACCAAGAAACCCTGGCAATTGCTTGGCAATACAATTAAAAGAAAGACATGTCAGAATTAACAGCCCCCCTCCCACACATAAGCTTATCCGGCCCCATCGGGAAGCGGACATACAGAGCGACGGGAAAAAAATATTATCAAAATACTAACCAAAACTGTGCTCAACGGCTGACAATGTGGGGTCCAGGCCCATATTCGTAGAAAGGGGCAAGAGGTCCAAATCCGGTAGGAAGACCTACTGGAAAAAGCACAGGACCTGCTTCCGCTCCTCAAGGCTATAGTCACATTGTTCAAAAGAACTCCCATCCAGTCCTGCACAAAGGATGCCATAGCATTGTTGGTAATTGCAGACAGTTTTTCATACGTAAAGATTACCCACAATTTGTTGAGCCACTCTGCTTTGGAGGGAGCGGATGCGCTCTTCCACTTTTGAGCTAGGGCAAGCCTCCCCGCCCTCAACATTGCCACCACTACCTTGTGGAAAACAGACTGGTCAGAATCGGCCATAGGCGTATCCAGGAGGACCTCCAGGGGGTTGAGGGACGGACCCATACCCACGATGTCCTTGATCCAGCTAAGCAGCTCGGACCAGTACACACTGATGACTGGGCATTCCCACCACATGTGATACCAAGTACCACGCTGCAAACACAGTCTGGGGCGTGTCGGGGGAACACCTTCAAACATTCTAGACAGGACAACGGGGGGCGATGCCAGGAATGAAGTATTTTAAAACTGTGTTCCATTGTGGAGGTGTACAACGACCCTGAAAAGATGGATTTAAAGACCACCCTCCATGTTGGCTCCTCCAAAGGTATTCCCAACCTTTCTTCCCATGTTCTCTTAAATGCCTGTCGGCCCTCTAGGTTTGCTGTATTAAGAGCGTTATATATTCTAGAGAGGGAGCCCTTCCTGGAACTGGATTCCATCAGAACTTTCCCGAAAGGGAAAGGGGGCGAATTAGGTCGGCAAGCCACTTGGGATTGGTAAGTATCCCTTTCAGGCGAAGGTATTCAAAAACTGTGGGGGGCTTATCCCCCACATCTTCAGATTTTTACTGCATGTTCAAGTGTTGGGCGTCCTCGTTCTATAGCTCTCGAGCTTTTACTGCGTGTTGCATTTTTTTCAAAGAGTTTACTCTCATTTGTCGGTCAAATCGAGCCTCATGCTCCACCGATTCTTATTCTGATTAACAGGGACCCGTTTCAGAATTATCTACGCCCCTCAAGGGCGATTTTTCGTCGAATTTCACTCGCTAACTGGCTGGAGGCTAAGACCTTTCAGGGCGTTTCGGCTGTTAGGGAGAATTCTCATTTATGGCCATTTTCCCTTACCTAGTGAGTCCCTCAGCAGCTTTGCTGGATTTCTGGGGTTTATTTTTTCCACCTGGTAAGAGTGTGAACCTTTTTCCCACTCTTGCATGTGTTTTGCCATGTGTATTTCTACTTTTTGTGATATCTTGGGCCCTGGAGCAACACCACTCCATGACTTCCCACTGACTCCATTTTTCTGGGGCGGACTACTGTCCCCCAAAAACAGGTAAAGTTGCCATTTACTTTACGTAGTCACTTAAACTACAGACCCAGTATACCCCATCTTACATGGAGTTTTGGAAAGGGTTAACTCTGATCCGTTTTTGTCTGTACCTCCTGGAGACTTGTTTCGCTCCCTTAACACTTAAGACTTGGCTGGTGGCAGTGGTATCTACCCTAACTTTTCTACCGGGATTATAGTATATAAAGGTGGTACTGTTTTAGGCTATTGTTAGCCTCGAAAATAAACCCGCTTGACATTTTATTTTGGCTCCGGTCGGGTTTAGTCGCCATTTCTTTGTTAATATCCTTCTTGTGTTTTAATTTGCGCGGCAAACCAGGTTTGCCTTCTTTGTTCACCGTCCTTTGGCGGGCTTCTGCGAAGAAGCCCTCCTTTGGTGTCTGGTGGCTAGGTTGGCTGAATGTGAGGGGGGGGTTTAGTAACCCCTTGCACAGGGTCTCCTTGGAGACCCAAGTTGCACTGTGTCCACTGGCTGAGGTGGTTGTCCGGGCTGGACAACCTCCCTGCTGTGTGATTGACAGCCAGGCTGTGTGAATGGGGGATTTTGGCATAAAAGGCAGGACTATTAGGCTGGAAGTCAGTCGCCACTGGAACTACAAGAACCGAGGAGAAGCGGAGAAGATGGCTGCTGCAACTCCTAAGTCCCGGTGAAGCCCTGCAGCAGTCCTTAGCGATCTACCCTTCAAGACGGAGAAGATCCAGTCTGGAGTCTTCTTCCCCTGAGCCTGGTGGGATCAACCAGCTCACCTTTCTACAGCCAGAGAAACCTCTCCTGGGTCGAAATTGCTGCACAAAGCTGTAGTTTTCCGGATAGCCATCAGAAGAGCCTCTTCTGTAGTAAAAGAGCGCACCTTTTATTCACTGTTGCTTTGCTGCTGCTGGCCTCATCCCTGGGTAGTGCAGATCGCTCCAGACGTCGTCCTTCTTGTCCCCACGACTGAAGCTTCAGGAACCGTGAGTCTGCAAGAACTACCAGGAACAACTGCTGTGGCACCAGCTTTCTTCATCTGAATAAGGTACTGTGTCCATTTGGTTGTTCGCTCCGTCCGACCTTGAGGAATCGGGGTGAACCCTTTTCCTTACCGAAGGCTTGTCCTTTCTTACTTCCCTCTTATAACTTTTGCCTCCCTTTGACAAAATCGAAGTACTCCTAGCAACGTTAATCTCGAACTGTTCTAATCGTGTGATCCTCGACAACAGAGCCCAGCTCCATTTGACACTGGCGCAGGCCTATTGACTTTATCTGTCTCTTACAACACGTCCTTTGAGTGCCTTGACAAAAGTATTGCCTATGATTTTTATCCCTTATTTGGTTTTTATTCAATGTGCTGAAGGTGTTTGACTACGGTTATAATTCTCCCCGCGGGTACGCTTTTCTTTCGTAAGACCGAACTGTCATTACTGTCAAAAAGTTAGCGCTGCTTAACCCCTGGTAACGTCTTTTGTTTCACAACACCGGTCTGTCAAATCCTAATGTACTTACCTTGAATTAACCTGAACCAAAGGAATTGGTTGTGTGTAGTATATTTAGAGTGTGATTTTGTTTAATAGAAGTGAAGTGTTTTATGAACAGATGGTTTAAAAATAAATGTACTTATATTTTTTTTAAACCGGAAGCCTTGAGTCAGTATTGGTTTGAGTCATAGTGATTGTAGTCCTTTGTGTAATCCCTACTACTGCTCATTTGCTCTTGAGATAAGTCTGGCTGCTCCGCTACTACTACCACTATAACTGTTTAGTACGGGCTTGTAACAAAGGTGACATTGTACTACCACTTACCCCGTGAAGTCCCAGGTCGAAAAGGAGGGGGGGGGCGGCAGTCCTAACTGACTCGGATAACTTCTCCGAGGACGAGCTGTCGGTCATCAAGGCAGTCGTGGACAAGAGGTTTGACGAGGTCAGGGTCTGCGGGAAGGATCCCGACGAGGTGGATGTGGAGAGCCAGGGTGGAGCCGACGAAGAACGGCAGGTTGGGGTTTTAACTGGAGGAGCCTCTGCCAACACTCCGTCGCAACCGATGCCAACACCGCCAGACAGGTCGGATGACATCTTGCTGGCACTGCAGACCTTGTGCACAGAGAGGACAAGGTTGCCCTTACCGCCAGCAGATGATCCAGCGGCGCCTGGACCGTTGGAGAGCCCTCCAGCCAATCAGAGGCAAGTCCATCCACCCCCACCTTTCCATCCTTCACCTCCATCCCCTCCTCAAAGGGATGAGACAGAGACTGAGACGGAGGGGACGGACGACGGTGGAGATGACGTAACAGATCTCCCATCGTCCCCTCCCCAGGCTTCCCCTTGTGACGAAATTGGCTCGTTTCACGCCATGATCGCCAGGGCCTCAGAGCATTTCCAGCTATGCCTCGAAGAGTAGAAGGAGTGATTCCTTAATCAGCGACGAGAGGCCACGAGGAAAACCATACTCTTGGTCCCACTGTTGGACGACATCTGTGACGAGGGACTGTCCCTTCTGAAGAATTTATTATTTTCAACAATCCACACAAAACAGCAATGTTACATATGCATCATTAACATGAACGTGAGAATCCTACCCTATAAATTCCAACTCCCCTAGCCCTTGCCTATGCATTTTATATCGTTATTCACTGAGTCCATAGTCTTGCTATTCGTTTCGCATGCCTCGTCCAGTACAGCGACATCACCCATGCCTGGGTTAAACAAGGTCACCGTCAAGGCAATCCACTGCTGTATGTCTCTGCTCATATCCAATTTCTGTTCCCTTAGCGCATTCTCCCACACCCCAGTTTCAGCCAGAGCCCATTTCTTCAAGTCCTACCGCCACCTGACACTTGGTCCCTTAGCATCTTTCCACCTTATGGCTATACATCGTTTGGCCAGTATACACATTAAATCTTTAAGTTTGTTCAATGGTTTGTTCTTCAAATTCCTTCTGTATCCAGCATGCATGCCTCAGGAGCTTGTATATCCAAACTTATACCGCCTTGGGCAGCTTTATTTGCCACCTCCTCCCTGAACCCCTGTATCACCAGGGTACCCCAGAAAATGTGTCATAGCCCTGCCTCCACTTCACTGCATTTAGGGTATTCGTGTGTACCTGCGCCCTTGAATTTTGAAATTGCTGCAGGCATGAGGTATGCTCTGTGTGTGATAAAGAGATGTATCAATTGCAATCTGGTGTTTCTGGAGACCTTTTTATGGTATAGAGCAATCACGCGCCATTCTTTATCATCGAATCCTTTGCCCAATTCATCTTCCCATCTCCACTTACACTTTAGTTCGTCCCTCGAGTTTCTCCCTATTAATACTTCATAAATTCTTGAGATTTCGTTTCCACACTGAGCAGGTTCTCCATTTCTCCACCCCATCTCCTCATCAATGATAAAAAGCCACCTCCCCTTAACTGCTCCCAGCACCACAGCATGCAATAGAAATTGCCCAGTATGTATGCCCGAAATCTCCTGTAATTCGGCAAACGTCACTAACCCTTTCTCGTTGTGTAGATCCCCCAGTGTGGCCTTTCTCTATGGTTCCCACTTGGTCCGTAGCATTGTACCACCTCCTGGCATGTCGGCCATAGTTGCTGCTATGGGGATCTGTGGGGAAATCGGGTCTTCTAATACCATAATCTTACAGGTTCTCTTCGAAATTTGCATACCCAGCCTCACCAGATATGGGTGGCCCATCAACTCTCTTCTCAGGAGTCCAAAGCAGGTCCCTGAGGTACATGTTTTTGAAGGCCGGTTGAAGGAGAGTTTCTATCGTGATCTCATCTGCCATCCATTGTACCACATGTGGCAACTGGCATGCCAGGAAGTACAACTCGCAGCCCCCCTTGCTCATAGGGCCTCTGTAGTACATTAAGCGCCACCCTGTGCTTACCCACCCGCCATAGGAACCGTCTTCACAGTTTCTCAATGTCTTGTAAGAATTGCCTCGGGATGTTGAACGGGACGTTGCTGAAACAGTGGATAAGTCTAGGTAGTGCCACCAATTTTAGGAGAGCAGCTCTCCCTGCCATGGACAACGGTAGCCTGCCCCAAAACACCATTGATTTCTCCATCCCCTCTTTAGCTCGTGCTGTGTTTAGGGCGGCTTCGGTTTTGGGATCATGGTATATACTCACCCCCAAGTATCTGAAGGAGTCAATGCACCACGGCAAGGGCAGGGCTTGCAAGTTCTTCTCTTCAGCCGCCATCGTGGCAAGAAGGAAGAGTCATGACTTATTTTTAGTTATTCGGATCCTTGTGAATTCACCAAACCCATCGAGCACCTCCCGCACATATGGTGTTAAGGAGAATTCTCATAAATGGCTGATTTCCCTTACGTAATGGGTCCCTCAGCAGCTTTGCTGGATTTCTAGGATTTATGAGCCTTTTTCCCACTCTTACATGTGTTTTGCTGCGTGTGGTTTCACTTTTCTTGAGCACTGGCGCCTCACCTACTCCATGGTGTCATATTTTCATGTGTGTAACACAGCACCTTCAGTGCAGTGCACAGGGTTGTCTTTGTGACTTCCCACCGACTCCATATTCTGGGGCCGACTACTGTCCCCCAGAAAAAGGTAAAGTTGCCATTAACTTTACTTTAGTCACTTTAAACCACAGACCCAGTACACCCCATCTTACATGGAGTATTGGAAAGGGTTAACTCTTATACCTTTTTGCCTGTGCCTCTTGGAGCATTGTTTAGCTCACTTTACATCAAGACTTGCCTGGTGGCAGTGGTGACTACCCTAACTTTTCTACCGCGATTATCTTATATAAACGTGGTGGTGTTTTAGGCTATTATATTAGCCTCAAACATAAACCCGCTTGACCAAATACATTTTATTTTGGCTCCGGCTGGGTTTATTCGCCATTTCTTTTTGTAAAAGTATCTTGTGTTCTTCTCTGCTTGCCAACCCGGGGGATGATTCCTTTGTTCACTGTCTTTTCGCGGGCTTCTGCACAGAAGCCCTCCTTAAGGCGCCTGAAAGTCTACGTAGGCAGGATGTGAGGAACGGGTCTTCGGATCCCTGCCATGGATTCCCTTGTTAACCCAAGTCACACTTCTGTTTGATTGGATAAGGGGACTGTCCTTGCCAGGACAGCCACCCTGCTGTGTGATTGACAGCCATGCTGTATGAATGGCGGAAAACTGCATAAAAAGCAGGTCTCTGGGACTGGAAAGGCAGAGTCGCCATTGGAACGAAAGAACCGAGGAGGAACTGGCAGAAGCGGACAACTACAACGACTGAACAGCCCGGTGAAGCCCTGCTGCACGTCCGAATCTCCAGAATCCAGCTGACAAAGAAGATCCTCCAGGAAACTTCTTCCCTTGAGCTGGTGGGACCAACCAGTTCGCCCAAACTGCAAGCCAGGACCCCTCTTCTGGTCGAATTTTCTGTACAGAGCTACAGTGGGCCGGATAGCCAGGAAGGTCAGACCCTGCTTGGGTTTTAAGGAGTGCACCTTTTATTCGTTGCTTTGCTCTGCTGCTAGTTTCTTCCCTGGGTAGTGCAGGACCCTCCAGTCTTCCTACTTCGTGTCAGTCCGACAGTCGCTTCAAGAACCGTGAGCCTGCAGGAACTACCAGGAACGTCCGCCTCAGCTACAACTCCCTCTCCGTTTTAAGGTACTGTGCAAATCTGGTTGTCCGTTTCGTTCAACCGCGGTGAAAGTGTTTGAAAACTTTCTCCAATCCGAGGGCTTGTCCTTCTCTTCTCTTTGAACTAACTTTTCTACCAACCAACCTTGTCTGGAAACCGTGCCACGAACTCTACCGCAAACTACCCTGAACTGTGTGATCTTGAGCAAAATACTTTTGACCCATTGACTTTGGACCTAAGCCTTTTCTATCTGATCTCCTCACTGAAGTTCCTCTTGTTCAACTGCCCTGAGTACTTACCTGTTGGTTTTATCTAATTTCTAATAACCTTTATCTTTCCCTCCCTTTTAAATTGCTGCAGTGCCATTTTGCCCCCACTTCATTTTGTGAGCTTAACTTGTCTGGAATTTAAGGGAAGGGAAGTGGTGTGGTGTATTAAGATTGTGATTTTTGACTTGCTTTTAATAGTGTCATGTTATACAACTGAAGAGTGAAATAAATGTATATTTTTTTACTTGAAAACCTTGAGTCAGTGTTTGCCTGAATCATAGTAATTGCTGTCCTTTGTGTAACTATCTTTTACTGCTCACTTACTCTTAAGATAAGTCTGGCTGCTCCGCTATTGCTACCACTTTTAATGTGTAGTACAGGCTTGTACCAAAGGTGAATTTGTACTGTTACTTATAGTCTTAATTGTGTGTGGTGTTCCCAAAGGGTACTGTGTATATAATTCTGCCTAACATATGGCATGATGGTCTCCGGGTCATTCGGATACAGCAATAATGTATAGCATTGGGGACAGGGGTAAACCCTGCTTCGTGTATATGTACTCAGATATCCTTAATTGCCACCTATCTGAGTACATATTCCCAGTTCAGACCCTGGCCATCGGTACTATGTATATTAGCTTGACCCACTTCATGTAGTTTGACCCTATCCTCATTGTTGCCATGGTGGCATACAGCCAGTTCCAGCAGACCGAGTCAAAAGCTTTAGCTGCATCTAATGATGCTACTGCGCACTGTGCCACCTCTATCACTCATGCAATTGATGACATGATGCAGTCTGCACAGGTTTTCAGAGATATTACTGCATGGCACATATCCCGTCTGATCTCGGTGCATCATCAGCGGAATCACCTTCCGGAGTCTGTTTGCCAGCAGTGCAGTTAGGATCTTGCTCTCCTGGTTTAACATGGACAGTGGGCTGTATGATCCGCTGTCCATTCCCTCTTTATTGGATTTCAAAAGTGGGATTATCACTGCTTCCCTCATGGTGTCCGTGAGGCTCCCCTCTTCATAAGCCTCATTAAACACCTTGGCAAGGAGGTGCACCAGGGTGTCCTCATATGCCTTGTAGAGCTCACCTGTTAGTCCGCCGGAACCCAGGGCTTTACCAGAGGGCAACGTTCTAATAGTAGCCAGGACCTCCTCTGGGGTAATGACCTCCTAGTATTTCAGACTGGTGTGCCTCAAGTCTTGGCAATACTGTTGTCTAGGAAATCCTGTATATGACTTTCGGCCGCCGACGTCGAGACGGCCTATAGTGACTGATGGTACTTGGGGAATGTGAGAGACGGGCCTCAACGACCGGTGGGGGGGGTGTCTGTACTTCCGCTCCCTATATGGTGGAGGAGAGGCACAGGAGACCCAAGCCAAGATTCTCTATTCGGTAGCAATGGTCGAGCAATCAAGGCCTAGCTTCTCAGGAGGTGATGCAGGCTGGTTCTTAATTACAGTGTATCCCCAAGCCCCCACAAAGGAATATCCACACTCTGTATTGGTTAGAACACAGTCTTTATATAATCAATAGTTAAGGTTATGTACATTCATCATGATAACTCACTTTGTACTCCGGCAAAATCTACAATGACAAATATTTACAATCCTAAAGTGGTACCTCCCTAGATCTCATTGAAGTGCATGAACAATACTGTACAATGCCACACAGACCAATAGAGTGAAACCAGCAATAGAGAGAGGAGAGAAAATAAGATGGTTGAGCAATAGGCAGGATACTGGCCCCTACCACTGGGCACAGTTCTGTGTGGAGATCCCCCCACCTGGGCAACCTGTAAAGAAAGATATAGCACAAACCCAGTCCATATATTGCTCTGCAAGTCTTATTCTCTCCTATAATGTTTTTACCCCCCCAATGTACCTGGTGGAGTCGAGCTCCTCGAAGGCGTCGACAAACGTCGAGGGACTCGCTGTTCGGCGACGGGGAATCGACGGCCCTTCTTGAATGCCTTCCCTTTCAAGCGGGAGGCACGGGGCGTCGAACGTCCGTCGACAAACGAGGTAGAAGGATGTCGAAGAGGCGGCAGCTTCGTCCGAGCGGTGCTCGTCGGCGTCCTGCAAGGCGGAGGTGTGCGGGGCACCTCGATGACAATAGTTCTGGACCGCAAAGATTGTAGAGACGGGAGCCCAGCAAGGGCGCCGAGTCGTCCGAGTCTTTGAGGTCGTCGGGTGGCGTGAAACCCACCGGCAGGTTTCTCCTCGGCGCGTTGGTCGGCCTCGACTTTCTCCGGCAGGATAAGCGGTCGACGATGCGGTCGAGAGAGTCCTTCGATTGAATGTTCTTAGGCAAAGGAGCGGACGGCTCCGGTCGTCGGCGGCACGGCGTCAAGTAGTTCCCACGGCTGGGCAACACAACTTCGACGGGCCTCCAGCGGTTACACAAACCTGCGAACCCTGGTCGACAGCAATGGACTTCGACGGCGTCGAGGTCCGGGTGCTTCACTTCGATCTCCTCAGCGGTCCCGTCTCGGGTCGACAGCCTTTCGAGGGTCTGTCTTCCAGGGCGCTTCGGCGAAGATGGAGCGGTGCTCGATGGTCCCTCGGAGCACGGGAAGAGGGCGCCTTACCAGGTCCTCTCTCGGGTCAGCCCTCGACGATCTCGTCAGCCTTCAGATCGGTCGAAGCAAATGCCACAGCAAGTCTTCTTCTTCCAGCTGGACGTCGAGGATCAGCAGTTCCAGTTACTCGTAGAGTGGAGACTCAGCTCCCTGGCTGCTTTAGGAGCACAATGGTCGCTTCTCAACCAAAGGTCCCTTCTGAACACTTTTCCAGTGGTGAGAGGTCCCCAGATATACTATCCTCTCTCTCATCCACGCTGCTGGCACACACTCAGCAGCCAATCATACTGCAGGGCATTCATGCAGTCAGCCAATCAGGCACACCGTGCATTCAGGCCACACTCCTCCCTTCCAGACACTCACAACAGGGAATGTGGATTGGGACAAGTAC
The DNA here is from genome assembly GCF_040938575.1 of Ambystoma mexicanum. NCBI lineage: Eukaryota > Metazoa > Chordata > Amphibia > Caudata > Ambystomatidae > Ambystoma > Ambystoma mexicanum. The sequence goes on along the minus strand of NC_090934.1, from coordinate 381,176,266 downwards.
CCAGCCATTCAACACTACACACGGCATTCAGGCCAGTTTCGGGCAGGCCTGTCTTTCTTTGTCTCTCATGCCAGAAACCAGACAACCACAACAAGGAGTGTATATTGGTCACACACTCCATTCACCCAGGTCCCACCCACAGGAGGTACCCACAACATACAGTCACTGAGAAGGCTCCAGCCAGTCTAGCTGGGCCTTCACAACAATACCATACATGGAACTTCCACCCAACAGCCAGTCAGGGGGAAGGGACAGAGACAGGGCTTCCCAGGACTTTGGGAAAACAAGATAACAGGCCATAGAAAGCAAGAGGCCACCGGGGCCATCTTGTTTTCTATTAGGAATCAACTGATCCCAATGGCAGGGCCAGGGTATCTCAAAATGGAGGACACCGGAGCACTTGTCAAATTCAGCACGGAGCTGCCACCAGCCCATACCCTGCTCTGGGGTCACCCACAGGTGCCCAAAAACATACACTAGGGGCACAGGGTTGTACCCCTACCCATGGGTGCCATAAGGGTATCCCATGGGTCTGTTCACCAAACCAAAAGAGAGCTGCACTGCCAGGAGTCCCACATGGACTCCGGGGCAGAAAACATAACAGAACACACGGTAAAAACAGAAAAAGGCCAAGGATTCAGAGGCCCTGCCCCTCACATGCATTTCCAGCATCACAGGGAAACCTGCATTTATGCCCACCTGCGTGTTTACCACAGTTTGGCCTGAGGAGAGGATGGAACATATTGGGGTCCTGGGAACTTCCCGTTTGTACAGCCAGGCAAACATCCTACCTGGTTTGTTGCCCTGCGCATGGCTCCTCTCCAGGTGTCGCACATAGTTGAGTTTCCCTAGCCTGTCCCATTGTACTAGGCATGCCCGTCTCAGCTCATTCTCCTCCTATATGCGTTCTTGGTCTGCCCTTGCCTCTGTCTCCAGTACTCGAAATATATTCTCCATACCCATGAGGGTGTTCACTATGGACTTTTGGACTCCTCCGGAGACTGCCATAATTTCTCCCCTACTAACTACTTTATATGCTACCCACACCATACCAACTTTCTCCTTAATGCCCTAGTTCGTAGTTATAAAATCTAAGGTACTTTTCCTTATTTGTTTGCAAAATGCAACGTCTAGCAGCGCTTCGCTTCGTAGTCTCCATGTGGGTATGGGTGGTCTCGCGACAGGCACAGTTCAAGTAACAATGAGTGGGGAATGGTCCGACAGGACCGTTACTAAATATCTTGCGTTGGAGAACACCGGCCTGTGCTCAACTCCCACAAAGATATAATCTATTCTCGTATGAACTGTGTGGGGCCGAGTAATAATAATATTCCCTTCTTTCTGCATGTTGTTCCCTCCACATGTCTTTCAGCTGGAAATGCTGCAGCAGTGAAGTTAACACTTTAGCTGGGGGGGGAGGTCTTGTGTGTTTGGTGTCAGATCAATCCTTAGTAGGGTCTATAATACAGTTAAACCCCTCCCCCAACCCCCAATAACAATAGCCTGTCCCTATAAGGGCCTAGTCTTGTATACAGCGATCGGAAAAAGACTGGCATTGTGGTTTGGCGCATGTGTTCACTATGCATACCTTGTGGTTCTCTAGCATGCCATGCATTAGGGCCATCCTTCACTCATCAGTTTCAGTAGTAAGGACTTTAAAGGGGATGGCCTGGTCTATCCAAATCGAGTCCCCTCTTGTGTAGGTTGAATTAGTGGAGCCCACAATTATACCCCCCCCCCCCACGCCTTCTCCAGGTTCCGCTGTTTCTGTGCGTCTAGGTGAGTTTCTTGCAGTAGTGCTAGCCCCACTCTATTCCTCTTAATGTACATACTTAATTTGTAGCGTTTAACATAACTGTTTACCCCGCTCCCACCCTTCTCCCTCCCGCCTCCTTCTTTAACAAACAACCCCCATCCCTTACCCAACTGCAAACCAAACTCACATAACTTGTCAAGCGGGACATCCCCTGCTAGGACTTCCCTGTTTTTGCTCCATTTGACCATGTCCCTGGACTAGTTTCCTTGTGCCCTACGGGTGGGCTATATATAGTGCCTGAAAACTGCTTCTCGAGGGGGTGGTGGCCTGCCTTAGCAACCCACTACCAGGAATCTGTAACTTCACCTTGTTGCTCCTGTTGTTCTCGATCATATCACATCACTACTATGCTGTTAATAAAACATTCTCATTATGCAGCCTAAATATAGCACTACTCCGCCTTATCATATTTACAGTATCAGGTTTTTTGTTGCAGTCCATTTGGTGGCCTCTGCATTCTTTAGGTCCTCTGACTCTGCTCCTCCGAGTCCGGTATCTGTGCAGTGTCCATCCATTCTTGGGCTTCCGCTGCCGACTCAAAGAAAAAGGCTTTGCAGTTTTAAATTACCTTTAGTTTCGCCAGATATATTAGCCCGGCTTTCTTTAGCCAGGCCTTTGTAGAGATAAATTGTGCCATCCTCTTTTAGACTTGAAAGGTATAGTCAGGGTACAGAGCAATCTTCGCTAAATCCCTTTTGTATCGTTCCTCCGGATCTGGAGAAGGCCAGGATTTTTTCTGTCTTTATAATTCAACACCTTGGCTATCATTGGTTTGGGTGGCGCCCCTGGCAGAGGCCTCCTGACAAGTGAATAATGAGCTCTTTCGATCGTAAACCCTTGTGTAGATCTTGCGCTCCGATTTCGTGAATCAGTATGTTCTCCACAGAATTGATGGGGCCCGATCCTTAGATTCACTCTGGTAGGCCCACAATTCGTATGTTATTCCTGCGTGCCCGACCGTCGGCTTCCTCGGCTCTTTATTTTAATAACTTCTCTTTCTGCATGAGGATGTCCATATCTTTCGTTGTCTGTACTCTGACCTTGGTGTTTTCCTGGACTTGTTCCTCCAGTTTGTCCGTTCTTTCGGCAATGGCTCTTGACGTAGCAGTGCCAGATGGATAGCTACGGCATCTATCTTGTTCTCCAACGTTGCCTGAAGCGCCATGATGGCCTCCAGAATCTGCTGATTCCCAGCTTCCGCCGTGTTCCCAAGAGACGATGTCTGGTCCTTCTCTTTGTCTCCATTGCCTGTCTCTTGTCGGTGTGCCAGTCCTGATGTGTAGGTTTCCAACGTGGTCTGCTTTTTCTGGGCCTTGCCGCCTTTGGTAGTCATCTTGCTTGCTGAAACCTTGGGCCGCCAAGTAGCAGTTGTTCCAAGGAATGATTTGCTGCCCCAGTGGTCTGATACGTGAATATCCAGTGCCGTGACGGGTAAGGACCAGTGCTTTGTGTGGACCTCGCTTCCCACCCGCCCCCAGTGATGCTGTATTCCAGTCGATGGGGTGTACTCGCGGCTGTCTCACTTGTACGTAGAGGACTGTTGTGGCTGAAGTTCTTGGGCCAGCTCTACTTGTCGTTAGTCCCTTGGTACCTCTGGTATACGCAGCCAACATGTGGGGGATTGCTGTTTTGTGGTGGAGCGGGTGCCTATTAGCACAATCCAGTATATAACCCTCTCCGACTAGGTGGCAGCACTGTCTGGGCTGTTGTAGAGGCTAGGGGCTGGTGACCGGTTGGCCTGCTGTACTGCTACCACTAGCAACCTCTGCTGCACGTAATGTTTTATAGTGTACTCCAGCAGGGGCAGATATGCCTGTTCCCGGGCCAGTTGTTGTTATCATTGACAATTATCGCCTTTGTGGGTACCTCGCCAATGCATGTTCAATCCCAAAACGGTGGTGCTTGGCAGCTTGTGCCATAAATCGCCACCCCTTCTGATTTCTAGCATCAAGGGAACCTCTCCTGGAGCTGCTTCTTTGACCGTGTTTTAAAGAACGCCTGTCGTCACCTGCAACAGTGATTGTTGCTGAAATGTACCTTTCTCCATCCTGTGAAATGTTCTGTAGAGGTCTGCATCGCAAAATTTTACATTTCTTCGTCTGGGCTTGCATCTGGCAGTTGCACCTCACTGGAAGAGCACGCGAACCTGCAACCCCTGTGCAACTCTCACCCAAACAAGGACTGAAGGCCATGCTGCATCGTTCCCAAGATGATCCATCATGACCCCAGGGAAAATCGGGTATCCAGTGATAATGGCGAATAGAATTACACAGAATGCTATAACGGAGCAACAGAAACAGAGATCGAAACATCTTAAAAATAGATGTGGGGTAAGGGAGTACAATGGGTGGGAATGGGGATAGGGTTGGTTTAAGCACATTGAGAAACGGGGGGGTTTGGGAGGGGAACCCCCACCCCAAAAAAAAGTATTCTTTTTGCTGAAAAAGCATTTTCTGTTAAGTATTCTCTGTAATCGCATAGAACAGGAAAATCTGAGTCGGGCTCATGTCCTTTGGGCACTAGGCCCCATACATCTTGGGGATGGACTTCTGAAGTAAAGGGAATTGAATTTGTGACTGATTGTAATAATTTTACTACATCTGAGCACTTGCATGTTTCACCTGATTAGATATTTAGTGATGTATTTTAAGTGAACCTACTGGTGAATGGATTTCTGATGCTTATGAATCTGCTTAGAATCACTTTCTGTTCTTATAGTCTGACATCTAGTAGTAATCACATAGTATTGGATCTTTTTTTAGAAGATCGAAAAGGCACATGGGCGTGACTGTAACACTATCCCTAACATGACGTGCTGTGTACCCAAGATCCTTCTTGCGTCGAGGTCCTCCAGATTGTTTGTGTTCTCCCATTCTGGTCAGTCGCTTTATCTGGTGTTTTGAAAAATTATCGCTGCTACCTGCGTCTTTGATGCCTTGATCGACTGACTTCTCCGACTGTTGGATGAAACTCTTCGGCTGTTTCTGTTTTGCCGTTCTGAACACCGTTGCTGCCCCTGACAACTCGACGGCTGTTGTCGGCTTTGGCCTTAAGGATTTGGCCTTACAGTAGGGAGAGTTGGAACCCATTTTCTTTAGCCACTCCTCATCTGGTAATTACTTTTCTTCCTCCTCCTCCTTCCTTTTTCACGTCTGGCTGTTTTTCCACGCTACTATGGAGAGTACTCGTTTTAAGTTTTGCCCTTCATGTAGCAGCAAGATTCCGTGTAAAGACACTCACCAGGAGTTGTAACCGTTGTCTACCTCGTGACCATGACAAACTGTTACAAGGCCTGTAAACTCTTTAGGTCCAACACACTTAAGGACAGGCACACCAAGCGGAAGGCTGCCTTTGCCATGCAGGCTGAGAGTCCTTCTCCCGCTGTCACCTTGGACGAGGATTCCTCAAGTAGCTCTGGCTCTGTTTTGGAGTCTGAAGAAGTTATTGTGGAATCTGCAGACTCCTGCATGCTCGTCCCCACCCCCATGAAGCATGCTGTCGGCATTGCTGTTTGCATTGTGATGGGCAAATCACACCCTGGTGACAGGGGCACACTTCCTTTTCAAGAGGCGAAATACACAACCCTTCAGCTCTCCTCGACAGAAACAACGAAAAAACAATCGGTGCCTGTAAGCCGATCGAATGTTTTGACGGGGCGATAAGGACTGCAAAAAGCTTTACGCACTGGGCAAGCACAGCACGTCTGCTGCTGCCTAAAGCACCTGCATAGCTAACAATTCTACTCTCCTTTCTAGCTATAATTATGTCCAGTTGGGGCTAATGCAGGAGGGTCTGCAAAATGTACCAGATACTACTAGGTCACAACTTCTGACAGTAGTGCACAAGGGCCATCAAGTGACACAAAAAATGGAAGAACACCCTATACTCCGCAGAGACTGCGGGTAGGGTGTTGGCCGAAGGCACTCTTTTGAAACGCCATGCATGGGTTAAAAATTCTGGGTTTAAACTTGCAACACAGGCCTTGCTTATTAATAAACCCATCAATAACTCAACCCTCTTCGGCAAGGCGGTGGACGATGCCCTTGAGACCGCAAAGGAGCAGCGCAAGACTTTGAAGTCTCTTAACCAAATCTCGGCCAAGCCTTATGTACAACATGGGGTCTTAAATAACCGCCGGTCCTTTCATGGGCAGCCCTTTTCCCGCTCAGCTCAAGGTGCCTATTGGACTGGAGAACCCCCCTGGCTTTCCTGCCAGGGAACTTCCAGCAACATTTTGACCCCTCAACAAGTATTTCAGCGTGGCAAATGTAGGGGGAGAAATACTGCAGCCAGGTTCTCCCCTACCCCTGCCACCAAATGACTGTAATTCACGGCCCCTCTAGTAGGGGGATGTTAGGCAAGATTGAATGCAGTAACCCTCTGAGAGACTACACCAGTCTTCTCCTCTTGGTATTGGGTAACCCACCTATTGGTGTATAGGTCTGTACTACACAAGTTGGTAGTGTGACTGAGCAGCCAGACTTATCTCAAGAGGGGTAAATGTGATCTGTAGAGCTGTAGCATCGAAATCCACACATACAAGTATCCAAATAACACACTCAAGGTTTTCTAGTAAAATTATTTAACAGTCGGCTTTAAATAAGCATTCTTTAAAAAGGGCAAAATAAACTTCAAAATACTTTCTCAGAATCGAGTCAAGCAAGTAGATGCTCTTTAGAGATGCGTCATACACACTTCCTACACCCTGAGGTGACTTCACTAACAAGGAAAGTATTAGCATTTATATATCACTTTTTGTACTTGGTAAATTCTGAGGTTTGTAGAAAGGAAAAGTTAAGGGAAGGAAGAAGGTTAACAGGCTCTCGGAGCATGTGAGCACTTTTAAATCTCCCAATAAAGTCTAGATAAAACCTTTCCCAGCAATATTAGTTAAAAACCAGTGCATCACCTATGAGGGACAGTTTGAAACTAAGTCCATGGGAGCACAGTCTATAGAGCTGAGGCACTTCTTAGATAGCAAAAGGTCTTGCACAAATTTGGAGAATTTGTTGTAGGAAATCACTGTTGGTCCACAAGCTGTTACACTTGTGGAAAGTTAGAGCTAGAATAACTCTAGGAGGGCAGCTACTGCAAATCTCAACTGAGATGTGCAAGCTACCGACAAAGAAGTAAGTACTCTTGAGTCAGAACAGTACCTTAGGTTTGAAGAAGAGGATCCAGCTGGCTTCTATTCTTTTTGTAGACTTGCAGATCCTGTGTTCCAGGGCCTCAGTCGTGGGGACAAGATGGAGGACGTCTGGAGGAACTCCTGCACAGCAGTTACGAGGTCGGCAGCAGCTACGGGCTCTTTTTCGGTTCAGCCTCTACGGCAAATAGCACCACTGCGGTTCTTGGACACTGGATGGGCTTTGTTCACTCCTTCATTCTAGCACTCTGGTGAGGTCACTCGAGCTTGGGTCGTCCTGCTTTGGGAAACGTCCTCAGGAGCTTCGGTCTGGCTTAAAGACATTGCACTGGACTACAGATTTCTCGACCTCTGGCACTCTGTTCCAGCAGCAGCAAAGAAGTGCATCCAGTTGGGGAAGGTCCTCCAGCAAAGTTTGTCTTGGGGTTAGTTGGTCCCACTAAGACAAGGGAAGAAGTCGTCCTCTCCAGAGCTTCTCTAGTCGATTTTGGAAAACGAATTTCAGCACAGCAGCAGGGCTTCACCGGCAGTTCAATGGTCCAGGAGGATGCAACAAGCTTCTCTACATGATTCCTTTGTTGGATGTTTCCTCCAGTGTTCAACTTTGTCTTCAGTTCAAGAAACCTCACCTTTTTATGCAGTTTTTTCCCATTCATGCACAGCCTGTCACTCACACAGCAGGGTGGCTGTCCTGCAAGGACAGCCATCCGATCATTACTGGCTGCATTCTGGTTACCAAGGAGACTAAGGACAGGGAGTTTCGGGCACCCCCCTTGCTTCCTGCCTTGCTAGACACACTGGAGCCAGAGGCGTGTTCCAGTGCTGAAGCCTGCCAAAGGCAAACCGAACAAAAGGGTTAAATATGGCACGTAGAGTAAAACCCAAGAAAGACCTAACAAACAAGAAATGGCGAAAAAAGAATAACAGGCCATTTTGACACAATGGTCACCCATGGGTGCTATACTGCAGCTGAGGATTCAGTCTGTGGTAGAAAAGCACAATGGTAGGAAAATTAAACCACTGCCACCAGCCATTTAAAGTATTGAGGGTAACATAAATGTTACATGAGTAAGTAGGAAAAGGGGCTACCAAGTAACCCCCCAGCACTCCACATAAGATGGGGTGTGCTGGTTCCACAAAGGGAAAAGGTAATTCAAGTCAATTTCACTTTACTATTCTTGGTAACAGTAGTTCTCACAAGAAAAGGTATTTACCTTAAGAGAACTCTAAAGGATTTCTCTACGACACTGCACTGAAGGTGCTGTGTGTCGTTATACAAAAAGTAGATGCCTATGGACTTTCAGACTCCAAAAACAAAGGAAACAGATGATCCAAATCATATCAAAATACATGAGTGAAAAAGGTCTCACTTCAGGATGAAAATTTAAAATTCCTAGAGTCCAGCAAAAGAGCTCAGGGTCTCTTAAGGTTGAAGGGAATTAGCACAGAAATGAGAATTCTACTTCACCCACGCATTGGAGGGAATAATCTCAGACTAGTGGGTGCTCAAGACAGTAAGTGGTGGCTATTGTGTATAGCTTCATCAAACTCGATACTGCCCGCCGAATAGCATAACATCTCCATATCTTCCTGAAAGACTGCTGAAGAAGGGACAGTAGAGGTCGTCCTAGACAGTCTGGTAAACAATGGAATTTATTCAATATACTTCCTTGTACCCAAAAAGGATCTAACCATGCGCCCTGTATTAGACCTGCAAACAAGTATGTCAAACCTCAAAAGTTCAGGATGACAAGATTACTTGCCCACTACGGTTCTGAAATTTCAATGTTGCCAGTGCACCTCAGGTTCAAGATGGAGAACACGCTCTATCAGTTCAAAGTACTTCTGTTCGCCATTTCCGCAGCCTCAAGAGTGTTTACCAAGGTACTGGCAGTGCCTGAGGTTCACCTGCGCAGGCAGTCCATTCCATTGTACCCTTACCTGGATAATTGGCTCATAAACAGAGACTCGCACCAGGCTTTTCTTGAGAACATCAAAAAGACCAACCTTTTTTTCAACCTGGTGCTCTCCATTAACAATAAGAGGTCAACTCTGGTCCCTAGTCAAGTCAAACCATTTCTGGGTGCTGTGAGAAATCTGAGTGTGTTCTCACATTTAGCCCTGTTAGGAACCCCACTGCATCCCACAAACAACCAAGAGAAAGACAAGGCCACAAAGTACTGTGAAGAAGAGGCAACTAGGAGTAGTACAGATTTCCTATTGCAAAAGCCACTCTAGTACTGGGACGAAAGAGAGGGACCAGGATGAGTACAGGACTGAAGGTCAGTCATGTCCTACTGATTGGCTTAATTATGGTCAGGCCAGACAGGTATTGCAAACCCAGAACTCGCACCTGCTCCCTGGTAGCCCAACTTAGGTGAATAAAAGGTGAGATAGGCAGGCTGGGGAAGTCAGAGGAAGAGGTGAGTCTGAAGGACCAGGTAGGGAGAACCTGACATTTGTTGACTCAATGTTGGGAAGCAGAGGAGCTGTGGAGGCATGCTACGCAACCAGCGAGTTTCTGCATGTTCGAGAAACTCTGTATACAAAGATGGGATACATTTTGACAGCAAGGTATGTGCCGCGACAGTGCAGTCTGAATGCAACTGAAGGGGCAGGAAAACTAAAGCTAATTGAAAGGAACAGTGATCGTGTGCCTTTGGCACGTTCCTGAGAGCCCCTGAATGAGAAAAATGAATGGGGCAAGATGAAAAGATTGTCTAGGACTGATTGAGAAAACAATGTATCCGCATAAATCTCATGAGATTGCTTAATGAAAAGTAAAAGAAGTTGCCAAGAGGAGTTAGCGGAGTGGGAGTAAAAGAACAAATCCGTGCGAGCAGTTTAAATAAAACCAGGGCAAAGAAATAGAGGACTGCTGGTAAAGTGAATGCCTTCTAAAACCCTAGAAAAGTGAATTGTGGGTCACAGAAATTCCCCTTTCGTGAATGTGAAGTGCAGAAGTGCCAAGAGGGAAGAGGGGCAGAGAGCTGACCAAAGATCTTCAAGTGTTGATGGAGAACTATTAGCAGGGGCAAAACGGTTTCTATGCTGAATGCTTGCAACATTTATTGAACTAAATGGGGGCTGATGATACCTCATAGTGAACAATTGTAGATATTACTGACTCTGTCAAGGGACCCGGATTTTCCTGGTTGCGTAACCTGTTTTGGGTGGACCGTGTCCACCCAACACTCCCACCACATGTGGTACCAAGTTCCCTGTTGCATGGTACATGTGGTACCAATTTCCTTGTTGCTTGCATTTCCTGGGGCACAAAGGGGATGAACCCTCGAACATGTTTTGACAGAATAGCTGGCTGACGGTGCCAAGAGTGTAACATTTTAAAGTTATGTTTGTACGCTGAGGTGTACAAGGACCCCGAGAACGTAGATCTAAATATCACTCCCCATGTTTGCTCCTCGAGCGTCAATCCCAACCTCTCCTCCCACACACGTTTAAAGTGTTGCCTACCCTCTAGATTCGCCACAATTAGAGTTTTATAAATCCTAGCAAGAGAGCCCCTCCTTGTGGGCGATTCCACCATAATTTTTTCAAAAGTTGTAAATGGCCATCACAGCGGCCAGTTGATCATACTCGATGGCATTCTGGCGGAAGAGCTGGGCTGTCCTCTCCAGGCCCATATCTGACCAGAATTGAGTGTCTCGCAAGCCTTTATTTCCCAGGTTAAAGGGGGGGGCCCACTGGGAGGGCAGAGGAGATGGCCAGAAGGAAAGAAACTTATTGTCTTTGTCTCTTTTCCAGGTTGCCCATAACACAGCCAGGGTTGGGTGCGATCTGAGTTGGGCTGGTAGATTTTTGGGAGAGGCCCATTGGAGATCCCTGACTTTTTTTGGGTGGGCGTGAGTGTCCTTTTATATAGGTTCAAGTTGTGCCCATGTCGTCCCGCATGTGCTCCAACATCACACGAGGCTGGGCTGCTTTGTAATATAACCGAAAGTCCGGGAGTCCAAACCCCCCACTTGATTTTGGTAAGGTTAAGGTCAAATGTTTAATCCTTAACTTTTTACCACCCCAGATGAAGCGTTGGACACGAGCCTGCAATGTTAGAAAGACGGCACCTGGGATTATAATGGGGAGGGCCGAAAAGAGGTAGCGAAGGCGGGACAAGATATTCATTTTGATTGTAACCATGCGGCCAAGCCATGAGAGTGTTAGAGGAGCCCATCGCAAGAGATCATTAGTTATCTTTGAATGGATCAGAGAAAAGTTGGATGCGAACAGTGTTCCTAGGTCCCTAGGGATGGACACTCCCAAGTACGGATGGCCCCACATTCTATCCTCATACCTTCCAGTTCACTTTTACCTTCGACCCGCGGTCTCTGGCCCCCAAATGCATGATGCATGACTTGGATAGATGCATGTTTAGACCTGAGGAGACCCTGAAGCTTCGGATCAGATCTAGGAGGTGCGGGAGGGAGTTATGTACATTGGTCAAATAAGCTGGAATGTCGCCGGCAAATAGCAACATTTTGAAGTGTAGATCACTGCACTAGACTCCGGTGATTCCGGGGTCTGACCTGATCGCAATAGCCAGGGGCTCCATCGTAAAGGCACATAGGAGGGGAGAGATGGAGCATAAGGGATGCCGAAATAGTGCCATTGACAGATACCCTTGCCGAAGGGCCGTTATACAGAGTAGCAATCCACCTACGGAACTTGTCTCTCAGACCCATTTTTTGAAGGACCATACCCAAATAGGGCCATTCAACGCGGTCAAAGGCCTTTTCCGAGTCCAATGAGAGGATATAGGCCTCTACGTCGTGATTTGAAACCTCATGCATGAGGTCAATAGTCTTCCTTATATTGTCTGCAACCTGATATGATGATCGTTTATTTATATAGCGCCTATACACAATGTGTTTCAAAGCGCTTCAAGGCAAGGGAGGGAACAAGAGAAAATACAACCACATTCTTACAGGCCATGAACAGTAAGGATGTGAAATTAACTATCATACTCGGCCTGATGACATTTCAGATAGTGCAAGAGCTAAAACATAGATAAGGAAGGAAGGGGGAGAGTGGGAAGGAAATGGAAACAGACAGGTGACTACCGTACTAGGCCTGACGACATTTCTGGTAGAGCCGGAGAAAAACAAAAGGTGAGGGAGAGGGGTGCAGAAAGGGAGGGGAGGAACAAAACAAGCGACTATCATACTAGGCTTTACGACATTTCAGATAGTGCTGGAGGCGTGGTGGGGAGGAAAAAAACAGTAATGGGAGGGCGGAGGAAACAGACAGGGTTGCTATCGTATTAGGTCCAGGGACAATTCTGATAGAGTAAGTGCATAGAAGAAAGTAAGGGGAGGAGATAGGAAAAGGGAGAAGGGAAAGGAGGAGAGAAAGAGAGAGTAAGCAGTCAAAAAGAGTGGAGAAGCAAAAGTGGAGAGCGAATACAATTGCAGAAGTCATTAGTAACACATAATGTTGCAAGCCAGGATACAAGATGAAGATGGGAACAGCCTGATTCAGGGCCACCATGAGTACAAGATGCAAAGGAAGTCCAGCATGAGAGTTGAGAAAGAGTGACGCACCGTGAATGAATGAAGTCCATAAAAGTCAAATCCAGCATTGGCCACAAAACAGTGATGGTGAAGGAAGGCACCAGGTGGGTGGGGCTTGCTAAGTGGTGAAATAGAGCAGTAGGCAGGAAGGTACCAGGTGGGCGGGGCTTAGGCCAGGTGACCTAGATCCACTTGCACCTGCTCCCCATCTGCAAAGGAAAAGAAGCTGGAGGGCTCCTTAAGTAGAGAAACAGAGCGGCAATGCCTTCCAGGAATAAAACCAACTTGATCTCCATGGACCAAGGACGGGAGGATCTTAGCTAGCCTGTTAGCGAGAAGCTTGGCCAGGATCTTAACATCTGTGCTCAGGAGAGAAATAGGACGGTATGATTGGCATTGGGAGGGGTCTTTTCCCTCTTTAGGGATCACTACTATAAGAGCCGACATCATTGATTGAGGGAGGGCTCCTGTATCCAAAGCGGAGTTAAAAATATTTTGGACATGAATGGGGCGAGAGTGGAACGAAAAGCTTTATATAAGCGGACTGTGAAACCATCATCCCCAGGAGAAGTACCTCCCTTAAACGTGGAAATGGTGCTTGTTACCTCTTGAGGAGTAATGGGAAGCTCGAGGAGACCGGTCAAATCGGGCGGGAGGCAGGGAATGGGCAGAGAATTTAAGAAGCGATCAATGTCTGAACCGTTATCGCCGTACTCCGCAGTGTATAGGTGTTCATAATATTGGCGAAACTGTTCCACTATCGATGCATTGCTAATGTGTTTCTTCCCCTCTGAGGAACGAATGGAGTCCACCCTCCTGCTGTTTCTACATTCTTGCAACCTCCAGGCCAGAATCTTATCTGCCTTTTCCCCCTTCTCCATGTATTTCTGTTTTAGGAAGGGGGGGCTCAGATCCCTATTAGTATGTCCTATGGAGGAGACCGTGGTGGCTCCATGGGACAGATTTTTACAGCTGGTGGAGGATGGGAAGCAGGTGGATGGTAAGAGGGTAGCCAAGCAGTCATTGCAAACAGGCCTGGACATAGCTTACTGCTTTGGCAGAGCAATGGGTTCAGCAGTAGTAATGAGACGCCAAGTGTATCTAAACATTTCTGGCTTCTCTAATACCCATTGAAGGTACCATGCTTTTCGGTCAGAAAGCGGACAAATCCGTGGAGAAATTGAACAAATCCAAGTTGGATGCTAAATCATTGGGCCTAGCGGTGCAGCCGGCCAATCATTCCTTCAGCTTGTCCTCCAGGGGCAGAGGCTATAGACGTTACATACCCTTTGTCAAGAAGATGCAGATCCCGCATGCCAGGCAAGGGCAGCAGCGCTTCTCGCGTCCAGGAATGGGCAGAGCCAGAAAGCAGCAACAATGGCAGGGACAACCCATGCCATCTAAGCCGCTTTCATTTTTCCCCTCCCACAGTGCACCGGTTGGTGGACGGTTGGCAGGGCATTGGCCCCAGTGGCCCCAGTGGCAGGAAATAACTTAAGATGCATTGGCCCTGCAGTTAATTCGGTGGGGTTGTTTGCCTTTTCTAAAGAAGTCTCCAGACAGACCTCCCCCAATCCAACCCGGGACAGGAGCTCCAGGAAGAACCGAGAGCCCTGTTGTCGAAGGGTGCCATGGAAGAGGTACCTCTGGATCAGAGATGGTCGGTTTGGTTTTCCCGATATTTTCTGGTGCCCAAGAAGGGAGGAACACTTGGCCCCATCCTGGACCTCAAGACATTGAACAAGTTCCTGAGGAAGGACACATACAGGATGGTGACGTTGAGAGAGATTCTCCACGCTCTCGAACTTCAGGACTGGCTTGTGTCAATAGACCTACAGGGCACTTATTTCCATGTGCCGATACACCAAAAGCACAGGAAGTTCTTAAGGTGCCACATAGGGGACTACAAGTCCTTCCTTTTGAGTTGACCTCCATACCAAGGGTCTTCACCAAGCTTATGGCGGTAGTTGTGGGCCACCTCAGGAGATCCGGGATCCACATATTTCCATACCTGGGCGGCTTCGTGATCCGAGGGAAGTCCGGGGGGCAGATTTTGTCTCATCTAGAGGACACCTGCCTTCTTCTGCACTTGCTGGGCTTCTCCCTCAACTTGACGATGTCCGATTTGACACCAGGTCAGCATCTCTAGTTTATCGGAGCAGTCCTAGACACCCGGGTATGGAAGGCTTTTCCTTCCGAAGAGAGAGCCAGCACCATAGCCCATATGGTGTTTTTGTTTCAGAACTATGCCACGCTTCCAGCGGCTTCCTTCCTCCACCTCTTGGGTCTCATGGCCTCCTATATTTTTCTAGTGCCAGAAGCCAGGCTGCGTATGGAAAAACCTCCAGTGGCTCCTGCAGGACCAGTGGTCTTAGTATCTGAGAGCACTCATGGATCGCCTTTCAGTGTCCAGCCAGGTAGTCTGCAAACTCTGTTGGTGGAACACTCACAGCAATCTCTTAGCGAGGGAATCTGTTATGTCTTACCGATCCTGGTTCATTAGCTTTTTCCTAAGTATATGTGAGCCTGTGCCTGGAATGCTTGTATTATAGTGTTCCATCTAGAATGTTTTGGTGTGAGTGCCAAGGTTCTCCCTTTTCAGTTGGAAAATGAGCTGAACAGAGGGGGAACCGGTGGATGCTTCCCTCCCTTATGTACTTATCCTGCCTGTTACCTATTACCTGTGACTTATGTACCACAAACCCACTAAAGTCTCTTAACTCAACCTGGTCTCCTGGATCATCATTGCAACCCCTCAACTTGCGTTGTAACACTGGCGACGAGGATTTTGGTGATTGAGGTGTACGTGGGGCTGAAAAGCAGCAAGAAAGGACAGAAAAGAAGCAAACCTGTGCCAGAAGGAATATGGTGCACAGGAAGTTGCCCACCAAAAAGGAGTGAGGAACCAGAAGCATCCACCAGCCGCCCCCCCGGACCCAAGGTGAGCGCGCCCCATGTCCTGCATGACTGATTAGTAAGGGACATTTGTAACAACCTTGGGGGGGGGGGGGGGGCAGCGCTTCTCACTTTCATTTGTTCTGCATCTGCCACAGCAAGGGCTTCTTAATATATGAAGGCATAGGCGCATTTTTAGTTTGGCGCTTCACAAGAAGTCAATGGCGTGTTATTGGCAGAGCAAGGGATCGGGGGAACTAAAGAGAGACTCTGCTTATCAGCAGTGCAAGTGGCTCCAGCGATAATGCGCATAGAAGTAGCCGGGCATTTGACATCACGCCCACGTTCATGAGACTTTTACAAGCTGCGTTTGAACATGCTGTAAAAAGTAGCGGCTGCAAGTCATATTAACACTGATTAGGAGTTAAAGGCGCAGCTGGATTGACTGTTCATTACCTTCGGCATTACTGGAACGTTACATGTACTGCAATGACTGGAGGATGCATTTCAAGGCTATCAAAATGAAAGCGGCAGGCATTTATTTTCTATTAGCATTTCCATTTTGTCTGATCGGATCTTCAGGAAAGTTTCTGCCTTTCGATTTTCTTGAAAGTGTAATGTGCGAACTCAAAATGTTTTGCCTTATGTACATTGCAATTTTTTTTGTGACATTGCCATTTTATTGAGCTGATATTTAAGAGTTGAAAGCAACATGCAATGTACCCATGCAACGTTTCTTTATATTGTAAATGCAAAGGCCATCACATGCTAAAATGTTGTTTGGAAAATGAAAATGAAGGCAATGCATCACTTTGGGAATGTGATATATGAAAACGTGGGTCACATTTTGCAGGCATTGTGATGTAGTTTTTATGGTTTGTTATATGGCATTCTATAACATGTTTCTGGGAAAGGAGTTTCCTGTTTTTTGTGGCAATAGCGTTGGCAGGAGTGTTGATTTACAGGGGCCATGTGCTGTGTGTCTCTTTATTGGTGTGAATATAGTTATTGGTGTATGCCAAACTGTAAGCATGAGTGTTACCCAAGGGTGGGCAATTGAATTATTTTTTGGAGCCATATGGTGGCTATGTGCCAATAGGCAGTGTTTTATTATGGTGCCAATGTGTTTTGTTTGGCAAGTGTTTTAGTAATTGCATTGGACCTAAAGTTATGGTGCCAATGTTGGTTATTGGCAGGTTTTAATTGGAAATGGCACCAATGTTTTCAGCAGGTTTTAAGTGGTAATGGAATGGAATTAATGCAACCAAAAGAAATGGCAGGTAATAAAATGTATAGTGTAGTTTGCAGTAACTAACCCACAGCTACATATCAACAAAGACTCTGCAGGCATAACATTTTGAACTTTTATTGCGGCGCACCTAATTTTTGGATTATCAAAATTTGTTATGCTGAATTCGTCTTGTTGTTTTTGTGTGGATATTGTGAGTGCCATAGAACTACTGCATTTCTTTGATATGTTCACCTTGACAATGTTTTTATGAACCTAACAATTTGTCCATGGTATATGTCAAAACTGAACTTTGCAAGCATGGTTTTTGGGACTCGCTATGGTGGTGTAACTTAAAACGTTTTATATTCCCAAATTTTTCAAGCTGAATTCGTTCATTAGTTTATTTAACAAACTGTGTAGGTTATTAATAAGTCAGCTGTGTCATTGTGGTTGTGTGAACGTCTGATTGCCAGTATGAGAGCATGGTTTGCTCATTGTCTAGTAATAGGTTAGTTCCTTGACCTTTAGGCATGCCTATGTTTAATATGCATAGTTGTGGCGAGCATTCTCTTGTTCAGGTAGTGAACTTACATAGGTTCAAATGTTAATGTGCTCAGTGGTGAGCATTGGTGTTTCAAGGTTAGTAGCTAGGTTACAGACCTGGTTTTATGTTGGCACATTTTTGTGTCAATGTGTTAGTTAATGATTGATCATTTGGTTGGGCATCAACATTGGTGCTATTTGTCACCGTTAATGTGGTTGGTGCTCAGCAGGATGTTATGTGGAGGCAATTTGTATCTCTATTAACCCTGTAGTTTCTTTCAAGAAGCTTTTGATGTTGGAGAATGTTGTAACAGGGTTAATTATATGATGTAGGTGGTCAGGTTTGTTTATTAGATTGTGGGCTGGTTCCCTGTAGCTGAGTTCCATAAATGGCCATTATGGTTCTGGCGAGTGTCTTGTAGTGGATTAGCTATTTTTAGCTATATCATGGAATTGGAAGAGAAAAGCATATGACTATTAATGGTTTGCTGGATGGGATATGGAAGGATAGTTTTTTTTAGATATATTGTCCATTTATGACTTTTCCTTCAGTTTCCTTCCTTCATTGTATTGTCATGTAAGGGGGGAGATGTGTTATGTCTTACCTATCCTGGTTCATTAGCTTTTTCCTAAGTATATGTGAGCCTGTACCTGGAATGCTTGTATTATAGTGTCCCATCTAGAATGTTTTGGTGTGAGTGCCAAGGTTCTCCCTGTTCAGTTGGAAAATGAGCTGAACAGAGGGGGAACTGGTGGATGCTTCCCTCTCTTATGTACTTATCCTGCCTGTAACCTATTACCTGTGACTTATGTACCACAAACCCACTAAAGTATCTTAACTCAACCTGGTCTCCTGGCTCATCATTGCAACCCCTCAACTTGCGTTGTAACAGAACCCTTCTGCCCTCCTTGGCTCCAGGCCCGAGTGGTCACAGATGTGTCCCTGAAAGGTTGGGGCACCCGCTGTGAGCATTTGCAGGTGAGGGGCCTCCGGTCTCCATCAGAAGCCAGGTGGCACAACAGACTGGAAATACGGACCGTCAGGCTAGCCCGGAGGGCCTTTGCCCCGCGTCTCAGAAGGAAGCATGTCCTTGTCCTGACGAACAACACGGTGGCCATGCGCTACCTCAATAAGAAGGGTGGTATGCACTCCTGCACAGAGGCAATAGCTGTAGTTCTGGTTATGACAGAACCAAATCACGGTCTCTGCAGTTCATCTGGAAGGGACAGAGAACACCTTGGCAGATGCTCTGAGCAGGCACAGCAGTCTCACATGAGTGGGAAGTGTGCCAGGAAGTCCTCAAGGTCGTCTTCGCTCTCTGAGGTACCCCAGCAGTGGATTTGTTCACCACAAAGTCCAACGGGAGGTGCCAACAGTTTTGCTCTAAGGAATTCCCAGCGAACTGTGCACTGGGGGATGTGTTTCTGGTAGACTAGATCTTCCCTCAACTCTAGGCGTTTCCCCCGATTCCTGTCATTCCTTGGGTTCTCAGGAGGTTTAAGAGATTCTTAGCGATCTTGATCGCCCCAGATAGGGCGAGGAGAACGTGTTACTCCAATCTCCTGGATCTGTCCACCTCACTGGTTGCCTTGGCGTCTGGGTCTCCTGACCCAGTCAGAGGGTGCATTGCTCAACCTGACTCCGGATTCCCTCAGCCTACATGCGTGCTCTTGAGAAGATGAGGTATGATGACTGGGACCTCTTGGAGGAGGTACTTGAGGTGTTGCTGGCTGCACACAGACCTTCTACAAGATCTCTGTATGCATGCAGGTGGAGAAGATTTGTGGCATTGTGCATGGAACACGAGTCTGACCCGATCTCTTGCCCCACCACCACAGTGATGGAGTTCCTTTGGTCACTGGCCTCTTCAGGCTGCCACAGTCAAAGGGTATTTGGCAGCCTTGTCTGTGTTCAAGAAGTCCCCAGACCGAAGGTTCCTTTTTTTTTATTATTCTGGTCATAGCCCAGTTCCTAAACGGCCTTCTCAACAGGTTTCCGCCAACCCTGTTTGTTGTCCCAGATTGGGATCTTAATCTGGTTTTGACCTACTTGATGGCGAATTCGTTTGAGCCAATGCACTCATGTTCTTTGCAGCTGTTATCCCTTAAGACAGTCTTCTTGTTTTGCGATCACATCTGCCCAGAAGGGTTAGCGAGCTGCAAGCCTTGTGCTGCAAACCTTCTTTTATGAGTTTATTTCTTGAGACCGTCTCTCTGTCGAGCCCGGATTCCTACCTAAGTTGGTTTCAGAATTCCATCTGTCCCAGTCTATTGATAAACCCGTCATTTATCCTCCGCCACAATCCCACGAAAGAGGAAGAGCGGTTTCACCGCCTTGATCCCAAGAGAGCATTACATTTCTATGTTGCTTGCACATCTGAGTTTCTGAATTCAGACCAGTTGTTTGTGGCCCATTCCTGGTCTAGAAAAGGTCTTGCCATCACTAAGCAAACCCTGTTACGTTCGATTATTTCATGCATATCCGAGAGTTACCAATCGGCAGTCAGGGCGCTTCCAGCAGGCATCAGGGCCCACTCAACCAGAGGGGTTTCAGCCTCTTGGGGATACATGCCTGGCAGCCACTTGCTCATATTTACACACATTCACCAAGCACTATGCCTTCGATGGTGCACTGGGAGCGGTTCATCAGAATCTGCTTGTTTAAAACTCCTGCCCTCCTCTGTTAGTCTAACTGCTTGGGCAGCCTATCGAGATTTGGAATCTGCGGGAGAAAAGCAATCCATTGAAGGAGAAATGACTCACCATAATCTTTCTACGGATTCTTCTCCTGCAGGTTCCTCATCGACTCTCCCATCCATCCCTGCTTAGGTTTTGTGGCTTGTCGTTTCTATACAAACGAGAAGACACCTGGTGATGACTCTTGGATGACCGTTTGTCTTCCATATAAAAAAGTTTGTTTTTCACTCATTGTTGTGTGGGATGTATCCTTGTTAAAAAAAAATGTTACCGGCTGACTAGCCGTCTCCTGTTTTTCCTATTGCATCGTTCAAGTGCGCGGGGAAAAATTGAGGAACTGAAGCATGGGGTGTAGTGACGTGCTATATATAAAACACTTGACGTCACTTCCGGAGCAGACGATCAAGAGCCGAGCAAGACGGATAGACAGCAGAGTCGAGGTACACTATGCCCCCTGTCAAATTTTCCGAACAGCAGAGCTGGATGATGGATATCTACCAAGATGTGGAATCTGCAGGTGAAGAATCCATAGAAAGATCATTATGGTAAGTAATTTCTCCTTCTCTGAACATTTTCTTTGGAGCACTGATTTTTGGTAGAGAGCATCACCCACGTCTTGTGTTGTAGTTGTGAGGATAGCGTAGGTTTATGACACAGGCAGACTTTTGCTTTTGGACATTCTGACGTTTAGGTTGCTTAGGTTTCTTTAGGCAGGGAAGTCCCACCATAATATAGGGTTAGTTAGGCGTTGCATCTTCCCGATTATAAATAAAGATGTTGAAATATAGTTTAATTGTCTGTGTCCTCTCTCCTTATAACTTGCCTTCTTCACATTGCCCGAATTCAGACAGAAGACTGGTTTGTCTTCCGCTACAACAAGAGGGTTCAAAACATGTTTCAGGTCCCTCAATATGTGGCCAGACGTCTGTCAACCGTTGGAAAGCCATGCGGCTGCTAGGGATGATGGTGGCTTGCATCTTCCGAGTGTCAGGCAAGCAGTCAGTGTGACGATATAGTGGTTTTCTCGATAGCCCTCGTTCAGTTTCTGCAGTGGTGGTTGAAGGAGAACCTTCTGAATGGTAAATCCTTCACCACCCCCGCAGTAGAAGCCATTCTCACGACAGGCGCATCCCTGTCAGAATTGGGGAGCACACCACCTACACCAGGCAGCGTATGACATGTGGGCACAATCCGTAGCAACCAAACCGATCAATCTGTTGGAACTACTTGCTGTATTCAAATCCTTAAAGGCTTTTCAAGCACAGCTGTAGGGGAAAACATTTCTGGGCCTTACAGACAGCACTAAGGCCATGTATTACCTGAACCAACAGGGGTGCATTCACTCTCCAGGGCTGTGCAAACTATCACAAAGCATTTTGAAATGGGCACTCAAACACAGCATGTTCCTACTGTCACAACATGTTCCTGGGGAGCACAATCTTCTGGCAGACATGCTCAGCAGAGACTTGCAGCTACCCGTTGAACACAAGTGGCGCTTGCTAGAACACATTTTACACAAAGTCTTGTTCGAATTGGATCATCCAGACATTGACCTTTTTGCAATACTGGAGAACATGTAATGCCCAGACTACGCCTCCAGGTACCCCCAGAGAAAGTCCTAGGGGGAACGGTCGATGGATAACATAGGGAGATTGGCTTATGCTTTTCCCCAAGTTCCCCAACTCAACAGGATAGTGCACAAAATGCACCAGGAATAAGTCACACTGATCCTGATGGCACCAATGTGGGCTCTTCAATGTCCCTTTCCCTTCTGACTGCTTTGCCCATTAAACCTGCTGTCCCTAGACCAAGGGACTACACTGCACTACGCCCATACCCTCAAACCTTCAACTTGGCAGCATGGCTCCTGAAGTCATATTTGGGCATCTCCAACTACCTCAAAAGTGTATGGACATTCTTAAATGGTATGGAAACCTAACACTAGACACTGTTATTCCAGGAAATGGAAGCATTTTGTCATTTGTTGCAGCACTAGAAGGATCAACCCTATTGACTGTTCACCTACAGACAGTCCTTTATCTCACAGAACTCTTAGACTCAGGACTTGTTTTCAACTGAATAAAGGTCCACCTTGTTGCCCTCTTTGTTTACACCACTTCTCGGAGCAAGATTTCCTGGTGGAAAATCCCAGTGATTAAAGCATTCATAGAAGGGGTAAAAAGAATTCACCCTCCTATTCCTAATCTAACTCCTGGATGGGACTTGAATGTTGTTCTTACAAGACTAATGGGGCCTCCTTTTGTGCCAATGCACAAAGCTAGTCTTAAATATCTCGCCTATAAGAGTGCTTTTCCGGTGGCTATTACCTCTGTTAGGAGGGTTGGTGAACTGCAGGCTCTTTCAGTTCAAGACCCCTTGTTAGCATTCATAAGTACAAAGTTATCGCACACACCCACACCTTGTGCCTAAATTCATTTCTAAGTTCCATGTGAACCAATCCATCGAGCATCCATCATTCTTTGAAAAACCCATTAATTCATTGGGCAGAAGCCTCCATACACTGTTAGAACAGTGGTGTATTACCTTGATAAGAACTATTCCACTTATTTGTGTCTGTTGCCACTGTTAGAGAAGGGGACCCTGTCTCTAAGTTGGCAATCTTTAGATGGATTGTTAAAGGCATCCAAGTGTGTTACTCTCTAGCTAAGAGATTTACCCTTTATGCCTAGAGCACATTCTACTTGAGGCACAGGAGCTACTATAGCTTTTATTGCAAATGTTCCTCTTTATTCTGTTTGCAAAGCAACTAACTGGAGTTCTGTACACACTTTCACTCAACATTACTGCTTAGACATCCCCTCTAAGATTGATTCTCAGGTGGGCCAGGTGGTGTTCAGACATCTTTACTGCTGTCCTCCTCACATCCCACCACCATCTCCGGGTACTGCTCGCTAATCTATGCACAGCATGTGATTCTAAGCAGATTCACAAGCATCAGAAGACACACATTACTCACCTAATTGTATTTCTGGTGCTTGTATCTGCTTGGATTCACATGCGCCCACAGAGTTGAAGGAACATAGACATCTTACACCTTCCCTTTCTGCAGTACTCACTCACGAATTCTCTGTGGCTCCCTCATGGCAGAACAAAAACAACCGGGGTACCTCGGCATGTAATGGATCTTGTGTACACTATGCGTCATGTTAGAGATAGTGTTAGTTACGCCCATGTCAACGTCCCTTTTCGATCTTTGAAATAAAAGATGCAATACTCTGCGATTACCCCTAGATGTCAGACTATATGCACAGCATGTGAATCTAAGCATATTTTATTTTTTAATTTACTTGTGTCTAATCAAAATTAAAGATTTTTAAAAGGACGAAAGGAATGTTGTTGATTAGCATATAGAAGCACCAAAAATATAATTGTGGTGAGAAATGTAAGTCATGTGCGTTTTGTTTTTATGTGATATTGCTGCCTGCTATTTTCATTTCTTGGTGTGTTCTAAAGGCCTAAATAAATAACTGTATTTTCATAACTGCCTGTCTTAGCTGAATTGTTAATCTGTGTGGACTCGTTGGCGCTCCTGACCATGTCCACACTCTCCTGAGACTCAGCATTCACTGCTCTCCACACTACCTTGATTGCGTTTTGGCTAAACCCTGACTCTTCCTGTTCACCAAACTTGGGTAGACTCCTAAAATCTGCCCACCATCAATTTAGAAGTCCATCTTAACAATAGTGCAGTGGCATATCCTTCAGGGAGGAGGGTTAGGAAGCAGAAGGGCAGTTCTTAAGTCATGCATGGTGGTGGCGTTCACATAGTGCTTTGCCAGTGAGATGAAATGTGGTATTACTGACAGATGGATGAGATAGAGCATGGGGCAGGCAGTCGTAGGAATCACTTGACCTTACTGCTCTTTGCCATGATGGCGGGTGCTGTGATTACTAGCAAGTTGCGATAAGTAGGTGGGGTGGTATGTGAACAGGCTTATGAGTTAGGGTTTTGGTTGACCTTTGATGGCCTTGTGGAGAACAGGGTAGGCAGATGCCTGCAGAAAATGTGGCTGCGGGTTGCTAAAAAGCTCAAGCCCCCTGTTGGGCAAGCGCTAGCCCTTCCAGAGGCCTAGTTCCTGGAAGTATGGCCCACTTTCATGAAAGCTCCTTTTTTTGTTTTTGGAAGGTTTGGATGTGGTGATGCTTTGAAAGCAACATTCATGTGACCGGGCCCCCCAACAAGTTTCTTCTGGACCTTATATGGCTGCTTTTGGTACAAGACTGCTGGGTGCTTGTAACAAATGGTACCAGTGTTCTGAAGAGCTCACACCCCTAGATGGGCAAGTGCTGTCCTCTCCAAAATCCAGCTTACTCCCCAACATATTATCTGAGGGGGGGACCTCCCCTAGCGACAAAATGGGGTACTCTTGAAGCATGCCTAAATGCTATTCGGGCTACTAAGAGTTTAACACCGAACATGAGACGCAGCTGCAGCACAGGGAGACCTTAGTAGTGTGTCACCAAAAAGAAAGCTTGGCAAGCAAAAATCCAGCAAAATGTTTTGGGATCTTCTCAAGTTAATGAAAGGACCCCAAAATGGAATTTTGACCTAAAACATGGACCTCTTTTCAGTGTAGGCAGCATTTAATAAAGTAAGGCCAGTCATGTCTTGTTAGTGCATGGGTGGTAGATTGCATGCTGTTTGTTGTTGGTGTGGTGGGTGGGTGGGTGTCTGGCTAGTTGAATAAGTTTACACACATTTGCTGCAGTAGTGGGGTCTGCCTTGTATGCCATAACATAATGTACAATGACTGCCTTCTCCTGTGTTTTTGTTTCTGTAGGGATTTCAACTTACAGCTTTTGACGATGCTCGACCTGTCTGATACTCCAAGCGTGTCTCTGCTACAGAAATCAGGTTAACCTGCTCTTTTGGTCTTCTTTTTCCCCTTCACTCACCCTGTGCATGCTGCTAAATCCCCTCGCTCAAGAGCTCATATTCTGTGATGGTAGAGGATCGGTCAGGTACGGGTAGCAAGCCAAGCATGAGTTTGTCCATCTCTGCTCCTACTGAAGGATCTGTGTGCAGAACCTCCCACTGAATCATTTTGAGTGTACAGTGCCCCACTCCTTGTTACTATTAAATCGGTATGAGAGTGTTTGTAAGATAAAGTCATTCCTTTCCACAGTTTCCTTGTCTTTGGTATTCTAGCTCTAGTGCCAGCTGTTTGTCAGGAGAAATGTCTCTTAAGTGCATTTTCCCCTCCATTTGTGAACCCCCCAAACGTTTGGCTTTTGTTTAGAGTACCTACCGTGACTTTTTCCAGTGAAGCACAGCCTTCAGCTGCGCTTCTCTGGGCTTCCACTCATTTGTTATGGGGAAACGGATACGACCTTCCATCTGTCAGTACTGGGAAACTGTTTTCCTTAGTCTTTGACCTTGTTGCCATTTCTTGGTAACTTTGTATCTATGTGCCAAGTACCTTAAAGTATCGTGCATAGAGGTCCTTTTGGTTTATGGCCCTAGCCACCTTCTAAGGATTTTCTGGTGTTTGTACAAGTGTTCCTAGGACGAACTGGCGGCAGCAGTTTACTTTTAAAGTATTTTTGCTTGGTTTTTATGGACCATACTGCGTTTACCGCAAGACTGTGGCCAGTGCCGAAAATGGCCGTGCCACAAAGTCTTTTGTTCTGTCCTGTGTCCGTTTTGTCCCTTTGCCTTCCCCCAGGTCGAGAGACCCGGGTATTCCTTATTTGGGCATGCAGCCTTGTGCGAAAAATGCAACTTTTGCAGGCTCCTGCATGTCCCGTGTGCTAGTGCCCAGGAAGTGTGTTGGGATTGTCTGGTCCCAGTCCACATTACTGGTGCCAGTATCTGGTAAACTTGAATGACTGGAATCACCTTGAGCCACGATTGGCCCACGTTTGGCTTGCATGGAATAGAGCAGATATTCAATTGGCTATCTGAGATTTGAGCACAAACCGAATCTTGGATAAGAGAAGGGGCTCTGCATCCATTCCAAGTCGATCTACCGAGGTTCACAACAAACCTCATAAGGAGCCAAGTATCCTTAACAAAAAGCAGACTCGTGGAACAGCCAGTGACGTACTTGGAAGTTTGCCATCCTAACCCCGCTTTTGGCCTGTCTGACCCCTTTTTCTTCATTATGCCCCTTTTGGAGTAGTGGGAACTACTACTCTCAGCTTCTCCTACTGACCCTTGAAAAGAGCCTCTCCAGAAGTGTTCCTGGGCCATCCAGTGAACTGACCAGCTTGAACCATGTGTATCGCACAGGAACACTGCCGTTCGAGTTGAGATTCGAGATTCTGGGAATCGTTAGCTTGTGGTCCTGGGTCCTCTCGCGCCATAACTCGTCCTAGCTCCTCTGGGTTGCGATTTACCAGTGCACGAAGCCGCAAGCATTTGCTGTCCCGGCGTCACCCCACTGTGGTGACCAATGCTGAAAGTGCATGCAGTTCTTGCCTACTGTGTCCTGAAACGTGCTGCACCAGAACTATCCTTCTTTCAAGGGCTGAGAAAAAGCAAATGTGTCAGATGATCGTCCCGTATCGCAGCCACTGAGACTCAGATCGTCCTGAAACTGCAGTGTTAACTCCAACGGGCGAAGTGGGCTAGACTGCTGAGCTTATGGCCCTTTAGATCGTGCATATGTAATGGATGGGATTACACCAGAATAATTCTGAGTCTAAATAACCAGACTAACTCCAGAAGATAAGTCACTGTTTTATTAACAATTAACTAAAACAGGGAGGTTATAACGACCATCAAAGGACGTATGGTCATCAATGATCTCTGCAAAAAATACAATTCTTATACTCAATAATGCGTCAGAGTGATGTCATACTACGTGGCAATAGTGAAAAACCTCAAAGGGTCGGAATTGGTTGGGGGAAAGATCTAGATATACACTTATATATGAGCTAGGATTGTTATTGGCTGTCCTTTATCAGGTGAACAACTTATGCCTACCTCTTAAAACATTTAATTTCAGAAACATTATATTCAATTTTCCATTGGTGTTACAAGCTATAAGGTCTTTCGTTACGTGGACTAATACAATTGGTTGGCACGCTTGTGCCATGTCTGGGACATTCAGTTAATTTAGCAGCATGTAAGCCCAGGTGCAGGTGGGTAGGACACGGAACTACATCACCACCCAATTAGCCCAGCATCTCATCACCCATGCCTTCTGCCATGAAATTGTTTTTGTACTTGGCCTTGTAGAGTATTCTCGTCTTTGGGAATGCACGGAGGGGGGGGGCATTCGCTATTGTGTCTGGAACTCCCAAGTTCAAGCTCTATTTTCATCCTTGGGTCTTGTGACAGGAGACTATGATTGGGTCCGTTTTGCAACTTTTAAATGATCTAAATTAATTAAAACTTGGCATCCTTTGTGTTCTTTCTTGCACCTTAACATGAGAAGATTTATTCTCTGCACACTCCTTCAGAGTAGATAGCTGACATCAATTTCTACGATCTTGACTTTAGGCCAGGCAGCCTCACTGTTAGGGAGAATTCTCTGTTTAGGCTGAATTTCCTAACCTAGCGAGTCCCCCAGCAGCTTTGCTGGATTTTTGGGGGTTTATTTTTTTCTCCTGCCAAGAGTGAGACTCTTTTACCCTCACTCTTGGACATGATTTGAGCCGGCCGGCTCACCACTTAGTATATTTGAGTGACAGCTAGGCTGAGTGAATGGGGGTTTTCTGCATAAAAGCAGGGCTTTGGGGACTGGAACTTCAGAAGTCGCCACAGGACCTAAGAATCAGACGAGGGAGAAGCTGAGCCGACCTGCTACGACGACACCACTGGTGGAGCCCTGCTGAACCGTCTCACCACTTTTCCCAACGACAGAGGAGATCTCCAGCCTGGAGAGTCTTCTTCCTTCGACTGATGGGGATAACCAGTCTGCTTCTCCAGCATTGGATCTTTCATGGATTCACATGCTTAGAATATTCCCCGTCGTCAGACTGGGACCCCTCGGTACACATATATAGCCTTTTCCTATAGGAAAACTTCCGACACTTTTGTGTCCTATCTACGTCCTTTTAGGACCCGCCTACGCATGCTCGGCAGGCCGTCCCAGTATAAGAGGCCCGCCCCCGCGGTTCCCCTTCAGATTTCAACCGTCTCCAAAGTAGTGGGATCTCCTCGTGTTGTCTTACTATTTTGTACTAGGTTGCCTTATTGGATTTCGAGTACGATATGTCCTCTGTATCAGGAAAAGCGCTGTTCCGTCCATGCGCGACGTGCGGCTTGAAAAAGGTTTACGAGGGGGACGGACATATGGATTGTATATATTGCCTCCACCCTCACCATTCGGCGGATGCCTGCGACATATGCAAGGGGTTTTCTCAAAAAACCCTCAAAGACCGGAACTGACGCCTGGTGGCATGGCTGACTGAGGGTGCGGGGGCATACCCCCCCCTCGGAGGTAGGCTCCACACAGTCGGCGAAAACATCACGCCGCGCGGCCTCGTCGGAACCACCGGTGAAGAAATCTAGATTGTCGGAAAAAAAGTCGTCTGGAACTCACTCCACTACAGACTCCTCGTCAAAGAAATCATCCTCATCAAAAAAGCATGAGAAGGAAAGGAAATCCTCCTCTGGCGATCATCACAGATCGACCACGAGTCGTGAGTCGAGTAAAAGCGGGCACAGTGTGGAGAAGGCGGGACCGCCAAAACCACCTGCGAAGCCTGCGTCGTCGACGGCGATCCAGTCACCGCCGCCTTCCCGCCACTAGCGCAAGGGGCATCCTCCGTCCCGTCGACGAGAGCCTCGTCGACGAGGGTCCTACAGGAGGCCTGGAGGCCTGAAGTCCTCGACCCTACCCCCCAGGGGCTTTGCTACAAGAGCAAGCTATGTTGCTGGCCTCGGAGGACGAGGACGAGAGCGAGAGAGTGGCTGGCCCAGCAGACCTAGGGCTACGAGCGGATGCCAAGTCGTCGACGAGGGCATCCGTTACACCGGTATCTGCCCCTCTCCTCAATCCTCAATCGGTTTTGTCGTTGGATATTCTGTCCTCGCTTCAGTCCTTTCTACGGTCGTTGGACCAGCGACTTCCCCCGGTCAGCCTGCCACAGTCACCCGTCGACGAGCCGGGCCCGTCCCGTCAACCGCCGCACCCAGTACGCCAATCTCAACAATGGCGCAGGAGGAAGGTGAGCTGCCAGATTCGGAGTCGGACAGGGGAGCCATGTCAGAGGTGCCTCTATCCCCCTCTAGGGATCTTACCTGGGAGTCAGAGGTGGAGTTAGAAAACCCCAGAAGCCCAGCTCACCCGTCCCCTCTGGACGACATTGCGTCATTCCATTCGATGACGGAGAAGGCATGCAAAGAATTTGGTCTGTCCCAGGAAGAACAGAAAAAGGACTGTTTTTTGTTCGACCACATGGGCAAGAGAAGGAGGTCGGTGTTCTTGATACCGATACTTGACCATGTATGGAAAGAGGGGTTGCAGACAATGAGACACCCATTCTCAGAAACAGCAGTGAAAGGACGCCTAGAAAAATTTTTTTAAGGCTCCAGAGTCTACACCCAAGTGTTTATCCTCTCAACCAAAACCAGACTCGGTGGTGTCAGCGGTGGCAGCGAGGAAGGCAAAGGCACAGCACAAGTGCACGACTCCACCCGAGAATGAAGCGAGACGCCAAGATGCCTTTGGCAAGAAAGTGCTCTCCGTGGGAGCGACCACAGTAAAGGCCGCAAACTCTCTGGCAATTGTGGCCAGATACGATAGGGAGATGTGGCACAGGGTGGCTCCGCTGCTTGATCATCTTCCAGAAGAACAGAGGAAGGCGGCGATGCGACTAGTCCGAGAGGGTGAGGAAGCCTCAAATCACGCAATAAACATTGCGGTGGATCTTGCTGAGTCTGGCTTCAAGCAAGTCAATAATGGGGTCGTATTACTTCGACAGTCATGGCTGAAGTGTACCTACTTCAGGCAAGAGGTACAATACAAGGTCTTAGATATGCCCTTTGAGGGAGACCTTCTCTTCGGTGAGAAGGTGGACGAGGCCCTAAAAGGGATGAAAGAAGATTCGGACACGGCACGTTCTTTGGGTGCCCTCCAGAGTGGCAGGAGCTACAAGTCCTTTCGCCCCTTTAGAGGGGCTTCAGGAAATTCAAGATTCTCTTCTGGAGACAGATCCTTTTTCAGATCGGCTTACCCCTCCCAGGGGTACCGACGTGCCTCACAATCGGCTAACAGTCGACGAAACTTCCAGTCTTCCAGAAAACGACCATCATACCCATCGTCGGCGAGAGACAAGCAAACTAAAGATCAGCAGTGACGTTCCACAACCCGTTCTGGGGGGGAAGAGTTTCAGCGTATGTCGACGAATGGGAAAGGATAACGACGGACCAATGGGTGTTAGATACTATAAGACACGGACACTCTCTTCAATTCAAACACAGCCCTCTGCAAATTCCACCTGCGTTCACCGCTCAGTCCCATATGAAGGCACTGCAACAAGAGGTTACACTCATGTTAGCGAAGGGAGTGATAGAATTAGTTCCAACATCACAGAGAGGCCAAGGAGTCTACTCAAGATACTTCATTGTAAAAAAGCCGAACGCCAAATGGCGTCCCATTCTAGACTTACGCGATCTCACCAAGTCCTTAAAGAGCCTGAAATTCAAGATGCTCACTCTGCAGGAAGTGATCCGCGCAGTTCAAAAGGGAGATTTCCTGGCGTCCCTGGATTTACAGGACGCGTATTTCCATATTCCAATGTGTCGGAAACACAGGAAATTCCTATGTTTTGTAATAGGGCGAACCCACTACCAATTCACGGTTCTTCCTTTCGGGCTCAAAACCTCCCCCAGAAGGTTCACAAAATGCCTGGCTCCAGTGGCTGCCTGGCTAAGGAAGCAAAGCCACCATGTATACCCATACCTCGACGACTGGCTGGTAAGGGAATCCTCCCCAGCGTCGACCAACACAAGTCTATAAGCCACCATGCAGCTTCTACAACGGCTAGGATTCGCCATAAACTTCGAGAAATCCTCTCTGCGGCCATCGAGAACGCTGGTATTCTTGGGGGCACAGTTCGAGACTCAGCTAGGGCTGGTGAAACCTTCTCTCGACAGGACATCGAGACTCATTCAACAGGCGGCCCGGCTACGGCGAAACACCAGGATCTCAGTGAGAAAGTATGTTCCTGTCCTAGGGGCCATGGCATCCTCCATCCATCTGGTGAGAAACTGTCGACTTTTCATGAGGCCAGTCCAAGAATTCCTCGCAGACCGATGGACACAGGCTCAGGGATTGTGGTCGGACAGGATAACCGTCGACGACGACAAGCTACTTCGGACCCTTCAGTGGTGGCAGAGTTCCCACAATCTGAACAAAGGTGTGCCCCTACAGGAGCCGGAGTTCCAGAGCACCATAGTTACGGATGCGTCCCTAACCAGATGGGGAGCGCACATGGGTGCTCTCCAAACGCAAGGTCGCTGGTCTCCAACAGAGTCACTCCTACACATAAACGTACTGGAACTCAGAGCGGTACGATGGGCCTTGAAGGCGTTCCTACCACACATCAAGAGGTTGCGAGTGCGAATACTGACCGACAATACAACAGCCATGTTTTATCTGAGGAAACAAGGTGGGACACGATCAAGGACTCTCTCCATAGAAGCCCAGAAAACATGGCATTGGGCATCAAAGCACGAAATCTCCCTCGTGGCTCATCACCTTCCAGGAGTGAGGAACTGCCAAGCCGACTCCCTCAGCAGAAACATGGCCCAGATACACGAGTGGGAAATGGACACGGGTCACTTGAAGAAAGTGTTCGAGAAATGGGACCACCCCCCTCTGGACGCCTTCGCGACCAAAGAAAACAAGAAATGCGAGAAATTTGCAAGCAGGTGGCCCCAAGAGGGTTCGGTGGGGGAGGCGTTCTCCTTCCCATGGACGGACATGTTCCTCTATGCTTTTCCCCCCGTTTCCCCTCATACGGAAAACAATACAGTGGATACGCAGATACAATTGCCGGGTGATTCTCGTGACACCATACTGGCCGAGGCAACCGTGGTTCTCAGACCTCCTCCATCTATCGCTGGAACATCCCATAGCGTTTCCGAAAGTCCCGTACCTTCTATCCCGGGACAGAGGCACGGTGTGGCATCGCGACCCGGACAGTCTCAACCTTACGTCCTGGCTCCTGACTTCTCGGAATTCGGGGCTTTAGACATTTCAGAGGAGTGCCAAGAAATTCTGCAGGCGGCTAGAGCCCCTTCCACTAACAAATCCTACTCCTATAAGTGGCGGAGATTCTGTGAATGGTGTAGAAAACAGCGGGACCTACAACCATTGTTGGTGACGCCGGAACAAGTTCTACCTAACCTGCTCCTCTTAGCAAAAAAGGGATTGTCCCCCTCATCGATAAAGGTACACCTGGCAGCCATCTCGAGGTTCACAAGGAAGAGGCAGTCGTCTCCTCTATTCAGTGACAGACTGGTGAAACACTTCATGCAGGGTTTATTTCGAGCTTTTCCCCCGGTGAAACGTTTTCCCCCGGCGTGGAGCCTCAACACAGTGTTGGCAGGTTTGATGAAACCGCCTTTCGAGCCTATGGCCACGTCCGACATGAAATTCATTTCGTGGAAGTTGGCATTCCTGATAGCTATCACATCAGCCAGACGTATCTCGGAACTACAAGCGCTGGTCGTGGACCCGCCCTACCTAAGATTCTTAAAGGACAAGGTAGTCCTGGCGACTAACCCTACGTTCGTCCCTAAGGTTCCGACGGTATATCACAAACACTCATCCGTGGTTCTGCCTACTTTTTTCGCCACTCCATCGTCGGCAGCAGAAAAAACTCTTCATACCCTGGACGTTAAGAGGGCTCTGAAATTCTACCTACATCGCACACAAGACATCAGGGCTACTCGGCAACTGTTCGTCGCATATGGTCCGTCGACGAGAGGTAAAGCAATCTCGAAACAGGGATTGGCCAGATGGGTCTCGTCGACGATTGCTTTTTGTCACTCTAAGGCCGGAAGGCCACTGCAAAGACATCCTAGAGCCCATTCTACAAGGTCGATGTCATCCTCAACAGCGTTATGGGCCGGAATTCTGCTGACGGGCATATTCCAAGCTGCGGCATGGTCAGTGCCCCACACGTTTACCCGCCACTACTTCCTTGCCAGGCAGCATGCGGATGAGGCGCAGATGGGAAGAGCTGTCCTGCGCCATCTGTTTCAGTAAGGT
The DNA here is from genome assembly GCF_040938575.1 of Ambystoma mexicanum. Lineage (NCBI taxonomy): Eukaryota > Metazoa > Chordata > Amphibia > Caudata > Ambystomatidae > Ambystoma > Ambystoma mexicanum. The sequence goes on along the minus strand of NC_090934.1, from coordinate 381,143,220 downwards.
AAGCTCCACGTTGTGGAGAGTGTGTTTTCTACCTTTGATGACAGTATACTTTTGGTGGGAAAGGTTATATGAGTAAACTTATTACTGCTGCGCATATGTGTTGAGTAGTAGGGTGAGGGTACGTTACATTGCATTCTCACCACCGTCTCAAGTGTTACTGCTATACAATCTATTTTAAGCATGTGAATCCATGAAAGATCCAATGCTGGAGAAGGGAATAGTTTCTTACCTGTAACTACATTTCTCCAGCATTGGTATCTTTCATGGATTCACATGCGCCCGCCAAGCCTCCCCGGAACTGCAATGTATGTGATGGATAAGTTTAACCCTTCCTACTTTGGAGGGGCCGAAATCTGAAGGGGAACCGCGGGGGCGGGCCTCTTATACTGGGACGGTCTGCGGAGCATGCGTAGGCGGGTCCTAAAAGGACGTAGATAGGACACAAAAGTGTCTGATATTTTCCTATAGGAAAAGGCTATATATGTGTACCGAGGGGTCCCAGTCTGACGACGGGGAATATTCTAAGCATGTGAATCCATGAAAGATACCAATGCTGGAGAAATGGAGTTACAGGTAAGAAACTATTCCCTTCCTTTTTTTCGCTTCCTGGAGCATCTCGTGGCCGCCTTGCCTGTGCCAAGCACCCCGGCAACCGGGATACCACGTTTTACCACTACCGCAAATCAAAGGGTAGTACCTTTAACCGGAAAACTCTGCGGCTTTTTTCTTCCCTATTCTCTTCCTCTGGATGACGCCGCGACTTGCACCCGCTGCCAGGAACAACTGCCCCCGCTGAAGGATCCTTTCCACATAAGGTACCGTGTTCCGCCTGGCTTCCCTGCAACCGACTGTATGGGATAGATTTAGCCCCCAGCTTTCGACGCTGGATTAGCCTGGGACCCCTGGCTAAACTTTTCTGAAAACCTAACTAAAACCTTTCTGAACTCCCTGCAAGACTTTTTAAGCCTGTTGTCATTGTGTGATCTTGGGTGCATTTGTGCCCTGCTCTCTCCAAGAGTGGGCCCGACCGATGGACTTTTGCTCACAAGTAACTTTTGACTTTCCTGCCTTGCTTAAGAGTTCCTAAGTATTAGTGTGGTGTATTTTCCTACATTCTGCCTTTTTCCCCTCCCTTTTTCGTTAAATTATTGGAGTGCCATCTATAGTTAAGTCCAACTATCAGCTGGCACCGCCTCTTTGGTATCCTTCCTTTTCTCACTTCCCCCAGAAGCTCACTGTCTCCAGAGCTCTGGTCCTCTCTATGTTGGACTGCTGCAACAGCCTCTTTCTAAATCTGCCTGCCTCTACTCTTCAGCCTTTACAACTTATCCAGAACAAGACCGCAAGACTTGTCCTTGGCCTCCAGCCCAGGGATCGTATCTCTCCAACTCTTAAATCTCTCCACTGGCTCCACGTGGCTGCAAGGATCAAGTTCGAGACCATCTGCATCGCCCACAAGGCTGTTTGGGGCCTGGGAGCTCTCTACCTCCAACTTTCTCTTCCAAAACATCTTCCTTCTCGAGCTCTCCGCTCATCCACCTCCAACTCTGAGGGTCAGACGTTTCTCCAAGCAGAGAGTTGGAGGCAGATCTCTCTCCTCGCCTCGGGCCTCCCCCCTGGAACAGCCTCCTTGCCTCTCTCAGCCCTACAGTCCCTTCTCTCTTCACTTATGAGCCCACCCACAGGCTGCACTTATTGAGTTACCTGCACTTCTCCTTTCCCCTCCCCCTGCACTTCTGCTTTCCCCTCCCCCTGCACTTCTACCCTTCCCTCGTCCCCGCACTTGCACGATCTGAATGACACAAGGCCTATTAAGATTGTTGTTTTGTCCTCCATTTGTTTCCCTTGTCTTGTCGCGCCTAGAAACACTTGTGTTCAGGCGCGTTATTAATGCCATATCATATATATCATTCTGGACAGGCTAACGTCATATCCGGGCAATCAAGACCCAATTCGGTACACTTGTACAATTATCTTAACCGGAATAATAGTGAATCGAGCAGCATTACTTTTGGGAAGAGGGGGAACCCAATTCACAGGTGAGTAAGTTAACCTTCTATCTACTTTGTTAGAATGGCGAGACAGTTTCTAAGGAAAGTAAGACTTTGAGAATACTTATTTAAGAAGGCACACAGCTTATTCAAGGTTAATAAATTGTATATATACTTTTCACAATGGCAGAACATGTCTAAGGTAAGTAATAATTTTTTGTAACTAATCACTCAGTTACCAACTAACTTTTGCAGCAGGGATCAGAAGGCGCCACGCAAAATTTTCCTCCCGGCTGGATGAGGCTCTGTGGATTTGGCACCTTTTTCAGGAGCACAGAAGAAGTCAGAATATCGCTGGTCGGATTCTCGTAGTTTGCAAGGTCCAGCACTCTGATGAGGGGACTTTTTAGACTCCATTCATGTCACTGGAGTTCCAGCAGGATGCCTACAAAGTTTCTGCAAGATAATGAATTCAGAAGACTGTGCACCGCACAATGGCTTTAGGTCCCAGGGTATTGCAGCCCTGCAAGGTCGCATTACTACGGGAGATGGCTCAAAATGCAGGTCTTCGTGAGTCTAGTGGGTCTCACCAGACTGTCGTTTTCGGAGTACCCAGGTCGATTTGATGGAAGGGGTAACCGCAGGCTCTGGTTACACAGCAGGCTCTCTATTTGCTGGAAATAGTCTCGGCTGCATTTCCTTCATCATCGTCTTTGGTTTTGGTTCCAGTGGTCGATTTGTCAGCAGCTTCCAGGTTCAGAGTTTTTATCGGGTACTACAGCACAACCTCTGCATTCTCTCACTGCATTTTAGATAAAGGGTCAGTCTGGCTGTCCAATCAGGATAGCCAGCCCCCAATGGGAGTTGTTCCCTTTCAGGCAAGGTGGAAGGCAAAGGGCTACAGAGTTTTGGACTCTTCCCTCACTTCATGCCTTTACAGACACTCTGGAGCCTGGGCGGGGAATCCACAGGATTCCCACCGCAGTCAAAACAGCCACTGAGGTCGTTCATGCCTAGAATGCCAGGGGGAAGATAGCAAGCACACAAGAAATAGCGAAAAAAGGAGCCCATCATTTTAGATAAATGGTGGCCTTTCTGTGCATTATCGAGGTGGACTTAACAGCCTGCGAGTAATAAAGACTAAAAGTCATAAAGGTAAAACCATTGCCACCAGCCATTCATGTAAAACTCGCAATTGGAACAAAATGTTACCAGGTAAGTAAGAAGGGGACAAGAGGTTTGTGTGCAAATCTGTTACTAGTGCGCTTATGACCAATCCTTATTCCTTCAAGTTTGGAAATAGGCAGCGTCCACCTTTCCACTTAGCCCACCCAAAAGACTAGGACTGTATGAACCAAGAAAATGTGTTTGGAAAAGAATGAGACACGCTCTGTCATTCTCGGTTATACAACAGTTCCGTACTACATAACATTAAATTCATAGACTTATAATTAGATCACGATTCAATTTGCTAGTATCCAGCAATGAAGGACTAACAATATTTCTTGTAGTTTGCGATTTAGTATAAATGAAATTTTTGTTTCTCCGATTAAAAAGGCAGCAGGTCGTTATCTAAACGCAAAATATGCCAGTGTTTCGCAATGAGCTTGTGCAAGGTCAAGGCATCTTGCGTGAATTTGGTAATAATGCCCTTTTTCTCTGTGGTTTTAGCCCCTGGGGTTAGCATATTTTATTAATTCAAACAAATATATTTACTTGATGGTTTGTGATCAGTTTTGTGTTTGTACCCTCTCTCTAGAAACCTTTGTGTCAAAATCTTACTTTCATTTTGAAAATCTGTGGAGTTACTGCAATTTCATCTTGCCCTACAAAATTCGCCTCAGGAATATTATTGATAGTTCATTGTTGATGACAACTATGCACATGCAATATAGAGTTAACATCTGTGGGTTTTCTATACGTCTTAGTCTCCAGCTTCCTGTATTCCGTGTAAATTCTACACATTTAATTTTAACTCGAAACATCATTGCCGACGCGAGGCCTGCCTCTAAGATGGCTGCCGTGTAAACGCTTCATGGTTGCCAAGCAACCCCATACATCTGCTACTGCTCTGCTGTGATTCGTGATCCCATTCTACTTCCTCCCGCACCCTTCGCCGGATAGGCGTCAGCCGGACTGCCCACCCAAGGACCTACACCAAGGATCAGCGCCTGTCGTGGCCTGTCGTGGCCTGTCGTGGCCTGTCGTGGCCTGTCGTGGCCTGTCGTGGCCGTACGAGGCCGTAGGCCTTTCCATGCTGCCCTATTTACACAGCATTATTCACTCGAGGTAAGCTCCCTCACCTGACAGTCTCCCACGGATAGTCACGTCTCCTAGCGCATAGACTGCCCTGAGCACTATATCCTTTGCGCCTATAAGAACCATTGATCTACACCTACACCCACCGCTGCAGCCCGGTCCCACGCCATATAGAGCGCGCAGATCCACCCCATTGCGCTCAAAGGAAACTTTCCATTCTGGGGTTCTCTTGACTTTATGCTTTGATCCATGTTTCAGGTATTGCACATACTAACTGCTACAACGCTGCTGCTTAACTTCTTTGCCTGTCATATCATTGGCAAATGTGCAAATATACTGTCTCTAATTGTTCTTGCCTTTGCCCGGTCTATATGGAACTGCCCGGTCTATATGGAACTGCAGAGAGTGCACTAGCCTATCTGCATATACTGAACTGCATAGAGCTTACAGGCCTGTCCGCCCATGCTGAACCACATAGTGTACTAGCCTATCTGCATATACTGAACCTGCCTTAGAATTGCTGATTTGCTGCCCAAATGCAATATTTCGAATATAGATGATACTATAATTGCATTGTGCCTAACTGTCTCTGATTTGCTGATTTGTAGACCAATCGCCTTTTGATTTGCTGACTTTGTAGTCCACAAGTAACATTTCGATTATAGATATCACCCCCACCCCACTGAATCTAACTGTGCTTTAATCACTCGGTCACTGCCTCCCGAACTGTAATCCCTCCCTGAGCCACCTTACCATACCCATCAGGTCACGACATGTGGTCACTGCCCTTTACTAGCCTCTACTTGTCCTATATAGCTATCCTAGGATCCTTATCCTCCATGCTACACACACCTCCCGCCAGTACCCCCAAGCCACACCACATGTACACCCTGCCCTCCACCATGCTCCACTGCTCTGCCCCTCCCTCAAATCCCAACCTTAACGACCCAGTCCTGTGGCTCAAACACTTTGCCACCAAACCTTCACCTAACATTCCATGCACTGTACAATATAGGAACACCAGACTTAGATCTAGACTACCCCGACCATCTTGCATTCAGCGCAACCTCACAGCTCAGCCCACCCTCGCCCCCTAACTCACCGTCCTCCACCACACCTACCTCAACACTCAAAGGAGCCCTTATCAATGCCGGATCCCTCACTGCTCACGCCCTTGACATCGCAGACCTTATTACTGTCCAAAACCTTGACTTCTTAGCCATTACTGAAACTTGGCTACATGATGCCTCTGGCCCACTCCTTGCACTATCCACACCTAAGGGTTACGCCATTATCAGAAATGATCGACAATCCAAGTTCTCTAAAGGAGGTGGAGTCACATTCGTACACAGTGATAAGATCACTGTGAGACCTATTGCCAATACCCAATTCAGCTTGGCTGAATCCCTATCAGTGAAGCTATCCCTCTCACCTACCAACACAGCAACACTCCACCTCATATACAGACCTCCAGGACCATTCGGCTCTTTCACTGATGATATCACATCCACCTTGTCGGCCAACACGAAGCCTAATTCCCAGGTACTTTTATTAGGGGACCTCAATCTTGGCCTTTCAGATCCCAAGGACCACATGGCCATTGAAGTTGCCACTACCCTCACCAACTTAGAGTTCCAGCAGCGCATTCGTGACCCTACCCACAACAAGGGTAGAACGCTAGACTGGATAGCAGACTTTAATTGCAATACTACGGTCAGTTCTAACACTGCCTGCGCCTGGTCTGACCATCACGTCATTACCTTCCTCATGCCAGCCCCCAACCCACTCCTACCATAGCCCCAGCTATACCCACTAGAAATCAAAAGGACATCACCAGGGAAAAACTGCTTCCTCTCACCCTTCCTATTCTTAACACCTGTGCCTTACTGCACAAGGACCCCACCGTCTTAGTAGACACTTTCAAAAGCACTCTGCTCAAAACTATTGAGACCATAGCCCTGTTAAAAATTTGCAAAGCCAAACAGCAGTCCCACTTGAACTATTGGTTCACCTCGAAGCTTAACGATCTACGCTAAGTAAAGCGCAAGGCCGAAACACTTCGGAAAAGTCATCCTATTGCGACTAATAAAGCCTCCCTCCTGATCACCTCACTTAACTATAAGGAAGCCATCCTTCAAGCCAAGAAAGAGACATATAACCTACGCATATCCCAAGCAGAATCTAACACAAGAGAACTTTTCAAAATTCTCAAAGAATTAAAATCACCATCACCGGCCCCCGATACGTGCATTAAAGACAGCACTTGGTGCAACAATATACAAAATGCGCTCCTCAATAAAATAACCACTCTGCAATGTAAAATTAATGTTAAACAAAACTCTCTCCACACGCCCCTCTTAAGCAAATCCATGCCACCTAAAACTAACACTATAGACTCTCCCTTGCCTTTCAGTTTCATGCCGCTCACCACCCTCTAGGTTGAAAAAATCATTTGCAACTTAAAGCCCTCCAACTGCCAAGCTCCTGTCATTAAGGAATCAGCCCATGACCTTGCGCCCTTCATTACAACCTTTATCAACTCCTCATTTCAATCGGGAGTGGTCCCTAACAACGTGAAGGATGCCTGGGTTATCCCTCTTCTAAAAAAAACCATCCCTGGATCCTGAGGTCCCAACCAACTATAGGCCCATCACGACGGTCCCATTCCTTGTGAAAATTTTAGACCGAGCAGCGTATTTACAGATACAGAACTACCTGGAAACAAACCACCTTCTAGGCACCAGACAATCCGGCTTTAGACCTAAGCACGGCACAGAGCCCTCTTAGACCTCAAAACCCAAATTGAGGATCTCAAAGACAAAGGTAAACTAGCCCTGCTACTACTACTAGATTTATCCGCTGCCTTTGACTTGGACAACCACAAAATCCTCTGTCATCACATAAAAACTGCAGCCCACTTTTCTGACAATGCCACTAACTGGATTAAATCATTCTTGGACAATAGACCTATGAGGGTATTTTCCCCCACCTCCTCCGCTGACCCTGCACCAGTCCCTTGCGGGATTCCTAAAGGATCGTGCATATCCCCTACCCTCTACAATGTCTTCACTGAACCCCTGTTTGATGTCCTTGATTATCTGGGTGTCACCTACACCAATTATGCCGATGACACCCAGATACTCATCCCCCATCACGGGTGACTACACGGTTGACTCGAAAGCTTTGAACGACATATACCTTGTCATTCAAACCTGGATGGCAGAACATGAGCTCTCTCTTAATGACGATAAGACAGAGCTCCTCATACTAGGGACACAGCAAAGACTGAACAAGTTGAATCCTATGTTCAGCTCCTTCAGCATCGATGGAAATTCTATAAAAGTTTCCAAAGATACTAAAACCCTCGAATTTATCTCGATTCCACTCTTTTCCTTCACAGACAAACACATGCAAGCTGATCACGGCATGCCACCCTTTTCTCTCCTCTCAAAACTGCACTACTCTTGCTAGGACTTTGGTCATGTCCAAACTTGACTACTGCAATGCTCTGTACCAAGGCACCAACCAATGTAACCTTGACAAACTCCAGGTTACACAAAATAACGCTATCAGAGCTGCCCTCAACATCCCTAGATCTTCCCACATCTCTGAAACTAGGAATAATCTTCACTGGCTGTCAGTCTCCCAAAGGATCTCACTAAAATCTCTTGCCTTGACTTACAAATGCATGACTAACCAAGCCCCTAGCTATCTATCCTCCCGGTTTACCCAGTATATCCCACGTCGCTCACTAAGGTCTGCCACTAGCCAGAGCCTACTGATCCCGAGATTCAAGCTCCACACAGCCGGGAGGAGGGGGCTAGTTTCACAGTTTTGGCAGCCAAACTGTGCAACTCTGCCTCTCACTATCAGAAACTTGCCCTCCCTGAATTAATTTAAACACAAAGTCAAAACGTGGCTAGTCTCCTCTGATGACGAATTGTCAATTTGATAAGCATGCCTATGTATGTATCAGTTCTTGAATCTGCACTGTGATCTTATTTTATTGCTCAACCTGTATGTTCCATTTATATGTTCTTTGCATTGTTATATTGATATGTAACCTTTGCCTCAAGATACGCGCCCGGTAGCCTCCGGGCCTGGTTTGCGCTATACAAATAAAACAAATACAAATAAATGTGGAGATACAGAAAGTTTATGCTAGTTAGACTACAATGTCCTGTAAGCTTGATGCATTTTAGGTTGCTGTGTTCAGTCTTGTACTCAATTTGCATTGTCAGGTGTAGGCCTCTCTCCCAATATACAGGACTCTAATCTAGTCTGGTAAACAAACTGCATTTTTAGGTCACTATGTTCAGTCTTGTAATCAATTCGCATTGTTAGGCATAGGCCCTCTCTCTCACAAACCTAATCCTCAATCTGTAAGTCATTGAGGCACCATGTGACTCACTGGCCACAACCGTGCAGCTCACTGTTGCACCTCTAGCCCCACTGAGACCCACCGCAGTCACTCTCTACCCCCTCTAACACACAGCCCACCCCCCCACCACAGGGCACATCCAACTGCCATCCCTCACCCGCCCCTCTTTCACCCGACCGAACCTTATTCCACCACTGCAAACTGCATCTTTCCCCTACCTGTAGATCTCGCTCTGCACAACTAAGAGCAGCAAGATGGAGAGACGGATCTGATAGCACCCACCCAAGGAACGCACATTCCCTGACGCAGCCCACTCACATTCCCCCCAATTTACTACAGACCACTCCCTCCTCCTACTTCCCCTCGCTTAGCGCAGCAAGAGAAGCCCTAGCCAACACTCCACTCACCAGAGAACTACCCACTCTCCCACACCCCCATGACTGCACATAATGCAAGACATTGGCGAGACCGCAGTCACCTAATACCCCTCCTAGTATCCCCCATAGGTCACATCCACCTCCACTGCAATATAGGAACACAACCTCACCACCCGCACCCAACCCAGTCTTATCTCTCTTCTCACCCACTCCAACTACTCCCCCATACCCACACTCCACCTCCCATTCCCCCCACTGCCTTTCCCCATTGCAGTCCCCGCTCTCACCCAAACGCCACCCACCGTCCACCCGCAAAGCCAGCCCTCCGTATTTCCTGCACCCTCATCAATGCAAGGTCTGTTTACAAAAACAAACTCCACATCTACGACTTGATCACAGAAGAAAACCCTGACATCCTCTTCATCACTGAGATCTGGTTCTTGGATGACTGCGAACCTCTCGCACACAAGACTTTCCCACCTGGTTACACTCTCACCATTCACAACAGACCTCGTGGTTCGGGGGGGGGGGGGCAGACGTGCAATCTTACACAAAGACCAATTCAAGCTATTAACCAAGACACCTTCACCACCGACAACAAATTCCTCCTGGTAAAACTAGATCCATCAACCTCACACATCTTCCTGCTCATCTATAGATCCCCCACCCCCGGCCATAACAAAAAACTTTTCAGACACACTTGGTGAAGCTCTGTCTGCCTACCTCATCCAATACCGAACTGTCACCATCCTAGGAGATTTCAACATATGGTTCGACTCACCATCAAACCCCATGACCAGGTCACATTGCAGGCAGTCATAGTTCCACTCAATCTGAAACTTCACACCCCCACACACACACCCGTGAGGCCACACTCTCGATGCAATATTCAGCACCACAATCCTATCCACCCAACCCCCGCGCCGACTGTCCTGGTCTGATCACTCAGCACTCTGTTTCACTATCCCGCTCAACACTTTGGTCAGTGGCCAACACCCAGCACGTCCTTCTCAAATCTCAACCTCCACTTTCCCATTATGGAACAAAGTGGTAATCACCCCAAATCTTGAACTCACTCCGCAACTCCCTCAACTCACTCTTCCAAGCGGAAGGACCACCAACAATTGACTCCTTCGACCTCTGGCTTACCAATGCCCTCAAACCCCTCACCCCATCAAAAAGTCCCTCACAGAGATGTGGAACATTGCCGGGGTGATTCTCCCCCAATCTCAAACTCCTCAAAACTCTCAAGCACCGTCTTGAACAGGCCTGGAGAACCGACCCTTCAGCCCAAAACAAAACTGCCCTAGCAAGGACAACCAGAACCTACAGATTGGAAATCAGAAAAAGCAAGAAATCATTCTATGGGAACCAAATCCAAAATGCCCGCACCCAAAGTAAGGTATTACATAAAATCATAGCAGAATTAAAATCACCCTTATGTTCTTACCGGACCATTGCAAGCTCCCAAGCCTTATGCGACACCCTCTCACTCCACCTCTACAATGCAGCAAACGTAAGACACGCCATCATCACCAAATAAAATATCCTACCACAACTGCCCACCCGCCGGCAGCACCCAACACTAACCCCTCCCGAACCACAATCTTCTTTTGACTCTCTCTCCATCACACACCAAGAATTCCTGTTGCTGGTAGCGGTCATCCGCCCTTCAGGCTCTCCGAAAGACCCATGCCCACCCACATTGCTCAAGAAAATACTTACCGCCAGCTGTGCAGGTAACGTCGCTCACGCAATCCTTAACCACTCACTCACCTCAGGATCTTTCCCTAAAGCCATAGAAACATCCTACACCAAACCCATTCTCCAAAAACCACTGCTTGACTCACTTACCCAAAACTACAGTCCTATCTCCAATACGCACTTCATCGCCAAACGGATCGACCGCACGGCTTACAAACAGCTTGGCCAATTTGCAGAATTCAATACCTTCCTAGACCCAGTACAATCAGGTTTCAGAACACTAAGGGAAACGGAAGTATCACTAGTCTCCATCTGGGATGACCTAAAAAGAACAGCCAATGCAGACGGCTGCGCGGTTCTCATCCTTCTAGACCTTTCTGCACCTTTCGATACCATCAGTTAAAGGATTTTATTAGAGAGATTACAAACACTAGGAAACAAAAGCACAGCCCTTTCTTGGATCTCTTCCTTAATCTCTAACCGGTTGCAAATCATGCACCTTGACCATTTCACATCCATATCACGTCCAGTTTGCAAAGGTGTTCCCCAAGGAGCATCCACGTCACTGCTAATCTTGAACTTCTACATACAACCCATTCCCACAATCATCCGTTCGTACAACCTTACCTGCTACAAGTACGCAGACGATACCCAGATCATCCTCAAAATGTCAAATTCCAAAGGATCCGGCAGCCCAGACCGGTCTTCATGCCTCTCTGATATTGATCACTGGATGACGACCAACCACCTCATCCTCAACCCGAGAAAAACTGAAATCCTACTCTGCAGGGAAACATCTCTCATCCCCCAACCAATCCCTTGGGCCGAATCACTAGGACAAGCACCGGCTCCAACAAACGTGGTTAAACTTGGATGCAAAATCGACGCAGATTTATCCCTCTCCCAACACACCACCAGCGTATCCAAAACCTGTTTCTCCAGCATGGTGTCTGGCATGGATTCACATGCTCATGAATATTCCCTGTCGTCAGGCCGGGAATCCCCGGTAAAGAAAAAATCAGTATCAGTTTCGTTTCTGATCTGTCTTTCTTAGTAGTAACCAATCACTGATCTCTGGGTCATACTGCCCCCAGCCAATGACTGCCCTCTGCCTAAGCCCCTCCCCGTGCAGCCATCCTCAGATTTATTCCGCACGTTCAAGTGTTGGGAGTCCTTGCGCTTTAGCTCTTGAGTTTTTACTGCGTTTTCACGCTTTTTCAGGAGACTTTCTAATTTTTTCGGTTTAATTGAGCCTCAAGCTCCACCGTTTCCACTTCTGATAACGGGGACCAGTTTCGGATTTCTTCTACGCCCCTCAAGGGTGAAGTTTTCATCGAGTTACGCTTCTTTGAGGTTCCAGAAGATCTGAGGCCTACCTCAACGGACATGGCCCAGGACAAGGGAAGCTCGACTCCCGCATCCAAGCTGTTCAGGAGCTGCCCGGGATGCGGATTGCAAAATGTTTTAAAGGAGGACGAGCATTCGAGATGTCTCTACTGCCTTCATGAGGACAAGACGCACGTGGAGAAGGACTGTGCATTCTGCAAGAACATGTCGGAACAGACCAAGCAACATCGTCGTTCCCGTCTCGCCTCCTGGCTGGAGAAGGGCGCAGCAGGTGAGAAGGCGAAGAAAAAGTCTGAGCGATCTTCTAAATCCTGTGAGGGCGCCCCGGCGACGGGGGCCCAACAGAAGGCCAAGCACCACGAGTCCGCAGGCACCAGGAGCGCCAAAAGGTCAGGCTCTTCGTCTGCCAAGCAGGGCATGACTTCCCCGGCACGATCAACCACGAGCCAGCGCTCTGGTTCGGGGAAGAGGAAGTCCGAGAACCCGGGTAAGCTTCTGGAGAGGCCCCGGTCGATCTCGAAGGGAGCCGAGTGTAACGCTCACCTGATTCCCGCAGAGGCGCCGGTCTTGACTGGGTGAATGCCGTATCTTCAAAGGTGATGTGTAACACACGGTTGGCTCTTTGGGCTGGACCTCTGTGCACTGTATGTCTGACTCGAAGAGTAAGATGTCTGCAGATAGAAAATATGGGATTAATGAACTGGGGTTATTGGGTGCCTCTCTCCTCTTCCCTTTCTCTTCTCCTGTAGAACCCCAAAGGTTAACACCCTCACCTTAGGTAAGTGAACGCCGAGCTCTTCATCTGCCTCGGGGCAGGGTGCCGTAACCAGTTTCTTCACTGGATAAGGGTGCAGGCCTCTTGACCTCAGAGGACTGCTGTCCGTCGTTAACTGCACGAACGGTAAGTTCTGGGCACTTCAAATGTCTTAAAAGTCTTTTGTAATGATATCTCTTGTTTTGCAGGGCTCCGGCGATGGCGGGCTGATGAGAGTTGAGGAATAGAAGCGCCTGGAAGCACATAAGTAAGCGCTTGTAGCCTGCTTCAAGATGCGCACTAACTGTCCCTTTTATCTTGCAGGTACAAGTTCGGAGCTTTAGAGAAGCTTAAGGGTGCTGGAATACCCACTGGATTCGGCGTGGGAAGGAGTAATGGCACATGAGTAATAAAGTTGCCCAATGTCTTTAAACGCACCTTCTCCAGCATGGGGTCTGGCATGGATTCACATGCTCATGAATATTCCCCGTCGTCAGGCCGGGAATCCTCGGTAAAGAAATAAAACAGTATCAGTTTCGTTTCTGATCTGTCTTTCGTAGTAATAACCAATCACTGGTCTCTGCGTC